>NC_141926.1:24722500-25347500 GCF_057802395.1 Ceratotherium simum simum
GATGCATGCATCGATGTGATGGCATTTTCGCAAATTGCTAACATTTTTTAGCAATCCTCAACAAGATACAAGAAGTGGCTAAAATAATACCAGCAAGCCAGTGTTGAAAGCAAGTTAAACATTTGTCAAGATTGTTATTGCTCTTGCTTTAAGTATTCTGAGTCAATCATTTCGTATCCAGTTATTTGCTGTTATTAATAGAGTTTGATGGCATTTGAAACAAAGCAGAAACGTACAGCAGGAAAACATTAAAAATATATGTACTTTTTCATTTGGAAAAAAGTTATGTTGGCTCTGTATGATAGTATTTAAAGTAATACTTTTATACATTGTATAAAACAATTGTATAATCCAAAAAGAAACGTGAATGCACATTTATTTTGATATATCCTACAACATGCTCTTATCTTTTCGTGTTTCTTTACCCACAAAGGGCTTTTGAGTTTCCTGGGTCAATAGAATCAAACACTTTAACAATTTGTCATACTTAAAACTAATGAAAATAATATATTGGTCTCATTATAATCTCTGAATAAGTTCATCCCCTATAGAGCCATAATACATTCAAATCATTTTTTTCAAATTGGCAATATTTTATGTAAAATATGCAAAAATTACTAGAATGAATTGTATTTATCCTAGATGTTTTCTTTATAACCTTGAAATGCCAAGAAACCATTATCAAAGTTAAAATCATGAAAGAAAAAAGTTTAAGTCCTTCTTATATATTTAAGATTTAGTTTAACATTAATAAAAACCTTCTATATTATATGACAAGTTGAGTAACTCTAATATTTTAAAAATTATATCCATTGATTAACAATATTGTTTGGCAGAAATACCACAAAATTCCTTTTTTTCTTTTTTAAAAAAAATCCTAATCACATCATTTTTAGACATATCTTTTGGTATCACCTTGAGAATTTCAAGTAGATGAGTGTTGTGATTTCACAACTACAAAAATCATGAATGACTATGAATTTGATAGTGAATTTAAAAAGGATTAAAGGAAAATTTAATTGCATATTTCAAAGGTAATAATTTTGTATTAATTTCAATGAGGATTATGTTACTAAATGTTTTTGTGTTCCCTTAATGATACAAAGTTTAAGAAAGATATAAATTGGAATTACAGAAACATAGTTTTCCATATCCATATGTATGAAAGCATAAGAAATAAGTATAATGCTAGTTATTTGTCATTTGCCTCTCCAAATCCACTCTCCATTCTTATTCACCCTGCAGGCTCACTTGCGTAAAGGACTCCTATGCTCCCTGGACTTGAGGTGTGTTTGGCTAACGGGAAGCAGAAGGATCAGAAGGTTGGAGGAGGGGGGAATGGGATATTTATTTCTTCATTCTTACGTGGTTGATAACATTGTCTTCTTTTAGGACCCAAAGAGGAAGAAATAGGATTTAATAATGCTTTGAGTGACAAATGAAAGTGAATCTTCTCAGCTAAATAAGGTGATTCAAGGCAACAAAAGATTAAGGGAGTGGCTTTTCCAGCTTTTTTCTGTATAGCTTCAAAATAGTTACCAGTGAGTTGAGAGAAGGATTGGATGGAGATAGCCTGTTAAGCCAGGATTGAGAGTAACGTCTAGGAACGAATTTTGGATTTCTTGGCACATGAAATTGATTGAAAGTAGAAAGAACTCTGCTGAAATGTTGAGAGAATTCTATGGCCAAGAAATCAGCGTCTTGGACTCCAAAAGCCTTGACTGAATGAGACAGAAAACAAACTGTTTCTTCCTTACATATTGAGGAAGGGAGCTGTAAATGCTTACCAACTCCGACAAGTGCATATTCCACAACACCTCTCTTAGACATGGCCATGAGAGGTGAATGAAGAACCTTCCATAATGCAGAGTCAAGATCCTTGGACAAAGGATTCCCCCTACAGCCATAGCAGTTGTATAGATTAGTAAAGGAACATTCCCCCTCTCTCAGGGAAGGCCTTTGCAATGCCTGTTACATAAGATTCAAATATTGTATGGACCAACATTGCTATGACAGTTGTGTGTATTACATCTCATTTTATTGAGAATTAAAAACATCTTATTGATGTTATTTTATTTGAGCTCCATCATTGTGTGTTGGGAGCTAATAAGATCTCTCTCTCTCATCTCTCTCTGCCAGTTTAAGAGTAGTTATATCTGGGCGTAGTAAAAGGATTACATATCAAATAGAGATCTTGAAGCTGAATTCATTGACTGGATGGGACTTTGGTTTGATTCCCTTGAAAAGGACATGATTGTGCTTGAAGTGAGAGAAAATAAATGAGTTGCAGAACTGGTGAGTAGAAGGGTAGACTGAGGCAGAGATATTACTCTTAATTATCAAGTCATTTTATTTTCTTTATGGATATAGAAGATTGTATTACTGAACTTTAGTCAAGACCATGATTCTGATTCTTGTTTATATAAAATGGGGAGAAATTATGTTCACCACATCCATACTGTATTATTATCTCATATTTATTTCTGCAAATGACGTGTTGAGGACCATTTACGTTATACTAATTATTATTATTAGTTTTTTAAAGATTCACTCTGAGCTAACATCTGTTGTCAATCTTCCTCTCTCTCATTTTTTTTCCTCCCCAAAACCACAGTACGTAGTTGTATATTCTAGTTGTAACTCCTTTTAGTTCTATGTGAGCCGCCGCCACCGCACAGCTACTGACAGATGAGTGGTGTGGTTCCGCGCCTGGGAACCGAACCTGGGCCGCCGAAGCAGAGCACGCTGAATTTTAACCACCAGGCCATCAGGGCTGGCTCTACTAATTATTTTTCCAAACCCTCTGTGATATATTCTTCCTCAAATGTATTACCTAAAAACTGTGGCTTTGCTTCTGAAAACTTAAGTTTATCTTAATTAATTTTACCACATATAGTAGCTAAATTCAATATTTAATGTCAGCAAAGAATCATTCAGGTGCCTATTTTTACTTGGCTATGGCCTATTGTTATTTCTCTTCTGATTCAATTTCTTAATAATATTGTGCATGAATTTTTATTTGATTTCACCAAGAATGAATCACATCCCATTTTATCTTCCTGTCTTGGTTGGGATATGTTAGTGCCTTGGATTAGTGCTGTTAAAGAATAATCTAGAACCACCAAAGTCATCTATGTCAAGGCTATATTCATTTATTAGCCTAATACAAGAGAAAGCCAACTTTCTCAAGAAAAAGCTTCACGAATCTCTGAGAGAAGACTGAGAAAGTTACATAGAAGGGTAAACCTAAAGAATCTAAAATGCTCCTCTTGATTCGCTAAAAGGAGGATTGTTCAGTATCTTTTCTGTGATTTGTCACTATCACACTCAGTCATCATTCGAGTGGACTCTAAGCATGGACACTAAGCACTCAACAAGGTTTGGAATGAGTTATATAAAGTCGTATTTCTTTATACATTTTCATTATTGTGGTCGTGAAAAGCATGAGGACTTAGCATTTTCAGCTCACTGTCATACAGTCCTTTATGCACATTCACAAAGCACAGAAAAACTTCCTCTACTAAACCATTATAACAGATAACAGCAGGATAATCGTGATTATCATGTTTAGAAACATCAAATTGCCTTTATTCCAGAACTATTGCAGACGTTTTCATAAATCCTGGCAGTCTATTCTCCTTCATGGCTGCTTTTCTTCAGTTTTATGCAATCTTGCAGCAGGACTAAGCATTAAAAAAAACCATTTTAATCAAATGAAACTATCAGGCTTCAGACAGTTTCGGTAAGTGTTGTAGAATTTCTATCGTATGGAGGGGGGTTACATTGTATTCCTCATGGAACATAACAGCATAAATCCACTCTATTATAATTGTTTTTTCTAATCTTTCCAACCACATCTTAATTGGAGGGGTGGTGGGAGAAGAGGCAGAGATGTTCTATCTCTGTCTCGCCCTATTCTACTTCTCATAACATCTGAGATTTCTGGATTGGTTTCTAGATCTCACCATAGGTCTATCAGCTACTCTCACTTTTTACGTAGCATAATATTTCTCCTTGAGTATGTGTTGCTTTCATATTACATTTTTCAGCAAATACGGCAGAAATTACATTCAAAAGCACATTAAAAGTTTATGCATTTATGTCCTACAAGTTTGAAAACTATAACAATGATTAAATATTAAAAGCAAAAACTGTAAAGGATCTAAAATTCTAGGCAAAAAGATAAAAAAGAATTTTGGTGGAAGATTTGCCTGACATCTGTATGATAGTTACTTTCTTCATTTTCTCCTGTATGCGGGTTAAAAAAAAAATCAAGCGTTTCCAATTCTGCAGCTAAGGAGCTTGGAAGTCACCATTCCATCCTATCAAGAAGTGAAAAAGCTGAACAGACCAAAAAATCAACAACTCTTATTGAATTCATAACAGAGGTAAGGACAGAGGGAAAATTGTTGTCCGAAAGATTGGAGAGGATGACAGGTAAATTCAGAAAGGCACAGCTTACTGGTGGAGAGTCTCACAAGGAGAAACCACCCTGGGAACCAGTGCCAGGATGGGGAAACAGGAACTGTGATTGAACTGCTGGAGGCTGAATGTCGAAGGTCTAAGATGTAAAAACTCTGGTGGGACCCAGTCATATGTGGGCTCTCTCACTTGTGTGAATTTTGCCTCTAGGAGCTCAGTCAGGTTTTGATAGTAAATACTGGAGAAAAATTCCCTCTTGCTTCAGGCAAGGGGAGGGGAAAGAAACCAATCTTAATTATGACAGAACACTTTGTTCTTCTTAAAAAAGCCTGCCCTCACGAGAAACTATTTACTCAAGACTAAACAAAACCCCTGCTGGGGTTTTATCAGGGCCAAACTGACCTGAGGGAAGGAAAATACCCAAATCCAGCCAGCCCTAGCCTTCCAGATAGGGGAACAAAAACATTCGACTCCAGACAACGCCAGCCTTTCATGTAAGGAAAGGAAATACTGTGTTTCAGCCTAACCTAGCTTTCAACAGTAGGAAGGGAAATAGCCCACTCCAACCCACTCTAACCATCCTGTCCCACCTAAGTGGGGGAGGAGACTAAGAAGAACTTTTCCAGTGCACAGTCCAGAGGCATGGGCTCACCAAAGGACTGAGACCTGATCATAGGACTATAAAACACTTTCCCTCTCCTCACACTTTAACATCATATTACTAATGGCTTATTTACAGCACTTCCTTTTACTCAGTACATCATGTCCAGCTGTCAAGAAAATGTTACAAGGTATACCAAAAGGCAGTAAACATAATTTGAAAAGATAGAGTAAGCATGAGAAGTAGACATGGCAAGTGTATTGGAATTATCAGACTGGGAACTAAAAACAGCAGTAATTAATATCTTAAGAGCTCTAATGGATGAGTAGACAGCATGTAAGAAAACATGGGCGATATGAGCAGAGAGATGGAAACCCTAAGAAAGAACCAAGTAGAAATGCTAGAGATCAAAAACTGTAACAGAAATGAAGAATGCTTTTGACGGGCTTATTAGTAGACTGAACATGGAAGGGGAAAGAATATCTGACCTTGAGGATATCTCAATAGAATCTTTGAAAACTGAAAAACAAAGACTGAAAAAAATAAAACAGAATATCCCAGGACTGGGTACAACAACAAAAGAGGTATCAGACACATAATGGGAATATCAGAAGGAGAAGAATGAGAAAAGGGAGCAGAAGAAATATTTGAAACAATAATCTCAAAGAATTTCCCCAAACTAATGTTAGACACCAAACCACAGATCTAAGAAGCTCAGAGAATACAAAGCAAGATAAATGCCGAGAAAATTACACTTAGGTATAGCATTTTCAAACCACAAAAAATCAAAAATAATGAAAAAATCCTGGGGGCCAACCCAGTGGCGCAGGAGTTAAGTTCGTGTGCTCCGCTTCGGTGGCCCTGAGTTCGCAGGTTCGGATCCTGGGCGCACACCCACGTACCGCTTGTCAGGCCATCCTGTGGCAGCATCTCACATAAACTAGAGGAAAATGGGCACAGATGTTAGCCCAGAGCAGGTCTTTCTCAGCAAAAAAAGGAGGATTGGCATTGGATGTTAGCTCAGGGCTGATCTTCCTCACAAAAAAAAAAAAAAGAAAAGAAAAAATCCTGAAAGACACCAGAGTTAACAAACAAAAAACAAAACCTTAAATGTAGAGTAACAAAGATACGAATTACATCTGACGTCTCAGAAAGCACGCAAACAAGAAGAGAGTGGAGTGAAATATATAAAAGGTTGAGAGAAAAACCAACCTAGAATTTTTCACCCCATAAAATTATCCTTCAAAAGTGAAGGAGAAATAAAGACTTACCCAGATCAACAAAAATCGAGGGAATTTGTTGCCAGTAGACCCACCTTGAAAGAAAAGTTAAAAGAAGTTCTTTGGCAAGAAGGACAATAAAGTAGGTCAGAAACTCAATCTATGTAAGAAAAGGAATAGCGTTGAAGAAGAAATAAGTGAAGGTAAAATAAAACCTTTTATTTTTCTTGTTCTTAATTGATCTAACGTACCAGTTTGCTCAAAATAACAACAGAACCAATGTATTTGATTATGTATGCTTACGTATACATCTTATGTGTGTGTATATGTATGTATACATGCATATGCATATATGTATATATATATATAAAATATATATATCCTATGTGTGGTTATATATAAATAAAATAAATGACAGCTATTGTAAAAGGGACAGAAGAGAGAAATTACATATAGTTTTTTATTATAAGGTACTCATACTACCTGTGAAATAGTATAGTGTTATTTCAAAGTGAACTTGTTAGTTGCAAATGTATATTGCAGACTCTAGGGCGAACACTAAAAAAAGGTAAAGAATGAAGTATAAGTGATGTGCTAAGAATGGACCAAAAAATGGAATTATATAAAGTGCTAAATTAAAACCACAAAAGGCAAACAAAGAGTAGAAGACAAAAACAGGAACAAAGAACAAGGGCAACAAGGAGAACACAGTAATGAATATGAATTTAATGAATATTAAATCAAGTATATTAGTAACAACTTTAAATGTCAATGGCCTAAATGCATTAATTAGAAGACAGAGATTATCAGAGTGGGTCAAAAAACAAGATCTAACTATATGGAAACCCACTTTAAATACATGGGTTTAAAGTGG
The DNA here is from genome assembly GCF_057802395.1 of Ceratotherium simum simum. Taxonomy (NCBI): domain Eukaryota; kingdom Metazoa; phylum Chordata; class Mammalia; order Perissodactyla; family Rhinocerotidae; genus Ceratotherium; species Ceratotherium simum. Next base: position 24,729,618 of record NC_141926.1, read on the forward strand.
TTAAAAGGTTAAAAGTAAATGGATGGAGAAAAATATACCATGCTAACACTAATCAAAAGAAAGCAGGAGTAGCTATATTAATTTCAGAGAGAGCAGACTTCAAAGCAAGGAAAGTTATCAGCGATAAAGAATTGCATTACAGGGCCAGCCTGTGTGGCCTAGTGGTTAAGTTCTGCACCCTCCACTTCAGTGGCCTGGGTATTGTTCCTGGGTGTGGACCTATACCATTCATTTGTCATTAGCCATGCTGTGACAGCAGCCCACATACAAAATAGAGGAAGACTGGCAATAGATGTTAGCTCAGGGCAAATCTTCCTCAGCAAAAAAAAAGAAAAGAAAAGAAAAGAATTGCATTACATAATGATAAAGGGGTCAATTATTGAAGATCCTTAACATGAGTGTATGTAACAACACAGCAAACTATGTGAGGCAAAACCAGACAGAACTACAAACAGAAATAGATGAATCCACTATCATAGTTGGATACTTCAACACCCTTTCCAGAAGACAAAAAATCGGTGAGGAAGTAGTTGAGCTCAAGAATACCATCAATCAACAGGATATAATTGACATCTGTAGACTACTTCATCCAACAATGGCAGAATGCACATGCTTCTAAATCTCACATGGAACATTCTCCAAGAGATGTCACATTCTGGGCAATAAAACACTTCTTAGCAAATTTAAAAGAATACAAATCATACAATGTCTGTTTTCAGGCCACAATGGAATTAAACTAGAAATCAATAACAGAAAGATAACTGGAAAATTCCAAAATACATGCAGATTAAACACCATATGTCAAAATCACACATGAATCAAAGAAAAATTCTCAAGAGACATTTAAAAATATTTTGAATTAAATGAAAATTAAAATATTATAATTTGTGTGATGCTGCAAAAACAGTGCTTAGAGGGAAATGTATAGCACTGAATGCCCCAGGTAGAAAAGAAGAAAGATCTAAAATCAATCTTCTAAGTTTTCACTTTAGGAAACCAGAAAAAGAAGAGCAAATTAAATCCAAGGTAAGCAGAAGAAAAGAAATACTAAGATTTAGAGCAGGAATCAATGAAATTGAAAACAGAAAATTAATAGAGAAAATCAATAAAACCAAAAGCTGGTTCTTTGGAAAGATCAATAAAATGGATAAGACTCTCACCAAGCTAGCTAATAAAAAAAGAAAGAGGACAGAAATCACTAATAACAGAAATGAAAGAGGGAATATTACTGCATAGTCTAGGGATATTAAAAGGATAATAAAGAAATACTATGAACAGTTATTCCAGCATCATTTACAAAGACAAAACAATGGAGTTCAATGTCCCAAGTTGAGTTTGGCAAAGAGCCAATTTTGGTTTTAGCTTTAAAAATCTTGTACCATCTCCTTTCCCAGGAAAATCAAGGACCTAAATAAATATCATTAACCTCCATATTTTCTGCTATAACCATAAGTAACAAGATTTCTCTGGGGTTGCCAGGGATCTTTTATCAATAACTGTAGAATTATCAATGCTCAAGTCTGTAAGCCCCAAGAGGATACTCCTTGGAAGTCCAGCAGTGTCTGCCCCTATATATTAAAAGAAGTGAAGACCCTCACCCAAAAAGCTGAATTTACTGAACATAATTTCTGTACCATATAAATATTGATCTTTTAGTACTGTCATTCAAAATAGGTTATGACGGAGTAATTCTCTGTAGATTCAACTCCAGTAACAAAAGGGTAATGAGGTGGAAGAACTAAGTAGGTTTTGAAATTTAAAAATGAAAGAATTTGACCTTACCATTAAAAGCAAAACAACAGCCCCAGAGCATTATCAATGTTATTTTTTTCTATCTTTTCTTTCTTCTTTTAAAAAAATTTTTAAATATTGCTCAGAGATCTCAAGGCCTTGAAAAATGTCTATTGAGAAAAGGGCACTCGCCTATGCCCCCCAAAGCCTTACAATAAACATGGTAAAAGTATAAAATGTGATGAATTTATATTAATACATTTTGATTGAATGAGGGCTACCTTTTTAATCAGAAAGAATGAGTATGAAAATATAAGACATATGAACTAAATTCTTCTTTTTTTTTTTTTGCTGAGGAAGATTTGCCCTGAGCTAACAACACCTGTCGCCAATCTTCCTCTTTTTGTATGTGAGCGACCACCATAGCATGGCCACTGATGACTGGTGTAGGTGTGTACCTGGGAACCAAACCTGGGCTGCCAAAGTGGAGCGCACCATACTTAACCTCTAGGCAACCAGGGCTGCCCCTGAACTAAACTCTTTTTATTTTTTTTTGTGAGGAAGGTCGGCCCTGAGCTAACATCTGCCAATCCTCCTCTTTTTGCTGAGGAAGACTGGCCCTGGGCTAACATCCACGCCCATCTTCCTCCACTTTATATGGGATGCTGCCACAGCATGGCCTGACAAGCGGTGTGTCGGTGCGCGCCCAGGATCCGAACCGGCGAACCCCGGGCCACTGCAGCGGAGCATGTGCACTTAACTGCTTGCGCCACCACGCAGGCCCCTGAATTAAACTCTTTTTAAACTAAGAACTCCTTTTTTCTTTTATGCTAAAGAGATACTTGAATGACAGGAACATCGTTCAGAATAAGGAATTGATAAGAAGCTTGGCCCTGAATTGAGGATCTTTGAATTTATCCTAATGGTAAAAGCCCTGTTTCTGGAGAATGGGTAGGAGGAATTGAGAAGAGGGTAGAGAGTAGGATAAACCTGTATTGTCTTTGGTAAACACTAAATTTGGAATGTCACTGTTTTCCTCACCCTGGAAAAATTTTTCACTCTAAATTTTGTTTTTTTTTTTTAATTAAAAAATATATTTTAAAATATTATGTAATAGAATTGAAAAAATGATCAGTGTACCGTAATTTACAAAAATGTAACCTGTGTTTACTTTGACGTGATAGGTGTAATTATATAGAACAAGATACTAGAGATTTGGTTTTGTATACTGCAGATCTTGATACAATATATAACATGGCATATTTAGTTGATTAGGGAAATGTTAATATTATAAAATGAACATTTATAGCTCAAAAAAGGATGAAGAAGAATTTAAAACTCAAAAGATCAGAAGAGGATTCATCATGGTTAAATAATTAGTCGACAATAATTAAATGTATAGATTCTGATATTACAATGAATTAAATAATAGGAAGGAGAAATTCATTTATTCATGCAGAAAGCATGATTATGAATGTGTACTTATAACTCAGTGTTAAGTCATTGTATTAAGAGTTCAGCTGGATCAAATGGAATCATTGTAAAGATTTTGGAGAAGGGACTATCAAGTTTTTCTTCCCCATAATCCCTGGTTGGAAAAAACCCTCTACTTTCTAATAAATGAAAATTGCCACCAAGAAAAACCTCAACCTCCTAGGAATTTAGGTATTTCCAGGGTAGAATGCCAAGACCTTCATTTGGAAATCAAATTGCAACAATGGAACTAATCTGTAATAATTGAACCAAGATCATCCATCAATCAGTATTTACATAGCCACAAACTGAGAAAATATAAGTGATTCTAGAAGAAAGATATTTTACTGCAGATATTTAAAGACATAAATTGTAAAACCAAGAAGAACCACTAGAATATTTTGAAATTAATTCAGTAATTATATTATTTTATTAATAATATATTGTTATTTTGCAACTATTTACCTGTAAAATCTGATAGTACAAATAAGTAATCATGTTTATTTGGTTAGGGATCAAGAATTTCATTATAAGAAAAAATTAATTTAGTAGAACAGCTGTCCTGTTACAATCACTCAATGCAAGCCACAAAAAGTGATATTGAATATGCATAAATTCAGATTTGAATAAAATAATAACACATAAAATTATCAACATGTATTTTTGTATCTCTGCCACTAAAATGGGCTAGGGTAACATCTGCACCATGAAAAGACTTTAGAGCTCAGATTCATATTTTTAAAATTAGTTTCTATTGAAAGGAACCAGTTCTTCTGGGAAAAATGGCTGATTTCACGTTTGTGCCTGAGATGAGCTGATCCTGAAACATCTTGTGTTGAAAAGCAAAGCGGCTTTCAAAGACTAATGAAATCATGTTGAAAGGACCTAGAAGCCAATCTACAACAGGCTACCATTGGCCAAGCTGAAAAATTTGAGCATCAAAGGGGGAATATTGGCTGAGACCAAGTGATATACAGTAAATCTAGAAAGTCATGAGTCCATAATGATAAAAAGAGAAAAAGTTAACATATAATAATGGTGACTAGAACAGAATGTTCCTGTTGAGTCTTGCTATTCTATCTCCTCGGTATTATTACTCATCAACCTGGAAATTAGTAAATTAAATATACCATTTAGTAAAGGAATTTTCTGCCCTGAAAGTCATATAAAATATCCAAATTCAACTAGATATAATTTTATGTATCTTCAAGCAGAAATAAATGCACTATTCAAGTGTTGCAATGTTTTGAAAATTGCGTTTCTTAGAATTCCCTTAAATACAAAGACGTAGAGTTACGAAGATAAAGACATTACGTCTTTTAGAGCTTTAGCAACTTGAATAGTAACTTTGGACTTCTATTCCTCCACCAAAGAGTCAGGTGAAGTGTATAACTTGAATTTGGGAAATTTGGCTAAATGATTACCCCTTTCTTGAAGTAATAAAATTTTAACATTAAAACTGACACAAAATAAGTGGTCTGAGACCCTTCCAATTGTTATAATAATCTTATGGACTGTAGTTCACAGGACTATGGTGTACAATCTACAGGAAATTATTATGAGAAGGCTCAAGAAAATTCCAACCCCTGGAAAACACCTTACTGTCCCTGTCAAATATTCCCTTCTATTCTTAATTTCCTTTCCAGCTAAGGAGTGGCCGCCATGTCCACTGGACTTGATGTCAACAAGCCCATTCCAGATGGAAGATTGGGTCTATGGAAAAGAATTATGGAGAAAAACGGCTAATCACCCTGTGCCTTTTGGCAATCTCTGGACCATCCTCATGCAGACACATGCAATGAGAATTGCAAATTGTTCTACAAACCAGCAGAGATCCATAGACAAATCGTAACCACATCAGAATAAATGAATCTGAATTTTCTACAAATCACAGATTAGACTTCTGATCAAAAGTCGAAAGCAGAACCTCTACATTTTCATCAGTCTGTGGTAGCTATGGCCTGCACGTTTCAAAAGAGTTTAGCTTGTAATATATATTCCCAGCTTAGTGAACACCACAATGAAGTATGAAAAACTGTGATGACCCACAAGACACATAGCTGAAGGTCATCTGGCATGAACTGGAAACTTCGAGCCTAACGTTGACTATAGGATTCATAGGGCTTTACCTTGCTTACAGTTGTGGTTTACTGCTGCTTACCTGCCTCTCTTCATTTCCACTTCCCTCCGGTGTCTCTAACAGTGATGGTAAAAAAAATTGCAATATTTGGAAAGGTATAAATTTAGCCTCATGAACACATAGGTATAAAAGTGCAGATCTATACATCTACAAAAAGAGGACTATGATAAAATCAGCCCTCTGTAATCCAATGAACTTTACATAACGCATTCCCAAATTTAAAAAATTTAACTAGTAAAAAAAATCCTTAATAATTTGTACTCTCAACGTCATAGTCCAATTTGTTCTTCTAAATGAATACTGTGACTCCTTTCCTTTTCATATGTTTACCTGAATCTCCTGTCAAATGTATGTCTTCCCTTGTTACTAACTCTTCTGGTTTTAAAATATGTAGTGGATTTGCTTTCTACATGAGTGTTAGACTTTTTTCAAGTTTGTTTTGGTGTGAGAACAACTCCTGGATGAGTAGGATATCGTGAATTGTACACATGTATAAACAGAACTCATGAAATAGATGTGCTAAGAACTGAAGTTTGCTTGTTGCTGGTTCGGGCCAGTGGTTGCTTCTATCTTTTCTCCCTACATGCAGACTTTTTAGAAATCAGAAAAATCCATATTTCAACCAACTAAACAAATGAAAAGGCATGTAGCTTTGTGGTCTAACTATGGGGCAGAAATGCAAACAGCTGAGCTGGGCTGAAGCTTTACACCTCCTCTGAGTCCAGGAGCAGGCAAATGTGGCCCAGAATTTGGGTCCTGTTGGGTAATGGAAGAATAAAATCCCCTATATTGGTGGGAATCAGAACCAGGTTCATTACATGAAACCAAGTGTTGGGATGGAACTCCTCAGTGAATAAACAGAAACTGAAAAAATCCTTCTGAAGACCACTGCCCGGGACTTCCTGTTATATGAAGCCTTAGATTTAGAGACAGCTGAGGACGCTCGAAGAGCCAAGTGGCAAAGGCTTGAGAGAGCCACCTTTGATCTAGTCACTGAATTTGCAATATCCACAATATCATGGTGGGACTAAAATGCCAAGTCACCAGTATAAGGCTGGATTCTGGATTTGGATACCTTTTAAAACATGAATATTGTTATACTTCCCATGTGATACTATTAAATGTATGAGATATTTGACCACCAAATATTGGATCATTTTACTTGTCTGTGATTCTGTTTCATACTCAAGTATTTATCAAATATCTCAATGTACAACGTTTTATGACTGAATTAATTACTAATATTTCAGAATTTAGCGTTCACAGAAATCTTTTTGTTTAATATTTGAAACCTTGCTGTGTGCTTGTTATATTCAACTCTTCCTTAATATCAGACTGCAAATGCCAAAAACTGCCTACACAAAGAGTAAACAGGACAGAGCTGAATGTTTTATATGTAAAATGATCATTGGTCTCCACAATGGGAAAAAAACCCACATTCTTTTAAAAAGTTATTAGGAGAAGGAACATGGAATGACAAATTGTATCACTTCAATAAAATAAGATGAGTTTTTCTTATATGCCAGTGAAATATGTTAGCAATCTATGTAGTTTTCTAACTTACCAAGTAAAATAGTGAAGATTATTTTGAAACTACCACAAAAATTTCGTTTAGATAGAAAGTATTGGCTTTTTTTTTATCAAAGCTACACCACTATTCCTTTGTTATTTTTCTTCAAAACTTGGTCATTGCTAGGCTTATATTTTTCCAATAAATTTCTTGTAGAAAGTGAATAAAATGATATAAAAGAAAAATTAGTTGGAATACAGCCAGGCCTGATTTTAAAATAAAATGGTTTGTTAAATTTTAATTTTTGAAGATGCAGTGAACGTTACATTAGACTACAAAATAATTGTTATTCTCACTTAAAGAAAAGTTAAAAACCAAACAAACCACTAACAGAGTCCTCTTGCGTTACATAGAACAAATGTGTGATATCATTAAAATACAAAGTCTTTCTTCTATTAATCAAAAAAACAAATAACCCAAAGGAAAAATTGGCAAAATACACATATAGACATTTCATAAATGAAAAAAATACAGTTGGCTAAAACTGCAAGGCTGTGATGGTTTTCTAAAATTAATGTGAATTAGAACAATATTGAGAAATACTTTTTAATGCATTTGGCAAAAAATAAACATTATGGTGTGAAAAAAAATCAATAAAATTCTGAGCCAGCCAGAATGAAAAGAATGGATACTTTCATGCACTGTTGTTTGGATTTTAAAGTAGTATAAACTTTTGGAGATTAATTTGGCAGCTTCCGCATTTAAAATATATATTTCCTGTGTTTCAGCAATTTTACTTTTAAGAAATCTGACCCACAGAAATTCTGTCACTGCGTTCATTTATTACATGATATAATTTAAACAAAGCATTTAAGTTACCGTGACTTGGCTGTTAGTGTGCTTTCGCATTTTCACACTGAAATGTGTGTTGTGTATTGTATATTATATTGTGTTGGTATATAACACCGAGGGAAGATCAGATCCACTTACAGAACTTTTCCAAGACCTTATTAAGTTACTGGAATTTCCTCTATTAGGACCTATGGCAGAAATATATTTTAAGTAAACTCTGTATTGGTGGCCTAGTGGTTAAGATTTGAGGCTTTCACCGCCTCTGCCCAGGTTTGTTTCCCGGTCAGGGAACCACACCACTCGTCTGTCGGTTGTCACACTGTGGCGGCTGCGTGTGCTGTGATGCTGAAAGTTTTGCCATGAGTATTTCAAATACCAGCAGGTTCACCAGGTTGGAAAGTTTTCAGCGAAGCTTCCAGACTAAGACAGACTAGGAAGAAGGACGTGGCCACCCACTTCTGAAAAAAATGGCCATGAAAACCCTATGAATAGCAGTGGAGCATTGTCTGCTAGAGCACCGGAAGGTGAGGGGATGGTGCAGAAAGACCGGGCAGGATTCCGCCCTGTTGTCCACAGGGTCGCTAGGAGCCAGAATCAACTCCAGGGCACTAACATCGACAAAACTCTCTATAACATTTTAACGTGTATTAGAGTCATAATTTTATCTTTGTACATGATCAAATTTTCCATATGTAAAACACTGGATTTACTTAATATTTTAAAAGAATAGCTGAGGAACCAAAAGTGACAGACCAAACGATGGGCTTCATAGCACATCAAGAGGCTTTTTGCTTTCTTGATGAGCCATGAACCCCAAGGTTTTAAGGTGATGTAAATATCTACCCCTAGAAAGTATAACATTTCCTTAGGTTTCAATGTTTCTTTCTATCCAATTAAAGCTTTCTAGACATCTGGAAAGAAAATGGAGACTTAAACCACTTATCATGAATAAAAAGAATGATTTTGAAATCCTAACGCATTCTATATATTAAGGACTAGTTCTTGGAGAATTCTGAATATGACTGTCTCTTAGTTCTCATTATATTTTCTTCCAGAATGATTATATTTTATCACAGACTGAAATTCTGAATTGTTTGAAAGGAAGTCCAAATGCAAGTTTCATCTTCAAGACTTCCGTCATTATCTCCTCATTAAACAATCCTATGTACCATTTTACCGAGTTTTTCTATAGGTGGGGAAGAATGTGCAGAATGCCTTGCTATTTTTTAATGGTTAGGATTGACTTTTCCCATCAATGATGCAGTAAGGTTTGTTATTTTATAAAGCAATTTCTTTTTTAATATTAGGCAGAATGTATTTAATTTGGTTGAAAATCTGTTGGACTCATTTCGTTGGGCTCAAAGAGAATGCTACCTCTATACCCCTTTTCTTACCACTCAATCCAATAATGAAGCCTTAACAATTTCCTTTCTTATGCTGTTTGGCACTACAGCTATTTATGACACTTCAAAAATGGCAAGGAAGAAACACACTATTTAAGATCAGGCACCAACTGTTCCTATTGTGAAAACATTAGCAGTGAAAGTCCTTCAGCTGGGAGCCCACACTGGTTTCTAACCTTGATCTTATTTATTATGACACCAATATACTCTTGTTAGAAGAAAAATAACCTATATTTTATACATTTAAAAAGGCCCATTTCAGGTGCCTTTGCCTTCATGCTGGGCTCTTTATCATAGGTTTCTTTTATAATTCTAATAGCTTTTCAGTCTTGAGATTTATTCTTACACAAATAAAAATATGAGAATTATTTATAGTAGAATCTGAAAACTAATACATATAATTGCCATTTTCTATTATCATGTTTGCAATTTTGTACATGATTATGCTAATAATTATTTAACAACTTCAGTGGAGTTCCTAATCAAAACCTTAATGATTACCTTTCTCATATACTTAAAATTTCACACACACATGCTGTGTTTGTCATATATGGCCTTTATTATGTTGAGGTACTTTCCTTCTATTCCCATTTTATTGAGAGTTTTTATCATAAAAGGATGTTGTATCTTGTCAAATGCCGTCTCTGCGTCTATTGAGATGATCATGTGGTTTTTATTCTTTGTTTTGTTGATGTGATGTATCACGTTGATTGGTTTGCAGATATTGAACCATCCCTGCGTCCCTGGTATAAATCCCACTTGATCATGGTGTATGATCTTTTTAATGTATTGTTGTATTCGGTTTGCCAATATTTTGTTGAGGATTTTTGCATCAATGTTCATCAGCGATATTGGCCTGTAATTTTCTTTCTTTGTATTGTCTTTGTCTGGTTTTGGTATCAGGGTGATGTTGGCCTCGTAGAATGATTTAGGAAGTGTTCCATCTTCCTCTATTTTTTGGAATAGTTTGAGAAGGATGGGTATTAAATCTTCTTTGAATGTTTGGTAAAATTCACTGGAGAAGACATCTGGTCCTGGACTTTTATTTTTTGGGCGGTTTTTGATTACTATTTCAATCTCTTTACTTGTTGTTGGTCTATACAGATTCTCCATTTCTTCTTGGTTCAATTTTGGGAGGTTGTATAAGTCTAAGAATTTATCCATTTCTTCTAGATTGTCCAATCTGTTGGCATATAATTTCTCATAGTATTCTCTTATAATCCTCTGTATTTCCATGGTATCCGTTGTAATTTCTCCTCTTTCGTTTCTAATTTTATTTACTTGAGCCTTTTCTCTTTTTTTCTTAGTAAGCCTGGCTAAGGGTTTGTCGATTTTGTTTATCTTCTCGAAGAACCAACTCTTTGTTTCATTAATCCTTTCTACTGTATTTTTGGTCTCAATTTCATTCATTTCTGCTCTGATTTTTATTATTTCTCTCCTTCCGCTGGCTTTGGGCTTTGTTTGTTCTTCTTTTTCTAGTTCTGTTAGGTGTAATTTAAGGTTGCCTATTAGGGCTTTTTCTTGTTTGTTAAGGTGGGCTTGTATCGCTATGAGTTTCCCTCTCAGGACCGCTTTTGCTGCATCCCATATGGTTTGATATGGCATGTTATCATTTTCGTTTGTTTCCAGATAGTTTTTGATTCCTCCTTTAATTTCATCAATGATCTATAGGTTGTTCAGTAGCATGTTGTTTAATCTCCACATTTGTGTCACTTTCCCAATTTTTTTTTCATGGTTCATTTCCAGTTTCATAGCCTTATGGTCTGAAAAGATGCTTGTTATGATTTCAATCTTCTTAAATTTATTGAGGCTTGCTTTGTTTCCCAACATATGGTCTATCCTAGAGAATGTTCCATGCGCGCTTGAGAAGAATGTGTAGTCAGCTGTTTTTGGATGGAGTGCTCTGTATATGTCTACTAGGTCCATCTCGTCCAGTTTTTCATTTAAGTCTAATATTTCTTTATTAACTTTTTGTCTGGATGATCTATCCATTGCTGTAAGTGGGGTGTTAAGATCCCCTACTATTATTGTGTTGTTGTTGATTTCTCCTTTTAGGTTTGTTAATAGTTGCTTTATGTACATTGGTGCTCCTATGTTGGGTGCATATATATTTATAAGTGATATGTCTTCTTGGTGGAGTGTCCCTTTTATCATTATATATTTCCCTTCTTTTCTTTCTTAACCTGTTTTATCTTGAAGTCTACTTTGTCTGATATGAGTATGGCAACACCTGCTTTCTTTTGTTTGCCATTATCTTGGAGTATTGTCTTCCATCCTTTCACTCTGAGCCTGTGCTTGTCTTTAGTGCTAAGATGTGTTTCCTGAAGGCAGCATATTGTTGGATCTTGCTTTTTAATCCATCCTGCCACTCTGTATCTTTTGATTGGAGAGTTCAATCCATTTACATTTAGGGTAATTATTGATATATGAGGGCTTAATGTTGCTGTTTTGTCACTTATTTTCTGGTTCTTTTGCATTTCCTTTGTTTCTTATCCCATTTGTTTTGGACTGCCAATTCCGTTTGGTTGTTCTGTCTTATGACTCTTCTAGTTTTCTTTGTTTATCATATGTGGTTTTGCTTTGATTATTTGTTTAGTGGTTACCTTGAGGTTTGTGTAAAAAATCTTGTGTATGAGATAGTCCATTATCTGATGGCCTCCTATTTCCTTATACTAAGTCAATTCAGTCACTTTCCTCTTCCCCTTCTAAGTTGTTCTTGTTATACCTTATTCTATCTTGTGTTGTGGCAGTGTGTTTACAGTGATGAGGTTAAATTTATTTTTGGTGAATTTCTTCCTTTGATCTTTGAATTTAGTATTTAAGTGGTTGCTAACCCATTCCGGTAAAGATCTACTATTTTTCTGAGTTTGTCTACCTACTTTTCTCCTTCCTCCATCTTTGTGTGTCCTTGCTCTTCTTTTTTTCAGGCCTGAGGGCCTTCTTGAGTATTTCTTGTAGTGGGGGTCTCGTGGCCATGAACTCCCTTAGCTTTTGTTTATCTGGGAGAGTTACTATTTCTCCATCATATTTGAAGGATATTTTTGCTGGATAGAGTATTCTTGGCTGAAAGTTTTTGTCTTTCAGTATTTTGAATATATCATTCCAGTCTCTTCTAGCCTGTAAAGTTTCTGTTGAGAAATCCGCTGAGAGCCTGATGGGAGTTCCTTTGTACGTTATTTTTTGTTTTTGTCTAGCTGCCCTTAATATTGTTTCTTTGTCATTGACCCTGGCTAGCCTTACCACTAGGTGTCGTGGTGAAGGCCTTTGTCTGTTAATATATATAGGTGTCCTGTTGACTTCGCTTACTGGTATTTCCTGCTCCTTCCCCAGATTTGGGAAATTCTCAGCTATTATTTCCTTGAATAGGCTCTCTGTTCCTCTTTCCCTCTCCTCTCCCTCAGGAATACCTATAATTCTTATGTTACATTTTCTAATAGAGTCAGATATTTCTCGGAGTCTTTCTCCATTTCTTTTTAGTCTTAGTTCTCTCTCCTCTTCTATCTGGAGTATATCTGTATTCCTATCCTCTAAAGTACTAATTCTTTCCTCCATATTGTCAGCTCTGTTCTTTAAAGATTCCAGATTCTCCTTTATCTCTTCCATGTGTTCTTCATCTCCATCAGCACTGATTGGTTTTTCTTTATGATTTCAATCTCTTTTGTGAAGAAACTCCTAATCTCATTGAATTGTTTGTCTGTGTTGTCTCGTATTTCGTTGAATGTTTTTAATGATAGCTATTTTGAAATCTCTGTCATTTAGTTTATGGATTTCTGTGTCTTCGGGGTTGATTTCTGGGTGCTTGTCATTTTGTTTCTGGTCTGGTGATTTCATATATTTTTGCATTGTGGTTCCTGTGTTGGTTTTGTTTTTCCTCATCCTGGAAATCTCTGGTTGCAATTTCCACCTGCCGCCACTGTCTGGTGGTAAAGGGCTGTGTAGTCTAAGCCCCCTGTGCTCTGCCCCCGTTTTTCTGCTGCGATCTGCAGTTTTTTTTTTTTTCCCCGCTGCGATCCATGGGTCCAGTCGTTTGATCAGGTCTGCCGCGGATCGCTTGGTCTGGTCTGTCGCGTATCACTTGGTCTGGTCTGCCCGTGGATCGCTAGGTCTGGTCTGGTCGGTTGAGCTGCAGAGTTCGGTTTGCGGGGAGGGGGGAGCTCTCTCTTTTGCCCTCTGGGTCCCTGACGTGGGAGGCTTCTCGTTTGCCCCTCTTTATCCGCTCTCTGGGGTGCTCAGATGTTGATGGTAGCCCTGTGGCTCCTCTGAGTCCTCTGTGCGGGAGTTTCCCACTGGCTGAGAGAGTCCAAAGTGCCACCGTTTCCCCGCCGAGGGCTGCCCCTCCCCCCTCTCTGGGAGCCGTGCGGACCAGGATCGCTGATCTGATGGGGAGGGAGAGGAGTTCTCCTTACCTCTGCCCACTTCCTGCGGGGGCCCAGCACGTTCCGCTCTCAGATGTGTGGCAGTGTGGATCCCTCTGCTCTAGCTTTTCACTGTCTGGGATTCCGTTGTTGGTCTGTGACTGTTGCTTTTGTTGTATCTTGTTGGGGGAAGAGTTCACAGGAAAGCTCACTCCGCCATGATGCTGACGTCACTCCCATACCATATTTTCTTACTCTAAATATTATTTATTGTGTCTATATCTTGCAAACTTATCTGAGTACTGCAGTTTAATAAAAATAAACTTCCACATATGCCATGCAGCATATCCCCAAAGATTCTACATTCTAGAGATGGTAGATTACTCAAAACCTGTGAGAAGGTCAAGATTTTGCTTTATTGCATTGTGATCTTAATATTTTACAAGGATATTTTCATTTCACTAAGGAATACAACTCCAGATTACTATGTTTGCTACCTAATCGGTTTTTCTTTAGCTATCATTTAATCTCTTCACACCTAACCAAATTATATCAACAGAATGCTTGAAGATTTTGACCTTCAAAATGGTTATGCAACATTGTAACATCTTTGTTCTTTTAAAAACAGTCATGAAATGTGTTCCCTTTGGAGGTGATATCTATATAAGATAACTTTTATTCTTATTCTTATTCTTATTCTGAGGGTTACAGGAAAGGAAAATGTGTTATCACACATTTGTTAACTTTAGTTGCAACTTCAAATGTTCTATTTTATAAGAATTATTTACCCTTTGCAGATCAAAATTTTAAATCTCCATAGCAGTGAGCTTGGCATAAAGCTTAATCTTTCTCCACTTTCCTCTTATCTCTGTCACATAGGTACCTGTAGTATTCTAGTAAAGTCTCCCAACAACTAAAGCATATTGAAGAACGTTTAACTGAAAAGTTCATAATTACATCATTTGGGTGATAAATATATACGAAAGTTATTTTAAAATATGGCATATTACAAAAAATGGTTTGCTTGGAATGTTAAACTTTTTGATTAAATTACTCACCATGTTAAAAATAAATGTTTTAATTTCAATATTATTCACTTATAAATTATATTAACAATAATAATGATTTTATTTCATTAGTTTAACTATTAAATAAAAATTACAATTAAAAAATAATATTAAAAAATTAAAAATAAAATATTTTGGAAACAAATTAAAATTGGAGAATTCTATGTTTCGGGTAAGGCACAAGATTCAGCTTCTTCATCTGTAAAATGGGGCCACTATGCACTTAATTGAATTTTGTGAAGGTTAAATGAATCAGCATATATAAAGCACACAGAAGGTGACAGTTACAGTTTTCTTTTCTCTCACTTGCTGAGCGCATAAGGATGGTTTAGTTTAGAAACACTCTTCAGTGAAGCTCTGTGACCTACTGATTCCTGTAACAAATACTTATTTTCCTTATGTACAAAACAATATGCAGAAACAAAGTGAAAATGCAAATATGTCCATCACACGCTCTTACAGAGTTCACAATCTTTCAGAGAACAGACTCGCATGAAGACAAAATACAACCCAACCTGTATTATTAAGAAAAGAATGTTGAATTAAATGGAAGCAGAATGTGGCTTCTCAGATGAGTTGGCATGAAATCTTTATCTTTATGGACGAATACTGATTTTTAGGTTAAGAATATGATTTTTTTTAAAGAATTCCAAATAAAAAGAATAGCAAGTGCAAAAATATGGAGTTTTAAAGAAAATGATAAATCTGGGGAACAGTGAAAAATTTCGTCTGGATTTTGCCAAGGGAAAGAGGAATAAGTGATAGGAGATGAAGTGATACTGGAATATTGAGGCCATTTGGAGGATACTGTATTGTGTCCCAAGGGAAGGGGCTTGGATGGCATCCTGGAGAGTCAATGGAAGTTTAACTGGAAAAGGCCAAAAACATATTTGATTTACAGGAAAATAACTGTTGCTTACATGGACAGATTGAAACAGAGAAAGACTTATCCCTCTTTATCCCAGTCTATATTGCTTCTTCTGACTTCCTGAAACAGTTCCTAACAGTATCAATCATTTTACAATGTAACAAAAATGCCACAGAATAACACAATTCTTGAATACCAAACTAGTACTAACCATTGTCCTAACAGCTTTACACGTATTACTGCGTATTCCTCACAACAAATCTGTGAAGTGAGAATTGCAATTGTACCCATTTTGCAGTCGAGAAAATTGAGGCACAGAATTTAAGTAACTTGTTTAGAGTTTTGCAGATAGGAACATGAATTATTAAATTATTTCAGATGTTTACATAATGTTTACCTGAGGATACCTTCTCTCTGGAAATCTTAAACATGTGAAATATGTTTTCAAACATCTATATTCAACAAAAATTCTGAAAAACTTTAAGATTAAAGATCCATGAGGGTAAATACCAGACATTTCCTTGAAAAGGTAACTAGATGAAACTTGCATGGAAATCAGTGCTTGATGTTTATATTTTAATTATGATGCACACTTCTATCATATTCTAAGAAAGAAGTTAAGGTTAACTGAAAACTAAATTTATTTCTACTTTATATTCTACTAAATTCACTGATAGTTTATCACATAGAAAATTATGTCTACATTTTTGTACTTTTTAAATGAATGCACAGTACTCTGTTACTTGGTGTAATAGAACTTATCAATTTAAATCTATTATTTGGGCATAGTATTTCTAAGTTAATAATGTTGATTAATCAGATAAGCAAAACTTCATATATTCATTGTAATTTATTTTAGTTAGAATTTTTCAAATGGAATGATTTGATTAAACTGTCAAATTTTCACACATCCAAGACATATCATATTTATTTCCAAGATGCATTTGACAATTTACTCTTCCTCCAGAAGAAAGTGCTACTTTTGTAATGTTTCTGCAATACCTGTTTTTATCATTTAAAATAATATTTGACAATGTGTTAGACAAGATAACTAACATTTGTCATTTAATTTTTTAATATTTATTATGAACAGTTTATTGTATAATAGCCGCTTATGTTTCATCTGTAAATTTTCTCTTGGTAGGTTTGGACTATTTTTTCATTATGTCGATCTTTATTCTTATTGATTTACTGTTTTTAATTATGTATAAATAAATTCTATTACCCCTTTTTCATACATGATGCCAATATTTTTTTCCGTTTATCATTTTGCTATGTATTATAGTCATAGTTTATTTTATAATTTTATTTATTTATTTTTTTCCCCCCAAAGCCTCAGTAGATAGTTGTATGTCATAGCTGCACTTCCTTCTAGTTGCTGTATGTGGGACGCGGCCTCAGCATGGTTGGAGAAGCGGTGTGTCGGTGCGCACCCGGGATCGAACCTGGGCCGCCAGCAGCAGAGCGCACGCACTGAACCACTAAGCCATGGGGCCGGCCCCGTAGTTTATTTTAATACACATAAATTTTGATATTTGAAAATAAAGTCAGAGAGATTACACTTTACAAGTTCTTTGGCTTTTGTTTTATGTTTTAAAAATACCATTCACATCCAAAATTATATAGGTTTTAATCTTTATCTCAATAATAGTGAGATATGTATTTTTCTATTGACTTATCTAAAGTCTGTCTTATCCAAGTTGATCATCCACTTTCTGAAATTTGGATAGCATTTAAGTTAATGTTATTCATTAACAAAATCATATTAAGACCATTTAACTTTTAAAATATGTATCTTAACTTTACAACTAGACTATAAAATATCGGAAGTCAAGGATTTCTATGAGATATTGTAGAGCTTTATAGTCAAGTGCAAAGACTTTGTTTCTAGACTTCAAGGCTTTGCAACCTGGCTCTTGACATAGTGGCTATGTAACCTTCAGCAACTTATTAAACCTCTCCCTGCTTCAGGTTGCTTATCTGGCAATGGGAAATTATAATAATGCAACATTAGATGAGTTAATAAATATCAGTTTTTAAGAATAGTCCTTGGCATACAGTAAGCAAATGATTAGCCGTCGTTAGATTAGATAGAGTTTTTAGATAGAAATTTCATACTCAGTGAAATATTTAACGTGTAGCAATGTATAATGCTGGCAAGGATGTAGAGCAACAAGAACTCTCATTCATTGCTGGTGGGGATGCAAAATGGTACAGCCACTTTGGAAGCCCGTCTTACAAAACTAAACATACTCTTACCATATGATCCAGTGATTGCACGCCTTGATATTTACACAACGGAGTTGAAACTGATGTCCACACAAAAATCTACACATGGATGTGTGTAGCAGCTTTATTCATTGTTGCCAAAACTTGGAAGCAACCAAGATGTCCTTCAGTAAGTGAGTGGATAAATAAAGTGTGGTACATACAGACATTAGAATATTATTCAGTGCTAAAAGGAAATGAGTTATCAAGCCATGAAAAGACATGGTGGAACCTTAAATGCATATTACTGAGTTAAAAAAGCAAATCTGAGAAGGCTACATATTGTGTGATTCCAACTCTATGGCATTCTGGAAAACACAAAACTATGGCAACAATGAAGAGATCAGAGATTGCCAGGGTTTGGGGGGAGGGAGGGAGGAATACAGGAAGCACAGAGAATTTAGAGCAAGGGAAATTATTCTGTATGATACTATAATGATGAATATATGTCATTATCCATTTGTCAAAACACACAGAATGTACACACCAAGAGTGGATCCTAATGTAAGTGATTAATTTTGGGTAATAATTATGTGTCAATGTAGGTTCATGGATTGTAACAAATGTACCACTCTGATGCATGATGCTGATAGTGGGGGAGGTTGTGTGTGTATGTGAGGAGGGGAGCAGGGTTTATATGGAAATTCTCTGTACTTTCTGCTCAAATTTGCTGTGAACCTAAGACTTCTCCAAAACATAGAGTCTATTTAAAAGGAAAAAAATACACACGTTCATGCACATTTGAACACAAATACATATTAGGGTATATTCAAAATAAGGTAAAATTTTTGAAATTTGTAGGCATCGTTATGACAGTTATTTTTCACATATGTGGTTCCATAGCTAATGATTATTTTGATATCTAGCTTTTGTAATTAAAGCAGTTACTAAAAAATAGACATATTTCCAGTCAGCCTGATTATAAGGGAATTTATTTTATTTTGTATTTTTAAGTATTCTTTGCTGTGTATGTTCCAAACCCCAAGCTGGTTCACTAGCTAAAGTGTCTGCAATATACAGTAAAATATTCATCTAGTGCATTTGTCTTTCTTTAATGTCTTTTCTCCATGCTGTTCTGCCTGAGAAAAAAGACAGATCCTCCCGGTTTTGAGGGTAAAACAGATTTTGAAAAAAAATTTTTTAGAACTGTGGACTTCAAGCTAGTTTAGTTATAGAATTCCTATTTTAACATAATGCTACTGAGGGTTTTAACTTTTTAAATTAGTAATAAATATATATATATAAAATAAAGTGTGGGCCAAGTTACAAATGATTGATTTACATTTGTAAATTTCTGTTTAGATGAATAAATGGAAGATTTAAAATAACAAGGTTATCAGAATGTCATAAAATTAAATAACTGTAAATGGAAAAACCAGAGATATATTCAAGAAGAATATTAAAACACTATTACCAGAGAATATTTTAATACAATGTGGTTATTCTTTTCCTATTTTCTCATCCCCAACTATATTAAGTACCTGTCTGTATGACAGCAACTTGCATGTGTTTGAATGGGGCTTGGGGAAGGTTCGAGTGAATAGAGTGAAAATGAAGCAGTACATTCTGATAGTACTTGATTTTATTTCTTGGTGCTGTGAAGTTTTAAAATATTTCAGTTTACCCTCATTGACACTATCTAGAGACATCAAGACACTTGTACACAAAGTTGAAATATCCAACACTGGATCACTTCATTAGAAGTGTTCAACCATGACAATCCGGTGTTATACAAAAAATACTACTCAATAATTATTGAACTGAAATTGCTGTTGTAATATAAACAGTAGGATTGTATCATCAGCTAAAATATCACTCCTTTGCAAATATACATTTTCAATTTTTTACATGAAATATATTTTATTATAAACATAAACAATGAATTACAGAAATGATTATGTCATTATTGGCACAGAGTTGTACCACACAGTAAAGGAAGACTTTTTCATTAGGGTTTAGTCATCAGATGGTTCTTGTTATTTAGGATTCCCTTAAATATGCAAGGTAGTATCTAAAGATCTTTGCTCACTAATTTAGAAATACCTCCAGCCATATTTCCTTATCTTCTTCAAGCATTTTGTGCTATACCCAAATGGAATATTTTTTTTCTCTCTTAATAAGTGATTTTTTATTGTGTAGTCGACAGATCCTTAGGTCACTCCATGTTTCTCACGTCTTGGTGTTCATCCCTTGTGTAATTCCCTCCTCCAAGATGTGGTCTAGATCTTTGACTTGCTTCTAACCAATAGAATATGGCAGAGGTGATAGAATAGCACTCCTATAATTACATTACATTATAACACGTTCTGCTAGCTCTCACTCTACTGCTGGCCTTAAAGAAGCAAGCTGCCATGTTTTAAATGGCCTAGGGAGAGGGTCATGTGGCAGGGAATTGCAAAAGGTAGCTAGGAGCTGAAGTTGGCCTCCATTTGACAGCCTACATGGATCCAGAGCCCTGAGTCATAGAGCCTTAAGAAAAAGAAATTCTGCCCACAGCCTGTATGAGCTTGGAATTGGATTTTTCCCCAGTTCAGCCTCCAGGTGAAGACACAACCTGATTGAACCCTTGATTGCAGCCTGTGAAACCCTGAACAGAAGACCCAGCTAATGCCATGCCCAGACTCCTGAAGCACGGAAACTGAGGTGATAAATTTGTGTTCTTTCAAACACAAATGTTCTTTCTGCTAAATGTGTGCTACTTGTCACAAAACATAGAAAACTCATACACATCCCTACCACTACATTCTTATTTATGCCGGTCCCACTGTCTACATTCTCTCTCTCCCATTTATACAAGTCAAAAATCTAAATCAAACACAACAGTCTACATTGTCTTCATTGATTTCTACTAATGTCTGAAAATTTAAACTCTTCTTTTTTGAAATCCTCATAATACTTAGCTTCTTATTATAAGTATTCAACAAAATTTTGAGTACATATAAAATTCCAGAGATAGTACTAGTTCTTGGTAATATAATCATACTCCTTTATTTAAAGATCTCAAAAAGTGTTTTACATACTAATAGTAAATAGTTAAATTAATACTATTATATCAGTACGATGAATAAATAGTACTAATAAGTACAAATTAACTTAATAACTACATTTATGATGCAACTTTCTTTTATATATTTATAATTAAATATAAATATTTTAATATTTATTTTAGTTCCTTAAAAAATACTTCTTAAACTTGCATACATTGGGTTTGTTTTTATATGATTTACATCCCTAAAAGAAAACACATACATAAATTAATGAGCACACAATTTTCAGAAGGATCAGAGAATCCATTTCCATGGGTTTTATGTTAAGTACTATAACTATCTCATGAATGGAGTGCAAGTAAATTATTACTCTTCTGGCTAGTAGGATTATACCAGGTGCATTAGTCTAAGGTGAAAAAAAAACAAAGACTGTAATTTCAATAAGAGTTAGTTCTTTTATATACTCCATCAATTAAATATATGATATAAGAGAATATTTTTGCCCTATGATAAATTGTAAAAAGACAAGTTGTTTCCTGTGATTTTGCAAACACACAAGAAAAACCTCAAGACTATAACAATTGAAGTAGTGAAAGTTCAAGCCAGGATATGTAAGTTTTTAAATTTTAAAAAGAAATACACTGTCGGGCCGGCTCCGTGGCTTAGCGGTTAAGTGCGCGCGCTCTGATGCTGGCGGCCCGGGTTCGGATCCCGGGAGCGCCCTGAGGCACCACTTCTCCGTCCAACGTGAGGCCGAGTCCCACGTACAGCAACTAGAAGGATGTGAACCTATGACATACAACTATCTACTGGGGCTTTGGGGGGAAAAACTGAATAAATAAAATCTAAAAAAAAAAAAAAAAGATACACTGTCTCTTTAATATAAAGTTTATAGAATTGTTCAGAAGTCATTTAAAGCTCTCAGTATTGAAGACAAATTTTGAGAATATTAACTTTATATAAATATGGTTTATTTTTAAAATAAATGGATTTTCAAACTTATTTAATATGCTTAAAAATATATCCAGTGTCATTTTAATGTTTTGTTTTTATGTCCTTAACACTTTGATTTAGAGATATGGATTTGCTCAAATACAATTTTACAATATATATTAGCACTTTTCATGAATGTATCCTTGTAACTGGGAAGACCTTACTCCATAAATGTATACAAATGTTTATAAATGTGCATGTGTGTATATAAAAACACACATTATTAAAATATATTTACACAAATGGGATCATAATATGCATATTAATCTACATCTTATTTTTTCACTTGAAAATATATACACATTATATATATAAATGAAACCTTTCCATATCCACATATAAGTCTATCTCATTCTTTTAAACAATATAATAGTATTTTGTATTTTGAATATACATAGTTACCAATTGATCAAAAATTTTTGATATTTTCAGAATTCTGCCAAATACATTAGTAAAAGTCATTCCTGTTTGTGGCTAATGAACAAGTCTGTCTATAATACAAACTAATAAGTGTGGACTTGCTAGTTCAAAGGGGAGTGATTCATATGGATTATATTGTAGTTACAATTTTGAAAGTGAATGGGTATTATGGAATGGGTATTGTGGATATGAGTTGACTAAAGATAGAACCTTGAAAAACTGTAACATTTGAAAAGCTGCAAAAGAGAATGATGAACTAAAAAAATATATATATATATATTAAACATGGTAAGTGAAGGGAGAGGGAGGAGATCTGGAAAGAAAATAGAGACTTTCAAGAAAGTAAAAAAAAAAAAGGCTAATAGTATTAAAAATTCTCAGGAGAGTACAATTATATACGGACAGGAAAAACTCCATTTTTATTTTGTCACTTGCAGGATAAAGGATATATTTACCAGAGCAGTTTAATAGAACAAAAGGGCAAAAAACAATGCACTGAACAGTTACCCTATCTGAGGAAGTGAATAGTAAAATTTCCTCCTGTCTAAAACCTCCATAGACATTTGGTCAATGCGAAAAGGTCCTTGACATTTGGCCCTGTCCAAAACACCATCAGACATTTGGTCCAGACCAGGACCCTTGATATTTGGTCATATTTGGTCCTGTCCAAATATGGAACACTGGGTCCACACCAAAAGGTCCTTGATATGTGGTTCCGTCCAAAACAATTTGTCGTGGACCAAATATGCTTATGGACATTTTGGACAGGACCAAATGTCAAGGACCCTTTTACATGGACCAAATGTCTGATGGACCAAATGTCTTATGGACTAAATATCTTATGGATATTTTAGACAGGACCAAATATCAAAGACTTTTTGACGTGGACCAAATATCTTATGGAGATTTGGACAGGACAAAATGTCCTGCAAAGGAGGAAAGTAGAGGGGGCAAATACAAATTAGTCTTTCTATAACTGTGCATGTGAAGGTGAGCAGGGAGGTAGACAAGTTGCCAGACTAAGGAGAGGGTAGCTTATCTGTTTGTTTGTTTGTTTGTATGTATGTATTTTTGAAAGTGATACTCCTGCATAATTTATATGTCTAGACTAAAGTGTCCATACAGAGAGTGAAATTAAAGGCACAAGACAAATGTGGACTAACATTTGGAGAAAGGTCTTATTAGAAATGAGAACAGAAAGTGCTTTGGGTAAAAAGGAACAAGAAATTTCTTGTCATTTATTAAATATATTTTTTGAAAAAGTACGTACTTTCAGAGTTGAGACTGAGGGTAGAAAATGGACATTCTTCCAGAGAGAAAGGCATGCCTGCCTGGAGATATACACAATAGAGCAAATTTAATCTAGGTCTGTTTCATATTTTTATTTCTTTGGGCATAATTCCTGTGTATTTACCCTTTTCCAGCTTTTCCTCCTGAAGAACTCCTATTTATTTCATAAACTAGGAATAAGACATCATTTCCCCTGAAAATCTTTTTTCCCCTGTAATCTTAACACTTTAAATAAAACGGATCTCACCACTTATTTGTTCTAATTTTCATTCTGTTATATATATCTACGAACATATGCATATATTTTGGTATTTTTAACTGTCCAGGTTTTGAACAAATTGAGAAATAAAAAAGTGGTTATCTCTCTAATCCTTTGCAGCATAAATTGCAAAAATAATCTAAGCTATTACTCTTATTACTGATAAGTGTTATCTAATTTGTATGTGTGGTTTACTGTAAGAGAAAGACTTTTTCCCTTAGGAAAGACAACACTGGACCGCGACAGACCTCAGCGTCTCCACTATCCAACCCCCAGCCATCAGAGGTAGAATTTTCCTGAAAGGATCAGCAAAATATAGTTTTACTGCAGTACCTTGCTCCCCAAAACAAAAGAATGTCAAGAACACTATCTTCCTATACTCTACACAACCATCATCTACCATAGTCGTTCATCTGCCCTTCAAGTCATTGCTGAGGCCTACACGACCTGGGATGCAGGTCCTCCTCTACACTAGACCAAGGTCAATATCCATAGTGTGCTAAAATTTAAAGTCACCTCTCCAGACGAGAACAATCCAAAGGAGGCCAAAAAATTCTCTAAGAACAACCGAGGTCAAAGTGTCATGTCTATATGTTTAATTTGATCTCTGTGGGCAGATTCTAGTAGATAGAGAGTTGTGATTAAGTGATTTCTGTGCAATTTCTCCACTTGTTGCTTATCTTTTCATTAGTAAATTAAAAAGAAATTTATCGGCCAAAAGTGGGCTAAGAGAGGAACTCTTGGTTGTTAAATGAGAACAAAGAATACTGAGAAAAAAATTAAAAGTAAGCTACCAGCAATTACATTTCCTGTTTAATTTTTAATATTCTCCTGCAATGTGTTAAATGTTAGTCTCTCCTCCAAAGAGGAAAGAGCACTGTTCCTTCATAAAACTTGTAGCATAGAAGAATACAATGTTGAGCAATACTCTAACAGACCAGTTATAAAAAAATAATGAAGTAGTGTTTCAGGCAGAAGGACTATGCTCCCAGAGGGAAATGTAGAAATGTAGAAAGAAATGAAAAGCAACAGGGCTGGTAACTATACAATTAAATATAAATTAATATTTTTTTAAGATGAAAAAAGTAAACTTATAAGGCTAAATATATACAAGAATAGAGTTAATTAAAACAATCACATAAATGTTGAGGGGAGTAAAGTGATTTAAAGTCAAAATATTACCTGAGAAGTGGTAAAATTTCTCATTTAAATGAGGATCTAATATGTCAAGGATTCATATTGCTAGAGTAGCACTCAAAAAGTAGTTAAAGAGTGTATATTAGTACTAGTAGAGGAGGAAATGGAATAAAAAATTCTTGCTTACTCCCAAAGGAGCTAATATAGGAGAGAAAGAATATAAAAGAGTTGAGTCAAACAGAAAACAAAAAATAAGATGAGTAGACATAAATCCGAATCCAATAAAGATAACAACGTATGTCAATGAATTAAATATTCCAATTAAAAGACAAAACTTGTCTGTACCACTTGTATCCTCAATTAAACCAGAAAACTGACCTAATATAGACTTTCCATTGTTCCTCACAAACATCTTTCTCCTAATTTCCTATTTACTCTTTTCTCTATGGAGATTCTCTACCACACGATAATGACATTGATAGGAAATTGTCATGACACAGTTACATGACACAATTTTAGTCCCAAATGATATGGATATTCAAACATTTTGACTCAAAGCAGACTTCAGATAATCAGAATTCAATTGTTTGATGCTATCCAGACTCAACAATTTCCCATCAGGAAAGCCAGTTGTCAAAGTAAAGATTTCACCATGCAATCTTTAGCCAGGCCATTCTCTCAGTCACCCCACACTTGAGATTCAGGCCACATGTTATCTACTCATTACACACAAGTAACTGAGAATCTACTACGAGCCTGAGAGAATCAAAGATGAATGTCTTCCTTAGGCCGCCCTTGAGCAAAACTGGATTTCAACTGTCCATAAAGTTTATTCCACCAAGATTCAGTACTTTTTTCTCAGCTTCCGTCTTGAATCATTGACAGATTCTTTGATTCTCCCTTTGTCTGCTTTATGAAGTTCTTTTATAAAAAGTATGTTAGTTTTTTCCTTAGCATTATTTTACACCTACACTTCCATTTTGTGGAGTTAAAGTAGTTTAGTTCTACATTTGACCTACTTGCTGATCTCCTCTTCCTGCACTCTTTCCTCCATCCTCTATCATTTATTTTGATTCCAGATAATCTTGCTTATACCAGTTCTGTTTTTCTCATCTCATCCTATCTCATTTCATCTTATCTTGTTATCTGGAAAATAAATTCAAAAATTCTCTTTTCCTGAATATGGTTCTCTTCATAATCAGCTTCCAATCTGCTTTCCCATTTTCCCATTTTTACTTATCAATATATTCCTCCATCTTACCTATGATGTGTACAAATTGGAGTAAAATTGAATGTGCTCCCTTCACTAGTTGGACAACATCTGATGCTATCATAGTTTAATGTTTAAATATCAGTGGTTTAGCACACATACATTATTTCCCACTCATATAACTATCTGTCATAGCTATTCACTAAATGGTGTTTACTAAACAGAAGCATCACACGATCAGGTTCCTTCCATTATGGGGTTCCATATTGTCTATGTCTTTGGAGTCTTTTGTTTCCAGTAAGAACATGAAGGACAGTAGGAGGGTAGTTTTATGAAAGGGCCTAGAAATGCTCCCCAGGCTAAAACTCAGTAGTAGAGACACACTCCACTGCCAAGGATGCTGGAGTGTAGTTTACTCTTGTTGGGTACCAAGGAAGAGTAAGAATGTGATTTCTGTGCACGCATTGCATTTTTACCACAATGCCATGTTCTTATTTTTTCTTCACAAAATATTCTTTTTCTTAAATCTTCCCTTGATATTCTCTTGCTATCATTCAACATCCACCTTCACCACTTTGATCACCTGACTTGATACTTCTACCAGATTAATTTATTAATTTAGATCTTTATATGCATCATATCTTTTCTAATAAATTTTATTGTTCCTTAGGTCAAGCATTGTATTTTAGTAAATATTTAATCCCTCAAATCATTTAGTATATTTTTTATACATAGCAGATATATAATAAAAATGCTTACTGAATTGATTAATTAATTATTAATTATTCCTTCCTAAAACCAGAATTCTTTCAGGCATGTCAGAGGGATATTTGTTGCAACTTAATTATTTTTACATGTTTGTTAATGCCAAAATAATTAGTAAAAAGGCAACAAAAATTCAATGCATCCTGAACAAAAATAATCTCTTAATTATAATGTTTTTCTCTCACAAATGAATTGGCTACTAAACATTTTATAAGACATTTAAAAAAAATTCCCATTCATTCTTGTTCCAGTTTTTTAATTAGTTCCTGCCACTTTTGTTTTCTTCAGTTAATTTAACTCTCAACATAGTGCAGCAATTATTGCTGCCTACTCAAGTACATTTGTAAAATTGCTACATATTATAAATATTCATACTGATATATTAAAGTTAAAGTAAACTTGGCCAGCAAAGGACTTGTACCAGAACAAACATTTACCATTAGACTGGTGTCTCATACATAAAACATAATGATCAACTATCATAAATATACACACCATTTATGTATGCACAGAGATAACTAAAATTTATTAATATAAACATGTAAATATTAACACAGCCATTCAAAAAGAGTTTCTAGAAAATATAATTTAGTTAATGCCATGACATTAACTCTTAAATAAATGTTGCTAATCGTCCCCTTTAGATAGCTACATTTTCATTGAATGATAGAATGCAAAGCACAGTAAAATTGAGAAAATATTCATGCAAATGAAAAGTATCTAAACAAAACTTAACTTGAAATGTGAGCAGGTATTTTGAAGACCCTATTGAAGATTTTAAATAAGATTATTAAGAAGCTCAATTAAATCTGTTTTACTAAAGGTGTTATCGATAGAAGAATTGTGACATCTAGTAAATAAAATCAAATATACACTCATTTTTGGAAGGCTAATTTCTAACAAAATGTATATATGGTTGGAAAAATAAAGGAATTTGATTGTGGAAGAGAATTTACTAGGATAATTAATAGCAAATGGTTTTAGTGCTAAGAAACTAGAAAATACATGGTTTAGAGTTTCAGGAAAGGAAGTCTGGGAGCAAAATATAGAGTCATCTATCATATGCTAAGGTGTTTTGTTTGCTTGTTTGCTTGTTTGTTGACCAGTAAGCATTTAGAAGCAGATATCACTGAAAAACATTAAACATAGAAATAAAATGATCACTTGTGGCAAGGGTACCATCTATGGAAGAAATGGAGTAGGAAAAAAATAAAGGCAGGCCTACAAATATGGTTCTCTCTTTATATATCTCAACTTAAATGTCACCTACCTGGCTAAATAAATTAAAATTTTCTCCCAAATCATAACATCCTACTTGTCTCTTCATAATACTCATCATAAGCTGTACATATCTTGCATTATCCTTATTTATTGTTTAATTCCTTATCTCTTCCACTTAAACATGTCTTATAAAAGAAGGGATGAAAAATATCTTGCCACTCCCTATACACGAACCTGGCTCAGAGTGGACACTTGGTACACTTTTGTTCCATGAATAAATACAAGTACACAAGGGTGAGCGGGTAAAATTATTTTTTTAGGAGATTGCAATATTGTCTTCATTTATTCACCTTCTTGTCTCCACTCCTTTTGCCATGAGACTATGTAGACCCTCCTATGAAAAGGCAGGGTATATTTTTCCACCTCATTACTTGGTATGCAGCTTGTGACTTGCTTGGGCCATTAAAATGAGATGGGTCTGACCGTGTGCCAGTTGTCAGCTTAGATCTTAAGAGACCTTGCAATTTTTCACTTTCAAGTGAAAAGTGTCTGCCATAATCTTAAATCGTTTTTAAGGACATACATTTTGAAGTCACGGTGGACTTCAGGATTTTGGCTTGAGCAGCTGGAAATGTGAGTTTACCAATAATTGAGTTGAGAAAGACTGTCAGAGAAGCAGGTTTTTGGGAGGAGTTCTAGAGCTCCTATTTGGAGATGTTAGAGTTGATATACCTATCATATATTCAAATAGAAGTGCAGGGAAGGCAGTAGGATATATATGAGTTTGAAGTATTTGAGAAAGATCCTAACACTATATCTTTCCAACTTCACCTCCTAAC
Source organism: Ceratotherium simum simum (assembly GCF_057802395.1). Lineage (NCBI taxonomy): Eukaryota > Metazoa > Chordata > Mammalia > Perissodactyla > Rhinocerotidae > Ceratotherium > Ceratotherium simum. The sequence goes on from NC_141926.1 coordinate 24,758,406, forward strand.
AGTTTTCCTATTGTTTACTAATCTCTGGTATATGGCTTAGCAAACTATAGACTACTAGCCACAATAGCATGTAATCATTATAACTGTTATAATCTTATGTTCCATATGACATGACTACTAAGAGATGGTGCGAGAGTTTAGCTTAGGTCTTTTCATTACAGTTTTGGGTTGTCTCTAAATCTCCAGGAATTTGGGTGGTGTGGGTTGCTTATGGTTGCTGTTGCTGCTTTTGTTATTGTTTTGGTTGTTCTTACCTTCCCCCACACTAGTGCCCATAAGTCTTTGGAATACATTTAACTCCCTAGGAGGCTTCCATGATCATCAGAGTGCAACCTCTCTATGTGACCCAAACTCTTGGTGTGCAAGCTGCCTCACTGGTTTCTCTGCTCTTGTCTCTCATATATACTTCTCACCATAATTTTCCATGAACACAGTTACTTATTCTTGAACCTTAGCTGATGAACTTGGGAGAACTGACTCAATCCACAAGTGTTTTGGGTCCCATTTCCTGAGGCTGGACTCTGTTTCAAAATCCTCCTCCACATTTTCTCATTTACAAACGACTGTAATTAATGACCAGTCTTGTCTGAAACTGGGGCACAATACACTTAGAAATATGGACATTGGGTTTTCTCTATTCCATATGTTGAGGCCCTCAGTATTGGGCCTAGTTAAAAGTGTATTTAAGTTTGGAGGAAGAACAATTTACAAGAAAAGGAGTAGAGGAAACCAGCAGCTTTTCAGGGTTGTTGGGAATTTAAAAGAAGAGGAGGGGCTAGCCCAGTGGTGTAGTAGTTAACTTTGCGTGTTCTGCTTCTGTGGCCCAGGGTTCGCCAGTTCAGATCCTGGGCACAGACTTACCACTCATTAGGCCATGCTGAGGCATCGTCCCACATAGAAGAGCTACAACTCTACAACTATGATATACAACTATGTACTGGGGCTTTGGGGAGAAAAAAGAAAAAGAGGAAGATTGGCAACAGATGTTAGCGCAGGGCCAATCTTCCTCAAAAAAAAACAAGAAAGAAATTAAAAGGAGAGGAGGTACACTATTGGTGGGGAAGTAAAATGGAAGACCTGCTGTGGAAGACAGCATAGAGGTTCCTCAAAAAACTAAAACTAGAACTATCATATGATCCAGCAAACCCCGTTCTGGGTATTTATCCAAAAGAGCTGAAATCAGAATCTCAAAGAGATATCTGCACTCCCATGTTCACTGTAGCATTGTTTAAAATAGCCAAGATGTGGAAACAACCTAAATCTCCATCAAAGCATGAACAGATAAAGAAAATGTGGTACATACATACAATGGAATATTATAAAGCTTTAAAAAAAGAAATCTTGTCGTATGCAGCAAAGTGGTTGAACCTTGAAGATATTATGCTAGGCAAAATAAGCCAGTCACAGAAGGACAAATACTGCATGATTGTACTTATATGAGGTATCTAAAATAGTCAAACTCATAGAATCAGAGAGTAGAATGGTGGTTGCCAGAGGTTGGAGGGATGAAGAAACGGGAGTTGCTGTTCAACTGTATTAATGTTTCAGTTATGCAAGATGAATAAATTCTAGAAATCTGCTGTACAACATTTTGCCTACTGTTAATAACACTGCATTATGCAATTAAAAATTGTTTAAGAGAGTAGATCTCATCTTAACTGTTCTTACTACAATAAAAATAAACAAGGAGAACGTGTATGGAAATTGACAAGTGTGTTGTTTGTGATTTTAGCTCCTTTCACTCCTTTGTTTCTTGCAGACTTAATTAAGCCCTGTTTCCTCCATTTGGAGAGAGAAGATGGCGTCCTTGCTACTTTGATCAACCTGCACCAGTCTTGCCTTGAAAATCACCTGGTTTGATCCCAACTAGATAATGGACAGTGCGTTACAATACAATTTACTGTCTGTAAGAGGGAATTGACAAAAATTCTTATGGGAACAGAACAAAAAATGCTTCACATTATGATTTGTACACATGTAGTGTGTTTAAAAGCATTTTAATCAATTATTATTGTATCATTGTAAATAAAGATATAGCTAATTCAGCCCTGTACTTGCCTCTTACCATCTGGGGAATTTATTTATCTTTAGTTTCACTGTAAAGGTATTGGCGGACTGGAGGGTACAAACAGATATGTTAGTGGAAGATCCTTTATTTTAGTTGACACTTTCCTTGGACTCAAAAAGCAGGCCTTCAGGCAAAAATTTATACTTTGACCTTTGTTGAAAGCTCAGTCAAAGCCCAAAGATAATAAAAAAGGAAAAATCATAATGGAAGAAGTAATAGCTTTAGGCACAGTTATGGAGTCCCTAGAGACTCTACAGTACCTGTAAACACCTGAGCGGGCTATAGAAGACCTCGTGTCCCTGTTTACTGACACTTGAAAATTGTCATCAGTTCAACACCTAATAATAGAATGATGATTGTGTTGGTTCCTACCACGAGAGATTTTTTTATTTTTTAAACTAAACCACTCTTTCTTCTATCTTTGATGGAATGTTATGAAGAGGGCACTCTTTTCCCTTACCCTGACAATCCTAATCCTTGCTGAACTATTTCAGCATATATTGGACTGTGAAAATATCATTTAAGGAAAAATACATTCATAATTTTTTAAAAAATGAAGTAAAAATTGTTGTTAGGCTTTTATTTCTAACACTTTTTTAAAAGGATACCTAACAATGAGGTGTTAAGATTTCAGGAATTTCCTCTTTAGAGAATAAATACATGTTTAGAGATAGTGCTGCTTTATTTATTCATAACATACTCTAGTTGTGCTTATACACTTGACTCAGAGCTTTTCTCTGATAAAAATGCTTTACTTCTGGAAGAAATAACTTCTATAAAATAGATTATTCATAAAGTTTAGCTCTAGATATTTTTTCACTGATTTTTACAATACAATACATTTCTGGGTATTTTCTTTTACAGAACAAGCACATTTTTACATTTTGATTCTGTAAGAAAAAAAAACTGTTTTGATACTAGATGTTAAATATGCACTTATTTATATACTTGTATGTAGATACATACATATTAATTGTCAGCTTATAGAACAAGGTATAAATTAAATATTAGAATTTTTAATATATTTGATACAAGTGTGTTAGATATCTTTGATGCAAACTATGTACAGTTATTATAAAGGAAATACATTTAAGTTAAAATTACTTTCCATGGATGTTTAGTAGAAGTGTGTATATACACATAATTAATATTTATGCACTTATAAGGTATAGCTGTGATATATTTCACTTACGCACTCACAAGTCTATTTTCTAGACTTACTGCGATAGAGTTATTTGAGAGTGGAGGCTCCTATCTCTGTTTGCATAATGGTCATCCCTGGGAGCCCTGTCTGGGGTACTCTCATTCTTCTCAGCACGTAGTCTAGTGTAGGGGCACTCTACTGATTGCACGATATATTCCCATAGTATGAAATCTATCTGTTTGTGCAAATCCCAGGGGCTAGCACCTAATGGATATTTGATTCCGTCACTTGGCTCTCTATCCCATTGCTGTCTTCAGTCCATTTCTGCATAGTAGCAGGGAGTTTTATTTAAATTCTGCTGGGCCCGGCCCCGCGGCATAGCAGCTAAGTGCGCACGCTCCGCTGCTGGCAGCCCAGGTTTGGACCCCGGGTGCGCACTGACACACTGCTTGTCAGGCCATGCTGTGGTGGGGTCCCATATAAAGTGGAGGAAGATGGGCACGGATGTTAGGTCAGGGCCAGTCTTCCTCAGCAAAAAGAGGAGGATTGGCGTTGGTGTTAGCTCAGGGCTGATCTTCCTCACAAAATAGAAATAAAAACAAATAAAATAAATTCTGCTGATTAATTTCCTTCTTTTTCTCCAAGCAAGTTTTGTTTTATTGTTCATGTTTATTTTAACATTAATGAATAAAAAATTGGATATTAGTCTTCATAATCCTATCCTATTTGCAGGATCTTTTACATGAATAAATAGAATTTTATGACATGTATCAAAAATTTCCAGAAAGCATATAGTGTCTAGATCTTTAGGCATTTCAATAATTTATAGGAGATGTAGTAGTAAGAGGTTGTTATGTACATATCAAACTCAGATTTCCATTTTAAAGTAGAAGACTCCACGGATTTCTTTTTCTTGGTTAACAAAATTAATGAACTAAAGACCTTAAAGAATAATAAAATTGACCCTATTTTAGAGAACAGAGTTATCAATTATTATTTAGGTTTACATATTAACATTTTTGAAGAAATTTTTCATGCATTAAATCCATTCTTTTTAGTTATAATTCAGCCTTAAATGATAAATGTAGAAGGATCCTAAGTTGCATTAAGAACTATTTAATGTTTGAGTGCATTTATTTTCATTATGATTTCAAGGATAATATCTATGAAGTAAAATGATAAAAATATCTTTTGTAACATTTAATTGATATTTTTACAGCTTACAAAAATGTGATACATACCTTACATTTTTCTAAAATAGCAGAGATATTTATTCATAGGCTCTACTTTTGAACATTTTGGCTGAAATTTTTATAACGAACCAATTAAATCTTCCCAAACCATTCATTAAAATTTGACTATCCATATGTTAAGAGAAGAACAAACATATTTTATATCATGAAGGGAATGGGGGCAGGAGTGCTGTAGTAGAATCCAAGGCAAGCTAGATTGGAGCCAAGTTGGGAAGACAATTAAATTTTACTTAAAAAGGTTTAAACTTCAAGTTACACGATCTAAGAAACTAGGGTGAGTTTTTTGAGTAATGAAGTTGCACTATCGGATCTCTGCAGTAGATAGTAAATATGCAGGCAATTTGCATAGAAAGATGCAATATATAGTCTAGCAACCGAAAACTGAGTGTCTATTGCAATGAAGGTATGTCCCCAAACAGTGACATTAAATACTCAAGGAATCAACATTTTTAAAATGTTGCAATAGCTGTTCTCTTTTGTATGGTAGGGCTTGCCCTTGAACGTCTTGTTTTTGATGTTTGCCAATATGACCAACCATAAAATGTTAATATGTAAATAATAGAAAAGTAAGCAAATAATCAAATAAAGAAGCTAATGTATACTGAACACTATATGACAGCCTAAAGACTGTATTTGTTGTCTCATTTAATTTTCACAAAAGACTTCAGATGATGTATAATATTATTGCCTTTGTTTTAGAGGTTAAATAAATTAAATTGAAGGTTATAAAAGTCAAGTTGCTTATTGAAGGTACTTCCAGATATGAATTACAATGTTCATGCCTGGTCATGCTAAACTGCCTCCTTGTAATTCCCAAGACTTTGAATGGCCAAATAATAGCAAAGGCCGTGATTTCAGTCCGTGTCACTACAATTTTGAGCACTTCAAACAACAGTGGTAATTGATTCTGCCTGATTCATAAATTCAACAATTCCATGCTTTTACTTCCATATTTTTTTTTACCAAACTAGCCTTTCCTTTCTTGTGCTACCAATTATATAGGCCTTGTTGAAAGATCAATGAATTCATTCGCCTTATCAAAACGTAAAACAGTCTCATTTTAACGAAAATAAATGTATTAAAACTCTGAACTGCATCTAAAGTAATTAAGTAAAGAAAATAACATTTTTGAGGTAATCAGATCATAATGGCATATCCAACCCTGAAACAGCCAGAAGGACAAGAAGGTATTACATTGTATCAAAAATATATAGCTTGACATAGTGCATACATCATATCTAGTTTGTATTAATAACAGGAAGTAAAGCTGTAAAAGCCTTCTTTTCTGGTGTAATATCATAATCTAAGAGTGGGTTTTAAACCTTACATTCATTCCCTGAAGAATTCAGAATCACTTCATTGAAAATCACATCCACAGGAAACTAATTTCTCATTAATGCTAGGACTGCTATGTAGCTAAAATCTCCTTAATTTAGTTTACATTTTTCATACCTATCCATCAGCTTCACTCTCTCTGGAGTCTCAAGGGTTGTCAATTATTCAGAAAAGTATTTTCTTTTGAAATCGCATTGGAGTCCAGAATAGCTTTTCAGAATTGGTTCTGGCCTTCACAGTTCCTTGCAGAAAGGCACATGAGAATCATACACATAGGTCCTTAGTACTTTTGAGATATGAAAGTATCTGTAACATTCTTCAACATTTTTTTTGACCTGGGGATTGGTTTTGCTAAGCAGAGATAAGTATCCCATAGACACAAAGCTGAGACTTGACTTCCTTTAGCACAGGATTATACCAGCTTCTCGACAGACTGGAGAGGGAGAGTTACTCTCCCTCCCACCTAAAAAGATTAGCCATCATCTGCTTTGGCGTCCAGTATCTCATTTTCCATGTCTTTCCTGTAATTCTTATTATTTTTCTTTACCTATATAATTTCCAGTTTCCTTATCTATATATCTGAGATAAATATTTCAGAGCAGTCTTATGAATTGAATGAGATAGATTATGTAACAGATTAGCTAGCATATCATAGTGTTTCTTATTAAATCTAACATATATTTTTAATATTTATGAATCAGAAATTACCTAAGAATAGTGAAATGGTTTCATTTTGATTTGAAGAAATAGTGTATGTGTTTAATAAATGTTAGCTATCATTCTTATTTCAGATATGCTCTCAAAGAAATTTGTGTAGTCAAGTGATATTAAAAATAAAGAAGATTCCATAAAAAGTATTATAGTTAGTACAGAATAAATTATAGAACTACAGAAGAAAAAAAAATAATATATGACAACAACGTTCCATTACAGAAATCAACATTTAATTAGGAGCAACAAAAACACTGAAAACCGATTGGTAACAAAATCAGTGAGCTTCAAGGAAACTATAAATCATGTCTCAGTATTATTATGCAAATAGTTTTGAACTTGGAGAACCCCATAAGTCCCTAGACTACTTTTGAGACCTCCCTCTGATTTATAATAATACATCATTCTCTTTTTGCTATTTTTGTCCTACTTTATCCATTTTTCTTTCTTCATGTCTATTTTTTTAAAACATTTTAGTTTTCAGGTCTCACACATGCTTGAAGTGGTCCAACTGCCTTTGAAGCAACACTCTAAACCTTCCATGGACCTTGCTAGAATTGACTTGAAAGTGAGGATTCATCATCCGTGGCTATCAAGTCCAAGGAGATTTTTTGGATCACCAGGAACGTGCCTTATGGAGAACCTTTTTAGGAAGGACGCTGACTTCTACTGTGTGTTTTTGTGTTTTGCCTAAATTATAAATAACTGCATATTGCCAAGTGGCAAATGCCCGTACCATTTATTATAATAATTTAACGTTCTAAATTGTATTCAAGAGGGAGTGATGATTTATGACGGCATGCATAGATGTTCCCTGAACAAACAATAAAACGTTTGTAGTAATTATTCCAGAACCATCTCTCTCTCATTCTGTCTCCATCACCACTCATTTCTGTCTCTCATAAAAGAGTTACGAGTAAGAGAATTTCAACAGCAAATAAGAAATGCACTATGTTGAGAATTGCACAGCCTTGAGGCCACATGGAAGGAATCATTATACACAAATGCAGTCAGTTCTGAAAAAATGCTTTTTTGAAATCACAAATTTGTTCCCACATGATTGATATATTAGTGAGCACTCTGAATGTAATGGGAATTCTGTGTTTGACTATGCATGATTTGCTGTGTGAGAAATATTAGGTGAGCACATAAAACTGCCTCCAACTGAACCAAACTATGTAGGAAAACAAAAATGCACAGAACTCAAACATCTACCAGCTACTTCAGTTCACCACATGTGTTATCCTGTAAAGTTTGTTTTGCCATGCTTTCACGTTTGTGAATATACATGATATTTCTTCAATATCCCAAACATGCCTGTGTCCTGATTTGAAACCTCCAAGAAATGGGGAAGTAGAAAGCGATTAGAAATGCAGTTTGTTTTATAAGGGCAAAAATGCAAAACCAAAATTCATCTTCATTAAAATATTTTGTTGTGCAATCTACATATATTTGTATAGAGTTGTGGTGTGTGTGTGGCTACGTGTGTCTGCAGGCTGATGCTATGTGTATTTGTTTTTTTATATATAAATGCTCTCACATGTGTTTTAACATAAATAATAGATGACATTGTCATCCGAGACACACTATTATCTTTGTTTCCCACCATTTTAGTGGCTCTTGAAGAGAAGACATGGGCTGCCAGGGCTGCCAGCATTTCCAATAGAGTAACAATAGCTCTGCTCCTTTCCTGCCCACTGACCCACGATTGACTCCTGTCATACGATACGGGGGCTGGAACCAGTACTCTACACATATGATGAGGTAAAACCAGAATACGTCACTATTTTTGTTTGAAAAGAATTGAAAAATTTGTACTTTTCCATAGCTTTTACTAATATTTCTAGCTGGTTTCGTGAAAAAAAAATATAGGAAATCAGTGAGCTGTCAGTCAAGAGAGATGAGGAGAGAATCTTCTTGATGTACTCTCCTAGCTATTGCATTTGTCCACTGCCCTCTCAGTTTGGACCTATCTCGGGAATATTGGATTGCTTGACACACATAGTAATTACCTCATATCGATTTGTGCTAATGTTTATCATATCTTATTCTGCAAATGAAATGGTTTGGACCACTCTCAACAAAGAAAGAGGGAAAAAAACGAAGATGAGTTAGTAAATTGGGAAAAAAGAGCTGTCACCATGACTGATTCTCCACCCAATTCCATTCTTTTAGCATTACTCCACCCTTGACAAAAAGAATAGCACACAATAATATTTACCCTAAAACAAATCCCAGCATGCAGGAATTCAATGCTGTAAAATTTAGTTTTTCTCATTCTTTATGTACCTCATTTTACTTATTTTCTTCCTCTGATCATGGTTCTCTCTTCCTCTCTTCTGCCCATTGCTGAGTGTACAATAATTAAAAATATGTATTTGTTGAATGAAGTACTGAACATGCCAATTGCCTATTCCCTGCCTCTAGTATGGAAGTCTAATTATTACTATTATTTTTAAAAAATCATAACTCCTGACTTTCACATTCTGTTTTCTGGGTAGCCAGGTTGCTCTTTCTAGCAGGGCACACCGCAGAATTTTCTGTAAGTAATGGAAACTACTTTTAGCAAACATTGGTACTAGCTTGCTTTAGCTCTTCTCAATCATCAAAGTCCTTTGGTTAAACCCAATTAATTTTGGCAACACTGAACAAGGAAAATGTATGAAATATTTCAACCCTAAGCTTATTTAAGAGGGCATTAACCCACAAGCTTTTATGCCCTTTCCAAAATAAGTATTAAACTTCCCTAGAAGTCATTTCAGTAGCTGCATGCCGTAAGTTAAATGGCTGTAGGTTAAAATCAATAAATGTCTAGAGGCATAATAGATGAAATAATGAACAATATCAACTTGAACTTTAAGTTTGAAAATTGGAATTCAGAAAATGTGAAGACTACTGCTAATACAAAACTCTCATTTTGGGCTAAATCTTGCAGTTAACCTATGTCTCAGGGCATGTTTTACTTTAGTCATTTTTTCTATCCATTTAATTTATTTAATCACTCAATTAAGTTGAATTTGGGCTTTAATTCTTTGTCAATTTTAGCTTGAGCTCTTATAGGAAAGACTGTTTAATGACAGCACAAGAGCCAATTAAAATGGTTTAAAAATCCTGGGCAAAAGAATATGGTATTTTAGTAACTTTTCACTTGCGCTTCGAGTTTATAATGGGATGTAATGAAGGGGAGTTTGATAAGTAAACTCTTAGATAACTGAAGATTATTCCTTATAGGGACTGGAAACTCTCTCTGATACTTTTGCTATGTCACCAGAGTGAGTGACACTGTTGTATATTTGTTTAGGCAAAAAAAAGAGACTTAAAGGCTCAAATATCACTTTAGGGCAAAAGTGTAACTCTTCTGTTGTGTAATGCAGAGACTACTTTTTCTTAATCTTTCATTTTTCAGTAAGCCAGAACTTTTAGTAACACAATCATGACTATGCCATATAAGGTAAATAATCTCAGTCTCACTGTGTAAGAATAATCAGCATAATTATTTTGGAACCAAATTCAGAAATCAAACGCTCTGCAAAGACGTGCTGATATAACCTATGCAATTCATTTCCCTCCTCTTATTAAGAAAAGACATACTCCAAGTTTGACTCAGCAAGTCAACACTGGCAAAGCCTGGTCAGTATATTTCATTCTAATTGTTTTATCTTTACAGTAGATACATTTCTTTCTCCCATTGCAACTTTGGCAGGTCACTCGTCTCATCAGTCACTTAGGCATAACTGTGCTTGTTAAGCAATCATCAGAGTAAAATCAATACCAAGCATTATGCTCCCCTCACTGTAAAAGGGAGAGTGGTATGGAGCTAATCAACACGCAACTTGGGGATGTTTTGACCTTACCTCTAGAGGTTTCTCAGAGAAGACATGTTGCTTGAGAGTTGTGTGATGCTGGATTTCCACTCTCCTTGTCTTTATTTATGCCTCTTGACGCTCCACTATTTGTCATCCACTCATAGTTATTGTGCATTCCCGGGTGCCTGACATTGCAATAAGTGTTTGAGATTTACAGTTTTTATTTGCTCCTTGCCCTTAAAAGGCAGTTTAATGGGATGAACAAACACAGGCAAATAGTCTATATTGCTAGGTTCATATGCTTAGAATAGGAAATAAATAAACAAGAACAAAAACAAAGAAAACATCTACAGACTAGGGATGAGGATTGGCTGAGACTTGTAGGTAAGTCTGAACCCCCCAGGGACAATATGTAGGTAGGCTTTGACATGAGATAAAAGGTGCTCATTGCCACAGAAACAAGTAAACTATTTGTTTCAAACATGGAACCATAGAGGAGAACTGAACACATAAAAAGATATATTTTAGGTATAATAGACAACTCATTCACATTTAATTTAGCAGGAAAACAAAAACAGAAAACCTAAATACCCAACCTCATAAAGTCTAAAACATTTTTAAGTTAAATTATATGTAAGATATAGTAAAATCAGATATCTCAGATTCAAGAACTATATCAAACACTGCTATTCTCTTCTTTTTCAAATATCTATCTGTAAAATTAAAGTATATTTCATTAACTTTGAAAAAGTTGATGTGAGTAGAAAGTTAGAAATAAAGAGAATACTGGTACTCAGTTTTTCTTTAGACATCTTGATGGGATTAAACTCTTGATTTCTCCTCCTGTCTTCTCTAATTTGCTGTTCCCTGATCTTTGTCACTTACTGTTAATGAAACTCAATCCAATATTATTATCATTATTTTGAATTTAAGTGACATAACACACACACATATAAAATGTATATAAGTAAATGTATACATACATAAGTACATTATATAAATATATATATAGATTCTGAGAGTAGAATTATATTTAAATTATATTTAAAATCTGTGGTCCTAAGGCAGACAGATTTGATATTACAGGTTAAATCTATCACCAACTAGTTGTATGATTTTGGAAAAATTGTTCAACTTTTCTAAACCTCCGTTATCTCATCTGTAAAATATTAATTTTCAGAACACCTGTCTCCTATGATTGTTTTGAGGATTGAATGTATTGATTCCAATAAATGAAACCAGAACAGTGTAAACACTTGTCTTAGCCTGTTTGGGCAGCTGTAACAAAAATACCATAAACTGGGTAACTTACAAATAACACAAGTTTATTTCTCACAGTTCTGGAGGCTGGGACATCCAAGATCAATGTGTGGGCAGATTTGGAGTCTGATAAGGGCCCACTTCACAGACATCTGTCTTTTCAATGTAATCTCCCATGGTGGAAGGGGCAAGGGCTCTCTCTGGGAGTATCTTTTACAAGGGCATTGATCCCATTAATGAGTGCTCTGTTCTCATGAACTAATCACCTCCCAAAGGCCCCACCTCCTAACACCATCATATTGATCTTCAGGATTCAATATACAAATTTGGGGGGGACATAAATATTCAGTTTGCAATAATTCTCAATGTATGTTAACAATCTGTGATATTATTATTATCATCTGCAAATTTGGTCATAACTTTTGTATCATATTATTATTAATATATTGTTATCATTTATTTTGATATGATATCAACTACATATGATATCATTATGTATCAACAAGAATATTCCATGATAATATCACGATATAAGGGAGGACTGGAAGAAGAAGTGGTCCTATTGTCATGGCAGGTTGTAGGGTTGGAAAATAAATCCTTGGTTGTCTATAAACTGGCAATTTATCTCACTTTTTCATTTGATACAAGGTACCCTGACTACTCTTATATCTGCATGCCTGATGCTTTCCCCAGTGCCCAGAAAATTTACTCATGAACTGTCACGGACTCTTCAATGTCCGTGCTGCCATCCAGATCATCCAACTTCTGCTACTTCCTAATGCACTCTAGTCCATTGTGGGAATTCTTCCTGTCTATTTCAATCATGCTAAAGTCAGACTCACAGAGTAGATGACTCTACACCATGTTTACCTACCTCCCTCTCTTAGTCAGTTCAGACTGTTAAAATAAAAGAACCATAGACTGGGTGGCTTACATATAGAAATTTATTTTTAACAGCTCTGGAGGCTGGAAGTCCAAGATTAGAGTGGCAGCATGGTTGGGTTCTGATGAGGGCCCTCTTCTGGGTCGCAGACAGCCAACTTCGCGTTGTCTGTTACTTCTCGTTGTATCCTTACATGGTGGAAAGAGCTAGCTAGCTCTCTGGTCTTTTCTTATAAGGACACTAATCCCATTTCTAAAGGCTCCATTTACACGATTTAATTACTTCCTCAAGGTCCCACCTCCAAATACCGTCACAAGAATTAGGATTAGGGTTTCAACATATAAATTTTAGGTGGACACAAACATTCTGTTCATTGCAACCCCCAAAGCACTTCTTCAAACAATGCTGCATTACAGTTATTACACACTGAAACCTAGTCCTACCTGTAATTATTTGAATGTATCCATTTTATCTTTTTCCCTAATACAAACAACTCTCCAACGAATAGCCAAGTACACATCTCTTTGTACAGAGTAGCCAAAATTTCCAGTGAGTGTATTCCTAGGAGTGGTTTAGGTGAAGTGTAGATATTCAAATTTTAAATTTTACTAAGCATTGGCAAATAGCTTTCTACAGCAGATGTAATATTGTTATTCTCACCTTTAATGTAAATTATGTCAGGCTTTAATAATCTCAGAGTAGTTTCTCAGCAAATTCCAGTTAAAATCAGGCAGAGATAATTTTGTGAATAAAGAAAGATGAGGTAATATAGATATGGTAGAGTGAATTAATGCAAGGCTTTTAATGTCAGGATTATAAATTTATATTTCATGCTAAATTTCTGACATATGATATAAATTATATGAGAGACATTGTTTCTTAAAGTCAATATACAGTGAAAATGAAAGAGACTGATCCAAGAGTTTATTAACAAATATATAGTAACAAAAATCCAGACAGGAAATTAAAATCACCTGGACAAAATTCAATCTGTGCAAATGGACATGTATTGAATATAAAGGTTTGGGCAGATTTGGTGCTGGTGCTGGTGAAAGTGAGTTTGATATTGAGGACTAACATTTATCATATATCTACCTCATGCCAGTGATGTTATTTGGTTTTATATGGTGGTTCATTTCCAATATCTTATTTCTTCAGATAAGGAAACTGAGGCTCAGATATGCAAGAGTACAAAGAAGAAGAAAAGAAGGAAGAAAAAAGTTTTTTTTGAACGGTGTCTATATGGTATCAGATAAATGCTGTTGCCATTGACAGGAATGAAGATTTGGAGAAGAGGTTCAAGTTTGAATATATTGAATTTAGTTTCTGAGAGGATATGTTTTGTTGGTTATCAGAATATCTATTCAATTTCACATTGAATGAGTTCCCCTAAAGGATTTAGATATGCCTATTCAGTTTTGAGCATTCTTATTGGAGCAGAAGTAGAATCATATTTACTTTAAGAAAGATTATACTTAGTTCACTGTTTCTTATCAAAATATTAACAACAATCTAACTAGAAAGCTGAGTGAGGGAAAAATGAAACAACAGCAGATGGATAAATATCCAAAGAGTATTTAATATTTAAACATATAGAATTATGCCCTCAAAAAGAAATCATATTTAGTGCACTTTGGATTCACTTATATTTTATAATTCATATTCTTAATTTCAGTGCAAAAAGCTGACTCTTGAAAAGCAGATTCTTGCTATATATTATGTCTGTAATTAGTACTACTCTTTCCACACTGTTAACTTTTTAAAGCCAGAATGTTATTTTCTAGGATCATTGCTGATACAACCTATCTGATTGTATTGTTAAATTCACTTAGCATGAAGAATTCACTAAAAACTGAAAAATGGGGTAATCTGCTAAAGCTTATTTTCCTTTTTATATAATCTCAAAGGTTCACATATTCATTCAGCCATCCATTTTTATTACAATTGATTCTTGTCACTGTCACTTAAACATTTCTACATAAAAAAATGTATATATGTATACAAATTTTTTAGTGTTTGATTCATGTTTTTAATTTGCATGTATACTTACATTCTCTAGGCATTCTGAAACTGAACACGCTAACATTTGTTAATCCTTAGATGTGTGTTCCACTTTAGCTCTATCATTCAAATTAATGATTTCTCACTACAAAAAAATTAATATAATTCCATATTTTTTATTCTTCCTTTTAACATATTTATTGGGCCTATGCTTTATGCTAAACACCTTCCTGGGCACTGAAAACATATAAATGAATAAAACTCTTTACTTAATGGGCTAAAAGCTTAATAGAATAGCTAATGCAAACCATATATTATGACACAAGATCATAAATTTTGAATCAGAGATAAACACAAAGTGCAGTGGATATATAGTGGAGGAGAGAATTGAGTCTGACTGTAGAAGGTGGCAAAAGGAAGGCCTGAAGTCCAAGTCAATCCAAGACAGCAATAACACAACCTTTGCGAAATTCCTTCTCCCTCCAGTCTCCACTGCTGCCTCAAACATGCGGTCTCAGACCAGGTCCCAACACATGCTCCACACAAGTGAATTAGACATGCGACATACAACCTCTTTGTCACCTGTAGAGTGAGAAGCCTGAGGAATGTGGATTGAAAGCACACAGATACCATGATAGATAAAGGCTGACTCTGCCAGCCATTATACAAGGTAATTAAGTTAGTGGTAGGGGAGAAGCTGTGAAAATTGCTTGGAGAGCAGATTGTAAAATATATTATTATTGGACAACTACTATAAAAGAGAATAAATATCTGTGATTAATGTCTTGTAAGCAGTAAGACATGGGACAGACTCCTTTGAATGAGGCAGTGGGGTGAGATGAGTTATTGGGAAGCAAGGTAGACAACCATACTCAGAGGCTGATCTTAGTGTCAGCATGGAGTAGGAAAGGAAGAATGGCCTCTTGAAGTAGCAGGAAATTTAATTTTATTCTGAAGTCACCTGAGGCTGCTAAACATATACAAGTATTTTTTGTTACATAATGTATATTTTATTTTTATTACATAAGATTACTAAATAAATACAAAATTAGGAGTGAAGAGAAGCTGAAATATGTACCAAATTTTAAGGATGAACCTATTTAGTTTTACTTAGCAAATGAAAGACAAATAAATAGAGAATAATTGCTTCATCAGTATTCTGTTACTCTAAACTTTTAAAATAAATAATGGATTATTTCCTCATTGTTGTTTTGTTTTGTATTTTTTTTGTAAGTAAATAGAAGATAGAGAAGAAGTCAAAGTGATGTTTGTGTGAGCCTTTTCCTTCCTGTTATGAAAGCATGCAGAAAAATACAAAATACATTTGTCTTTTATTTCTGTTATTTTATTTCTATTCAAGGAGAGCTGATTTGTGGACTTTAGGTAAAGAATCACGTAAAAGAGATTTTCTTGCAGAAAAATTTATAAAAGCTTTGGCTATGTGGTATAAGTGGATTTATTGTAAAACAAGGGTTCCAGACGAGAGTCAGGAACCCTGGGTTTTAATCCAGACTCAATTACTAATTAGTTATGTCACTTGCATTCAGTTCTCATAATTATAATAAAAGTAAGAAGTCTGGATTAAATCAATTTTCTGTAAGTAAATGCTATGGTTTCAGAGCTTACAATCTGAGGGCTATTTGCATTCTGACAGTGTTTCAGAAGACTGAAAAGAGTTTGAGAAACAAAGGAATAAATCTCTAATAATTGAGTTCAGAAACCATAACAGGTTGCAGGTATAAATTTTGGGTAGTTGGCCTTCCTGGTGCCCATAAAATAGCACCACATAGATGGTTTCTGGGTCCTGCCTTCTTAGTAAGGTCATTCCTAATAATTAAGATGAAGCACGGATCATAAGTTAACAAAAGCAGTTGCTGACAGTTGGAAGTCATTTTCAGGGGTGTTTTTAATACAAATCATTCTTAAGTTCAATCTAGTAATGAAATTATTATTGTCTAAAACCTCCTTATAAGTAAATAGCCAAATAATTTTCCTATGATGACACTAAGGAAAAATGAAAGCAAGCTTTTATTACAAAGTCTTTTATACAAAAAACCCTACAGCAATGTCTAGAGTATAATGTTTCAAACAGCTGAGAAACTACCATCCAGTATTAACTCATAATGTTTCCACATTTTTCCTTCAAATATTAACAGAACAGTCTTTACAGTTAAAATTTATGACCATTTTACCTGAATTTCCCAAATTACTACATCCTTTTCCTACCAGGGACAACTTCTATCAATAACTTTGTGTATAATTATTCAGTCCTTATTTTTAGATTTAGTTTTAAAATGTCTAGAAATAGACTTAAGTGCAAATGAAAATTTGGTATATGATATAGTAGGTCTTACAAATTAGAGGGAGAAAAACGGACTCCACTTTAAATCACATTGGGACATGATCCTACTATTGGGACAGTAGGTCACTACTGTCTAAGAGTCATTAATTCAAACTGCACTATAATCATATGTTTAAAAACAAAACCTTAAAACCATTCAGAATAAAAAATAGAAGTAAAGAAATTAAACGATATAACATTTCTGCGTTTGCAATTGGAAAGAATCGCTTAGACATTTCATGGAATGCAAAACTCTTAACACACAATATTGATAAACGAGATCACACAAAAATTTAAAACAATACAGTTTTCGACATTAGTTTTATAAAAACATTTTACATATATTAAAAGGAAATGATGGGAAGAGAGTCATGTAACACTGTATCCTTTGAATATTTAATAACATCTTTACATAGAATAAAGCTTCTCCTTTTTCAGTATGTAGTAGAAAGCACTGTGGAATTGGTGAAATTTCTTAATCTCTCAGATCCAGCTTCCTCATTAACCAAGTGAGTCTACTAACATCACTCTCACCAATTCTCGTGAGGATTAAATGAGATAACATGCACGGTGCTTGACAAAGCTTAGTTCTCGCTCATCCAGATGGGTGCAAAGTACTGTTAAGAGATGTAACTTCTATCACTAAAAGTTTCTTGAATTATGAATACATATTTGGTGTTCCTTCAGGTTTGTGTCTGCTCTTGAGGAGTGTGGGCTCCTAGTTAAAAATCAAGGTGTAATTTTTCACACCTGACCATAGACAATTACAAAACGTCTTTCCCTGACAGGCTGCAGGGGGAAAGCTTCCCTGCCCACAGGGACTTGGTGCATAGCCAATGCCTTACAGTCTTTGAAGGAAGTTGCAGGCTAGGACTCAGACTCCCCTGCTCAGTCATGGTCACGCTCTTCCCACATTTGCCTTCCAGCCCAATTGCCTTCATTCCTAGGTCTCTTTATCTGAGGCCCTGGGCACAGGTCCTCTTTAGGTGCCTCTGCCAAGGCCTCCTGAGGTTGGGGGGGGGGTGTGGGAGGGAATGAGGAAACACTTGAAGATACTTTTCTTCATACTGACTCAGTACCTACCCCTACTCCCTCACCTTCCCCGCCTCAGGGTCCATAAAACTGTCAGAGCCTTTTGTTTGGGGCTCCCTCAACAGTGAGAGGACTCCCATGTCTGTGCTGATTTCCCTGACTCTCCACCGGAGCACTGTCCCTTGGGGGCAAATGGAACAGGGGGAGTTGGTGCTTTCTCTGGTTTTAGGTTCCTGCTTTTACCATCACAATAGGTGATTAAAGGCTCAACTCTTTCAGAGTTATGTTCTCTTTATTTTTCTGCCTCTTTTGCCTCAGGACTCATGAAATTATTAAAAACTTTCTAATTGTTCTTTCTATAATAAATTTTAGAACCATATTGCCAAGCTATGGAAATATACATTTCAAAAATATTAATTTCATAATACTAGGAGAGAAGACAGTATCCTTCCTCATTTACCTATCTATCCATGTATCTATCTAGGTATCTATCATCTATCTACCTCTATCCATCTATATGTATCCACTTATACATATATAATTATATAATTCTTTTCCTTTAATTTATAAACTTATCTGTACTTTCTGAAATTTCTGTTTCTGTAAAGAATTTAAGTTATTAAATTCCTAAACCTTATTATTGTTGATAACACTAGCACACATACTCTATATTTACATATATAAACTTAGAAAGTAAACCTATGAAATTTGGAATCAGAAAACCTTGGGTTAAATCTCATGTTATCTATCCTACCCTGGAAAGTTCGCAGGGCCTCCCTAAACCACAGCTTCCTTATCTGAAAAATTGTAACAATGATGTCACCTACTTTGTATAATTGAAGAGTCAAATGAGAGAATGCACACAAAGTGCATCACCACAGTGGTTCAGGGTGTTATTTTCATGTTATGCCATACATCCAAACATGTTTCTCTTATAAAAAGAAAGAATTATGTCGAGTATCATGAACATTTTCTGTAACATTTTATTTCTTTGTAAGTTACTTACCATTATCAACCCCAGGTGTCTTAGTTGACTTGACCATCATCGTGGACTCAATCCCATGTAAGGCCGAAATTCTAGAGAGATGGAAGTGCTAGAATTCAAAAAAGGCAAGCTACAACTCTGGGCTAATTACAGAGGGCTACCATCAATGGTTTGTGTGACAAATCAATACCAGTGAGTAAAACAGCTAAGCCAACATGTGTATATGACTACTGGATCAAGTAACTGCACACATGGTTTCAAACTGTGCGTCAAGGCCTTATTGGACATCACAGAAAAGTCATGGGATATTTTAAATTTTTGAGAGAATCAGAGTGACATTTGTCAGAAGCTACGCGTTTTACTATTATTAGGTTCTTTGGACCTACTGTATTTCAGTTACGAATTTCTTTTTGCCTAGGAAAACTGTGAAAAAAATTACTGAAACACTCAGGGTGCTCTGAATCAAGAAAGTTTGATATGAAGTGTCATAAGAAATACCATATCCTCAGGGATGCAAAGCCTTGGAGTAGGCTGGGCAAGGTTACTATTTTATATATAGTTCAAGTGATTTTTTTCTTGTTTTCTCATCTCTGATTCTGACTCATGCCTCTATTCCCCCAGTTCCTCAGATTTTCCTCAAAGGTAGAACTAAATAAAACACATGTGAGTCCACCTGTGATATAGGTCACACCAGTTGCCTCTAGTTTCTCAGATTAAAATGCCATCGTCATAGGGTGTGGTGATCACGGTATAATTCTCTTACAGAACTTAACCCCACTTGGTCAGATTCATCATGTAATGATGGCTTTATTTACTCTTGGGATATTTAAAAATGTGAAAACCAGTCTAAAAGTATCCCCATTTTCTCTCTCTCTCTTTTTTTTTTCTCTAGCTTACTCCTTTAAGGTCTAATTCTCTCTCTTCAAAATCTGAATGTCCTATCAAATTTCTTTTGAATTTATTAACTTTTTGTGTCATTCCTTTCTCCTATATCATAGATCAATGCCCCCTCTCCCAAATTCCAACTCTTATCAGTACTTCCTCTCAAAAAGTTTTCCCTTTACTAAAGAATTTATCTTATTATAAAATGAGTCATTTTGTAATATTTCCATCTGTCTTATTGTATTTACTTCCCCCATATATTATGCTGCTACTGTATTACATTCATAAAGAAAAATAATGATTCTCCTTATAATATTTCTTCAAAATAAATTGCACAAAATATCAAATGGCCCAATCACTTCTTCTCTAAGTTGTCATCTTTTTAACCAGGCCCAAGTGCTACATCCAAAAGAAATCTCTCTTAAATTCTGTAGATAATTTATGTTTTCAATTTTTTTAAACTGTTAACATATTCTCTAGCCATATACCTACTTTGTGATTTGTTTTCTCCTCCAGTAGTTGTAAGGGATGATTACTGTGTAGGTTTCTATACATCACATTGTAATCTTTCTTCAAAAAGAAGCTCTATTTATTTGCAAATGGTAATTAGATGAAGAATTTAGCCATTTGATAGGATCTTGTTCTATGTAACTCTCTAAACTAAGAGGGGCCGATGTTGTTGTTTTGGAATTTCAATGCCTCCCTTGAGTGATCCCAAATTTGCTATTTAGAGTTACTCTTACAACTCTAAGGACACAAGTAACAGGCACCCTCTTGTCCCCAAAGAAATCAAATCACGTTCACATATCCCCTGTTAGCTTAGTCATACCTAGTTATCATCTTGAGCCATCACAACTTGCTCTCAGTTCTCTGTACAGAGGGTTAGTTTCCTAGGCAGTCTAGTATTAGACATATATGTCTGTAATAACTTTTTTGTTTCTTGTTAAAAATGCATCACCAGTGTGATGTTAGCATCATGACGGAGTGATCTTTCCTGTAAACTCTTCCCCCAATAAGATACAAAAAAATAGACAGTCACAGACCAACAACGGACTCCTACACAGCAAAAAGGAAGATCGGAAAGATCCATACTGCCACACATCTGAGAGTGGATGTGCTGGGGCTTCTGGAGGAAGTGGGGAGAGGTAAGGAGAAATCCTCTCCCTCCCAATCAGATCATCAATCTGGGTCCGTGTGGCTCCCAGAGAGGTGGGAGGGGCAGCCCTCTGTCGGGAAACCGTAGCTCTTCAGGCTCTATCAGCCAGTGGGAAACTCCCACACAGAGGACTCAGAAGTGCTGCAGGGGTGCCATCAACATCTGAGCAACCCAGGAGAGTGGATAACAAGGGGAAATCGAGAAGCCCCCACTCCAGGGACCCAGAAGGCAAAAGAGAGAGCCTTCTCCACAGTATGCCCAACACTGCAGCTCAGGTGACCAGGCAAACCAGAGCAACTGGGCCAATCACAGGGAGCAGCTGGGGTGGAGCACAGGGGGCCCAGATTACACAGCCTTTAATCCCCACATGGTGGCAGCAGGTGGAAACTGCAACCAGATATTTCCAGGATGAGGAAGAACAAAGCGAATACAGGAACCACAATGCAAAGGTACATGAAATCACCAGACCAGAAGGAAAATGACAAACACCCAGAAACCAACCCTGAAGACACAGAAATTCATAACCTAAATGAAAGAGATTTCAAAATAGTTATGATAAAAAAATTCAAATAAATACAAGATAACACAAACAATTCAATGAGATAAGGAGTTTCTTCACAAAAGAGATTGAAATCATAAAGAAAAACCAATCAATGTTGATGGAGATGAAGAACACCATGGAGGAGGTAAAGGAGAATCTGGAATCTTTAAAGAACAGAGCTGACTATACGGAGGAAAGAATTAGCATTATAGAGCATAGGAATACAGATATACTCCAGATGGAGGAAGAGGGAGAACTAAGACTAAAAAGAAATGAAGAAAGTCTCCAAGAAATATCGGATTCTATTAGGAAGAGTAACATAAGAATGATAGGTATTCCTGAGGGAGAAGAGAGGGAAAGAGGAACAGAGAGCCTATTCAAGGAAATTATAGCTGAGAACTTCCCAAATCTGGGGAAGGAGAAGGAAATACCAGTAAGTGAAGCCAATAGATCACCTAAATATGTCAACAGGCAAAGGCCCCCTCCACGACATGTAGTGGTGAGGCTGGCCAAAGTCAATGACAAAGAAACACTGTTAAGGGCAGCTAGACAAAAAGAAAAAATAATGTACAATGGAACTCCCATCAACTTCTCTGCAGATTTCTCAACAGAAACTTTACAGGCTAGGAGAGAATGGAATGATTTATTCAAAATACTGAAAGACAAAAACTTTCAGCCAAGAATACTCTATCCAGCAAAAATATCCTTCAAATATGATGGAGAAATAGTAACTTTCCCAGAGAAACAAAAGCTAAGGGAGTTCATGGCCATGAGACCCGCACTATAAGAAATACTCAAGAAGGCCCTCAGGCTTGAAAAAAATAAGAGAAAGGGAATACAAAACTTGGAGCAAGGAGAAAAATAAGTACACAAAATCATAAAAATAGTAGATCTTTACTGGAATAGGTTAGCAACCACTTAAATACCAAAATCAAAGATCAAAGGAAGGAAATCACCAAAAATAAATATAACCTCATCACTGTAAACACACACCCACAACAAAGATAGAATAAATTGTAACAAGAATAACTTAGAAGGGGAGGAGGAAAGAGATTGAATTGTCTTAATAAAAGGCAGTAAGAGGCCATCACATAATGGACTATCTCATACGCAAGATTTTTTATACAAACCTCAAGGCAGCCACTAAACAAATAATCAAAACAAAATCACATAATATAAACAAAGAGAAAACTAGAAGAGTCATGAGACAGAACAACCAAGCAGAATTGGCAGTCCGAAACACATGGGACAAGAAACAAAGGAAATGCACAAGAACTGGAAAATAAGTGACAAAACAGCAACATGAAGCCCTCATATATCAATTAATACCCTAAATATAAATGGATTGAACTCTCCAATCAAAAGATACAGAGTGGCAGGATGGATTAAATAGCAAGACCCAACAATATGCTGCCTCCAGGAAACACATCTCAGCTCTAAAGACAAGCACAGGCTAAGAGTGAAAGGATGGAAGACAATACACCAAGCTAATGGCAAACAAAAGAAAACAGGTGTGGCCATACTCATATCAGACAAAGTATGATGATAAAAGGGACACTCCACCAAGAAGACATATCAATTATAAACATATTTGCACCCAACATAGGAGCAGCAAAGTACATAAAGCAGCTATTAACAAACCTAAAAGGAGGTATTAACAACAGCACAATAAGAGTAAGGAATCTTAATACCCCACTTACCTCAATGGATAGATCATCCAGACAAAAAGTCAATAAACAAACAGTGGACTTAAATGAAAAACTGGATGAGATGAACCTAGTAGACATATACGGAGCACTCCATCCAAAAACAGCTGACTACACATTCTTCTCAAGCAGGCATGGAACATTCTCAAGGATAGACCATATGTTGGGAAACAAAGCAAGCCTCAATAAATTTAAGAAGACTGAAAGCATAACAAGCATCTTTTCAGACCAGAATGCTATGAAACTGGAAATCAACTATGAGAAAAAAACTGGGAAAATGACAAAGATGTGGAGATTAAACAACATGCTGCTGAACAACCAATGGATCATTGATGAAATTAAAGGAGAAACAAAAAAATATCTGGAAACAAATGAAAATGAAAATATACCATACCAAATCATATGGGATGCAGCAAAAGTGGTCCTGAGAGGGAAACTCACAGTGATATAAGCCAACCTGAACAAATAAGAAAAAGCCCAAATAAGCGAATTTAAGTTACACCTAACAGAACTAGAAAAAGAAGAACAAACACAGCCCAAAGTCAGCAGAAGGAGAGAAATAATTAAAATCAGAGCATAAATAAATTGAGACCAAAAATACAGTAGAAAGGATTAATGAAACAAAGAGTTGGTTCTTTGAGAAGATAAACAAAATTGACAAATCCTTAGCCAGACTTACTAAGAAAAAAAGAGAAAAGACTCAAATAAATAAAATTAGATATGAAAGAGGAGAAATTACAATGCATACCACGGAAATACAAAGGATTATAAGAGAATACTATGAGAAATTGTATGCCAACAGATTGGACAATCTAGAAGAAATGGATAAATTCTTAGATTCATACAACCTCCCAAAACTGAACCAAGAAGAAATGGAGAATCTGAATAGAACAATCACAAGTAAAGAGATTAAAATAGTAATCAAAAACCTCCCCAAAAATAAAAGTTCAGGACGTGATGGCTTCTCCAGTGAATTTTACCAAACATTCAAAGAAGATTTAATACCCATCCTTCTCAAACTATTCCAAAAAATAGTTTGCTAACTCATTCTACGAGGCCAACATCACCCTGATACCAAAGCCAGACAAAGACAATACAAAGAAGGAAAATTACAGGCCAGTATCACTGATGATCATGGATGCAAAAATCCTCAACAAAATATTGGCAAACTGAATACAGCAATACATTAAAAAGATCATATACCATGATCGAGTGGGATTTATACCAGGGATGCAGGGATGGTTCAACATCCACAAAACAATCAATGTGATACATCACGTCAACAAAACAAAGAATAAACACCACATCGTCATCTCAATAGATGCAGAGAAGGCATTTGACAAGATACAACCTGCATTTATGATAAAAACTCTTAACAAAATGGGTATACAAGGAAAGTACCTCAACATAATAAAGGCCATATATGACAAACACATAGCCACCGTCATACTCAATGGGGAAAGGCTGAAAGCCATTCCTCTGAGAACAGGAACGAGACAAGGCTGCCCACTCTCACCACTCTCATTCAACATAGAACTGGAGGTTTTGGCCAGAGCAATTAGGCAAGAAAAATGAATAAAAGAACTGCAAATAGGCAACAAAGAAATGAAACTCTCACTATTTGCAGACCACATGATTTTATATATAGAAAACCCTAAAGAATCCATTGGAAAACTATTAGAAATAATCAACAACCAGAGCAAAGTCACAGGGTACAAAATCAATCTACAAAAATCAGTTGCATTTCCATACCCTAATAACAAACTAACAGAAAGAGAGCTCAAAAAGATAATACCATTTACAATTGCATCAAAAAGAATAAAATATCTAGGAATAAATCTTACCAAGGAGGTGAAAGACCTATACAATGAAAACTACAAGACATTATTGAAAGAAATTGATGATGACGTAAAGAAATGTAAAGACATCCCATGCACATGGATTGGAAGAATAAACATAGTTAAAATGACTATATTACCTAAAGCAATCTACAGATTCAATGTAACCCAATCAGAATCCCAATGGCCTTCTTCACGGAAATAGGAAAAAGAATACTAAAATTCATTTGGGGCAACAAAAGACCCCGAATGGCTAAAGCAATCCTAAGAAAAAAGAGCAAAGCAGGAGGCATCACAATCCCTAACTTCCAAACGTACTACAAAGCAATAGTAATCAAAACAGCATGGTACTGGTACAAAAACAGACACACAGATCAATGGAACAGAATTGAAAGCCCAGAAATAAAACCACACATATACGGACAGCTCATCTTTGACAAAGGAACTAAGTACATACAATGGAGAAAGGAATGTCTCTTCAATAAATGGTGTTCGGAAAACTGAACAGCTACATGCAAAAGAATGAAAGTGGACCATCTGCTATCGCCATTCACAAAAATTAACTCAAAATAAATCAAAGACCTGAAGGTGAGACCTGAAACTATAAAACTCATAGAATAAAATATAGGCAACACACTATATGACATTGGTCATAAAGGAATCTTTTCAGATGCCATGCCTACTCAGACTAGGGAAAATAAAGAAAAAATAAGCAAGTGGAATTTATCAGATTAAAGAGCTTCTACAAGACAAATGAAACCAGAATCAAAATGAACATACAACCCACCAGCTGGGAGAAAATATTTGCAAAACGTACACCTGACAAGGGGTTAATCTCCATAATATATAAAGAACTCACACAACTGAACAACAAAAAGCGAACAACCGGGTCAAAAAAGGGGCAGAGGAAATGAACAGACACTTCTCCAAAGAAGATATACAGAAGGCCAATAGGCACCTGAAAAGATGTTCAACATCATTAATCATCAGAGAAATGCAAATCAAAACAACACTAAGATATCACCTCACACCCATTAGAATGGCTATAATCACCAAGACAAAAAACAACAAATGTTGGAGAGGATGTGGAGAAACAGGAACCCTCATACACAGCTGGTGAGAATGCAAACTGGTGCAGCCTCTATGGAAAATGGTATGGAGATTCCTCAAAAATTTAAAAATAGAAATATTCTATGACCCAGCCATCCCACTACTGGGAATCTATCCAACGAACCTGAACTCAACAATCAAAAGAGGCTTATGCACCCCTATGTTCATTGCAGCATTATTCACCATAGCCAAGAAGTGAAAGCAACCCAAGAGTCTCTCGACTGATGATTGGATCAAGAAAATGTGGTATATATATAAACAATGGAATACTACTCAGCAATAAAAAAAAGACAAAATCGTCCCATTTGCAACAACATGGATGGACCTGGAGGGTATTATGTTAAGTGAGGTAAGTCAGAAAGAGAAAGACAAACACCCTATGATCTCACTCATATGTGGAATATAAATCAACACATGGACAGAGAAAACTGTATTGTGGTTACCAGGGGCAATGGGGGTGGCGGGTGGGCACAAGGGGTGAAGGGAGACACGTATATGGTGATGGACAAACAAATAAGTACAACCAAAAAAATTTCACACTGTTATAAACTATTAAAACATCAATAAAAAAAATACATCACCAGAAATCCTTACTCAGAAAGTATGGTGTGGGGCCCAGGAATGCTCGTCAAGGTATTTTGGACACACTTTGAAAAGTAGTCAACTATCAACAATGTCAAGCTCTTCCACTAATAATGCTCCCAGAGTTTTCCATACTGGGGAGACAAAGTCAAAGTTACCATAGTAGTCCACCAATAAAGAGCAAACCAATCACCATACAACAGGTAGTGCAAATACAGTGAAGGACCAACACGATATGACTTTTTAAAACCAACGTGGCAAAGGTAGAAGCAACTGGTCTCCTAATTTTTATCCCACTCTTTCTTGCATACACTGATTTTAATTTCTGGTCTAGTATTTTCAAGAAGATATCAAGACAACATTAATTCCAATTATGGATAAAACTAACACCATTTACTTTTGTATTATAATTCTTAGTCAACTGAAATTATTATCCAAAATGTACAAAATGAAATCATGAAGTTTTCAACTATAATGTGTTAAACATTAATAATATTACAGTCATGCACCACATAACTACATTTTGGTCAGCAATGAACCACATATGTAACAGTGGTCCCATAAGATTAGTACCATATAGCCTAGGTTCGTAGTAGGCTATACCATCTAGGTTTGTGTAAATACACTCTGTGATGTTCACACAACAACAAAATCACCTAATGACACAGTTCTCAGAACGTATCTCTGTCGTTAAGTGATGCATGACTATTATAATCACTACTGTCATTTTGCCATCCACGTAACTTGTTACTGTTTACTTCAGCGGACTCCTCATGAAAGGGAACTGAACTGCATTTAAAGTTTTGTGTTTATTAACTAAGTTTTAAACACATTGCATAATAGCAACCTATTTACACTATGCTGTACTTTACTATCCACATTCAGATACAACTCTGCAGTAATTGTGATGCCACTTTTGCCTCTGCAAGCTGATGCTAACAGCATTACAATTTAGGAAAATGGTATAGATGTATAAACATGAAGAGTATCACTAATAACATCTAATACTCATGGTTAATAATAATACCACTAATAATCCACAGAAGGCTGAAGGTGAGAGATACATTTGCACATCAAGGGCAAGAGACTTAGAGCCTCCAAGTTCCTACCAATTTAACAGAAATCTATTTGCACTCATTATTTTTTTATACATCCCATAATTGATTAGCAACATTTGGAAGGGATAATGTTAAGCATTTGAAGATACGCCAATAGAAATCCTGGAGAGAGTTTTTCACATTTAATAAGATAATAAAGATGACTGTTTTATAATACAATAGTTTTGTAGCACATCTTTCACCTATTTACACAAGGAAATGAAGAGAAAAGAGCAACTCTAATAATCTCTTTAAACATTGACAAAATAGAATAAATTATTTTCCTTGAGATAAAGCTCACAGAATTTATAAAGTTTGCTTAACAAAACAGAATCAACTAACAGTACAATATGAACAGTAATACACAAAACAAACAAAGTTTCCATTATCTAAAAAACTGTTAACTCATGTTTGGTTACTTAGAACCTTATAAATTTCAAAGTCACGTTTGGCTTTAGAAGATATTATCAAATATATTTTCACAGAAAAAGTAACAAACTTGCACCACAGATGTAGTGAAGACATATAGAAAGGCTTATTTAAGGCAAATCACAATTATATTCTATGAGTTTAAAATCAACATATGGTTTTGTCTTAAACCGTGAAAATTCTATGTATTTCTATATTTCTATATTCCTATAGCTGGAATTTTAATGAATTCTAATCAGCCCAGTGTGGGCCCACACAGCAGTGTAAAGTCTCTGGAAGTTTCAGAATTAAAGGCTGTATATGCCTCTTGCTAACTCCTTTCTATGGTTGCCAATTGTTCAGAAGGTTGGTTGGGGCAGAGCAGGAGTCTTGAAATCCTTGTTTGTGGCAGAAGTATACAGTGCCAGCTAGACTGCAAGGGAAGAGCATGAAGGAAGAGAGAAAGCTATCTGAAATTCAAACCCTGCATAAGTACAGATATTAGTGGAAAACACCGAGCATCTTCTTGAAAATGGCAAGGAACTATTCCTTATCTAATATGATAAAAAGACGTGGGCATTTCCAATGAGAAAGAGGTATGTTTCCCACCCGAGACATCTATTCTTTTCTTCCTAGAATGTTTCTAAGAAAATGACCCGGATAACTGGACAGATAGTTCTCCAGAGACTATAAATTATCCTAGGAAGAAACATGTGGAAGAGAGTAGTATTGGGAAAATAAAAAAACTCACATTCAGTTTCAAACTTATCTTTTTTTTTTTTTTTGGCTGAGGAAGATTTGCCCTGAGCTAACATCCGTTGCTAATCTTCCTCTTTTTGTGTGTGAGCCACCCCCACAGCACGGCCACTGACGAGTGGTGTAGGTCTACACTCGGGAACCAAACCCCAGCCGCTGAAGCAGAGTGCACTGAACTCAACCACTAGGCCACTGTGGACGGTCCTCAAACTTATCTTTTAATAGTAACAAACATTACCACACAGAGGAAGAAAATTAATATTCTCTTAACTTATCAAATTTTCACTCTAGCTGTTATGTTTGAATCCTTAGTCTATCAATGGAGTATAGGATATATTATATTAACTCTGATATCACTAAGCCATCAGACTTTGGAAAACTGCTTTACTTCTGTGAGATTCAGATTCTCATAAGCACAATATGGATAAATTACTTTTTTCAGAGGAGTATTAGATATAAATGTGCAAATATATGTATTTTTCATAGAATAAATTGTAAATATAGAGCTGTTAGATTTCTTTATGCCTGTATGGACTTTGCAAGTCTTTCTTGGAAACTATTTTCTCAGTCTGGAAGCCCCACCATCAGTCTAACAGAGATGCTGATTCACTATCATCTGTAGTTTCAATGAAATTCACCAGATGATAGGAGCACCTTGATAGGTATATATGCAACACACCAAATGACAAAAATAATAGTTTGTAATGTTGACAATCGTATAAGTAATGGTAATTATACCAAATTTCAAGCCATGAAACAATGCTTCTTAATGCCTTTTGCGGCATGCATTTTAATGTGAGAATCTGATGAAACTACATACTTCCTATTAAAAAATGTGCTTTCCTATATTTATGGATAATTTGTCTTGAAATTCCAATTTAAAGACACCTCTAAAGCCCACCTACCAACAATAATAACAAACAACCTTCCCACATAGCCTCGTATCTATTATAGGTTTCATTATTAAAGTGGAAACCAGGGTTAGTCTTTTTTTCCAA
This sequence comes from Ceratotherium simum simum, assembly GCF_057802395.1. NCBI lineage: Eukaryota > Metazoa > Chordata > Mammalia > Perissodactyla > Rhinocerotidae > Ceratotherium > Ceratotherium simum. The sequence continues at coordinate 24,788,299 of NC_141926.1, forward strand.
TTCTTTTAACTTGGTCACTTTGAAATAAGGCCCTGTTCATCATGTACCATGCTCATATGAGTACTGTGAGAGTGCTAATGATCATAAAATGCTTAAAGAACTTTAGAAAGTATCATTCCAACCTTTTATATAACTAATTAGACTTTTACTTCTCTAGAGTCCACTATGGTTCTGCTGTTACAGTAATTAAATTATACTCTGGAAACAAACAAACAAAAAATCCCCAAAGCTTACAATCCTTTGATTCAATATAATTTAATAGGCGAGTATACACATTTGAAATTGAAGTACTCAATTTCACTGCTTAATTTTCTTTTAATTTCACTTAAGTTTCTACCCACTAGATTAAACTAATTCAACCACTTCCAACAACTTGATGTTTCTCATAATTTCAATATATCACTGTGGTTGCTTTCTTAACTGGGAAAATAAAAATTTACATCAAAAGGGAAATTGTGTTTGAATTCACATTATAGCATTATTAAGAAGAGAATATGTACCCGGGGAATCTGAGAATATATTCTAAAGTGACTTTTCAATAAAGAAAATGCTGCTTGAAGTGTAATGTCTTATTTAAAGCAGTGATATATTTGTTAAAATTGAAGGCTTCCATATTCAAATTTCAAAGCTGTGCTCTCATGTCTTGGGCATCTGGAAACCTTCTCTGTGCCAAAGTTTTTCAAAGGGGAAAAATGGGAATAATAATGTTATTAAACTCATATGATTGTTGTAAAATGTGAAAAAATGTAGGCCTGCATGTATCACTTAATAAATTTAGCAAGTCATCTTAAAGTGAACTATTATGAATTTATTGTATGCTTATTATAAACATGATTATTTCAGTATTAAATATATTAAAGTAATCAGCAATTAATTTGCCTAAATGATCTCCCAAAAGTTAAAGCAAAATTTTCACATCATCCCCCTAACACAGAGCTACATAATCACAAAAGTTGAAGAAGCATGCCTCAATGTAATTAAAGAAATATCACATAATATACATTGAAATAGCTTTCTCAGTCCAAGATGCAACCACTTCTCCCTTGGGGGTGTGACGTCAGCTAACTGAAACTAAGATAACTTTCCTGTCCCTGTAAAGGCTCCACTTGACTAGAAATGCAGTATATCCAGTCAGCCAACCCTCAAACGCCAAGCCATCTCAGGCCTTCTCACCCCAAACAAGGTTGACTATGTGGTCCCAGTCACTCAGATATTTTCTATTTGTCACTTCTTTGTTCTTTATTCTTTATCCTATAAAAGCTTCTTGCCTTCTGCCCCATTTTGCAGTTCTCCAAAAGGAGACTGTCTGCTTCATGAAGTGTTAAATAAAGCTTGCTTATATCACCTAAATTGTCTTCTTTAATAATTTTTAAATAGTGTTTGGTGACGAGGTTGGGATCCAAAGCTGACTGCTGACAGCCTGCAGGACAACTAGGTGCCCAGGTGAGGGGACCACTGAACCCTTTCAGTTCATTGTTCCTGTCGTCGTTACCAAGGGCCATGTTTAAGTCATTCTAGGATTGGAGCTCTGCTCCCTTGTGAGCATCTCTCCAGTCCGAACAAAATATATTTTTAAAAATATATATAGATATATATTTTCTGTTCCCAGAAAGATTCTGGGATCCTGGAAATGTTCCCAGATAGTTATATTGGGAGTCAGCAATGGGTGGCGGTCATTGGGATACTCATAAAGCCTTGAGGTAAGTCCACAGTATAAACTGCTGGGAGACTCGCGGATGCCATTAGGGCACTCGCCACTGTACAGAAATCCTTTCAAGAAAAGAATAATCTATTGCTAATGGAAATCCTAGAAGCCAGAGCTGAAAAATTGGTGGGCACAGATTGAACATGTAAAAGCTATTAGAGCACATGCCACGCAACTCTAAGAGTGCTGTGCTAGGATAAGTTGGTCACAGAACAGGTTATTTTCAGACTAGGTCACCTGTCAACCTCAAGAAAATTTCTGTGCAGTGATTTACACTGTAAAACACCGCAAAATCCCCAACCTGGCAGCACTTTCCTCTTAGGTATTAATTTGGGTCTTAGACACCCATGGCTTAGCTAAAGAAATGGGATCCTGGAGCTGCCCCTGTGCGCAGTGGTTAAGTTCGGCGCACCCTGCTTCAGTGGTCTGAGTTCGTGGGTTTGGATTCCAGGTGTGGACATACACCACTCATCAGCCATGCTGTGGTGGCTACCCACATATTAAATGGAGGAAGATTGGCACGGATGTTAGCTCACAGAACATCAATATTTTTCCCAGGCAGGCCATCTCAGCAAGGTTTTGTTTCTTTGTTTTTCAATCTGTTGTTTTGATTTTAAAACTGTAACAAATGTGTGTGGCAGGGAAGTATATTTTTAAACATTAACGATTATCCTTTCCCAGTATTTAGTTTTCTTTTTGGATCTCCCTTAGGCTCTTCTGAGCTTCCTATCTCAGAGAAATGATGTAACAGCAGAAATTAGAGGAGGGAAAACTAGTAGTAGGCTGGAGTTTACTCTTCCGAGGCCTAGGTTCTTTCAGAATATCAACAACCAAAAAAAATTTTTACAAAAGATTTGGAAAGGTAAGTGATCACTAAGAGCAAGAATGCACTCTCTCATCAGCCCCTCCACACCCCCGGAGAAGGGATGACCCAGAGTAGTAGTGGATTGAGGAAGAAGAACAGAGATGACGTGTGACACGTGGCCTTAGAGAGATGGTAGTTTCCTGACCCTCATCCTGACCTGAGTGGTCACAATGATCCCCATGTCCTCCAGAGGGGCAGGGACAACTGAAAAGCTGTCAGATTAAAGGAGAAATGCAATGAAGACCAAGGCCATACTGGCCTTAAAAATAGCCCTAAGAAAAATGAGAATAGTGATTTTATGCAAATTAAGGTTTCAATACTCCAATGAACTGTGGACTTGAAGTAGTAATAATTTTTTTTAAAGACAAAGAAAATTATGCTTCTTATTTTATAGGCATTTGGACTAAGATTTTCTTCTATTTTGCAAATAAATTAACCTGCTTCTTCTAAGTGAGCTTGAATTCTACTATATTATTTGTCAATTAACCCAGCTCTGGTGGTCTAATGGTTAAGATTCGGCACTCTCACCGCCGCAGCCCAGGTTCGTTTCCCAGTCAGGGAACCACACCAACCATCTGTCAGTTTTCATACTGTGGCAGCTGCATGTTGCTGTGATGCTGAAAGCTATGCCACTGGTATTTCAAATACCAGCGGGGTCACTCATGGTGGACAGGTTTCAGCAGAGCCTCCAGACTAGACAGCCTAGGAAGAAAGACCTGGCCACTCACTTCCGAAAAAATTGGCTATAAAATTCCTATGAATAGCAGTGGAGCATTGTCCACTGCTATATATCCTCCAATATAGTGCAGGAGGATAGAGCAAAAAGATGAGGCAGGGTTCCGCTCTGCTGTACACAGGGTTGCTAAGAGTTGGAATTGACTAGACGGCACTAACAACAATAATTTGTCAATTATTTATTTAAGTTGTATAAGCCTAAATATTATACCATTTTGACTGTAGTTTAATCCAGTCATAGAGGCATGGTTAATTGAGTTTAACATGCTTATAAATAATGATGAACAGCATCTTTGTAAAAGGCACTAGAGTATTAAAAGAAGATGCCTAGAGTAAGCAGAAAAATAATGGTGATTATCTATGGATTCAGACCACAACAAAAGAATGTCCCTTTTCTTCTATATAAGAAAATAAAGTAAGAAACTTTAAATTTAACTTCAGATTTCTGTCAATAAGTGCAACAATCTGTCTAATTTTTTCTAGGTTTGATTTGAATATTATTAGTGGGAATATCTTGTGTCTTAATTTTATAAAGTTACTCTTTTTTTCATATTTAATTGCACCTAACAATTACTTTCATGCCTAAAACCAGAAGTTAAAATTTTTATAAGATTTTGTAAAATTTCTGTTTACAAAATCTCACAATAAAAATAAAAAATAATGGGGGCAGCCCCGGTGGTGTAGTGGTTAAGTTCGCGCACTCCACTTTGGCAGCCTGGGGACCATGGGTTTGGATCCCGGGTGTGGACCTACACACCGTTCATCAAGCCATGCTGTGGCGGTGTCCCACATACAAAATAGAGGAAGATTGGTACAGATTTTAGCTCAGGGACAATGTTCCTCAAGCAAAAAGAGGAGGATTGGCAACAGATGCTAGGCTAGCACCGATATTCCTCACCAAAAAAAAAAATAAATAAATAAATAAAAATAATAATGATGATAATGACAATAATACCCTTCTAGATACTTACCTAGTCACTTACCAATGTGAACTTAAGCCAACAATTGTTAACTGTGTCTTCTTCTGTTTTGATTTACTGGTAAGTCTAACAGTGCAGAATGACTAACTTTGTGGATTTTATAAGCCAATGAATGGCCTACTCATTTTAAGCCTAAATTCTCACCGTCTACCAGGACTGCTCTTTCTTACCCCCTCAGGACTGGTGGGGGAACAAATGGAACTACCAAGAACTCAAAGTTCATGCTGCTTCTATGTCATAACAGAGTCCTTTGTAGCTGAACCAAGAATCTCATGTCTTCTCTTGGCATCCACGAATCTTTGGCAGGCTAATTCATAGGCCTGCAAGTAACATAGAATCTCAGATGCTTAAAAGTTCTTGATATCACATGTGTCAACATTTCATCTAATAACAATGCCCTTATTTTTCTCTGAGGAACACTCTCCTCATCATTTCATTTATATATTCTCAGGAAAAAATTCCACCCAGCTAAACAGAGAAAATACATCTCAGCTATGGACATTTAGAACATTGGATTTTATTTAACATAGAGATTCAGTTAATGTTAGAATTATGACACAATTTGAACTATTGAAAATGAGGTTTAAAACTTTTGTTCAAATACTTTTGCAAGTATATAATCTTTTCTATTAAGCCTTTATTAATTGTGGGTATTATGAGGTATCTTAATTTTCTGGGCATCTATTTCTCTATCTATAAAATGAGGATAATATTAATTTCTAGTTTGTGGAATAATTGTGAAGATGAAATGAGTTAATTCATGTAAATTCCTTACAAGAGTGCCTGGCACATTGGAAGCACTCAAAGATTGACTGTTATAATTGTAATTGTACGGCTGAGGATGGAAGCCAAGAGTAGTTGCCAGCCACCACGATACCACATGGATCTTGACAATGAATCCAGAATGGAGTAGAGTCGGAGAAGGATTTATCCTGGAGAAATTTGATTCTTAGATTTCACTTCTGTTTGAAGCTTATGGATTGTGCATTATGTATACCAATAAATTCCACCCACATTTTTTCAAAGCACTTTTGGCTTAGATTTTCTGTCACTTGCATCTAAAAAAATTCAATACTAAAGCACAAAATGAAAATAACCATCCTTACAATTCAGAATAAATTGAGTAAAAGCAGTGCAAATAAAAGCAGGGACCCCTGTATCCTGGTCTGGAATAGTGAAATATGTACAACTGCTCTGACTTGATCTTAGAAGTTATAGCTTGTATCATTCACCCTTGCTTCAGAGCAAAAACTCCAAAATCTAAGTAGCTTACAATGACAATTATTTTTTGCTCATGTTACGGACTGATGATCAAAGATGAGCTTCAGCTCAGTTTAGCTATAATTGTCTCAGATTGCCTCTCTTCCAGGACTCAAGCTGAAGGAGCAGCCCTTAGGAGGAACATAAGGCAAAGCTTTTTGTTTGTGGCAAAGGAGAAGAGGTAAAGAAGGTGAGTTGAAGCATGCGATTCCAGTGATAACTTCTGCTCTAAAGTGACATATAACATAACTATGGCATAAAGCTTAATGGCTCAAATCTCATGAGCTAAAGCAAGTCACAAGACTGAGACATCATCAGTGGGACAGAGGAGTATAATTACTCACCAAAAGTACAGGCAGGTCATTTGGCAGTGGTGGTGTATATAACCTAGGGAGGTATAGGGAATGAATGTCTGAGCACAATAATATCTGGAACATTAAAGTACTTTTGAGGAAAAAAAGAATTTGGGGGTGTATTTCTTTTCAGTTTCAATAGTATGATATAAGAAAGATATATCAGACTTAAGCTATCCTATTTAGAAGCAGATGGGTTTGGTAAGAAGTCCTTTCTACCTACTGCCTGCCATTTGAAATGGATGGGAGAAAGATTTTCTAGACAGAGATTAGTTTGAACTGTAGTAGGGAAGAACAAAACTGGAGATAGATGGGAACCTAGAAGAAATTTTTTCTTTTTTGTGCTTTGAAGCTTCTCTTTTAAAAGTACTTTCTATGTTGAAAAAGGAACAATTTTCTCTGTTTTAAGGAGGCGGCTATGAGGCAAGGGAGATTAAATTTGCTGTCCCAGAGTCATTACTATGAATTGTCCAGAGGTGGAAGCCAGGTGAGGCCTAGCAGAATGATTGATAATGCTAATGGTTATTCAGCATTTAATACTTGTTTGGCAGTATACTGTTCTAAACGCTTCATATGCATTACATCACTTATTCAGTATTGCAGCTTCGCGACGTAGGCACTATTAATATTCTCCTTGAATGGATAAGGAAAATTAGGTACGGCTTGTTTAAGTAACTTGTTCAAATGTACCCAGCTGGTAAATGGTGGAGTTGAGATTCAAGCCTAGCAGGGCGGCTCCTAATCTAAATTATTAACTCATGAATATACTATCATCTTTCAGGATGAAGAAATTATTAAGAATCTATTATTACGTTTCTGAAATCCTCAAGCAGATTCTAGATTTAAATATTGTACTGTTACTTTACAAGAAATTATGGAAAATCAAAAACCAAAGCAAAAAGTGAATAATTTTTTTTTTCCTGTGCTTCCATCACAGGAGTGACAAAGGACCACATCTGTGCCCATTACCCACCTCCAGGCTTCATACTACTTTCAGCAGGATTCAAGGGGGTACTTTAGATGCTCAAGAAAGGTGACCCTCGGGGCCGGCCCCATGGCCTAATGGTTAAGTTTGGCGTGCTCCACTTCGGTGGCCAAGGCTTGGTTCCTGGGTGTGGACCTACACCACTCATCAGTGGCCATGCTATGGCGGCATCCCACATACAAAATAGAGGAACATTGGTGCAGATGTTAGTTCAGGGACGATCTTCCTCAAGCAAATATAGGAAGATTGGCAACAGATGCTAGCTCAGGGTGAATCTTCCTCACTAAAAACAAACAAAAAAAAAATAGGTGACCATCCTTCAACCCCCTCACCTTCATGTGCAGAAGTCAGGGGAGTGTCACAGAGCCATTTTCCTCAAGGCAAACTCTCTCCTCAGTGCTACAACTGGTGGGAATGGAGAAGTTCCTGGAACTCAACCTGCTTCTGGAAAACCCCCTCCCTCCACCACCTTTAACTCTCAGAGACTCTTCCTATCACTCTTTGCCTAGGACTATCAGGATTATTCGCAGTTCTCTCTATTTGTGTTTCTTCTAGTCACCAAAAGAAGTGTAGTAGTCTTAGCAATCCATGATCCTTTGGGGTTAGATTTCCATACAATTTTTTTTTTAGTCTTTGGGCTGGGTCAACCTTAAAGTTTCCAATGTGAGCTCTGGAACTCATGGACAGTCTTTAGCAAAATCTTCCTGCCTCTTCTCCCTCCAGTTTATTCTTCCATTTCTCTGTTTTGCAATGAAATTAAACTCCTTGAATAATTGTTGATCTCAATTCCCCCTCTCCCATTTTCTCTTGAACTCACTCCATTGAGGCCTCTCCCTTCCTACCCCACACACCCTAGGGAAATTATTCTGGTCAAGATTAACAGTGCCTTCCACAATGCTTAGTTATATAGTCAATTCTTAATCTTCATATCACTTGACTATCAGTAATTTTGACACTGCTCATCTTTGAAATCCTTTCCTCATTTCGCTTTGGCTTGTAGGAAACATTTGGCTTGTAGGAAACATCTAACTATTCTTTTTTTTTTTTTTAACCGATTATCTCTTCTAGATCTCTTTTTAAGTTCTCTCTTTCTCTATAAAATATTAGCCCTAGGATCTAATACAGTCATATGGTTTCAAATACTACCTTTATACTAATATTTCTCAAGTTTATACCTCTAGAACAGACATCTTCCCTGATCAGCAGACCTGTGTATGCAGATTCCTAGTCAACACCTCCATCTGGATATCCAAAAGACGTCTAATACATGATATATCCAAAGTATCTTCCTCTAAAATCTGTTTGTGGACAGTCTTTCCCATCTCAGTTAATGGGAATTTCACCTCACGCATAATACCCTGAAATCATCCTTGAATTATTTTTCTTGTTTTTTTTTTTTGTTGTTCTGCATCCCACAGCCAATATGTCACAAAGTCATATTAGTTCTAACTTCAAATAATATCCAGAATTGAAGACCTTCTCCGATTAAAGACACTGTTATCCCCTGCCTAGAGTAAAGCCAAAGCCTCCTGTGGAAATTAATAAACAGAAACTTCATTATGTTGGAGTCAGGAGGCCAAAAGAGGGAGCTCTCATGCCCTATGTCCATAGCAGAGTCCAACAGGAAGAAGAAAGACTTCCAGAAGCTCAGCCAATGAGAGACTGTCACAACTCGGCCAATGAAAAGCCACTACACATCAACTCTCAATTCGTCCAGGGGACCCCTTGTTTAGAACAGCCTCCCGACTTCCTCTTCCTCTCTATAAAATTTTTTCCTCCCCTTCTTGCAGAGGACTTGCATGTGGCTCACCATGGTTGCAGACTTAATTGTAATTCGTTGCTGATCTCAAATAAACCCATTTTTGCTGGAGAAATAACTGTCTATCTATTTGTTTAAGGTCAACATTTTGGTGGCCCGGGGACCCAGAGAAGACTCCCAGTGACTCCAAGGCTGGTGAGCAAACAGGTGTGATACCCACAAAAGAGCCCGTGGAGCTCGCTGCTTTTCTCATTGACCCTGGAGTTTGAGGGTAAGTCTTTCTCCTGGATTTGAGCTTCTGGCCTCTTTGTGTTATGGCTCTCCAGGCTTTATTCAAGATCTGTTATAAATCTTGATCCTTTTCTGGTTAAGGCCTTGTTTTTCTGTGAGTTTTTCTGCCACTCGGGTGGCACTTCAGCCTGACTTTTTGAATCAGGCTATTCATTGGAATTGAGCTAGCCTTCGGTCTGATTTCTTTTGGAACTGGACTGTTTTGACTGAAACTGTTGTTGCCTAGGGTCCAACTTTCAAATTACTTCGTTGGAACTGTGCCAGTCAGGCCTTCAGTCTGACTCCCTTCAGCACAGAAGTTTCTATTAAAACTACGTTGATCAACCTTCAGTCCAATTCCCTTTGGAACTAGAGTGTTCTATTGGGACTGTGTTGGTTCAACCTTTGTCCACCTTACTGAAATCAGACTATTCCTTAGAACTGGCTGGTATTAAGCCAGCAGGCTGTTTGAGTTGCAAGCTGTTTAAGCTGTTTGACTTGTTCAGGCTGTTTGAGAACTATTCCTTTGCTCTAGAGAAAAACCTCTAAGAAATGGGATTCTAGTTCTCTAAATATCTTGAAGGCACCCCTCCCCCTACAGGGATCTCTGCTGATTTATGTTTCAAAACCACAGTCATTCCTCATATGTATTTTTAACTAAATGAATGGATTTAAACAAAAGTAATTTAGAATATCAATGGCCCTTGTGGGGAACTTTTGAACTTCCCAAACTTACTTTTCTTAAAACCAAATTGAACAACCATGGCTCTGTAGTATCGCAAAACTGAATGGAGTGCCTATTTTGGTTGGTATTTTGAGCCCTCCAAATGTTATGAGGAGCCAAAAAATTGCCTCTTTGCAAAATAAAGTTTTAAGGTTAACTGAGGCAAACAATTAAAGATAAAGTGGCTTCCAAAGCCTCATGTTCCTCTTCTCAGGCCTCTTTGTCTCAGGCTCCACCCCCAGCGCCATCGCGTTCCTCTCCCCTGGCTCCGTGTGCTCAGGCCCCACCTTTGGTGCCATCTTCCCCCTTCTCTTCTATACCATCTACACCTCCTCTATACTCTCAGTTCTCCCATACCAGCTATCTTGTCACATTTCCCCTTTTCCCTGAACCTCTCCCCACTCCCTCTTCCTCTGAACCTGTCCCTTGAAAATTAAGCCTTTGGAAGATCCAAAGGCTTGTAGGGGGAAGAGGGAGAATGTCCCTCTGCCATTTTCCTTAAGGTTCTTATGGCTGGCCAAATAATTAACAAAACAGGTTAGCAGGAGAAAATAATACCAAGTTTAATAACATGTATAGAAGAAGAAAGGAACAGAGAAGGACTACTAAAACACTGAGAAAAAAAAAAAAAAGTTAAAAAATGGCAGTAAGTACATACTTATCAATAGCTACTTTAAACGTCAATGGACTAAATGCTCCAATTAAAAGGCATAGGGTGGCTGACTGGATAAAAAAACAAGACCCATATATATGCTGCATACAAGAGACACACTTCAGACCTAAAGACACTCACAAACTGAAAGTGAAGGGATGGAAAAAGATACTCCACGCAAATGGCAATGAAAAGAAAGCTGGGGTAGCAGTACTCATATCGGACAAAATAGACTTTAAAACAAAAACTGTAAAACGAGACAAAGAAGGGCATTACATAATGATCAAGGGAACAATCCAACAAGAGGATATAACACTTGTAAATATCTACGCACCCAATGTAGGTGCACCTAAATATATAAAGCAATTATTAACAGACATAAAAACAGAAATAGACAGTAACACAATAATAGTAGGGGACTTTAACACTCCACTTACACCAACGGATAGATCATCCAAACAGAAGATCAATAAGGAAACATTGGCCTTAAACGACACACTAGAACAGATGGACCTAGTAGATATATACAGAGCATTCCATCCAAAAACCGAAGAATACACATTCTTTTCAAATGCACATGGAACGTTCTCCAGGATTGATCACATATTAGGCCACAAAACAAGTCTCCATAAATTTAAGAAGATTGAAATAATACCAAGCATCTTTTCTGACCACAAAGGCATGAAACTAGAAATCAACTATAGGAAGAAAATCAGAAAAGCCACAAATACATGGAGATTAAACAAAATGCTACTGAACAACGACTGGGTTAATGAAGAAATCAAAGAAGAAATCAAAAAATACCTGGAGACAAATGAAAATGAAAATACGACATGCCAGAATTTATGGGATACAGCAAAAGCGGTTCTAAGAGGGAAGTTTATAGCAATACAGGCCTATCTCAACAAACAAGAAAAATCTCAAATAAACAATCTAACAATGCACCTAAAGGAACTGGAAAAAGAAGAACAAACAAAGCCCAAAATCAGTAGAAGAAGGAAATAATAAAAATCAGAGCAGAAATAAATGAAATAGAGACCAAAAAAACAATAGAAAAAATTAATAAAACCAAGAGCTGGTTCTTTGAAAAGATCAACAAAATAGACAAACCTTTAGCTAAACTCACCAAGAAAAAAAGAGAGAAGGCACAAATAAGTAAAATCAGAAATGAAAAAGGAGTGGTTACAACAGACACCTCAGAAATACAAAAGATTATAAGAGAATACTATGAAAAACTATATGCCAACCAATTCGACAATCTGGAAGAAATGGATAAATTCTTAGAATCATACAACCTTCCAAAACTGGATCAAGAAGAAGTAGAGAATTTGAATAGACCAATCACCAGTAAGGAGATCGAAACAGTAATCAAAAACCTCCCCAAAAATAAAAGTCCAGGACCAGACGGCTTCCCTGGTGAATTCTACCAAACATTCAAAGAAGACTTAATACCTATCCTTCTCAAAGTCTTCCAAAAAATTGAGGAGGGGGGGAAGCTCCCTAACTCATTCTACGAAGCTGACATTACCCTGATACCAAAACCAGACAAGGACAACACAAAAAAGAAAATTACAGGCCAATATCACTGATGAACATTGATGCGAAAATCCTCAACAAAATACTAGCAAATCGCATACAACAATACGTTAAAAAGATTATACACCATGATCAAGTGGGATTTATTCCAGGTATGCAGGGATGGTTTAACATTCGCAAATCAATCAACGTAATACACCACATTAATAAAATGAAGAACAAAAATCACATGATCATCTCAATAGATGCAGAGAAAGCATTTGACAAGATCCAGCATCCATTTATGATAAAAACTCTGAATAAAATGGGTATAAAAGGAAAGTACCTCAACATAATAAAGACCATATATGAGAAACCCACAGCTAATATCATCCTCAATGGTGAAAAACTGAAAGCTATCCCTCTAAGAACAGGAACCAGACAAGGATGACCACTCTCACCACTCCTATTTAACATAGTATTGGAAGTCCTAGCCAGAGCAATCAGGCAAGAGAAAGAAATAAAAGGGATCCAAATTGGAAAGGAAGAAGTGAAACTGTCACTATTTGCAGATGACATGATTTTATATATAGAAAACCCTAAAGAATCCACCAGAAAACTTTTAGAAGTAATAAACGAATATGGGAAAGTTGCAGGATACAAAATCAACATACAAAAATCAGTTGCATTTCTGTACACTAACAACGAAGTAGCAGAAAGAGAAATTAAGAATACCATCCCATTTACAATTGCAACAAAAAGAATAAAATACCTAGGAAGAAACTTAACCAAAGAGGTGAAAGATCTGTACACGAAAACTATAAAACATTTCTGAAAGAAATTGAAGAAGACACAAAGAAATGGAAAGATATTCCGTGCTCTTGGATTGGAAGAATTAACATAGTTAAGATGTCCATACTTCCTAAAGCCATCTATAGATTCAATGCAATCCCTATCAAAGTTCCAACAACATTTTTCACAGAAATAGAACAAAGAATCCTAAAATTTATATGGAACAACAAAAGACCCGAATAGCTAAAGGAATCCTGAGAAAAAAGAACAAAGCTGGAGGTATCACACTCCCTGATTTCAAAATATACTACAAAGCTATAGTAACCAAAACAGCATGGTACTGGCACAAAAACAGACACACAGATCAATGGAATAGAATCGAAAGCCCAGAAATAAACCCACACATCTATGGACAGCTAATCTTCGACAAAGGAGCCAAGAACATACAATGGGGAAAAGAAAGTCTCTTCAACAAATGGTGTTGGGAAAACTGGATAGCCATATGCAAAAAAATGAAAGTAGACTCTTACCTTACACCATACACAAAAATTAACTCCAAATGGATTAAAGACTTGAATGTAAGACCTGAAACTGTGAAAGTTCTAGAAGAAAACATAGGCAGTACGCTCTTCGACATCAGTCTTAGCAACATCTTTTCAAACACCACATCTGACCGGGCAAGAGAAACAATAGAAAAAATAAACAAATGGGACTACATCAAACTAAAAGCTTCTGCACAGCAAAGGAAACCATCAACAAAACGAAAAGACAACCTAACAATTGGGAGAAGATATTTGCAAACCATACATCTGATAAGGGCTTAATCTCCAAAATATATAAAGAACTCATGCATCTCAACAACAAAAAAACTACCAACCCAATCAAAAAATGGGCAAAAGACCTGAACAGACATTTCTCCAAAGAAGATATACAGAAGGCCAACAGACACATGAAAAGATGTTCAAAATCACTAACTATCAGGGAAATGCAAATCAAAACTACAATGAGATATCACCTCACGCCCGTCAGAATGGCTATAATTAACAAGACAGGAAACAACATGTGTTGGAGAGGTTGTGGAGAGAAGGGAACTCTCATACACTGCTGGTGGGAGTGCAAACTGGTGCAGCCACTATGGAAAACAGTATGGAGATTCCTCAAAAAATCAACGATAGAACTACCATATGATCCAGCTATTCCACTGTTGGGTATTTATCCAAAGAACTTGAAAACACCAATTTGCAAAGGTACATGCACCCCTGTGTTCATTGCAGCCTTATTCACAATAGCCAAGACTTGGAAGCAACCTAAGTGCCCATCAAGGGACTAAGGGATAAAAAGCTGTGGTATATATACACAATGGAATACTACTCAGCCATAAGAAACGATGAAATCCAGCCATTTGTGACAACATGGATGGGCATTGAGGGCATGATGCAAAGTGAAATAAGTCAGAGGGAGAAGGTCAAATACCGTATGATTTCCTTCATTAAGTAGTAGATAATAACAACAATAAACAAACACATAGGGACAGAGATTGGATTGGTGGTTACCAGAGGGGAAGGCGGGAGGGAGGAGGGTGAAAGGGATAATTGGGTACATGTGTGTGGTGATGGGTTGTAATTAGTATTTTGGTGGTGAACATGATGTAATCTATGCAGAAATAGAAGTACAATGATGTACACCTGAAATTTTTACAATGTTATAAACCAATGTTACTGCAATAAACAAAAAATTAAAAAAAAAAAATATATAATGTGTAGGAAAAAAAAAAAAAAACATGTATACATGGGAGAAAGCAGGGACACTGCGTTTCTCAGCACAATAGCAGAAATTCTCGTCTTAAATACCATGTTCAGCCAATGACAAAGGAGGATTTTGGGGGTTGGGGGAGTCAGTTACAGGAGATTACCACTAAAGCACAGTAAACAAGAGTAAGGTTTATTATGCAGCCCCAAGGCCTCACCTTCCACATTGATATGTCTCTAGAAATGAGCTCATCCCCTCTCTTCCCAATACAGAGAGGGAGATACCTTTACAAATGGAGACTTCCCTTGTAAATGATTGTTTGGCAGCTCCTCGCAGGGCCATCCAAAGAATGTGGCCAGAGAGACAGAACTCTCGATAAGATGGGCTTGTTGGTGCCTTCTCTATTGTAACCTCTATCCTACATTATCTTTATAGCAGTCATGATAGATCTGTTCTAGGAAGGAGACACCATGTCAAATTCTTTAGGCAGTTAGTAGGGGAGGTCAAATGTCCTTCAGAGAAAACAACCAAGGTAAAGAGATAGATTTCAGGGTGGCCAAATCTTGATCTCCCACAGGCTAAACTCTAAATTTCTTATACTCCCTGGACTAAAGCTGAACTGTGAGCCATAGTCTAAGATTTTCCTAAAGTAACTGAAGATCTTCACAGATTTGCTGAGGAATTTAATATAATCATTGAAACTTATCAATCTAGTTTCTCTGACTTTTATCAGCTAGTTCATACGCTTGTTGGTAAAGGCCAGGCCTAGTATTGGATGAAAACAGCTAAGTGAGAAAAGCCTGAAAAGTCTCTAGAATTACAACCAGGAAACCAATCTGCTGACCTAGTGTATGGTCAGCCTCGGATAATTGCTAGGCAACTTCATCGGCCAATTTCTAGGGCTTTCCCACAGCCCGTTGATTGGAACAAAATTCAGGCTTGTGCACAAACACCTGATGAACTTGTTCATGACTACTACAATTAATTTCAGACTGCTTTTAAAGAAAATTCTAGTCTTCCTTCAGATGTTGGTTCCACTCAGGTAGCTCTTAATCTATGTTTATTAATGGGCTGAACTCGGACCTTTCCCTTCTGGTAAAAACGACCAGGATGGAATTGGAAACTATGTCCACTCCAGATTTAGTTAATCTGGCAAACCAACTCTCTCACACTCTAGATGAGTCACCTAAAAGACAGACTGCTAAAATTCTTAATCTTCTACTCCAGCAAATGAAGGCTGATAAACAAAACCAAAAATCTCTTATTTTCTGCTATGATTGCAAAGAGCCAGGATTTTGGAAATGGGGTTGTTACAATTGAAGTGTTTCAAGTGCCTTTAGCTCTCTAACTACACTTTCCAATGCCCTCCAAATTCTGAATGATGGGACTCTGAGAAACTACAGGGACTCTTCCCAAGTCTCCCTCTTAATTAGCTTGGAGAAGCATTTGTCCAAATTGGAGATGACTCTCTTCCTTTCCTAAATGACACCACAGCCACACTCTCAGTGCTCAATTCCACTATGATAAAGCAGCCCTTGCCTCGGAGTACCAAAACAGTTTAAATATTGGAGATTTCTAATAAACCTCAAAAGGTTCCAGTCTCTGAACCTTCTGTTTTGGCCCTTTGAGAGACAAGCACCCTTTTCTCTTTAATTTCTCTGCCCCTATTACTTTATTGCTGAGACTTCTTAGAAAAGTAACATGCCAGAATATCGTTCTTCTGAAAGGGGTAAATAATTCTACAATCTGACAGTAGTCATCAAAACAGCCAACCAAGAAAATTAAATGACCCTTTGATATCTTTTATCTGCTCCATCTCTGATGGTAGAGATTCTGGAAACACTGATCATTTGCCCCTATTTGAATCAGCTACCACCCTCCTTATGAGCAAAATCTCCAAGTGATACTGGTAAAATTAACAATGCACCTCTCATGAAGATTCAAATAGATCCCTCAAAACCTCTCCCCAGAATTAATCAATACTCTATAAGTAAAGAAGCTCTTCTAGGTATAAAGCCTATAATAGAGGATCACAAGGCTCAAAGCCTCATTATCCCTTGTACCAGTCCCTGTAATACTCCTATTTTACCTGTGAGAAAACCCAAGGGCTGAGGGTGGAGGTTTGCCCAGGACTTCCAAGCAATAAACAACATTGTTATGCATCAACACCCTGTTGTCCCTAACCCTCATATGCTACTAACATCCATTTCCACTGGAAGCAAGTTCTTTATGATAATTGATTTACGTATTGCATTCTTTAGCATTTCAGTTGAGGAAGCTAGTCAATACCTTTTTGCCTTTACTTGGGAAGGAAAAAAATTCACCTGGACAATAGAGCCTCAGGGTTTTACTGAGAGCCTTTCTTACATTTCACAAATCCTGAAGGTTGATCTGGATGATATAAAGTTCCCTAGGGCTTCTACTTTGTTGCAATAGGTGGATGATTTGCTTCTTTGCTCTCCCTCCCAAGTCTCCTAACAGGAAGACAGCATCTACTTGCTAAAGCTTTTAGCCTTAAAGGGACATAAAGTCACCACAGAGAAATTACAGTTTGCCCAAGCCGGTTTGATATTTAAGGCATCTGATATCAGAACAATGGCTGCACCTAGATCTAGACAGGCTTCATAGTGTCCTAAGTTTCCCCAAATCAAGAACTAAGCATCAACTGTGAGATCTTCTCAGGCTAGCTGGTTATTGCTGAAATTGGATTCCATATTTCTCTTTTATGGCCAAATCTCTATATGTTTTACTAAAGAGCAACCATGACCCAATTTTCTGGGAAGAACCATATGAAATAGGCTTTAAAGCCTTAAAGGAGAGTTTGAAGAACCCACTTGCCCTTGGACATCCCAATTATCATATTCCTTTTTTCCCTTTTGTATATGAAAAGGAAGAGAATGCCCTTGGGATAGTCACTCAAGAACACAGAGACTACCATCAACCCTTGGGTATTAGAGTCAGCAGCTGAACCTTGTGGCATGGGGATACCCCCCTTGCCTTAGAGCCATTACTGCCCCTTTCATCTTGGTTAAGGCCACCAAGAAAATCATAGTGGGATCGCCTTTAACTATTTTTGTACCTCATGCTGTGGAAGCCCTCCTGAATTCTCACCACGCTCAATATTTTTCAGTCAGCTGCCTCACCTCCTATGAAATCCTTTTGATAACTGGGGATATCAGATGTTAACGCTCTTCACATAACTCTTTTATGTTGTAATAATCTTAACCCTGTTACTCTTCTCCCCTCCATTACCAATGAAGTCCTTCACGACTGCTTAACACTGAGGGATCATCTCCTAACTCCTCGTGATGATCTGTAGGAAACTCCTTTGGGTAACACTGACTTCTCATGGTTCACTGATGGTTCTTATTTAAAGGGTGACAATGGCAAATACTGTGCTGGGTGTGCTATTGTAACTCCTTTAGATATTTTTGAGGCAGCACATTTACCTTTGGCTATTTCAGCCAACAGGCTGAATTATACGCTCTTACACAGGCTTGTACTCTAGCCGAGGGCAAAACTGCCAATATTTATACTGATAGCAGATATGCTTTCAGAGTAGCTCAAGATTTTGGAATGTTGTGGAAGCAATGTGGCTTCCTTACTTCCAACAGAAATAAAATTAAAAAAGGGCCCCTAAATTCAGGAATTATTGGATATTATACTTTTACCTGCTGTTTAGGTACTATGAAGATCCTGGCGCATTCTAAACTTGACTCTCTGGAAGCTAAAGGAAATCACCTTGCATCATAGTTCCATAAGAAATGCAGCCTTTAAAGGAGCCAACAACAGGCAAACCTCTGTCATGGTCCAGCGGGATATTTCCCCAAATGATAACTTAGAAAAACTGGCTAGAGAAGCCTCAGAACAGGAAAAACAAGATTGGAAATTCAACAAATGTTGGTTTGATGAAAAAAAGAAAGCACAGGTTCAAACCAAGTAACAACCCAGTCCTACTGGAGACTCTAAAATTTCCACTCCTAACCACTGTACATGCATTAAACCATTGGTCTACTGACAAAATGATAACATTCATGAATCAAGATTGGTTGGGAAATATTAACAAGGCTGCAAAAAGTGCCTACCTCGCTTGTCCCACTTGCCCAAAATACAACCAGAGAAGCCTGCTCATACTGCTTCCAAACATTTTAAACTGCCTAATGGACCATTCGAAGTTTGGCAAATGGATTTCATACAAGTTCCCTCAAATCATGGAGGTAAAAATGTTTTAGTGATGGTCTATATGTTTTCTAACTGGACCAAAGCCTTCCCTTGCAGACAGGCTACTGTCTCTTCTGTGGCTAAAGTCCTTTTGTAAAAACACTATCCTTACCTAGGCAACTCCTCTCAAATTTCATAGTAATTGAGGAACCCATTTTACCGGTCAGGTACCTCAACACTTCTGCGCTATTTGGACAGTTTTACAACACTTACATGATGCGTACCACCCTCAATCCTCTGTTTTATTCAAATATACTAACGGCATTATTAAGACTCAATTGGCAGGGCCGGTCCCACGGCTTAGCGGTTAAGTGTGCGCACTCCGCTGCTGGCGGCCCGGGTTCGGATCCTGGGCGCACACCGATGCACCGCTTCTCCGGCCATGCTGAGGCCGCATCCCACATACAGCAACTAGAGGGATGTGTAGCTATGGCATACAACTATCTACTGGGGCTTTGGGGGGAAAAATAAATAAATAAATGAATAAAATCTTTAAAAAAATTAAAAAAAGACTCAATTGACAAAATTTGTAGAGACCCTCCAAATAGTTTGGCCAAAAGCATCGTCCTTGGTCCTTCTAAATCTTAGATCCACCCTCTGTGGAACTCATCAACTCTCAACCTTTGAGATAGTCACAGGAGGCCCAGTGAATTTGGCTCTTGCCTCCTTTGACCCAAAGCTGATAAAAGAAGCTACACTCCAATATTGCAAAGGCCCAATTGCCTCTACTAAAAATAATCATGTCTTGGTAGAGCAATCTTTTCACAGTGGGATCCAGGGAGGTGAAGACCTTAAGTATCACACCTTGCAACCTGGAGATATCATCTATCAGAAAAGACACCTCCAGAAGGACTTTCTTCAGCCTTGTTGGAAAGGCCCCTATCAGTTACTGTTAACTAACCCTTGTGGCACAAAACTCCAGGGAACAGGCTCTTGGATTCACATTATGCTCCAAAAAAAAAAAGCACTGACCCCTGAATGGACCTGCACATCCTCTGGTGACCTGAAAGTAAAGATTTCCTGGCATTGAAGCAGATGACATCTGGTGAGACAGCTTTCCCAAGAAGTCCAGACCAGGCCTGTTGGGAGTTTTGTCTGCCAAACCTTTGACGTTGACATAACACTTCAGATGATCTCCAATGTCTATGATCTTGAAAACATAGGAACTCTAGAAAAGACAAATGCCTGAGAATTTTCCCTCCTTGTTACTCAAATGTGGCCACAATAGGTTACTGATCTATGCACTTTTCCTCCAATGTGGGGCAGACACCCAGAAAAGGTCCTTCCTGACGTCTAGAGAGAAGAGGCAGCTGAAACCAGAAGAATTTGGCTCTTGATCAGCAATGCTTTCAGAGAAAGATCTCAATCAAATAAGAGATATGTGGAAATTAATAAAAACAGAAACCTCATTAAATTGGAGTCAGAAAGCCAAAAGGGGGAGCTCGTAGGCCCTACGTCAATAGCAGATCCCAAAGGGAAGAAGAAAGATTTCTTGATGGGTAAGAAGCTCAGCCAATGAGAGATTGTCACAACTCAGCCAATGAAAAACCACTACACAAGAACCTCTCAATTCTTCCAATGGACTCTTCATTTACAACAGCCCTCCCAACTTCCTCTTCCCCTATATAAAAGAGTTTCATCTCCCCTTGCTGCAGAGGACTTGCATGTGGCCAGCCGTGGTTGCAGACCCCAAATTGCAATTCTTTGCTGATCTCAAACCCATTTTTGCTGGAGGATAACTGGCTATTTGTTTAAGGTCAACAATCCTAACAGATCTCCGTGATCCCACCTTTTTGATGGTCTATACTCAAGAGAGCAGCCAGAATAAAATGCTTTTAGAATATTTTAATCATGTTACTTAAATCTCTCTAGCAGCTTCTCATTTCAATCTAGATAGAAACCAATGCCATTTAAATGGTTCCCAGAGCCATACATATTTAAGACCTTCGTTACGTCACTATCCTCCCCTCCAGCTTCCTACTCTTTCCTCTGCTTTAGTCACTTGACAGTCAAGGGGAACTTGTTCTTCACATCCTTGGTGCTTTCTACTTCTAATGACTGAAGTGTGCTTTAGTAGCTCATTTGGGCTGTTTTCTAAAATCTATTTATTGAATGAAAGGAGAATGAAAATATTAGGTAAGCAGACGATGTCTTTCACTAGATAACACTTTCCTTTTTTTTCCCTGGACTTGAACATCGGAAGATGTGGGGCTGAGTTTGCTGGCGGCTATTTGACCACTACGTGGACCTGAAAATAAACTGCCTCGGAGAAAAGTAGAACCAAGGGTTATACAGGAATCAGGTCCTCAAATTATAATTTGAGTTCCTGTATTAACTACATGAGTGAATATGGATTTAATTAATGTTTTAATAGAAACAGTTTGGGCTGAGTTTATATCTTTTCTCATAATTCAAAAGAAAAGGAGAAAAGTTAACAAAAAAGAAATTCAAGTAAGAACATATTTCCATAAGTAATTTCACTTATGTGCTATCTTGTATGTTGACAATAAAATTTAAGATAAACATCAAATAGAACTTAACACTGACAAAGTGTGTATCATTTCTAGTTGACAACTATCTGCAAAGAAAAGATAAATCCGGCTTCATTCTGATAATTAGACAAAAATAATTAATTCATTTCCCAACTTAATTCGAGATAAGGACTTTGCTTTGCAAAATCAAAATAGAAAATATTCAAAGTAATATAAGAAACGAGTGGAAGAATAAACCCATCGTGAAGGAATATGAATTGAAACCTCTGGTGAATATGTAGTTATGTTAGGATTCCCTACCTCTCAAACAACTAGAAACTTTGGAAAATTTACTACGGTTTCAAACTTCAATATTAAATCTTAAAATGAGGAAATTTTGCTACATTGCAAGAACAAAATGTAAATAAAAGGAAAACATCAAGTAGAAACTTAAATTTCAGCTTTTCATTGAAGGTATAGGATTGAAACAAGAACTTTGAAAAAATGGAGATGGATATGGAGATTTAATATCTGCATAGAAACAAGAAAAATCTTTGACTTAGGAGAGGCTGAGAATTAGAAAAGAGACCATACACAGTGCCAAGCATTTCAGTAGATTGTCCTATCCATAAAAATAACCTAAAATATCATGAAGGTGAAATAAGAACACATTAATTAGACACATCATGAAAGGACCTAGAAGTCACAGATACTTTCTGAAAGCAGTAGAAGTTTATTTTTTAGTAAAAAGAATATTGAACTCAAAAAACAAATGAGTGAGATGCAAGATGCAATGGTAAGCAAAGACATTGCCAAACACAGTGATACATACAAAGAAGTGTTGAGCGTTGAAAATCATGTACGTGACTTTAAATTATATGAAATAATTTAAAGCCAGGTAGAAGTAAAAGGATAAATCTCTTCTTTAGAGATGGCAGCAGGGCAGAGATCTAAGTAAAATCTTTGTATAATTGGACACTGATTTTGAGGAGGAAAACTATTTTCAAAAAAATGTATGTAGTTTAATTCAAGTACACATGTTAATTGTTTCAAGGCATAAATTTAAAAACATAGAAATAAAATGTAAATCGTTCAAACATGGAGAAAGGAAAAAACTGGGGAGAGACCATCACAACCACATTCACTCCCAAAAGATGTTGAAAAGGTTCAAAGCAGAAGTAAAGAAAAAACACAAAGTTATCAGAAACAGAATAAGTTTGCAGTAATTAGTCTAAAATGATCAATAACTGTAATATATGTAAATTATTGGTATAGGTTTTTTAAAATGCAGCCATAAGCATGTTTCTAAAACATAATGATGTAGAAAAACTGGATATGACTGCATAAAAATACTAGCCAAACTACAAACTTACAAAAAATGGTGTCAAAATATTAATACCAGACAAAATAGATTATGTGATTAAAATATTTCATGAAATCTGAATAGTCATTATTTAATCACAAAAGGAAAAAAAATCATTAAGATACACCATGAATGTTTACACATTTCACCTGGCCTCTAGACTGACATATTAAGCAGAAAATGAAGGAGTGAGAGAGAGGAAGGATATATGATTTAAACAATAGAATATAAACTTAATCTAGTAGTCTTATTAAGCATAATTTTTCAAGTAGACATAACATATGTAAAAAAACCTGACCACTAACTATACTAAAGAAATATATTTGTAAAATAGAAAAGGCATATACAAAATAATCCATGATCACATTTCTCTGAACATATTAAAATAAAATAATATTAGAAAGTAATACTAAAATGATTTTTAAAAAATCTACATTTTCTCAGGAATTAGAAAATATAGTTCCAACTAATCCATGGCCAAAGAGATAACTATATTGCATATTATAAAATATTTAAAACTGAACAAGAGATAAAATACTATATTTCCTAACTATAATTTGCAGTTAATGCACTAAATGGATGGAAATTTATAACTTCAATATATAATTTGGAGTCAGACATTTTCTGAATTCCAATTAAAGGCATTCCAGTTAAAAATAATCAGAAAAATGGGAAAACTCAATAATATAGCACGAATGGGATGAAAGAAAGAAGAGCAAGAAATAATAGCAATAATGAAGAAAATTTTTGAAATCATTTTTCATAAAAATTAACACAAAGAGAAAACCTCAGGCACGAGTATTCAGCATAGGGGCCTGCCTGGTGGCGTAGTGGTTAAGTTCGTGCACTCTGCTTTGGTGGCCCGGGGTTCGCCGGTTCGGATCCCAGGTGCAGACCTATGCACTGCTTGTCATGCCTTGCTATGGCAGCATCCCAAATAAAGTAGAGGAAAATGGGCGCGGATGTTAGCCCAGGGCCAGTCTTCCACAACAAAAAGAGGAGGATTGGCAACAGATGTTAGCTCAGAGCTAATCTTCCTCACCAAAAGTAAAACAAGAGTATTCAACATAAAATTGAAAACACACTTAAATCATGTTAGAAATAAAAAAAAAGAGACAAACTGCCAATAAAGAAGAGATTAAACTAATATATTAATAGTTTTCCAATATTCTAAAAAATGAATAAATTCTCAATCTTGTGGAAAATATTAATTGCCAAAATTGATGCCATTTTTTAAAAATATGCCTAAATAAAAAAAGAAAAATGAAACATAATTTTTCCACAATAAAGGCACAGTATGGGCACCACCTCAAGGCAATTTAAGCATTGAGTTTTAGCAACTGTTCAAGAAGTGCATATTCTCTATCTTATACTGTTTATCTATTCAAATGGAAAAGGAGGGCAATCTACCATAGTGTTCGTATCAACAATGATTAAGGACTTAGAAAATACAATTTAAGTCTGTGTCATTAAAATGTAAATATCTTAGATAAAATACCCCTAAACTAAATCCAGATGCTTAAATTATTTATGTGTGTGTGTGTACTATAGATTCAGTAGATGTGCATGTGTGTGTAAGTGTGTGTGCATGTGCCATATATCCCCTTATCATTAGGATTACCCCAAAAAAGCCATGAAATTTTATCATCAGAACATCTATTAACATAATTCACTACATAACATCTACTAACATAATTCACTACATAAATTACAGAAGAAAATAATTATGATATCAATAGATGCAAAAATGCATTTGATATTATTCTATTCTAACTTATAATGAAATAATTTTTAGGTCACTTTAAATAATTTTAAAAAATTTATAATGAGTATGTAATAAATTCTACAAAAAGTCAGTGGGAAGACGTTAGAAGCATTTCCTTTATACACAGGTATGAAAAAATAATGGCTACTATAAAGTATTTTATTCAAATGTATAATATAGTCCCTAGGTAGTGCAAAAGAAAAGAAAAGTAATACAAAGCAGAATAATTGAAAGGAGTGAAACAAAATCATTCTTGTTGGCAAATGTTAAAATGCACACAGATAACTCTTGGAGCACTGAAAATATTTAAAGTAGGATATGAACATTCTGAGAGCAATTTTGTAAAATTTTAAAACAATCCATACTGCATTTATTTTGTGGATTCCCTTTGTGCTGTACTTTCTGTGGTCAATTTGGCACCACCATCACTTTATTGAAACCTGGGGGCTACACCTCCCAGAATATCCTTCCCCTTACTGTGTCTAGTTCAAGTCCACCAATGAAAGAAGCTCACAGATTTAGAAGCTGGAAGTGAAGTGGCAACCAGTAGTTTCAGATGTCAAGACCTCAATTCCTGGTGACCAGCACAGGACCAGCAGCATCTCAGGCTGCCTTTCTTCTAGGTCTTTCCCATGACTGGCAACCTCTCCACCACCACACTCACTCTAGTGCTTCAGGCTAACTTAGTTCATGATTTTTTAAAAAGAAAGACTTTATTTTTTTTAGAGCAGTTTTAGGTTCACTGCAAAATTGAGAGGGAGATACAGAGAATGATTTTTCCACTGATTCACTGGCTTCAGCTCTTCCCACACTGCTGCCCTGTTTCCTATATTAAACCCCATTCGCATATCACTTGTGAATGGTTCTGTTTTTCTGATAGATGCGCATACATATATAGTGAAATTTAAACAAGTGGTCTGGAAAGATAAATCCCAACATCCAGATACTGGTTACTCTAAGGCCGAGGGGAGGAGAACGGGATCAACATGGGATGCAAAGGCAAATTCCAACTGTTTTTCTTTTATTTTATTTACTAGGAAATAAAATCTGAAAAAAAGTAGGGCAAATTAACTGATATTTCTTAAAACTAGATTATACTAGGTAGAACAGTGTGTGTTAAAATATTTTATGTATTATTCCAGATTTTAAAAAGTATTTCCTTAAAATAAGAGCTTGTAAGCTGGGTTTTTTTTTACCTGAGATGCTTTCCAATATTCCTTCTAAGTCATCAGATTTCTTGTTTAACATACTTAATTATGGCCAGAAAAGTATAATTATACTGATGAATGCGACTGATATAAAGCACTGAAATTATCATGGTTTAGTCTGATATTAGGTGTCTAGACACTTTGCTATTAAAATGATATATTATTACTGTAAGAGGATTTCATGAATGAACTTGATTTCCATTTCAAATTCAAATTTTTAGTCAACCATAAAATATTACAGCAATGTTTGCTAAATCATTTCTTTGAAGTGCTATTTTAAACTATCTTTGAGGTGACTTGAAATTCGAATCTTAGTTGAGAGAGGGAGTGACTGCATCCCCATCACTTTCCCAAATGGATGTCACGAGCTTCCTTCCCTGTGCTCCCTTCACAGTGCCATGAAGATGAGAAACCTGTTCAAACGCTGAGCTGAACAATTAGGCTACAGTTATCCAATAAACTTCACAAAAGAAAGAACATGAACATTAGATGAAGTTCACTTAGAGTGTTCAAAAAAGGATGAAACATTTTTTAGGAGTCTTATCATTGTAACAGTTTTACTGAGATAAGAAGTATTAACAGAGTGAGGGCATCAAAAGCCATATAGCCCTTTATGCATACTATAGTGGTCTTGGCCTTACCCCTACTAAGACCCCTACCCACCTGCTGTCATTTCTGTTTCTAATGATTAGCCTCTCTGTATCTTAGATACATCCCCAAAGGAACCCCAACATATTATTTTGTCACCTAAAATTGCAAGTATATTTCATCTCATTTTTAAATACTTCCAGATGAAAGACTTGAAGCACCTGAGGGCTGTTTAAGAGTTTTCAGTCATTAACTGTATATTAACCCCATCCTGTGAATCACATTTAGAGATACACACACAATCATACCTCATGTGAACACACCTGGGTAACTCAAAGCTATTCTTAAATGTACCTTTTGTAAGTACTTTGAAGAACTGCAAATAGAACTTGCTTCCTCTAGTACTTTGGATTTAGGAGATAAATTACCCTCTTCCTTCTAGAATTGCTTCTAGATATTTATTTTGACAACTGCCAGAATGGGAGAATTGGATCTATATTTTAGTCCCTGAGAGAATCTGAGAATTGCCTTTTGAGTCTTCACCTTTCTACCCTCTTCCCCCAGCCAATGTAATTAAGAGTCAATGACCTGGCATCAGACCACTAAGGTTGTCCTAACTCAGTCAAAATTCCAAACAGCTTAGATGTTACTCCATAGCACAGCTGCTTCAGAGAATAATTTCACTTCATAGCCTGAATATTGGAAGTGATAGAGCTGTTTGAAGGAAAATCTTATGGTTGAAAAGTAGACACACTAAGAATTTTGCTCCTCTAAAACAACATGAACAGGATTAAAAAGGATCTTGAAAGAGCTGAAAGCAGTTATGTAGAAATAATCCTCTGAGCTGAGAAAGAAGAATTGAGCTGCCAGCAAATGAGATCCGGTCTCGGACTATGGAGGAGAAGTGCGCAGAAGGAGCTGGGGGCTGCTCACTGAGGGTGTCCTAAGTGTTCCTGTATCATAGGGCCAAGTACATAGTAGTAGCATTTCATGGATTTAGTCATTTATAAGAAATTAATTTATTTCCTGTCTCTAGTGTCTCAATCACTGTGTTGGGAGTAGGAGCCTGTTGAAAGGCTCATGAAGCGGTATATATAAGTAAACAAACAAACAAATATATAAATACTTCTCCAACGCAATATGATAATGTATAGATTACACATATAAAAGAGATTAAATTCAGAGTGAGATAGTCATGATAATTTTCCAGCAGAGGTAGCGACTGAAGTAAGTTTTGAAAACAAATAGGATATATCCACATATATTAGTTTCCTAGGGCTGCTGTAAAAAATTACCACAAACTTAGTAGCTTAAACAAGAGAAATTTATTCTCTCCGAGTTCACAAGATGTCATCAGAGTCATGGTCCCTCTAAAGGTTCTAGAAAATAATCCTTCCTTGTCTCTTCCTAGTTTCTGATGGCTCTCAGAAATCCTTGGTGTTTCTTGGCTTGTGGTTGCATCACTCCAATCTCTGCCTCCATTTTCACATGGCCCTTCTCCTCTGGTGTGTGTCCTCTCCTCTTTTTATAAGGATAACAGTCATTGGATTTAGAACCCACTTTAATCCAATATCATCTCATCTTAACTTGATTACATCTTCAAATAACCTGTTTCCAAATAAAGTCACATTCATAGGTACCAAGGGCCAGGACTCGAACATATCATTCTGCAGGACACCATTCAATCCACTACATCATATGAAAAGCATTCCAGAAAGAGGGGCAGAATGTACAAACACAAGTAGGTTATGAAGAGCATAGCACTCCGGATGCATATTAGTTCAGTATGAAACACAGGGTATAAAACAAGATTCAAGTTAGGAAGAAAGCAAAAACCAGGTCATGGCAAGTTTTACACGGTATTCACACTACGGAATATACTATATGAATCTAAATGGGGAAAATAATAAAAGAGTGGCTCGTTGTAGTGCAGAGAATAGACTTCAACAGTATATGAATAGACAGGGAAAAGATAACACACACAATATGAGCATTATTTAAGAAAATGGAGGCATCTATGACAGGAAAAATTGGTATTTTATATGCACTATATTTAGAAATTAAAGTTGACAAAACTTATGGACCAAATGAATATTATGTTGAATGAGAGAGTCAAGAATGACTCTCAGATTTTCTTATTGGTTGCTATCTACTGCTGATCATAAGGAAGGAGAAGAAAAAGAAGAAGGAGGATGAAGAGGAAGAGGAAGAGAATAAAAATGAGCAGAGGTGGAGGGGGAAAATTTGTGGTGGCAGTGGTGCTAAAAGTAATAACAGTGATTCAGTGTGTTCTTTTCATAAAATAATTAAATTATCTGCTTACAAACTTTTCAAAAATTAAAACAAATAATTCAGGTCTTTCATTCAGAAAGGATTCCTTCTAGTGCCTTTATGCTATTTATTCCTGCTTTGATCCTTATCATCTCTCTTTCATTTCTGTATTTCCTTCTCTCTCTCTCCATCTATAAATCCATCCATCTACATGTGTTCTGTTTTTATTTTGGATTTTTGGCTTGGACCCAATCTTATTTGCCCCAGCTTACTATTGGAAATTTGATGTTGACTTAATCAGTTCTTGAGACACAATTCTACAGTGACCTCCAAGATTCCTGCCCTCTGACGTACACACTTTATACAATCCCTTTCTTTTGAATTCAGGCAGAACCTATGAGTATAATGGGATATCCCTCCCAAAATTATGATATGCTACATGGCTGTTATGGACTGAATGTTTATGTCCCTCCAGAATTCATATGTAGAAGCCCTGACCCCCAATGTGGTGGTATTTGGAGGTGGAGCCTTTGAGAGAGGATTAGGTTTTGATGAGGTCATGAGGGTGGGGCTCCTACGATAGGATTAGTGTCCTTATAAGAAGAAGAGACTAGAGCTCTCTCACTCTCTGCTATGTGAGGATGCAGCAAGAAGGCAGCTGTCTGCAAGCTAAGAAGAGGGCCTTCACCAAGAATCAGATCTGCTGGCACCTTCATCTGAGACTTTCCAGCCTCCAGAACTGTGATAAATAAATGTCTATTGTTTAAATCATCCAGTCTACAATATTCTGTTAGCAGTCCAAGCAGACTAATACAATGGCAGAAAAGATTTTGCAGATGTAATTAAGGTCCCTAATCAATGTACTTGAGTTAATTAAAAGGGGGATTATCCTGGTGGGCTTAACCTAACCATGTTTTCACAGACAAGAAGCAGCAGCAGATGTTCTCTACTAGCCTTGAAGAAAGTTAACAACTGTGTTATGAACAACTGCCTATGGATGGGGTCATGTAGGGAGACACTGAGTGTGGCCTTTAGGAGCTGAGACCAACCCCAGGATGACAGCCTACAAGAAAAGAGGGACCTCAGTCCTACAACCACAAGGAACCAACAAACTCACTGAGCATGGAAGAGGATTCTGACCCTCAGATAAGACTGCAGCCCTGACCAACATCTTGATTCCAGGCTGGTGAGATCCTGAACAGAGAACCCAACCATAGGCCCAGACCCCTGACCTACAGAAACTGTGAGATAATAAAAGCGTGTTGTTTTATCCCACTAGTTTGTGATAATTTGTTATACAGCAATGTAAAATTAATACAGTTATTCAGCCTCTTCAGTACAAGTAAGAAGCCCAGGCCTACTGCTGGTAGTTAGTGTGCGGTTTCATCAATCTCAATCACTTGAACTAACTTGATACTTAGAGATATTTGAAGATTTATTAAACTTATTTTTCATGATAAGCTAATGTCCATCATATATCTAATTACAAAATTATCTGTAACCCCAAACAAAAATGTTTTCTTATATAATTTAATCATTCTCATATATTAGTTTCATTTTACGATAAAGAATTATTCTTTCAAAATTAGCAAATTTCTTATTTTAGATTAAGCATTATTAATTAATTTACATATTTTATATACATAGAAAATGTATGCCTAAGTTTTGCTATCGGATTGATAGCTGATATTCGTGTTCAAAACTACTGAACCTGTGGACATAGCTACATGTAAAGCATTGATCTTCTATATTTTAATGGCATGAGAAGAGAGGAGTAGCTTTTACTAAGAGCATTTCTGGTGCGAACTATAAACTCACAACTAATCTTCATTAAATCCATTGTTTATGTTTCTTATAAGTGATTTGTTTCAAGAACTGACTGCCAAATGCTAATATGAGGTTATAAAAAAGTTTATTAATAAAAGACGGACAAAATATTCTCTTATTATTTTCTTCCAACAAGAACCTCACATGATTCTTAATATATTTACAAGTTTATCCATTTAAAATTGAGTCCTGACTCAAAATAACTCTCATATAAAACTTCATCACCAAAAGCTGTTTAATTATGCGAAGATGTGAAGTCAAAGGTTATAAATAATACTCCTCCCCCAGAAGGAATACTTCCTACAGCTCTTTAAAATTCTAGGTCACAAATTTTACAGACATACACACACTCTCACACATAGTCTCCTTACTGAAACAAGAAATTCTGAAGTATGATTATGCAATTTTTGCCAATAACACATTACTGGCAATGTAATTAGATCTAAGGCATCTTATCACTCCATTTAATAAAAAATTATTGATACAAAACACACCACCAACAGTAATCAAATTTGAAGGGTCAGTATATGTAGAAACTAGCAAGATAGAATATTTTCAGTGAATAAATGATTGCTTTCAAAGATTATTTTATGTCAAAACAGTAATATTTGTAAACATGAAATTAAATAAATAGGGGTCTATGTTCTCATCTTGTGAAGCTTTATATTATTCTATGTTTATTTCTAACTTTTTTGTGTGTGTGTGTGTGAGGAAGATCAGCCCTGAGCTATCATCCATGGCAATCCTCCTCTTTTTGCTGAGGAAGACTGGCCCTGGGCTAACATCTGTGCCCATCTTCCTCCACTTTGTATGGAACGCCATCACAACATGGCCTGACAAGCAGTGCATCAGTGCGTGCCTGGGATCCGAACCCAGGCCGCCAGCAGCAAAGGGCACGCACTTAACTGCTACGCCATGGGGCCGGCCCCCTATTTCTAACTTTTAATATTTGCTAATTCTACTCTTATACCATTTCAATTCTATAATAGTTTCTAATATTTTAAATTTTTGTCATTCAAGTTATTAATATTTTGGGCCGGCCCCGTGGCTTAGCGGTTAAGTGCGCGTGCTCTGCTGCTGGCGGCCCGGGTTCAGATCCAGGGCGCACACCGATGCACCGCTTCTCCGGCCATGCTGAGGCCGCATCCCACATACAGCAACTAGAAGGATGTGCAGCTATGACATACAACTATCTACTGGGGCTTTGGGGGGAAAAAAATAAATAAAATCTTAAAAAAAAAAAGTTATTAATATTTTTAGTGAGTGTTAATTATATTTAAAAAGAAAAATCAAAACCTCCATGAAATGAAATGTTTGTAGATAGTCTATGATTTTGACAAAAGAGTGGTTATTTTCTGCAATTATCAAGTCCTGTGAGGTCTAGATAGATTGCTTTATTAATATTTTCACAAAAAAAGAACATCTTAAATCATAAGAAGAAGGATAAAGGAGAAGTTAGCAAAGTTCCTTTAATCTTAGAATTAAAGTGAAACCCTCAGTGTACTGTTTCTTCAGTTTATAAATTTAATTTGTGTATCATGTGGAAGAAGCTACTGAATACATTTGCTAGTTCAATTTCACTTGAAATCTTGACAACTTTTAGACTGATGGATGTGTAGGATGCCCGGAGAATCAAGAACAAGAGTAACTAGTGACAAAGATAAAGGGATTTAATGTGGTGTAAACTGATGGAATAAAATTGAGAGAGCCAAATTCTCCACTTAACAACCTGATTAATTGTTCTCCTTTTTTTTTTTAACTATAGAACTACTCCTTCTATGGAGATAAAAGATTCTCAAAGCATCTGACTTAATATGGGAGACTTTTTTATTCTTGGACTTATCCGTTAATATATTGTGTGAAATAAATTGTGACAATTAATTTCTGTAATAAATGTCTCCACTAGAAATAATACTTCCTTTCCTCCCACTCAGTCACTAAATGAGTGACTGCTGTAGGTCAGAATGAAACATTATCTCCTATTTTGTAAGAGACCTACAGTTTCTTTCAACTCTGTCATGTGATCTGGCATAAACCCTGGGAAGTCATTATTATTTCCATGTTTGAGCCTTCAGTCTTCAGTAGTATTTTAAATATGATATCTCAAGATAATACGCTCAGGGTAACTGATAAAATTCAATATATAAGAAAGATCTTTTAAAAATTCTGCACATATAAGTCATTTACTGCTATTATGACATTCTTACTGTGAATATTACTACTCTTCTTGTTGGTTCTGCTACTGAGACTACTGGCTACTGCTACTATTATTGTTGTTATTTCATTTCCTGAGTGAAGGAATGGGATTGCTCAGACATTTGGTTTTATTTTTATTGGTTGTGCCTTTGGTTTGGTTTTGTTTGTTTTATAAGCAACAATGTAAATATCCCCTAGCAATGTGCATTGTCAATTTCTTTCTTCTCTTTGAGAGTGACTAGTGGTTGGGATATATGATCTGTGAGATTTTGTTAGACTGCTTCAGAATATATGTCAGAAAAACAAATGGCTCAGGCTTCCTGCCACAAAGAAATCACGACAGAAGATGGAGAGATTATTTGGTCTTCCAGGGCTAGCCATCAGCAGAGGCAATACATGTTCTTCTTACATAGTTTCCTCTTCACAAAACCTCCCACCGTATTCTCATGCTCTCTTTCTCTCTCTTTCTATATCTATCGATAGGTAGGCAGGAAGATAGATAGATTTTGTGATATTTATACTTTATACATATATATATATAAATATCACAAAATGAGTAACTAGGAATTATAAGTATTAAGGGGTTTTTTAGACAAAGGAAGTAGGATGTCTGAAGAGGCTTAAAACTGTGAGTAAGGCTCAGAGTCATGAAGAGTCTGTGAGGTTAACTTGAGCTTATTCTGAAGGATGGGAGACTGTGCATGCTTGCTATGAACTTTGGAATTTATCTGGCAGTAATGAGCAGTGATATAATGATTTTAAGTTTTTGAGTAAGAGAACTATCATAGTTGAGTTATAGGAAGATAAATTTGAATGCAAGATAAAGACTACAAGGAAGTACTGTCAAAATAACTTGAAAGCGAAAAATAAAGGTGAAATAAAGGATTTTGATATGGATGTTGGATAAAGAATGATTAAAATTGTCACGTACTCCATTCCTTACTCTATTCCTTACTCTAGGTTTCCCAGAACACAGAACCTGAGGTAAAAACTATACACTACTGGTTTATCAGATGGTGCAACCCTAGGGTGCTGGGATGAAGGAAAAGGACAGCAAGGTAGGAAAGCAGGACGGAGAGCCAATAAGAGGGTACTTTAGTAATCAACTTGTGTTGTGGTGCTGACAAACTATGAGATGGAAAGATGAACTCATATCCAGAATAAGTGTAGATTTCCATGAGTATGTATTGCTGCCCTTCTCATGGGGCAAAGTGTTTGAAATAGGTGACATGACACAAAGTATATAACTAGTCTTTTGAAAGAAGATGTCATTCTGAAACCTATCGATCATTGCTCTCTGCTAATGGCAGGGTGGTTATGCAGCAGTAGCAGTTAGCTAGATTAGCCTAGAAGTGCTAGTGCATATATTATGGCACCCATGCATTGATTCCATCATTCACATAATTGTGTTATTCATGGATCATTGCCCAGATTTTGGAAGGATAAGAAAGTCTTAGTGAAATCAGAGTACTAGTTATTCTGGCACGTATTAACATGAAAAATAAAGATCCACATGCTTGGTGTCTACTCTCATGGGTCTATCCATATGTCTCTTCCTCAGAACTCTGAATCTTTACCTTCCAGTTTTCTTTTCTTTTCCTTTCCAAATCAAGATCAATCAATCAAACTTTTTACCTTTGTTCTAGAGTCCATGTATACTCATACTTCTGGCCACTTCTCGTTCATGGAAAGTGACAACCAACTGCACCCAGCTTTGCCCACTGGAATGATGTCCTTTATAACTATACTCTAGGGCTGGAATGAGGTTCCTTTTCACTTAACACAAATGTATTACAATAATCCATCCATGTAGGCTGAGATTTATCCTACTCCAGCAGTTGGTCATTGGGAATCCCCATGATGTCATAAGCAGAAGTTGAAGGAAAGTCATTTGTACAAAGAGATAGATGACATATTCATGTAATTTAAATATGCATTTGATCTGCTTGGGACAAATCTCTACTGTGATTTCCACTTTCACAATAGATCCTTCCTATTCTGCCTGACATTATGCCAAAATGGATATGATACAATACACCTCAAAATGCACAGCTCAGGTCATATAGCCACTTGATGTATCCTGGCGAAGAACAGTCCTTACTAGGACCACAGCAGCCCCTCTCAATCCATTCCTTATTGCTTTATTGAAGAGAGTATTATCTAGGCTACTCCGGGGATGATGGAGTTGTGGTGGTTCCCGGTTCTTAAATATTAAATCCATCTTACCTTCCCATATTCTCTGAGTCTTCTGATTTCATCCTCACTAATATGTCAGTGAAGTAACAATATTTATTCCTAATTTACTGTAATTGAGTGCAGGATTCAAATAGCCAGCTTAACAGGTTATTAGGATATTTTAGAAGTCCTTATAATGGATATAAATTCCCAAAAGTAATTAAGTTGTCTCCTATTAAGCCATATTTTTCAACCCTGGGATGAATACACTCAAGATCTATGCCTAAATATTGTCTGACAGTTCCTGCTAGCAAAAATTATTTAGGTTCTGTACTTCCTTTAATGTATAAGCTATTTCCTTTTAGAACACAGATTTCATTTCCCTATTTGGTCTGTGCTTAATCAGGCTGGGCCTGCAAGAGATTGGATACAGTCCATGTAAAATTGTTTGCTACAGTGTTGAGCAGTGTTGGAACCAGTGACCAAAAGCTCCAGAGATAGGGGACTCTATCTCCAGAGACAGGGGACTAAGAGGGGCATAAAATGTGTCTGATACAGTTCCCCAAACTCTTTCAAATAACTCAGGTTCCTTAGCAACTGTTTCAGACTATGTTTCTCTTAGCCAAATAATTTAAATGGGACTCAAATATGTATGTATGCATATATATTTACTATATTTTGTTATAAGAATATACATATATTCTTTTTAGGAGATATTTGGCCTTTTATTATAGGCAAACTTTGTAGGAAATATTAAGGAAAACACGAGTTTGATTGGTGTCTTAGTCCATTCAGGCTGCCATAATAAAATACCACAGACTAGGTGGCTTATAAACAACAGAAATTTCTCTCTCACAGTTCTGGAGGCTAGAAGTCTAAGATAATGGTGTCTGCATGGTCAGGGAGGGCCCTCTTCCAGGTTGCAGACTTCTTGTTGTATCCTTACATGGCAGAAGGGGCGAGGGAGCTCTGTGGGGCCTCTTTTATAAGGGCACTAATCTCAATCATGAGGGCTGCCCTCTCATGACCTATTTACCTCCCAAAGGCCCCACCTCTTAATACTATCACCTTGGGGATTAAAATTGTAACATATGAATTTTGGAGGAACACAAATATTCAGACTATAATATTCCACCCTTGGCCCCCCAAAATGTATGTCCTTTTCACACACAAAATACATTCATTCCATCGCAATAGCCCCCAAAGCCTTAACTTGTTCCAGCATCAATCCAGAAGTTTAAAGTCTCATCTAAATATCATCTAGATCAGATACGGGTGAGACTTAAGGTATGACTCATCCTAAGGCAAATTGCTCTCCAGCTGTGAACCTGTGAAATCAAACATCTTATGTCCTTCTGAAATACAGTGATAGGCCAGGCATAAGATACACATCCCCCTTCAAAAAGTGAAAGAGAGAATAAAAAGGAGTAAATGGCCTAAGGTAAGTCTAAAACCTAACAGGGCAAATGACACTAAACCCCAAGGCTTAAGAACAATTTTCTTTGGCTAGATGCCCCACCTTCTGGACACACTGGGGCAGGGGTTGGGCATGACCACACCACAGCTTTGCTGGGTACAGCCCAGGCCTCAGCTCTCACAGGTTGAAGTCAGGTTTCAGGGGCCCTCCCTCTGTAGAATCACAAGCCAGTGGCTCTACTGGTCTGGGGTTGAAGGGCTGGCCCCAACCCAAAGGCTCCACTAGTATTGCCCTCGTAGGGGCTCTCTATGGTGGCCCCAACACTGCAGCAGCTCTTTGCCTCAGTTGTGTTCTAGCAGCTTCAGGTGGCTTCATCCTTTGAAATCCAGGTGGAGGTAGCCATGTCCCCCATGCTTTGCTAGATGCAGAACAAGTCACACCAGGGCCTGCTGGAGCTGCACTGTAGTGGTCAAGGAGTGTGGCACTGGAATTCAGGGAGTGGAGTTCACACAGTGAAGTGGTACCAAGCAGAGGCAGCCCCTTCTTAGATCCTTCTGCCCCACAGGCCCTTGCACTTCAAGCCTGTGACAGGAGGGGCAATGCCTGTGATCTCTGAAATGCCTTTGGGGTCATTATTCCATTGACTTGACAATAGGTCCTGGCTTCTGTTTAGATGGCTGTGTAATCTCCCCACTGTCTTGATGAGTAGCTCCTAGCTTCGGTTGAGATGGCCAGTTCATATCCTTATCAAATTTGGCCACACCCTTCATATTCTCTCCTAAACATGCTTATTTATTTCTTTCAATATGGATAGGCTAAGAGTTTCCCAAATTTTTAAGTTCTGCTTCCTTTTTGATTAACAATTTCATTTTTAAATCTTCCATTTTACTATAAGCGTTCACGAGAAACCAGCTGCTCCTTTCCTCAGCCAAATATCCAATGTCATCACTCACAAGCTCTACTTTCAACAGAGCACTAGGTCAGGGATACAATTCAGCCAAGCTCTTTTGCCATTTTATAACAAAAGATCCCCTTTTCTCCAGTTGCCAGTAACACATTCCTCACTTCTGTCTGAGATCTCATCAGAATGGCCTTTACCATTCATATTTCTACCAAAATTCTGTTCACGACCACTTAGGTATTCTTTAAGAAGATTGAGGCTTTCTCTACAGCTCTCCTCTTCACCTTCTGAGCTTTCATCAGAATTGCTTTCAACAGCCCATTCATGGCAATGCAGGTTTTTTCCTAGCATGCACCTCAAACCTCTTCCAGCCTCTACCCACTACCCAGTTCCAAAACCACTTCCACAGTTTAAGTATTTGGTACAGCAGCACCCCCACTTCTCAGTACCAATATCTGTATCAGTTGAGGTTTTCCAGAGAAATAGAACTTTTAGGATATATGGAGATATAGGAGGAGATTTATTATGGGAATTGGCTCACGCAACTATGGAGGCTGAGATATGCCACAACATGCTGTCTGCAAGCTGAAGAACAAGAAAAGCTGGTGGTATAATTCAGTCCAATTCAAAGGTCCAAGAACTAGGAGCTCTAATGTCCAAAGGCGGAAGAAGATGAACATCCCAGCTCGAGAGAGAGAGAGAATTCTCCCTTCCTTTGCCTCATTATTCAATTCAGACCCTCAAACGACTGGATGATGCCCACCACATTGGTGGAGCTATCTTCTTTACTCGGTCTACGGATACAAATACTAATCTCTTCCAGAAACATTCTCACAAACGTATCCAGAAATAATGTTTTACCAGTTATCTGAATATCCCTTAGCCCAATCAAGTTGACTCAAAGAATTAACCATCACAATTGCTTAATTCAGTTTAAAAACAGAACTGACTCTACCACCACCAAACAGTTTACCTTGTCTTCTTCACAGTATTCTTAGACATTATCAAGTGTAAAATAGGTGCAGTTATCCACCTCCCCATCCAATTTCTGCCGTTCATCTTTGTCTCAGCTCTTAATTTTATTACACATAATTTTTTTTCCTTATGCTTTGCCTGATAATGAGAATTAAACCTGATTCTCAACGAGAGCAGGTGATTTGTCTATTCCTGACTTAGAAAAATATCTGAACTAGGAGTAGATCCCAAGCTTCCTGAATCTCTTCCCACACACACTGTGATACTATTACCAAGATCATTGGAAAGGTCATATCTTTGCAAAGGTCGTGCTGACAACTAAGAATATCTGTTCCTATACAGATATAATGACTATATCATTACTAATCTAAATATCAAAAGGGCTGTTTTCTTCATAGTCGAGAATCTATATATAGACTATGGAATGCAGAATGTAGATATGTATACAGAATGTATACATTATTATTATTATCAAGTCAAGAAAAATACTTATTTTACTAATTTTCCTGCTCCTAGCATGATAGAGTGAGCACACATGTGGACAGTAGGCAACCAGATGTTCCCTATAAATGAGTATTTTGCCTTGTTTTTCTGTTTATGTACATATATATACATGTGTGTGTTTATTATACATATATTATTATTAAATTATTTATTTAGCTCTATATACTATTGAATTACTATTATTAAATTTTAAATAATTCTTATATTCCTTTTCTTTTCTTTGACTCATGGCTAAATTTAGAGCCATAGCATTTGCTTATTGTTGAAGTACTGGTTCAAACAGAGGGTGACTACATTCCCAGGAAATATATACGAGCAAGACTGAAATAGCATCGCGGAAAACGACGGCACTGCAGATTCTATAGTGATAGCATCAGAAATCTTTACACGTTTCCCAAGGACTATATTCTTTAGTAT
The DNA here is from genome assembly GCF_057802395.1 of Ceratotherium simum simum. Lineage (NCBI taxonomy): Eukaryota > Metazoa > Chordata > Mammalia > Perissodactyla > Rhinocerotidae > Ceratotherium > Ceratotherium simum. Next base: position 24,826,942 of record NC_141926.1, read on the forward strand.
AGTGAGATAAAATAACTATACACAGGGGACTGGCCCAGTTTCATAGTGGTTAAGTTCGCATGCTGTGCTTCCGAGCCCGGGGTTCGTGGGTTTGTATCTTGGGTGCAGACCTAAACACAGCTCATCCAACCATGCCATGGCGGCACCCATATATAAAATAGAAGAAGAGTGGCAACAGACATTAGCTCAGGGCCAATCTTACTCGCACACACAAAAAATAAAGTATACACAGAAAATACGAGAAATTGAAATTTATCCTGAGCAAAGACCTTTTTAGCTGCTTGATCCATATATAGTTTGACGAACTCCAAATGCCTAAGGAAGAACAACAGTCACTCTGGGGGCAGAAAGATATCTATGAATGAGAACTTGAGATGTCATTGTGACTCTAACACACGTCATTCAGTGCTCTTTTACATAGCCATTCAGACCAATTAAGCAAGAAAATATTTCTCTGGAAGGTTGTTTTAATTCCTTTTCCAACATAAAAAATAACTGAAATGATGGACTCTTTACAATTTAAGTAGAGATTGAGTATAAATGTATTTTTGTCTATAATATTTGATTAGAATACAAACTAAATAAAAATATTGGTAGCTTGTTTTCCTAAACATATCATAAAAGACTAAAGTTCAGATTGCACATATGTCTGTGCATCCTTCCGCTGTTCTCCCAGGAATTTCATAAATCAAGTTTCCTGACCTTTTCCATCTAACTATCTGTTATATAGAATGTTATATAGAACTGTTATATAGCATAGAATGAGCTATATAACAGTTATATATACAATATGATACTTTTAATCTTAAAACATTTTTTTAGACACATAGTGTATGAGGAAAGAAGAGCAGGTTGTGTTATTTCGTGTGTTGACACTTCATGTTATAAAGTTATTCAAAATAAAAGAATATCTATTAACCAAATTTGTGTGTGTACGTGTACTTGAAGGTGTTGCTGTGGTGATTGAAGTTTTGGTTTTTTTTTAAATAATATTCATGATTTGTTTGTTCAGTTTTGAATAGTTTGAAAAAACCAACTGAAAAAAACATTTAGCAAGTTGTTTAAGAAATTAAACATTTGGCACAGTTTGCCCTGAATTTTGGTTCCAGTTCAAAGGATAGGTGCTTTAAAATTAAACAATTTGGAGTAGATGTAATTTTTTATTATCCAGTTTACTCTGAAGGCTCTGCAACTCCTAACTCTTTTCTTTCTGATGAAAAAAAATCTTTTTATCAAATCCCCCATAATAAGAGTGATATTAAGGGCAAATATTAGACCCTTAGGTAACCCACTTTGCTTTTTGAAAATCAAAAGCAGAAATATAGTAGAAATGAATTAACCGTTCATGTTATCACAAATAAATTTTCAAATTATTACACTATCTTCATCAACAAATCTTTAATAAATAGTTAATTATAATGATATAAAACACTGGTGTTTAATACAACATGTACCAAGTAAAAAATTAAAGTATTTCATCTATAGAAATCATTTAATTCTCATAAAAATTATTATCATTATTATAAAGAAGTCAGGAAACACACATTTTACTGATTTTCCTGCTTTTAACATGATAGAGTGAGCATACATGAAGACAGCAGGGAGTAAGATGTTCTATATAAAAGAGGATTTTGCCTTGTTTTTCTGATTATACGCCAAGCATCTACCAGAGTGCTCAGGTACAAAATACTTTGGAATAAATTAAATTATCTGAACAAATGAATGAAAAGAACAAGACCAGAAGCACTACGGGTATTACATTTAACTATACCTAAAAATAAATCTCGTACCATTTTATTTGATGAAATGATTCTCACAATTGTAAAACAGCTGTTGCCCACCTACACTGGCATTTTCCATACGTAGGGACTGTCCTCCCACATTTACCAAGAGGCAGTGGTAAAGGGGAATAAATAGGAATATGAAGGTGGGTGACGACATTTCGTGACAAATGATTCTGATGGTCTTATTATCAAATCCAGTCACTGCGATTGCGCCAGTTCTTGCTCCTTAATGAAACTTTGTTTTCTTCCACAATTAGGATAATTGCACTTCATGTGGAATTTTGAAAAATGATGCACTTAATTGGAAAGTTTGAGATGATATGCCTCAAATGGAAGAAAAGATACAGGTGCTTTGATCTTTCTATTCCTCTGAAAATATGAAGGACTCTAATGTCTTTCAAGTAGTTTTAAAGGGCATTTTCATATGATAAGGCATTTTCAATATTAGTAACTTGCATTTTCATGTTAGTTTAAACTCAGTATGATAAATTTACAAAAGTTGAGAGATGATTCGATCAAAAGGGATTGTATAATTTTAGCTGATATAGTTCAAATATCCCTCTTTCTTTTGTGAAACCATTTTTTTTTTTTTGAAGATTTCAGCTTACAGTGGCTGTTCATAAAAATATTATGGAAGGAAGCATGGTGAACTTATAGAAAATGTTGATCTTGGACAGGTGAAAGAATGAAATGATCTGATGTACTTGTTACAACTGCATATGATAAATTAGCCTGCTGGACTTAGTAATATGCTATATCCCTTTGAATTAAAACTAATACATGCAGATTTCAAGAACTTTTAAAGATTAAATATTGTGTGGATAGATAGAAAAATGATATCATTGCATTCTCAATAGTATTATGTATTATTTTAAAAGTTAAAAGTTTAACTCTTTATTTATAATACAAATCATTTTATATGGTATAAACCATTGAATTTGTGGTAAAACTATGTTTACCTTTAAAATATAGGAAATCTTTAAAATACAGGAAATATTATATGTATAAAGATGTCATGTGTACTACTCAATTTTATTGATTAAAGAAAACTTCTTAAATTGTGCTAAAACACTGATGGACTATTTGAACTTTATCTTAAAAGAAAATGAATGTCTATAGGTGGCATTTTTAAAACAAACAGGCATACACACACATTTTTTTATGAGGTTGAATATTGAAAGACAGAATTGAGAAAAACAAAAACAGAGTTCTACTTTGAACCCAATGTAGTAATAAATAGGACAAACTAACTTTAACATGATATATACAGATTATCAAGACATATGATGAAACTGTATATACATTTATTTGGGTTATTCAAAAGCAACCAATTAGAGAAGAGTATTTCAACCAGGAATAATATAGGGATATTTTAAAGGGACAAATTTCTGAAAATTTCCTACATATAAATGCAGTTTCCCCAGGTGTCTATAGCTTCCAATTTGTAAATACTAACTTAAGAAATGGAAGTCTTAATTTATGTAATTGGCTTTCAAATGAAAACTGCATCTAAAATTGAGGAGTTTTGCCTTTATACTTGATTAAATAACAACAACAACAAAAGTACACTGCCCGAGGAAGTAAAATACAAGAGTCATTTATATACGGGACTCACCCGACTTCAAGATGGTTCTTGTGAACGCTAGAATAAGGTCCATTCCACAGATTCTACATTGCCCCACTTTTATCATCACACTCTCATGCCTTAATAAGACATTAGGTGTTCTTTCTCACCTTAAGTGAAACACATTTTACTTGATAAAGACGTGGAAAAGTGTGTGTGTGTGTGTGTGCTGACTGATCCCTTATAAAGTGCTGTTCACTTGTTGATGGTAACGTGTTATAAATTGAGCATCAAGTTCAATTAGAGCATTAGGCACAGCTAATGATGATGGCATTTGTCAAGCTGTTATGATGGAGAACTTCCTGTAGGGTCATTTCACGATGGGTCAGAGAGAAAGCAGAACAAGAGAGAAGCAAGTAAATGGAGTGGAATGGAAGTTAAAGAAAAGAGTACCTCGTTTTACCCACAAGCAACAAATCTACGACATAGGCATGATCTTCATTTTAAAGAAAACTAAAGTTCATGAAGATTAAGCCATTCATCTAGTAATATAATATCAGATGCAAAATTTTAACTTTTAACATGGCTCCATTGAAGTTTATCAAATATTCAGAGAAGTTTAAAAACCACATTGACAAAAACAACAACAAAATCCCCCCTCATATTGGCATTGCTTCTCTACTCTAGACACGTTTTCCATTTTTTTCTAGATAGTGGTCAACAAACAAGTTTTATTCCTGATTTTTGTTGTCAACCTAATCTTCTCCTTCATCCATTGTTCAAAATTTAAAACTATACTAATTATCAACAGTTTAAAACATACCATAATTTGGAATTGTAGAAAGGTAAGGGATCATAGTTTGACAAACAATAATTAGAGAAATCATCTAGAAGAGAGACAATTGCTGAGGAGATGCTCCAATAAATGTTCCTCAATGATCTATATGTATAAACACCCAGGAAATAGAAATAGAAATATAGATATTGTAAAATTATTATTTCAGATATCCATTCTCCAGTTCTCTCAAAGTTAGAATCCTCCTTATATTTTCGTAAAGAAAATATAAAAACACAAACCATAATCAAATACAAATTTAAGTATCTCTGTTAAAAAGAAATAGGTTAATTAAGAAGAAAATATAACAAAGTTATTTTACGTAGTATTTATTTGATAGCAATAACTTGGGAATTTTAGCATGCTTATTAAATCTTGTTCTGTTGCCACTTCACTCTACAGAAGGACAGTACAGGAAGGATCTGGAGGCTTGCCACTTGGAGGAGGAAAGGTGGCAAACCTATAAATTATTCTTAATTATCAAAAATAGAATGCATAAAGTGACTTTCACACTCTTAGGTATAAAACACATCAATAATTACCGTTAGACGTCCTGTTACAGGTATAATTCACTCGACTTTACAGAAGTCATGTGCCTGGTTTCCTTGGCCTACCTGTTTCTCTCTCCCTGTTACTTATTATCCATATTATTCCTCTCCCATTGACTCTTCAGTTGGCACATTTCCATGCTCCCCATTATGCTTACGAATAATCTCATTACAAGAGTTCGGCTCACCAAAGAGCACTTGTTACGTTAAGCATGGACTGACATTAGACTCACTTCCCCATGGGCTGTGTTCAAGTGTTTTAGTAGAAATATATCCTCACTTCTGGTTGCTGCTCCATGGTTAAGTGAGATCCGTTATTGCCTGCCTGAGCTAGAAAACAGTTTACCACATGAGAGAGTGAAAAGAATAGCGCTCAGTGAACCAGCCATTGAAATTGACTGAAATATCAAGTACCTCTTGTATGCAAGTGCTAACAAGTTATAATGTAACAGAAATGGCATTTCAAGATCATATGCTGATTTCCTAGGGGTATTTATTCAGCATAATATCAAAGACCTGAGCAATCTTTGCAGCTACAGGTCCACAAAGGTCCGGGTAGCAGCATAGCCAAGAAATTAAAAGACGACAAATACTTCATGATTACATTTCCATTTCCCTTTCTTGATTCTGTGTACTATTTCATTTTGATCCATTTTTTCCTCACATCTTTTAATATCAGGGGAAATTGGGTACACTTGTAAAATGATGATTTTAGCTTGAAATGAAAAACACACCACCAAAAACTTTGGTCAAACAACAGCTAACTGTCAAAGAAAAGGACACACACACCTCCTCACTCGACTACCTCCTGCCAAGAGAACTAGGGCTTCCTGCCTGCTTACATAACAGGCTGGCACACAACCCTCACACACTTCTGAAGAGTGGGTGGTAGTGACTGGAGAGCAGCAGGGGCAGAGGGGGTGGTGGGAAGGATTCTTGATAGAAGGGGAATTGTACAAAGGGTCAAGAGAGCAGTTGTTGGCCCAACGCTGAATATACCTTCATAGGGCCTGAGTTAGCGGCAGAAGGTGGAAGGCACAGTTCTGGCAAACTAATTTTATTTTTTCCTGCATAGTACATTTGTAAAATTACATAAAAGCAAATTTCGTTTCACAGATGCTTTCTCGCTGATACTGATTTAGTCTCCATGCTCAAAAACAGAATTCACCCCTTCATTAAGCCCTTACTTTCAAAGTCAAGTAACACTTTTTATAGTCTGAGTGTTATTTGAGCTTTAAAATACAACGATTTTTCTTTCCAGAAAGAAAAAGTGACATACTGGTGAAATTATTCCAACACTTAAACTTGAGAAAAGCCAATATACTAGATCAATTTCAGCCATCCCTTTCTCAATCATCTGAGTGGGGAGATATATTATTCTTTTTCACAAACACATCTGGTTATCTTGAGGGAGTCTGGATTTATACCCCTACCTTAAGCAACACTTAAGATCATTCCTAGGGGCCGGCCCGGTGGTGTAGCTGTTAAGTGCGCGCACTCTACTTCAATGGCCTGGGTTTCGCATCTTCTGATCCCAGGCGCAGACCAATGCACCGCTTGTCAAGTCACACTGTGGTGGCGTCCCATATAAAGTGGAAGAAGATGGGCACGGATGTTAGCCCAGGGCCAGTCTTCCTCAGCAAAAAAGAGGAGGATTGGCATCAGATGTTAGCTCAGGGCTACTTTTCCTCACCAAAAAAAAAAAAAAAAGGTCATTCCCATATCTCATTTATCAGGCAATGCTAATTTGCAGTAAATCAAAGTCTGATAGTTAACAAATGATTTTCAAGGAAAATTTATAATGGATAATTCTAAAAATTATTTACTTGTAAAAAATGAGATAAAGGTGAATCAGCAACAAAATATGTGAGTCTTGAAGATTGAGTTCTTTAGTTTTTCAGATCCATGAATAATTTTTACATTAAAATTTCTTATACGGTTTAAATAATAAATATATAGTGTATTTAAGTTAAACTCATATACTACATGTAAACAGCATTAAGCTTACAAAAATTTTACAGAATACAGTACAATACACAAAATGAGAAAATAAGTGGGTGATATTTTGATGAGAAAGAACGATACTCCTCCTTTCTTTAGCCAAGGTTTTCTAATTTTTAATAAGGGATATTTTTTACAAGAACAATGGAACTTCCAGGGTATTAATTAATTAATTAGTGACTCTGACAATACTACTATGTAGTTGTGTTTACCATTCCCTCCAAATATTGTCAAGATTTTCCCTAATGATTGTTTAGGAAAATCTAATAATTCTGAGCACATTTCTGTTCCAGAAGACAACCTGCTAATTTTCTCCTCTGAGAAAGCTCAGAATATGACAGGAAACCTCAGGTATAATTAGAACAAATACCAGTGCAAATCCTAGTGGACATAAGCATTCTTTGTAACCAGTGCCCTTCAAAATTCTCATTAGAAACAATCTACGAAACCGAATTGTGAAACAGAGAGCTGTTTTTTTCTGTCATTGCTTCCATTTTTAAATTCCTACTAACAAAATAATGAAGCTTTTTTGATTGCTTCTAAGTCAAAACTGTAGTTACATCATTTTATCCAAATTATGTAATTGCACCTGTATTTATTTCTATAATATCAAATAAAAACTTTTTTAAAAAATTCAAAATAAAAATTATATTTTTATTGACACTAAGTAAATAATCTCACACAGTATTAGAATTAGGAGTACAGTAGGTCCTGGAAGTGTTGCATTATAATGCATCATGAGCCCAATTAGGAAGCAGGATAGCAAGCATGTGCCACTGCAGCTGTGTATTGCTCAACAGCACCCAGTGGGGTGGGCTATTGAAGCCTGCAGTGCAGCCTGTGCCCTGGCCTGGTGCGGACCTGTGCCTTTTTCTTTAAATATAGGTGACTTTGGCTCTTCAAGCCAAGAGTCTCTCTGGCTATTTCAGGAGCCGGGGGAGGGATTTTTCCTCCAGAGGTAACATAAAATTTCATAGCAGCCTTGATGGAAGGTGGCAATAGAAGAAAATCCTATTGTGTAATCATGAGATATATCATGATTTCAACATGGAAGAACCACCAAGGTGGTTAATAAAAAGTACATGTGTGCATGTATGTGTGTTTGTGTGTGTATTTAATGTACTTTTACATAGATATATTGTGTGATTTCTTACTAGAATATAATTTCCTTAATTTCAGGGAGTATATATCATTTATGTTGGTAACCTTTACAACACCAAGCTCAAATTTGAAAAAAATGAAACACAACAAATATATATATGAATCATTTCTGTAAACAAACATATCTAAGAATATGTATAACATATATTTTTCAAAAGTCTCTCATACACCCACGACTTTTTATCTATAATCCAAAATCGAAATTCTTAGAATGACAGCAAATTATTTTTATCTCATTTTTGTCTTGACCTCTATGCACTATTTACATAGAATAATAATCTGATTATTTATATTTTTGAGTTATTAGCTGTTACACACACCATGTAACAATGTATCAGTGTTGATTATGCTTAAATCATACATACTATCTTAAAAAGAGAGAAACATTAAATATATTGTTAGAATAAGAACACAGTTTGAAAGAAACCAATCATATCCCATTTCTTAAATGAAATTTAATTTTTATTACGTTTCTTTCACATTGTAATGGCTAACAGTGATTGCATATAGCAAATAAAAAAGGTGAATTTAAATTCACCTTATCATGCCTATACCAATTCACTCTGTTAGCATCTTGGGTTTAGTTTATTTCAAGATTTTTTTCTCTATGGATTAAGAGAATGAATGGGTCATGGTCAGTAGTGGGAGAGTGGGATGGGGCAGGTTTGGAAACAAGAATGAAAACAAGTAAAAAAATTTTGTAAAAATGTGAATAATCCATATGTTTAAATTTCAAATCCACATTTTTTGTGTGTGTGTGAGGAAGATCAGCCCTGAGCTAACATCCATTGCCAATCCTCTTCCTTTTCTTCCCCCTCCCCCATTTTCTTTCCAAAGCCCCAGTAGATAGTTGTTTGTCATAGTTGCACATCCTTTTAGTTGCTGTATGTGGGACGCGGCCTCAGCATGGCCAGACAAGCGGTGTGTTGGTGTGTGCCTGGGATCCGAACCCAGCCGCCAGTAGCGGAGCGTGCGTACTTAACCAATAGGTAATCCACATGTTTATCTAATCTTATTTGTAAGGATTTCCTAAATCATTAATCTTCAAAAGTAACATTTTACAGTGATATATTTTTTAAAGTATTATGTTTGTTATCAAGTTATTATTTTTTGAGCTCAGACATGAGCTGATGAAATATTTTCTTAAGATTAATTTCTATCTGTGAAAACTCTAGGTCAAAAGACATAAGACTCTTTAGTCTCGGTAGATAGAGCTAATTTACCTTTAGGGAGAGGTCAGGAATATTTACTGTTTGAGAGAAATAAATGGGTATGCCATTCTCACTCCCCCCACCTCAGTGCCTCTCTCATTTCACCCATGCAGAATTTCATACTCAAGAACAAGTATGTAGCTATTATTTTATTTGTGATGATTTATTAATTTTTTGCATAAATAGCATTCCACAGAACCTCATTGAGAGGAACTATTCTATTATTGTGATATAAGCTATTTGTTTACTATAATAATTTTTTACATGTAATGAATCTATTCTAGTCCTATTCACTAAGAATAATGTGAGCAATAGATTTTCATTAGTAATAAATATATTTGAATCATTTTTAATATTATAACACATCAATAGATTAATAAATCATATCGTTTTTATACTCCTTGCATGAACTCCACTTGGGTGTAATGTTTAATTCTTTGTTTTCTAATATTTTATTAAGAAGTTCATATTTAATTTTATGGCCAATCGTTCAACTTGATAATCTTTGAAATGAGAGTTTTGCCTTTTCATAAAATAAAAGTGAGTATTTCATTGTTGTTCTATGCTTTGTATTGACTTACATTATATAAAATTTTAAAACTAGAGAGAATGAAACATGAAAATGCAGGTCTTGCATCTTCACATGGATTCTTTGATACTTTTTTCAGTTTTATTGATAGTTATTAGTTATTCAGATATTGAGTCAACTTTGGTAGCATAAACTTGTCCTAGGACACCGTCTGTTTAATGGATCATTTAAGAAATCTCAACAGAAATCTCAGGACCTGCCTAAACTGTTTATGCCGTTTTTAATGAGCTGTGTCTGTTGCATGAACTCTCTTTTTTCTCTTTGTTCTTGTCGTTTAAAATCTTCACCACTGATTTTCTAGATAGATATGTTCACATTGCCTTTTCTCACAGAGTGAGAAAAACTTTTAACATTTGCATTCACGTATTTTTTCAGCTGAGAAATAATCTTCAGGTGATTATTTGAAAATCGTTTTTAATATGTTTGTCAAATTATATTTCTTATATAAAATTATAATCTTTAGGTTGACCGTTTTGTTCTATCATCCATGTCTGTTATATTTATTCTCTTTTTTTCAAGTCTTCAAACTTTGTCCTACCTTATGGGATATTTTTCCCTTAAGTGGGCTAGTCTGATACATCACTGATTCAGTTTTCTCATTAGAATTCTTTTCTTTAATGCCTGTAGTATTGTTTTAATCTTTCATGAAATCTTTATTTTAACAATCATTTTATTTTCTTCTTGTCCTTGCCTTTTCATTTTAGCAGGTCTCCAGTGCATAGTTTCAACTACTTTACAGTTGTTGTATTTTAGAATGATGTCTGATTCCAGAGGGGTTTTTTTTAATTCTTTATATATGTGATAGATAATTTCCAAGTATTTTCTCTTCCTATAAGCTTCCTAAGTATCAGTGCTTTCAAAATCTAAAATATTATTCCAAGAATACTTCCTTTTTAATTAAAAATAATTTTAAAACAGAAAACTACACCCAAAGGTGCAAAGTATGCAGAAACAATCAAAAAAAAAAAAAAAGATAGAAAGGAAGGAAGAGATTGGAAAAAGAGAGAGAAACATTAACAAATCCAAATCTGGAAATGCAAAAATTAAGACGAACATACGCGGCTGTGAATTATTTAAAGAATAAGAACTATCTGGTACACTCTGCTTGCTATCACTAATGATTATTACTGAATTGTGTAATAAAAATAATACATATTTGAAGAATAAATTTTATTTTACATCCAGCATATTCAGTATAGATAGGTTTGCTGAACAATCTTTTTAATTAAAGAAAAAAGAAAGATAAATAAAAACAGCAGTTGGAATGCCCTGTCAAATGATTTATGCTAGCCTGCTCCTGATTGCCTTAGTCTGAGGAGCCATTACTCTATCAGGGTCAGTCAGAATTTCAAAGTATTTAACAAACTAATATTAGATTGTTGAATAATTGAATTAAATTGAAAGTTTTTTTTAAATTACATTTGTTAAATTTGAAGCGTGTAACTATAGTATTCTATCTTCCTTTGTAGAGTGATAACTAAGTAATCTTCGCAAACTTTGTAAAATATAACAATTATTTTTGCCTTTGTTTTTAAATATGCACACGTGATTTCCAAATTATCTGTGTGTGTATCTATATGTGCCAGAAAATCTATGTTATGTGTATAAAATTTTAGAGAAATATGTATGGTAACTATTAACATATATCAGATAAAAATATGTATTATGCATCATATGCTTACACCAGATATACATTGAGGACTGCACCCACATCCCAGTCCTATTAAAACTCAAGTTATGTCATGTTGGACAAATGAAGTAACCACACTGTACCTCAGTTTCTTCTTCTATACATGGATATAATAATGGTATCTAACTCATGATGTTGTTGTGAAATTGCAATGCTTAATACGGGTAATTTTGTATAGAACAACTATTTTTGCCTCTAATTTCATTGTTTTATGTCATAACAACTATAATTACTATATTTGGCATAAAAAGTAGTTAAATCTATTAATATACAATAGTCAATATTTTTAAGAGTAATACATTTATCTAAATATAGTTATTAAATTTATTAATTTTCTTATAATATAACCTTTGCAAAATGTATTCTTCACTCTGGTCTTGAAGAGATATAAACTATCAATTCATAAATTAGTCAAGATTATTTAATGGGTGAAAACCAAAAATGATACCCATGGTACATGTTTTTTCTAGTGAAAAATGATAGCTAATTTTACATAAGATTTGGAATAATTGCTATGATAACCCACACTAATTTTGACGTTTGTAAGTGAAACGATGAGAAATCCTTTCCAGCTAAGCACTTCAGAAAAAACAGTAGGCTCTATTGAGTTTGTTATTTAAAAAATAGTCACAGTGCAGAAATATGGATATTTTAGACAATCGTATTTCTTTAAAAATATTTCATGATTTTTCAAACTGTGAATCAGAGTCAAACATAAAAGAATCCTAAATATATAAAAATAAGCAGTCCTTTGTTCTATCCTGACTTGATTATATAGCAATACATAACCTTAAAATATATTATCCCCAACAGAGAAGCTCAACACTCTTATTTCCTTGATTTTTAAATTCCTAAAACATAAATAAAATTATTAAATAGAATATCAGTTAATGAACAGTTGATAAACATGATAGAATAGTATGTCATTTTAACTTATCCCATTATTCCAGTAATTTAAATTTCTAAAAAAAAGCTTCAATGACTTATTCTTGTAAGCCAGTAATTCTTGCATATTTTTTTATACTGGAAACTTATTAAGTAAATTTATTTCAAAGAATATTGCCAGATTATCTGACCATGTTTTAATTTACACACCTAAATACTAAAGATTATGTTATTCTTTTTGCAATAATTAAACTCTTATTTTTCCTAATAAAGTAAGTTAATTATACAGCACAAAGAACAACAGAAAAGGACATAGTTGTAGGAGATTATTTCTTTTGAAAACTTAAATGTATGACAGGGGCCTAGAATTAGTTGCTGTTAGAAATGAGAACCGTTCCATAAAAGTATACATGGAAATTTGCTAATATGCTACCTTTTCGCTGGTGCTTCTGAATTTAAGTTATTATTCAAAGTGACATATGTCCTTTGAAGACCTGGCAAAACAATCTCATGGTAAGGAACATAAACTTCATGTCCTTTTCTAAAGCTAATTGATTATGGGAATTTGAATTTCCTTAGAGAAAATATATTTTCTCTTTCTTTGTTTACATTGTTTGAAACTCCTAGTATGCAGAAATATTCTCTATAAAGCACAGAAGGCCAAAAAAAGAAAGAAAAGCTAAGCTAAAATGTGCAGAAAATTATTTTACAATTGTATATACATAACAGATGTTTTAATAGCCTATCAGTTGAATAGATATAATAACCAGAGGAAATATTTAGCCTTCTATTCCTGTTGAATGAAAAGTTGATACTTGCATATGTTTTGGAAAGTAGATAATTTAAATGTTTTCTATAAAAAAGCATACTCTCTCAGCATAAAATTTGACATTTTGTATCAATAAAGCAGAACAAATTAATTTACAACATCCTAATGTACTTGCCTTGTAATTTTTATTAAGCCTCTTAGAGGAGATAACTTTTTTCCTGTAAACAACATATTAACAATTAGGGAGAGAATACATCTAAAAATTATTTCCATTACTTGAAACATTTCTGATCAAAATAGATGTGGGAAATCAATTATTTTAACAATATTGCTTTTCCAAAAGTCATATATTCTAATTTTGTAGGTATACTGCTAACATGGAATTTCCCGAAAATGATAAAATCTCCCATATACCCGGTAAATTATCTTTGGAAATGGACACACTTCTAAAGAGTTGAAAAAGGGGACACACGGGGTGTAACGGAATCTCTGAATGGAGGAATGCAGTCTTAGAGAACTGGCCAAGGTGTCACAAAGACATTACTAACTCATTTCAAGGTCCCAGTGGGTGAGATTTATTCATCCTTTTATTCATTGAGCCATTCATTCATATATCGATTCTTTCAACAAATATCCATGGTGGGTCTACAATATGACATGCACTGCTCTAGTCCAGGAAATTGATGAGGAAGAGAGAAGACAAAAGGTCCGGCTGTCTTTGGACTTCAGACTCTTAGAGGATACAAATAGAAAAAGTCACCACATTAACAGGCATTAATCGTAGATGGTAATATGATTTATTTTAAAAATGAAACTGGGTAAAATAATAGTGTCTCATGGGATATGACTATTAGACATGGAGGTCAAGACTTGACTGTTTGAGGAAATGTCATTTGAGCTGAGGCCCGAATGAAAAGGGAGATCCATGCAAAGATGAGGTGAAGAATCGCCCAGGCAGAAGGAAATACAAGTGCAGTGTACTCAGGGAGGAAGACTCCTAGAGTATTTGTGGAACAGAAAGAAAACGTGTGTGACTGAGGCTGCATGTGGTTAGTGTAGGAAATTATTAGTAAGCAGTTTGGAGGGATTTTAGCTAGAGTGAAAAATTTTTTAAAAATCCCCAAAAGTTAACTTTAATTAAGCCTGTATCATTTACCAAGCAATGTACCAAGGGCTTGACCCATATTAAAGTATTTCTCAAAAATCCCTATTGATAGCTCAATAATAATAATAAATCTCTAGAGAGAGGTACTATTAATATTTCCAGGTGAGGAAATGGAGATTTTGAAAGAAATTTCTCCAAAAGTAGCAATTCCAGTAAATGGCAGGGAGGGCCAGGGTATGAATTCTCACAGTCTGAATCCAAATCCTGCATGTATAACCACTGAGTTATGATGTCCCTCTTTGAAGTTTTGCAAAAGTCACTTAAAAGTTATGCAAAGAAGAGTTTATTATAGGGATGTAGAAGTAGAAGCAAGGTGCTGTGGACTGAATGTTTGTGCCCTGCCCCTCTCCCCCAATTCATACACTGAAGTCCCAGTCCCCACTGTGATGGTAAACAGAGGTGGAACCTTTGGCAGGTAATCAGATGATGAGTATAGAGCCCTATAAATGGAATTAGTGCCCTTATAAGAAAAGACATGAAGTGATGATGTTTCTCTTGGCCATGTGGCGTTAGGGAGAAGATGGCTGTCTATAAGCTAGAAAATGGACCGTCATCAGACACCAAATCTGCTGGCACTTTAATCTTGGACTTCTCAGCCTCCAGACCTGGAAGAAAGTAAAAATCTGCTGTTGAAGCAATCCAGTCTATGGTATTTTGTTACAGTAGCCTGAGCAGACTAAGACACAGGGATGCCAGTCTGAGACGGTGGTTGCTTGGCCTGAAGTCACATCACATTTTGGAAAGAGTACTGCTAGGACTGCTTGGCTGTAGTAATAATTTTGGTTTATAAGAAGAATAGACGAATGAATAAAGAAGCTGTGGTATATATACACAATGGAATACTACTCAGCCATAAGAAACGATGAAATCCAGCCATTTGTGACAACGTGGATGGACATTGAGGGTATAATGCAAAGTGAAATAAGTCAGAGGGAGAAGGCCAAATACCGTATGATTTCCTTCATTAAGTAGTAGATAATAACAACAATAAACAAACACATAGGGACAGAGATTGGATTGGTGGTTACCAGAGGGGAAGGGGGGAGGGAGGAGGGTGAAAGGGATAATTCGGTACATGTGTGTGGTGATGGGTTGTAATTAGTATTTTGGTGGTGAACATGATGTAATCTATGCAGAAATAGAAGTACAATGATGTACACCTGAAATTTTTACAATGTCATAAACCAATGTTACTGCAATAAACAAAAAATTAAAAAAAAAAAAGAAGAATAGAGTATTCAAGAATAGCTCTTGTCTTTGGGGCTTGAACAAGCTAATACGTGGTACTTCTATTAACTCAGTTGAAAAGACTGCAGCATGTCTGGATGTAGGATCAGTTCTATTTCAGACACGCTAAATTTCAGGTGCCTGTTAGATATCTTGGTAGAGATGTCAAGTCAGCAATGGACATAGGAGTCTGGATATTATCAGCATACTGATGGAGACTAAACTCATGGCACTAGAAGTGAACATCTAGAAAGACAATAGATGTGGTAAAGTTTCAGTCTTAATCCAGAAATATTTAGAGATTAGTCTAAAAGGCAAGATCCATTCAGAGAGACTGAGAGGTTTGGGAGTAGAAAGCAAGTTAACGGAGTATGATACTATTGAAGACAAGAGAGTAAGGGTTTAGGAAGAAGGAGTGGTCCCGTAAGAGGAAGGCTGACTGAAGTTGGAATAAAATGTATAGAAAGAAGCCATGATAAGTTTTGGTTTGATTGACAAGAGACATTTCAGTCAACTAGAAGAGATGAAAAGACAGTATAGAACAACATATGGACAGAATGGGTGATGGGAAGGCAAAGACAGGAATTATAAATGCCTATTATTATAAATGTCACCATAAACTTGGTGGCTAAAGGGAAGGTAAATCCTAGGGAATGTGAAGTTCAGAAAATATTTTGTTTCAGGGAAATACCAAAACATGATGCCAGTGGGATTCATTAAGTAGAGAAGGGGAAATTAGTGACTGAGAAGAGATAGGACACATATCAGAAATAAGTCCTTGAGTAATCAATTCTTACAAATCAATTTTTTAAAAGAATAGCAACCAACTCAAAAATGGTAGAAGATAGGGATAGGCATTACATAGTAAAAAGATGTTCAAAAGGCTTACAACATAAGGTATTTAACCTCATACATAATTAAAGATATGAATTTAAGTTTTAAAAGTTTTACCTATCATAGTAGAAAAGCTCAAAAGTTTGATAATAACATTAGCATGAGTGAGAAGAGGGAGAGACAAGCACACACTGTGCAAGTTTAAATTAGTGAAGCTTCATGGGATGACAAATCACCCATATCTCTCTGAATTAAAACTGCAATACTTCTTTTTTAAGAAATTTCACTTTTAGAAATTTCAGCTTTGGAGGAATATTCTTAGATTTGTTTTTACTGCTTAACCTTTAAAAATATTTAGGGTACAAGTATCTCTTTTTTGAATTGAAAAATACTTGCAAAATATTAAAAATAGAACTATCATATGATCCAGCAATCTCACTTCTGGGTATTTACCCAAAAAAATTTAAATCAGGATCTGGAAGAGATATCAGCACCCTAATGTTCATTGAAGCACTATTCACAATAGCCAAGGTGTGGAAACAACCTAAATGCCCATCAACAAATGAAGAGATAGGGCCAGCCCTGATGGCCTCACAGTTAAAGTTCATTGCACTCCGCTTTGGCAGCCCAGCCTGTTTCCCGGGTGTGGAACTACACCACTTATCTGTCAGTTGCCATGATCTGGTGGTGGCTCACATAGAAGAACTAGAAGAACTTACAACTATACACACAACTATGTACTGGGGCTTTAGCAGGAGAGAAAAAGGAGAAAGACTGGCACAGATCTTAGCATGGGGTGAATCTTCCCCTGCAAAGCAAAGAAAAAAACAAATGAATAGATAAAGATAATATGAAATATTATAATAAAGTGGAATATTGTTCAGCCTTAAAAAAGAAGAAAATCTTGCAATATGCAATAACATGAATAAGCCTTAAACACATTATGCTAAGCAAAATAAGCCAGTCACAAAGGGAGAAATACTGCATGATTCCACGTATATGAGGTGTTTAAAATGATCAAACTCATAGAATCAGAGAGTAGAATGGTGGCTTGCAGCGAGGGGGAAATGGGAAGCTGCTAATCAATGGACATAAAGTTTCAATCATACAAGACAAATGAGTTCTAGAGATCTGCTGTCCAACATTGCACCTATAGTTAACAATACTGTATAGTACACTTAAAAATTTGTTAAGAGAGTAGATTTCGTGTTAAGTGTTCTTACCACAATAAAATAAAATTAAATTAAAATAGTTATAAAAAATGCATTGCCCTTCTAGAAAAAACAAATGCAACAAAAAGAATGCAACACAACCATCTGGAAAGAAAGAGTTCCTGGTATTAATTCTTCTATCTTGATGACAAACAGATGGAGGACAAATAGGTGGGTCAATGGATGAATGGCTGAATAGACAGAGAGGAATAAAGGCTTCTTATATATTTTTGATCATGCTATTCTCTTGTTTTGTTTTGTTTAGGAAGATTTACCCTGAACTAACATCTGTGCCAGTCTTCCTCTATTTTGTATGTGGGTTGTCACTACAGCATAGCCACTGACGAGTGGTGTAGGTCCGCACCCGGGAACTGAACCCAGGCCGCCGGAGCAGAGCACACCAAACTCAACCACTAGGCCATGGGGCCGGCCCCTGATCATGCTGTTCTTAATATGTTGTATCTACTCTTTTAATAAACTTTATGTGGTGATAACTTCCCCATGTCAGTCATGTATTTTTCAGAGGATAATATTTATAACTAAATTATATTGCAGCCAGTACAAGTCCCATAAATTATTTCATAACTTTGAGGTGAAACATAAACTTTCCCAAATATCATTCCAGGTAGATTATGCAAATCTAAAATTCCATTAGCTTCATACAAATGCCTGCTTTACTGTAAACAAGCAGAGGGGAGCTTTTCATTTTCAAAGGGGCTCTAAATTTGGGAGATTGGGACTAAAAAGTAATATCACGTTGTTATTTTAATTTGATTTTTTAGATTAAACATTTTCTCAAAAGATCATTAGCCTTTTTTTCCCCTTTCTGAGATTTGTTTTGGAAAAACCTTTTCCCATTTTTAATAATTTATTGTCTCTCCCTGTGTATTATACAGCCAATATTTATTGCCAGCTGTGTGTTTTTATAATTTTTATAGTAAGGTATAATTATGAAAATGACTGATTTGGAGAATAATCTTTATATTTAATAGTAGTGTTTCATAAAATACATATAATAATTTTTAAACATTTATATTGCATAATCCTAAATAGAGTTCTCTTTTTTCAGTATGTTTTATGCTCAGTGTATCCTTTAACATTGTGAAATCAGATAAATTTTCAATTCCTATATCCATTCCTAGCCCACTGAGAAAACTTCATGACAAATCATTGTGCCTAGACGATCTTACTCGTTTTAAATATAGAAGTTAGCAAGGTGACCTTCATTAGAAAAATAAACTTAATTTTCAAAGATCCAGTAGCAAATAAAAAATATCCTCTTCCCTACACATGAAGAAATACATGAATTTTCACAAAGTGGTGTGTCTTCTCTGAAAAAGTACATATCTCACAAAAAATAAGCAAGTGAATCAAAAAATTTAAGGACAAAATGATAATGATATAAGCAGGAGACAGAGATAATAAATTAGAGAGAAAGATTTGGGAGACCACAAAATTAACTAGAGTCAAGTACAAATTAACACTATGCATTTGAAATGTAAGAGCTGTGACGAAGTGGAAATATTCCCGAGGGTTAATGAAAGGAAATCAGAACACAGCTGTATGATGTAGGCACATAACCTCTGGACATGCTCCAGTGAAAGTTTAAACACTTCTTCAAATGCTCATTTGTCTGGCAGTATTGACTGGTTTCATTGCCATTTTAATAAAGCAATTGGAGGTACTCTTCTCAATGACCTTCCCTACAATGTGCATGAGGGAGTATCGCATCTGAGCACTGACAGGGCATTTTAAATGAATCTGGACCTCGTCTTTTCTAAAAATATGTAAATATCCTATGCTTTCTGACCGCTGTATGCACATTATTCTCAAGTATATGTGATTTTGAATTGAGTTCCTCTGAAATTAATCTAATATAGTAACATTGACCACAAACTCACCATCTTTTAGTGAGAAGCTAGGCCCTAATAAAAAAGAATCAGATATCATGCTGTGTTGGTCCAACATATTTCTCCAATGCCTTGCATTTATGTAGTTATTTAGAAATATTTCAATTTATTTTATTCCATAACAAATCATTATTGAATACATTAATGAGACATACAGGGAAGCTAAAAATAACACTATCATAAGATAAGGAACAAAATCTCAAAGATATTAAACAACTTGCCTCATTTCAAATGGCTAAAAACAAAATAATCAAGAGTGATATCCATATCCTCGGGCATTTAATCTCACTTTAAAAAACAAACAAACAAACACAATGAATTTACTTGTTTTACTTGTGCTTAAAACTTTTAGTTATAATAATAATAACCATTATTATTATTATTGCTATTGTTACTGTTATATTAAGAATGACATCATTAGGCACATGTGTGTGGTGGTGGATTGTAATTAGTATTTGGGTGATGAACATGAGAACATGATGTAATCCATGCAGACATAGAAGTATAATGATGTACACTTGAAATTTATGAAATATTGTAAACCAATGTTACTGCAATAAACAAAAAATAGAAAAAAAAATGACATCTAACAGACTGTATTTTCAGCATGATATACAAATCTCTTTATGGTCTGCCTTATGGCTGACTGTCCATCTTTATTGTTTATCATTCCCACCCATTTCTCAGTCGTACTCTATTCTTCAGCTGTATTGAGCCGTCCATACTGCTTCACAACTTCTCAGGCTGCTACCGCCTCAGACTTGATCCTCTCTTCCGACCTCTTTAACTCTATATGTTAATGATTTTTAACATCTAAATTAAATAGAAATAATAGAAAATCTCCATTGATCTTTCCTAGCAAGGTCTGAATTTGGATCACTACCGTTTCCCTATAGCATCTTATGGAATCTATTAATATTTGGAGAGCATTGGGATATTTATTAAAATCTTTATGTTAATCACAGCTGGGTTTATTGTTAAGTTAATAAATCTTAAATTTCACCACTCCTTCTTTGCAGAGGAACTTTTCAGGTAACCGGGATGGACCCTAGCAATGTGTTCACATAGTAATTTTAAATAAGATCCTGCAAAGAATAATAACTCATTGAACTTAGCTAAGTATTCTGCATGCTGCTTTTTCTCTTTGAGAATTTGTTAGCTCTTGTCTTATGAGCCATGGAGGAGACAGCTGTTAATATGCAAAGTAAACCACAGGAGTAACCACAGTCACATGGAAATTAAAAGTGGCACTTTAGGCCTTCTAGGGCTCTGGGTCACAATGATCCAAGATCTTGGATGGAAGAAAGAAGCAGAGAAGTGAGCTAGGTCCTTGGATTTCCGGAGACACTTGCTGATTCTTAAGCTTTGAAGGACATGAGGTAGAAAGCCAAGTAAAAAGTGAAAGAAAACAAAGCAAAGCACAATTTTTAGCAGTCATATGTTGCTAAGGAAACAAAAATTGGAGTTGAGAACTCTGAATGGAGGGTGGTCCTGAATATAAACAAACAAACAAGTAAATAAATAAATAGAAAAATAAAACACACACCAAAAAACTGAGTTGGGGCCCGATAAGTCAATATTTAAGGAGGGCACATGAGCCAAATATCTTAAAGACTACAATTCAGAGGAGTGATTAGAATAAGATGACCTGCTCTTCTACTGCTTGAGAGAAGATGGGATTGGGAGAACATTTCAATCTAAGTTTTATACATATGTATATATTATATATACATTAAAATGTATATATATAATGCACAATATCTCGCATTCATTCAAGAATTTCAAGATTTCCTAGGCATGCCACAAATAGGAGCAAAATATGAAGCAGACACTAGAACCAGACCCAAACTTGCTTGAGATAGTGGGGTTATAAAGAACAGACCTAAAAACAGCAGTGATTAAATTATTCAAAATTATAGAAAACTGGAGAATTTCACCAGAGCATGGAAATCAATAGAAAAGAATCAAAAGGAAATTCTAGAACCGAAAATTATAATAAAATAAATTGACATACATCTAACAGAAGAATGGTCACATGACACAAGAATTTTATTATATTGAAAGTTGTATCAGCAGATATGATCAGAGAGAAATACAAAGAGAAAAAAGAATGAATCTACAGAAAACACTGTAAGAGCAAGTTACAACTTTGGGTAACTGGGACATAATTCTACTAGGCTATTTAGTAAGATGGAGTAAAACAAACTCTTTAGAGCTACTCCATCTAAGAAAAGATTCTCAGTGACGTTGGCCCATCCTTCTCTAACGTATTTCTTATTATTTCATGAAGGGAATATGCCTTAGTCCCTCTACTTGAACCTGGGCAGCAGTTGGGTTTATATAAGGAATCCATTCCAGCATTCCCGCCTCTCTGAATCATTTGACCTCTTATTCAATATTCTGCAAAGACATGCAATGGAGTGGTTAGGGCAAGATTTCAGTAGCTAGACTTCCTGTTTTCAAATTCTTAGAGCATTTACCACTTCCATCAACTCAGGAAATTTACTTGATAACCTCTGTGCATCTCAGTTTTCTCACCTGTATAAAAGAGAAAATAATGTAACCCACCTTATAGGAGTTTTGAGAGGAGAAAATAAGAAAATATCTGCAAAGTGGTTAGAACAATTATTTTCACATACTAAGTGCTCAATAAATATGTACTATTATTATTATTATTTTATTATTTATCTTTTTAGCTCTATTACTAAGCACAAAGTTTAGAATCTAAATATTTTAATCATAGTAAATACACATATAGTACTAATTACATCTAAGCATTTTTCTAAATAGTTTGCTGTATTAACACATTTAAGTCTCACCAAACTCAGAGATGGATAACCCAAGCATCCCTTTCCATAGTCTATGACAATGAGAATAATAGTGAGTAGAAAAGTAAGGAACAGCAAAGACTAGTGCTCCCAATGTGTTTCCAGAGATGAAGAGAGTGTAACGGGATTAATCTTTTACTACTTGGCTCTGATTGAGCATAAAAAAAGAGCATATCAATGTTTGAAAGCACAAATGCACTGGTAACAAGGGGGAATAGGTGCAAAATTGTAGACTAATGCGTTTAAATTTGTTAATACTACTGGAAAGCCATTTCTCATCACATGTATTTTTGGCAGTTGCATAGTAGCATCATTTCCCAATAGGACAGATTGTTATATACAAATTCAATAAAGATATGTTAGTGGTAACGGACATATGTACAGAGAAGACCCCAAATAAATGTTGACGTGGGGGTTTAGAAAATGTAAACAACTACAAAAAAAGAAATGCAGATCTTTTTATTACCACTTTAGCCATCACAACAATAACATTCTAATGTATTTGCATAATGACTGAATCCAGCATTGGGCTGGGGCTGATGCTTCTCATCTTGCGAGAGCCAATTTGAGGTCTCTCTCCACAACTTTGCAGAGTCGTCAATTTGGTAATATGAAATTAGCCACAGAGGGAACTTACATACATAAAATGGAAAATGGTAAAATTCAATAAATTTTACACTAGAAATCAGGTTATGAAACATTTACTAGCACAATACTGGATGCAACTCTTTGATGAGTTGGAAAATATTGAGATATATTTACTCTGAGTATCTTCGTTAGTAGTAACATGAAGTAAAACAAATAAGGAAAAAAATAGACCTTTATAATTCTGTTGTAGGATGTATGATAATTTGTTTTCAAACTGTTTTGAAGTTTAGATATCCATGAAAAATATTATCATTGTTAAAACACTGTCTTCATTCTAAATCAAATCTACTTGCATTAGGAATTTGCTTAAACATAGGCTAGAAAGGCTGAGGGAAACATTCCCAGCCTGGTTTAGGCAATATTTCCTTTGTATTTCAAAGTTTTTGTGTGATGGTTTAATATCTACATTTTTAAATATCCCCTTATGAACCCATTCCATACTTCACTCAGTTTAGAAAATTCAGCTGTCTATGTAAAAAAGTCAATAAACACAGTTTGAAAGTGTTCCTTGATATTTTAAAAATACTTGTGTACAGAATCTTCAATTTCTCATAGCTTTAGCTGATTCTATTCCTGTTTATGACTTCAGTAATTCTTGCAACATGAAAAATAGGGGAGGTAAATTTGCTCTAAAAGCATACCTATTTCAGCAGGAGAATGCAAAATTTGTATCCACTGTCGGAGGTATGAAAGATACTCTCAGGCAAATTCACTGAAGATTCAACTGCATAGCATTGACCTATTAGTCTGAAGAAATTAAGAAGGCTTGACTAAGTTTCAGGGAATAAGGTCAATAGCGGGCAATATTTAGTCTCAAGGAATAACTTGAGACCAAGAGGGGAGAGACGGAGAAAGACATTTAAGTCTGGAACTCATAAGCTTAATAAAGACTCATTCTTTACCTATTTATGATATCATTCTACCCAAATGTCACATGACAATCTTTGCACTAAGATGTGAAACCATTGCGTAGCTATATAGAGCAAATGGTGCCCAAGTGACTTGAGAGTATTAATACGTTTTCCAAAAGAATAAGTAAGTGCATGGCATCAGAGGTGCACTGAACTTTTATTTGGAGAGTTCATTCCTGGAAGACAATGATTACTTGAAAGAATTAAGGGGCCAAATCATGATGGTTTTGGAGAATAGCCAGCTCTGAAATTGATCATTTAAAAAAACCAGAAATATTATTTAATGTGATAGGGCAAGGGCTCATATTAATACCAATATGTATTAAGTATAAATATTATCCAAGAAAAGATGGTTTGCAGTAATATGCAGAAAAGCAATTGGTTGTAAACTCAAGTAATGAAATATTAAAATTATGCTAAAAGGCATCATAGGGAAGGGTTTCAGTACTGTGTTCAAAGGACAATTATGCAAATCTTACAAGATTAAATAGCAAAAAAATAGAATACTATTTAAGAATTAGATCTAGTTATTAATGTCCTGTAAAAATATAACAAATAATTTAAGAATAACAGTTGAATATAAGCTAGAATATAAATATTACTAATAATTTACTTTAATAAGGTAAAATATAACTATATAGAGTAAGCTAAAAGTAAATTTACATTTTTTTCTGAGTAATACACTTTCAATTTTCCTGGGACTATGACTGCTTTTCTTTGAAAGAATGTAACATTTCTTTGGTCTCATTCTAAGAAGAAGAGAGTATTTGATGTCATAAGAATTAGAAATTAATCTTTGATCATATTATTGTACAAACGAATTTTATAAAATAATTTGTAAAATGATTTTCTAAATGGAGTTAGATGAAAGTTGTAGCCTGGAAGGAGAGAAGTCAAGATGGCGGCGTAGGCAGACTCAGAACTCACCTCCTCCTGTGGACACAGCCAATTTACAACTACTCGTGGAAAAATTACCCCTGAGACAGAACTGAAAACTGGATAAGAGGAACTCCTGCAACAACGGACAATCCTAACTGAGGTGGGAGAGGCAGAGACTCCCTTCTGGAGAGAAAAAAACGCCACCTTCACAAGCTGCAGCGCCTTTTGGCCGCCCAGGAGCAGCCCATGGGTACACAGCCCTCCCTGCAGGAGCGGGGCCCTGAGCCGGGGAGCACCCCCGCTCGGGGCATTTTGTAGACCCAGAACAATCGAGATGAGTGGCATAATATCTGACTTTGCCTGCTACTAAAACATTGGGGAGTACCCCCAGAAAAGCTGGTTCACAAAGAAATTAAAACCGGCTCTTAAAGGGCCCACGCACAAACTCACCGGTTTCAGAAAGCAACCTAAAATCACCAGAAAGAAAGGGGCATAGTGCTGTGGTGAAAAGAGACTCACCTAATAGGTCCTGAGTGCATCTCAGTGAGAGGCGAGACCTCTCCAGGGACTGGCACATTGGCGGCGGCCATTGTTGTGGCCTGGTGTGGGCGTGCTGACACAGACGCCATTGGAGTTCTCCCTGGGGCCTGCTAGCCCAGGGTCTGCCCCACCCACTAGAGTACCAATTTAATCCAGCTCAGCCATGGCAGGCAGCCAACCCTAGAGACTGGCCCCACCCAACAACAAGCCCTCAGGCAACTTGTGAGCTTGCATAGATTGGTGACTGGATGCTCTGCAGCCTGGCAACTGAGCCGACTTGAGCAGGGCAGGGCGTGCACAAGGAGCGGGTGGAGAGTGTGGGGCGGCGGTGGAATGTGTGGGGCCCCCGCCGTGGAGAGACTGGGTCCGCTTTGGGAGGTCGGGGCATGCACACTGGATAGGACTGTGTTGACTGTGTGTGTGGACCTGTGGGCAGCAGGGCTTGTCAGCTGCAGAAGACTTGTGCTTCTCAAAGACCCACAGAGGGGGTTTGCTCCACCTTCCAAAGCTTGAAACAATTGAGTCCCCCGTGCCTGAGGCCAGACCCACACAGCTGCAATCCTCAGAGAGCTGACAAGAGACATAAAGACTGGAGGCTTATAGCATTTGTAAGGCCCTGAGCCTAACAACCTGCCACACTGGGGGCCTACACACTTAGAAGAAACACTGCAACACAAATGTGGTATTAGAACTTGCAGCCAACTGTGCTGGGGCTCCCCACACCTGATAAAGAGACTGAAGGGCCCACAACAACTACAAGCAGCTGAGCATTACAACAACTGGCCAGGAGCATAACTCGGCCTCCCTGGGCACCTACAGGGAGAGCAAACAGGCCACAACAGAAGGACACATGTAGCCCACATAGGGGTCACCCCTGGAACATTGAGAACTGAGGGGAGCACATTGTAGGCCTCCTAAGCCATCACTTATATAAGTTCACCTATCCAAGAGCAGGAGACGTAGCTGACCTACCTAATACGTAGACACAAGCACAGGGAAAGAGGCAAAATGAGGAGGCAAAAGAATACATTCCAAGTAAGGGAACAGGACAAAACAGAAAAGGAACTAAGTAAAATGGAAATGAGCAACTTACCCGATAGAGAGTTCAAACTAAGAGTGTTAAGGATGCTCACTGATCTGGGGAGAAGAATAGATGAACACAGTGAGAATGTCAACAAAGAAATGGAAGATATAAAAAAGAACCAATCAGAAATGAAGAATACAATACTGGAAATGAAAAATTCACTAGAGGGACCAAAGCAGAGTAGAGGATATAGAAGAATGGATCTGTGAGCTGGACGAAAGACTAGAAGAAATTACCCAAGCTGAACAGGTGAAAGAGAAAAGAATTAAAAAGAGTGAGGACAGTCTAAGAGACCTCTGGGGCAACATCAAGCACACTAACATCTGTGTTATAGGTGTTCCAGAAGGAGAAGAGCGAGACAAAGGGGCAGAGAATCTATTTCAAGAAATAATAGATGAAAACTTCCCTAACCTAAGGAAGGAAACAGACATCCAGGTACAGGAAACACAGAGAGCCCCAAACAAGATAAACCCAAAGAGGCCCACACCAAGACACATCATAATCAAAATGTCCAGAATTAAAGATAAAGAAAGAATCCTAAAAGCCACAAGAAAAAGCCAGGTTACATACAAAGGAAACCTCATAAGGCTATCAGCTGACTTCTCAGCAGAAACCTTACAGGCTAGAAGAGAGTGGCACAATATATTTAACGTGCTAAAAGGAAAAAACTTACAGCCAAGAATACTCTGCCCAGCAAGGTTATCATTCAAAATGGAAGGAGAGATCAAAAATTTCCCAGACAAGCAAAAATTAAAGGAGTTTGTCACCAAGAAACCAGTGCTACAAGAAATGTTAAAGGGACTGATTTAAGGGGAAAAGAGAAGACCACAAATAGGAAAAATTATCTATTTCCATGATAAGAGGGTAATGGATACAAAAGCACAAAAAACAGGTTAGATATGATATCAAAAACATAAAAGGAAGGAGGAGGGGAGTTAAAGAGTAAAGCTTTCAGACAGAGGTAAAACTAAAGAGACCATCAATTCTGTATAGAAGAAGAAAGGAACAGAGAAGGACTACTAAAACACTGAGGGAAAAAAGTTAAAAACTGGCAGTAAGTACATACTTATCAATAGCTACTTTAAACATCAAGGGACTAAATGCTCCGATTAGAAGGCATAGGGTGGCAGATTGGATAAAAAAACAAGACCCATATATATGCTGCATACAAGAGACACACTTCAGACCTAAAGACACTCACAAACTGAAAGTGAAGGGATGGAAAATATGCTTCATGCAAATGTCAAAGAAAAGAAAGCTGGGGTAGCACTACTCATATCAGACAAAATAGACTTTAAAACAAAAACTGTAAAAAGAGACAAAGAAGAGCATTACATAATGATCAAGGGAGCAATCCAACAAGAGGATATAAACTTGTAAATATCTACGCACCCAATGTAGGTGCACATAAATATATAAAGCAATTATTAACAGACATAAAAACACAAATAGACAGTAACACAATAATAGTAGGAGACTTTAACACTCCACTTACACCAACAGACAGATCATCCAAACAGAAGATCAATAAGGAAACATTGGCCTTAAATGACACACTAGAACAGATGGACCTCGTAGATATATACTGAGCATTCCATCCAAAAATCGAAGAATACACGTTCTTTTCAAATGCACATGGATCATTCTCCAGGATTGATCACATATTAGGCCACAAAACAGGTCTCCATAAATTTAAGAAGATTGAAATAATACCAACCATCTTTTCTGACCACAATGGTATGAAACTAGAAATCAACTATAGGAAGAAAATCAGAAAAGCCACAAATACATGGAGATTAAACAAAATACTACTGAACAACAACTGGGTTAACGAAGAAATCAAAGAAGAAATCAAAAAATACCTGGAGACAAATGAAAATGAAAATACGACATGCCAGAATTTATGGGATACAGCAAAAGCGGTTTTAAGACGGAAGTTTATAGCGATACAAGCCTATCTCAACAAACAGGAAAAATCTCAAATAAACAATCTAACAATGCACCTAAAGGAACTGAAAAAAGAAGAACAAACAAAGCCCAAAATCAGTAGAAGAAGGGAAATAATAAAAATCAGAGCAGAAATAAATGAAATAGAGACCAAAAAAACAATAGAAAAAATTAATAAAACCAAGAGCTGGTTCTTTGTAAATATAAACAAAATTGACAAACCTTTAGCTAGACTCACCAGTAAAAACAGAGAGAAGGCACAAATAAGTAAAATCAGAAATGAAAGAGGAGAAATTACAACAGACACCTCAGAAATACAAAAGATTATAAGAGAATACTATGAAAAGCTATATGCCAACCAATTCGACAATCTGGAAGAAATGGATAAATTCTTAGAATCATACAACCTTCCAAAACCGGATCAAGAAGAAGTAGAGAATTCGAATAGACCAATCACCAGTAAGGAGATCAAAACAGTAATCACAAACCTCCCCAAAAATAAAAGTCCAAGGCCAGACGGCTTCCCTGGTGAATTCTACCAAACATTCAAAGAAGACTTAATACCTATCCTTTTCAAACTCTTCCAAAAAATTGAGGAGGCGGGGAAGCCCCGTAACTCATTCTACAAAGCTGACATTACCCTGATACCAAAACCAGACAAGGACAACACAAAAAGAAAAAATTACAGGCCAATATCACTGATGAACATCGATGGAAAAATCCTCAACAAAATACTAGCAAATCGCATACAACAATATGTTAAAAAGATTATACACCATGATCAAGTGGGATTTATTCCAGGTATAGAGGGATGGTTTAACATTTGCAAATCAGTCAACATGGGGCCAGCCCCGTGGCTTAGCGGTTAAGTGCACGCTCCACTAACGGCGGCCCCAGTTCGGATCCTAAAAACTCACTGACGCAGCACTTCATGCTGAAGCCATGTCCCACATACAGCACTAGAACGAGGTGCAACTATGACATACAACAATCTACTAGGGCTTTGGGGGAAAAAAAAAAGGAGAAGGATTGGCAATAGATGTTAGCTCAGAGCTGGTCTTCCTCAGCAAAAAGAGGAGGATTAGCATGGATGTTAGCTCAGGGCTTAGCTTCCTCACAAAGAAAAAAAAAAATTTGCAAATCAATCAACGTAATACACTACATTAATAAAATGAAGAATAAAAATCACATGATCATCTCAATAGATGCAGAGAAAACATTTGACAAGATACAGCATCCATTTATGATAAAAACTCTGAATAAAATGGAGATAGAAGGAAAATACCTCAACATAATAAAGACCATATATGACAAACCCACAGCTAATATCAAACTCAATGGTGAAAAACTGAAAGCTATCCCTCTAAGAACAGGAACCAGACAAGGATGCCCACTGTCACCACTCCTATTTAACATAGTACTGGAAGTCCTAGCCGGAGCAATCAGGCAAGAAAAAGAAATAAAAGGGATCCAAATTGGAAAGAAAGAACTGAAACTGTCACTATTTGCAGATGACATGATTTTATATAGAGAAAACCCTAAAGAATCCACCAGAAAACTTTTAGAAGTAATAAAAAAATACGGTAAAGTTGCATGATACAAAATCAACATACAAAAATCGGTTGCATTTCTATACACTAATAACGAAGTAACAGAAAGAGAAATTAAGAATACAATCCCATTTACAATTGCAACAAAAAGAATAAAATACCTAGGAATAAACTTAACCAAAGAGGTGAAAGATCTGTACACTGAAAACTATAAAACATTGCTGAAAGAAATTGAGGAAGACACAAAGAAATGGAAAGATATTCTGTGCTCTTGGATTGGAAGAATTAACATAGTTAAGATGTCCATACTTCCTAAAGCAATCTATAGATTCCATGCAATCCCTATCAAAGTTCCAACATTTTTCACAGAAATAGAACAAAGAATCCTAAAATTTATATGGAAAAACAAAAGACCTCGAATAGCTAAAGGAATCCTGAGGAAAAAGAACAAAGCTGGAGGTATCACACTCCCTGATTTCAAAATATACTACAAAGCTATAGTAACCAAAACAGCATGGTACTGGCACAAAAACAGACACACAGATCAATGGAATAGAATTGAAAGCCCAGAAATAAACCCACACATCTATGGACAGCTAATCTTTGACAAAGGAGCCAAGAACATACAATGGAGAAAAGAAAGTCTCTTCCACAAATGGTGTTGCGAAAACTGGACAGCCACATGCAAAAGAATGAAAGTAGACCCTTACCTTACACCGTACACAAAAATTAACTCCAAATGGATTAAAGACTTGAATGTAAGACCTGAAACTATGAAACTTCTAGAAGAAAACTTAGGCAGTACGCTCTTCGACATCAGTCTTAGCAACATATTTTCAAGCACCATGTCTGACCGGGCAAGAGAAACAATAGAAAAAATAAACAAATGGGACTACATCAAACTAAAAAGCTTCTGCACAGCAAAGGAAACCATCAACAAAATGAAAAGACAACCTAACAATTGGGAGAAGATATTTGCAAACCATACATCTGATAAGGGGTTAATCTCCAAAATATGTAAAGAACTCATGCATCTCGACAACAAAAAAACTACCAACCCAATTAAAAAATGGGCAAAAGACCTGAACAGACATTTCTCCAAAGAAGATATACAGATGGCCAACAGACACATGAAAAGATGTTCAAAATCACTAACTGTCAGGGAAATGCAAATCAAAACTACAATGAGATATCACCTCACGCCCGTCAGAGTGGCTATAATTAACAAGACAGAAAACAACATGTGTTGGAGAGGATGTGGAGAGAAGGGAACTCTCATACACTGCTGGTGGGAGTGCAAACTGGTGTAGCCACTATGGAAAACAGCATGGAGATTCCTCAAAAAATCGAGGATAGAACTCCCTTATGATCCAGCTGTTCCACTGCTGGGTATTTATCCAAAGAACTTGAAAACACCAATGCATAAAGATCCATGCACCCCTGTGTTCATTACAGCATTATTCACAATAGCCAAGACTTGGAAGCAACCTAAGTGCCCATCAAGGGACGAATGGATAAAGAACATGTGGTATATATACACAATGGAATACTCCTCAGCCATAACAAATGATGAAATCCAGGCATTTGTGACAACATGGATGGACATTGAGGGTATTATGCAAAGTGAAATAAGTCAGAGGGAGAAGGTCAAATACTGTATGATTTCCTTCATTAAGTAGTAGATAATAACAACAATACAGAAACACATAGAGACAACAACAACAACAACAAAAAAGAAAGTTGTAGCCTGGGTCTAGTTTTTTTTTTTTTTTGGTGAGGAGATCAGCCTTGTGCTAACATCTGCAAATCCTCCTCTTTTTTTGCTGAGGAAGATTGGCCCTGGGCTAACACCCATGCCCATCTTCTTTCACTTTATACGGGATGCCGCCACAGCATGGCTTGTCAAGCAGTGCATCCGTGCGCACCCAGATATGAACCGGCAAAATCTGGGCCGCTGCAGTAGAGTGCGTGCACTTAACCACTTGCGCCACCGGGCCGGCCCCTAGGTCTAGTTTTTAAAATAGTTGAAAGCACAGTTCAGCATTAGTCTAATCTTGCCTTTAGTATCTCTCTTCATAGACTTGTCATTTTTCTTCCAATTATTTTCATACTACGTCAGAGAATGGGCCTTACAATGAATTTGTTTAAATGATGACATGTAATATTTTAATTTTTCTATATAAAAAGTCTGTATGGTTTACAAGTAACTAGTTGGTCAACCTCCTCAAGTCTCTCAGAATAACAAATGCAGCTCTCTATTTAATTTCGAAGAGATAAGTTAAAATTTACGTGGATATATCACATATAATGCGGTTAAATATACTTCCAATCAACGGTAAAAATAAAATCTACTGATTGGATGAAACAATTAGTAGGACAAAATGTAGGCAAGTAAAAAAATCCTTTGCACTTAGGGCACATTCCAGTTATCTCTTGACTTAAAAACGTCTGACCAATTTCACTGAATGTGATTAATAGATTTAAAATAAAAATCATTATTGCTTCATGTGGGGAATTTGTTCTCTCTTGTGGCAATGTAATTTCTCCCTGTTAAAGAATCAGGCCTTTAAACTTGAGAGAAAGTATGAAGTGAATACACAGATTCTGAAACTGACCAGCACTTCTTAGGTCTCTATCAAATAAATGGATTTATGATATTGTTAATAGCTAACGCTAATCCCTGACCAGAGAATTTGAATTGAACCTACAAGTCAAGGAGCGGATCCTTGAAGTTGACGGAAAAGGCAGTTTCAATAGAAGACTGTCTCACAGGATTCCTGATGGATACTTGAACCCATTTTGTGGTAATACATCCTGTGTTTTTTTCCCCAGTTGGCATATGCTTTCAATTCCTTCATTCCCCTCTAGGATGAGAATTATAATGATTTAAATGGCCTTGAAGAAGCCCTTGGAAGTAGTAACCTAATGATAATAATTCCTGGGAGAGGCAAGACTGGGGATTCCTAATATAACCTCGTTCAGCTTGTGTGTTTAGCCTGTGCAGAATATGTATGGATCCTGGAGAATGCTAATGGATTATCATAAACTTAACCACATGATGAATCCAATTGTAGCTGCTCTTGCAGGGTAGTCTATTTACTAGAGAAAAATCAACATAGAATTTGACAATTGGAATGCAACTATCAATTTGGAAAATTATCTTTGGTCTCTACCAGTGGTTAAAGAACACCAAAAGCAATGTGTTTTCAACTGGCAAGTTTAATAAAATCCTTCCCTGTTTTACCTAATGGCTATATTATTTTTCTTCTCTCTGTCATAATTTTGCCAATAGAGACCTAGATAATCTCAATGTCCCAGAGAATACCACCCTTGTCCACTACATTGAGGACATAATATTGATAAAAATAGGTAAGCAGAAAGTAGATACACCCTAGATTTCTAGCCAAGATATATGCTTGCCAGAAAATGAAAGATAAATTTGCAAATTGTCCATGTGCTACCACATAATGATGTTTCACTATTTGCAGAATGACAGGGTACGCCTTCTAAATTGAAAGGCAAGTTACTTTTAAGAAAAAGGTACATTAATGGTATACTGCAGATTTCTGAAGGCAAAATGTATCACTTCTAGCATATAGTCAGCTTCCTGGGATTATAATTTAGCGTAAAGGCTATCTGTCAGGACCTCAGCTGAGCTGGGAGAGAGAAAGCTAAGCTGTCAGATGTTGGAGTAGCAGATTAAAGCAACAAGCCAAAAATAAAGAGTTACGCCTTTAATCAGTTACTTCGATAGTATAAGCAAGGGTCTAAAACCAAGAAAGTGGTGACTCTGTTCCATTTTCCCTCATACATCCGTGCATTGGTGGAGGGTCAGGTGGATGAGCACAGATGTGGGGGTCGTCTCACTCTTGAGGGAGCCCTGAATAAAAGGCTCTGATAGTTCTGTGGACCCTGAGATGGAGGGAGGGACATGGAGCGGGGAGGAGGGCTAAGAGTGGAAAAGTACTAGGTACTGAATCAGAGTGGGGAAAATTGTTTTCAGGGGTTTCCCCTCCTTCCCTTTTAAGGGGGCAGAGGCAGAGGCAGGTGCCTGAGGAGGCTCTCCATCCAAGGCTTCAGATAAAGAGCCCTTGGAATGAAGGCACCTGGGCTAGGAATGCAGACGTATATAAAAGCATGGCCAGTCAGGGCGGCCTGAGTCCTTTACTGTGACTCCTTTCCAAGACTGCGATGCATTGACTGTGCACCAAGACTGGTATGAGGAGAGCAGCTTTCCTCCTTGAAGCCTGCCAGGCAAAGCTTTTGTAGTTGTCTAGCGTCGGGCCTGGAAAATCATACGTAAGTTTTTAACTAGGAGCCAGACTCCTCGGTATCAAAAAAATCATTGTAATTCCAAGACAAAGTTAATAAGTGGTATACACCTATTATAGACAAAATTATCTGTTCTGTTCCCCCAATTTCAACAATAAAAAATATTTAGAGCCTTCTCAGATTTTCTTAGTTCTTTATATTTTCGAGTTTTCTTGTTTCTTGCATGTCACAAAATAAGCCATGTTGTATTACTGGAAAAGTGCCATCCATGTCTAAGACCAGGCCCAAATGTTACCCACTCTGGGGAGCAATTACTGACCTTAGTAGAAAAAGTCAAGCAGCTTACCACTTGTGTTCCCCAAATGCCTTGTCATAATGCTTTTAAACTTAGTATATAGTATCTAATTGTAGTTACTCAATAAGTAAAATTTAAAGTAATTCAGGCAGAGAAAGACAAACAAAATCGTAGTATGGAAACTGGTGGCTGAAAGTAACGTAGTATCAATTCATTTCCAGTGTAAAACAAGATATACATAAAAGGAATATGAAGGGTAGCAGAACATACCACCCCAAAATATACCATGTTGGCATAAAGATTACTTTGAGCTGAAGTTAACTGAAAAAAAGCAGACACAGGAAAAACTTTCTACTCCTCGTCCTCCCTTCTTTACCAGGAAGGACAGGAGGATTCTTAATCACCAGAGACAGCATCAGAGGACTCTACATAACAAATTTTCTAACTAGCTCTTACCTTCCATTAGTTCCCTCTAAATTTGCCTTCCCACAATTTGCTCTCCTAGAAACAAGAAGTCCTTTGTCTTGTCACATCTCAAAAAATGTATTGCTCTTTTGCTGAGATGCTACATAAGTGTAAGTTCTAAACACCCCTTTGAGTTATCCATCACTCTGTGTTTTCATGTGTATGCGGGATGCATTTGTTAATAAATTTCTGTTTGTTTTTCTCTTGTTAATCTATCTGTTGTCAGTTTAATTTATACGGCCCCAGCCAATGAACCTAACGTGAGTAGAGGGAAAACACTTTTTCCTCCCCTGCAAATAAAATAATTTACTCTATTACAACAAAAACTTTGAAAACTATTCCTTCTGTATTATTAGAGCAGCTAGGTTATGCAGCAATAAAATATTAACCCTGAAACCTCCATGAACTTAACATCATTAAATTCTATCTCTTGCTAATTTTCAGGATTTACTCATATGTCTCCTTGTCTCAACCTACAGTTTCAGGGTTCTTCAAAGCAGAGGGAAAAAAAGCCGGATGGTCATAGAGCAGATATTAAATGCTTTTTTCTGGTAATGATACATTTTTCTCTATGCCCATTGGCCAGAACTGATCACATGACTCTAAATCTAAGGGGATTAGAGAATGGGGAGAGGGAGAGCATATGAAAATTTCACAGCAGTAAAAGTCTTTAGCACATACTTGCTTATATCATTCTAGAATTTCTCTAATACTAAGAAATTCAATCATTCACTTATTTATTTTAAATTAAATTTTATAATGCCATTCTTTAAATAAAAGGAAGGACATTATAGAATTATAACAGCAAATACATTACTTTAGAGTTATAAAATGTTTGGAAATCCCAGATGTAAAATTGAGAGAGAGAGAGAGAGAGAAGATTTTGGTAACATAGTTATTTTATGAATGTTTCAGTGGGACGCTCATGTTTGCTT
Source organism: Ceratotherium simum simum (assembly GCF_057802395.1). Lineage (NCBI taxonomy): Eukaryota > Metazoa > Chordata > Mammalia > Perissodactyla > Rhinocerotidae > Ceratotherium > Ceratotherium simum. The sequence goes on from NC_141926.1 coordinate 24,862,680, forward strand.
AGGCCATAGTGGTGGAAAAGAGTAGAATATAAAGCTTTACAATACAGAATACAATCCACAAATGTTATATTTGTAGTTCAGATTATGCAAGTTAGTCAGATAGTATAATTCCAGGAAATTACAAAAGGACATGACGCCATGATAGGTGCAGAGTAAAACAGAGGTGAGTATAAATAGCAACTTTGTTATTTACTAGGAGCATGACCACTGACAAGCAAATTAGCTTTTCTGAGCTGCATTCTTGCCATGTCCACTCTTACATAACAGTATGCTATATCAAACTGTAACTAGTGCACAGGGTCCTTTTGAGTCATGAATAACAATTTATCTTAGTACAACATACAGTGCTATTATTGTTTATAATTGATCAACTAGTTTGAGAATAAAAATTATGTAAAATTCCATCTTCAATATTTTTAAGTTGAATTAAAATGAAAACAGTAAAAGATATCTAAAATCAACAACAGGTAAAATAAGAAATAGTTGTTGCATATCATCACTCAAATAATGATAAATATGTTGAAATTGAAGTTAAAAGAGTTGAGACTGACAATAGAAAACAAATCCCAAACCTTAAGCAGCATTAATCCATTCCTAGAAATGCTGATGTAAATTATTTTTAAAACGGTGACTGATGCTCTTAAACAAAAATATGACACTGAATTTGATGTATTTATTTTTATAATGTCTCCAGTAAAAAAAGTGTGATACTGTACTTAAGGTTGAAACTATTTAAAATGATTTAATTAAACCATATACTTGACGTTGAAATATGACACAAACATCTCAGTAGATTATTTTAGATTCCTTCTTTCAGAGGCTCAATTCATAGTCCAGTTAAACAAGTATAAATTGAGTCATTCTCTAATCTAAGGATAATATTCTTTCTTTTAATAGAACACAAAGGTTTATAATGACCTGCAAATAAAAATTAGGGCTCAGAGTTAATAGGAAATCAGTTCACATTGAAAACAGCTAAATTAGAGCTAGAGTTTTTAACATGCAGCAGTTATAAATGAATAAAATACATTTTAATTTTTTCTGTGACACAGTCTCTGCACAATTTTCTTCTAATATAATAAAAATCTTCACTTCTATGATGCAAAATTTGGTCATTCTTATATGAGCATAAATCTGCATCAATAAAAATTTTAGCTTTGATTTAAAATGAGACTTGTTTAATCACTGTCTTTCTTCAAAAATATAGCTATTTTTTTTTTTAAAGTTTAAGGACCTTCCAAATATTCTAATTCACACACAAAGAAAAGTAAAGGTTAGAATATGCAAGAAACTGGTTCAGACAGGCACAAGTGAGTTTCGAGAATTTGAGAATAACTTGAGATGATGTAGTGATGATGTCGGGTCAATGAATTCCAATCTGAGGACGGCACTTTACAGCTATACCAAAGCCAACTTTCTATTGCCTCCCCAAGAAGTGCCAATATATTTTTACTGATAAGTTTTAGAGAAGGGAGATAGCACTTTATGATAACCATTTAAGATTTGCCTGAATAAGTGAACAGGTAATAATAAAACAAGAATTTATTTGTCTGGTGCTTGGGCCAAATTCAAAGATGATTCTGTCAGGATTTACAGTCTCAAGGAATATATTCAAAGGAATTTTCAAATGTAGGTTTTTGAGACTTACAGAATCTTGCCCTTTGGCTTCCCTATCATGATGATACCTGAATAAAGAGTACATGAGACTTTCCAATGACAGAAAACTTCTAAGAATAATTTACCTTCAAAAGCTAGAGTGCTATAAGGTTACACATTATCAGGCAGATGGCTGTGCAGCTATGACTCTGGTAATAGCAATGACCAGAGGAAAGTCCTAAGAGACTCATTGCTTTGTCAAGGTTTCATTGCCAACTGGGTGATGGTTGTGCAGTCATCTTACACCTGGAGTGGAAAGCTGGGTGTCAAAGGCCCTAGACAACTTAATGTCGGTCTGTTGTTTTATAAGTGAGTGGTCATCTTCATTCACCAGCTGTGCATGCTGCCAAATGGAAGACGGATTTGGGGTTCTTGAGTTTGGTCTTAGGATAGAGGTCCTTATGAAGGAGATTTTAACCTGCTCTTTATCTAGCTTCTCTTATTCAAGAGGTGAGACAACAATGTGTGATTGTAAAGAAAAAATTCTTAAAAGAAAACCCTTTAATAGGCAAAGGAATTTATCCAACATATGTAATGATCTTAAGTATAAAATTCTTTAGACTAGTAATAGAAACCTCATATATATGTGTGTGTGTGTGTGTGTGTGTGTATGACTATACATATAATGGGATATTATTGCATAACTGATTATGTGAAAAAGTTAATTTTCCATTGCCAAACTACTTTTGTGTGTAAATACAAATATAAAATCTACCAGTTTCACTTAAAGGGAGGATTGTTTGACATTGAACACTTGAGAATAATTTTTAATCTACCAAACATTTCCATCTGTCAAAATCAATCCAATTTTACATTTTAGGATTTAGCTGGGTTAAAATCTCAGCTGAGGGCCGGCCCCGTGGCTTAGCGGTTAAGTGCATGTACTCCGATGCTGGTGGCCTGGGTTCGGATCCCTGGCGCGTACTGATGCACCGCTTCTCCAGCCATGCTGAGGCCGCGTCCCACATACAACAACTAGAAGGATGTGCAACTATGACATACAACTATCTCCTGGGGCTTTGGGGGAAAAATAAATAAATAAATAAAATTAAAAAAGAAATCTCAGCTGATAAAATTAATATTAGTGTGGTTAAAATCTCATTTCCTTTTGAAATGATACACTATAGTTGTTAGGAGCAGAAATATAATTTTGTGATTAAAATATATACTGAATAAATAAACTATATAATAAGCTAAAGTACATAACTTATTATCTTAAAAGTAGTTTTCTGAATCTTAAAAAAGATGGTCCTATTGCCTACAGGAACAACGGTAAGCATTAATGCCGTAACTAAAGTAAAATAGAAATACCTAGTTTACTATACATTTACAGAGTATTCTATCGTAATATAATTGATCCGACTCCTGTGCAAATTTTCCATGTACAGTTAAAAATGCGATAGCCTTGATAAATTATTCTCTAGGTAGCCATGCATGTATTGAGTTTGTTAAAGGTGTATTGAAATATTGTATTTCTGGGTCATACAGTCAAATGGATTTACAAAGAACACTCTTTAGACTCATTTGTCAAAACTTAGAATTATTATGTCAGAATCATTATATTGTAGAATGGAAGTAAAAAATAAATTCCTTAATGCACAGCTCTGTTATTATAAAATTATTTAGAAAGAAATGTCAAACAATTATTTCAATAAAAACGAATTAAGAACCTTTTTTTCCTAGCTGGTTACATTTTTAAATATTTCTTATCTAATACTATTTTAAACAGATTGAGACAATGGCTTTTTTCAAAGAATATGAAAACATGTCTTTGAAATAAGAGTCCAATCTAACGGAAAGTAGATTAAATAAAGAATAAGCAATTTTGATATCTAGACCTCAAGTCCAGTTCCTAATAACCAAGCTACTCAAATGTAATTTTGAGCATATAAACTAGGACTGACCTGATTGTAACCATATGTCCTAACTAACTTAAGGATTTTTAAAATATTCCATTACCTTCTCATCACACGTGGATACTTGTATCTCATACCTACCAGATGAATGGAAGAAAGGAGAGTGACACAAATAGATAACTTGGCAAATAAGGGACCAGAGTAGGTTTCTAAAAGCTAAATATGAGAGTGCTTTAGAAATAGAAATAGAAAGTTACATACTGGGTCAAATAAGAAATTCCGACAACAGGAAAAATTTCAACCTAACATATCAATCCAAGGAAACAGGGTAGAGTGTATTTAAAAAAGTTCAAGCAGCTGAAATGAGATGATGGAGGGGCCCAGAGAAGAAGAAACCTCAAGAAAGAGAAGTAAGGAGTTCAAATGGGAAAGGTTTGCAATCATTCTACAAATATATTACAAATATCAAATGTAATAGCCAAACAGAGATGTTTATGACCCAAGCAAGTTCATTGAAAGGAACTTGAGAGGTGACGATGATGCCCATTTGTAAATATTTCAAGATGCAATATGAAAATATATATTCATAATCTTCATATAAAATAAACTTCCAATTAAAAAAAACACAAATGTGGTAAATGATAAGCCTTTAACAGATATATTTAAATTACATGTAATTTAAATTACACACAATATATAGACTTCAAAGATAAAGATTTTTTTGTTTTTGTTTTTGTTTTTGTGAGGAAGATTAGCCCTGAGCTAATATCTGTCGCCCAATCCTCCTCTTTTTGCTGAGGAAGATTGGTCTTGGGCTAACATCCATGCCCATCTTCCTCTACTTTATATGGGACGCTGCCGCAGCATGGCTTGACAAACGATGCCTTGGTCCACGTCCGGGATCCCAACCTGCGAACCCCAGGCCACTGAAGTGGAGTGCGCACACTTAACTGCTACGCCACTGGGCCAGCCCGAAGATAAAGGTTTTTTAATTAAAATCTTATTTATTTCATGTCAGCAACACACAAGATATCATTGCATATTTCTTAGCAGAATACATTAAAAATAAGTGTTTTCATATTAAACCAGCCATATCTTAATAATAAAATAATAAGTTTAGGGTTACCATAAATAAAAGCTTTTTGGAACCAGATAGTATCTATTTTATCTATAATCAAAAGCTTCCAAGTTAAAATATAAAGAATAAATTCAACTTTGAAATACAAAAAAGACACAAAATGGAATAGGAGAAAGTTCTTTCTATAGAAGAATAAATTGGAAGTTGACACCATTTGGCTAGTTTTACAGTTTTTCAAAATGTCATGGGTTCTTCATTTATTATCATATGAGAATTTATATTTGAAAATACTTTTCTGAAGTCAACTTTTAAATATAAGTTCCCAGAAAATACCTAAATGTATAATTAGGAAGAATACTAAAACAGCAGGAAATTAATTGTAGTTATTCATTTATTTAAAAATCAGATTAAATTTCTCTTTCAATATTTATGGGTCATGAAAAGAAGTGCTTGACAAATTAAAGTGTGTTTTCGTTTTTGCTTTTCCTCATGCACTGATGATTCTGAACAGGCACAGAAGGCTCAGTATTTATAAACAGATTATGACCTCCCTCGACAACTGAATTAAGGGAGTAGAGAAACGTAAGAGTATTAAAATTCATTACAGACAACATTTACTGAGGTTGGAAAATGAAACTCTAGAATTTGAATACATAGTGACTTTAATATCTTTTTAAACACTTAACTGATACAGCATTCCCATTGTATTTAGCAGGCAAGTACTCAAACCATGTTTGTAATGTGATCCCCCAGACTTCTTGTTCGTTGCGTTGACTGGTATTAGCGTTCAAAAAATAAATGGAAAATAGAATTTTATGTCTAGATGCTTGTGCGTCACATTTTTACTGTATAAGCCCTTAACATATAAAACAGTGAGAAGATGTATTTCATTACTAGAAACATCTTAGAATTATTTAATAGAGTACATGTGCCCACCAGCAGATGGTACAAGAGACTTATTGACACTTCTGTTTGTTTCCTTATAAGTTTTATTCTATAAGTCTATATGATGTTTTCCTTAGACAGGCATGATAATAATAATAAAAATAATAATGATAGTTCCCCACTGAGAAAGAAAACATGACACTCTTCCAACCATGTTGTAACACTCAATATCCTGGTTTGAGGGAATATCCTGCACTCTAGTTATTCAGTGGGTTAAAATGTTGGCTTAATGTACTACCTTGTAACTCCATTAACCTCCTGCAGCGGTTTCTAAACTGGAAGCTGTTTTAATATCCATTATCATGGATGATACACTTAGGGTCCTTTGTTAGGGTCCTTTTCCATGGTCTGCTAGTATACGCGCTCCTGATTTCATAATGTGTCTTAACACCAACTTCAATTTCCATCCACTATCTGGCTATCAGAATATTTTCCTACACATGTAAACTACAACAGCTAGCCAGTAAGCCAAATGGAAATTTTCTGTCAGCTTTAGGGAGACTATTCCGATCTGCTCTTCTCTTGCCAAACCCAATAGAGAGCCATATTTCTTTCCTATACATCAAGATGCAGAGAGAGAATTTATTGCTTTGAAAATGTGGACTTGGCAATCTATATTTTCTTTTCTGAGCAAAGAGCTCCTGGCACTTCAGTAAAATTTTGTTTAATCTCATAGTTTGAGGACCATGCTGAGAATAATGTTAACTTTGTTAAATTAAGAAGTACTCAATTTTTTGGATTCTCATCAATTGAATCACTCTATTTTGTAATGAATTCTATAGTGCTTGGGTCACAATAGATGTAAACAGGCAATCCATAAAGAGAAAAAATTCACTTACTCTACATAAGAAAGTCCCTGATTTTGCACAAGATATGCATAATTCTAGCTAATACATTATTAGGTCAACATGGGTCTGTTACTCTGTCTGGGGTTATTTGGTTCTAAAGACTAAAATTAATGTATCCTATGTTTAGGAGTTTCCTGCTCTTGTTTGTTGAACATTATTTTTACTGAATTAAGATTATTTTTCTGCCTTTGCTTAAACGTTGTCATCTTGGAGCAAAGAAACCATATTCTAAATTTAGAATGCATATAGATTACTGCTTTCCCATGATACTTCTGGTTTATGTCAGGTATCCCAGCACAATCATTAATAGTAATAACCCCCTCTTTTTACTCTCAAAATTGTACTAGCTTGGGTGCTAGGTTACTTGTTCACTAAGTAGCTCCAGGATCTCCACCAAAAGTCCCAAGTTTCACACATCACCCTCAACAAGACCAACTGCTACCCCAGAATGATTATGAGGCAGTGTGGTTCTCTGTACAAGACCCCATTAATGAATTATCACTTCTCTATCCAGATAGAGCTGTCATGCCCGTGGGGAAACCACTTTCTCTCACTAGAAGGACCACATATTCATTTCTACTGATCTCTGAAGCTCCAAATCTTTTTTCTGAGCTCTGAAGTGATTCTCCATCCCCAAGTAGAGATGGTTCTATAAATCAATACCTCTGAAGAAGTGCCCTGAAAATAATTTCCAGCTGTCAGTTATGCCTCTCCTTGGGAAACTGAGGATTTTCAGGAATGCTCAGGTCTCCCAATAGATACGTGTTCCTGGCTTATTGATGAGTCCTGTGGCATATAAAACACAACTCTATACTCATCTCTGACTAATATTTAATACAGGTGTTTTGATCCATTATAGGAGAGTCAACAACTCTCCTACAAAATTCAAGGATACAATAAGAAGAACGTTGCTCTGCCACATTTCAACCCTTTTTTATAGCCTCTCACTTTGCAACTCCTAAAAAATACTCAATTTTGAGTCTGGGGGTGTCTTGGTCTGCTCTGGCTGTTACAACAAATCACCATGGACTGGGTAGCTTAAACAACAAACGTTTATTTCTCACAATTCTGGAGGTTGGGGAGTTCAAATTCAATGTACAGGCAGATGTGGTATTTGGTGAAGGCCCTCTTCCTGGCTTGAGATGGCCATCTTCCCCTTGTATACCCACATGGTGGAGAACAGAGAAACAAGCTCTCTCCTGTCTCTTCTTTATTCTTTTGTTTGTGAGGAAGATCAGCCCTGAGCCAACATCCATGCCAATCCTCCTCTTTTTGCTGAGGAAGGCCGGCCTTGAGCTAACATCCATTGCGCATCCTCCTCCTTTTTTCCCCCTTTTCTCCCCAAGACCCCAGTAGATAGTTGTACGTCATAGTTGCACCTCCTTGTAGTTGCTGTATGTGGGGTGCCACCTCAGCATGGCTGCACAACTGGTGTGTTGGTGCATGCCCAGGATCCGAACCCAGGCCGCCAGTAGTGGAGTGTGCGCACTTAACCGCTAAGCCACCAGCCGGCCGTCCTGTCTCTTCTTATAAGGACACTAATCTCATCATGAGGGCTCCACCCTTATGATCTAACTACTTCTCCAAATCCCCACCTCCCAATACCACCATATTGGGAATTAGGGTTTCAACATATGAATTTTGGGGAGACACAAATATGCAGTCCTTAACAGGTGGTATTTACATTACTGGTGTATTCCATAACTATTATTGCTTGTCTTAGAGCAAAACTCGTCTGTGCTATTATACAAAACACTATTCTATCTTTTTATGGTAGATTGGAAATTCTAGGAAAATTGATAGCCTCTTAGCCCAACTTGGATGCATCTTTATACTAAAAAACACTGTTTTATTTTTCTCAGCCTTACCAAAAAAATCATTACCTTTTCGTAACTTTTCCACAGCCTCCAATGGAGGATTGGGAACAATTATCATAATGGAGCAACTAAATTATTATTCCATGTTATCAATAGTGTTATACATGACATTATGTGTAAAGAAATCTGTTACTAGGATTTCTGTTTTAAACACAAAGTCACTTTGATAAAAAGGTAAAAGTTACAAAAATAAGTATAAATTAAACAAATCGAATTGTTTATATCAAATTGAATCAAAACGTAAGAACATTTATATTAGCAGTGAAAATATCTAGAAAGGTAATACAGTAGTTATCAAAGAGTTAAAAGTAAAAAGTCTTGCTAAGAATATGTAGAGTTTTCTTGGTGATTAGAGTATCCTACTGAGAGTATTCTTGATTTATACGGAGATGATTTTAATGGGCATGAAATTCTCAAAGGGTCAATTCATTATTTTTCATTTGAACTAAGCACAGGTTAATTCTTTTATTCTATTACTTTACCTGATGTTCTTGATAAAGCAAAAATCTTTATTTCATGGGAAAATCAAGAAGTTAATGCCAAGGAAATTGATTATATACTAGAGAACTCCCTGCTATAATCCATACACACTTTAAGGAAAATATAAATGGATAAATTATAGGACTCACTTATGACATCAAATGAAAAATTCAGAATAAGTCCCATATTGTAAAGAACAGTTGTTCAACGTCTCAAAATTGATTCAAAAATCAATTCAAAACACGTTCACATCTTGCTGCAGCTTGCACCTAACTCAATTCAAGAAACTTTAGTTGCATAAATTCTAATATGTCTGATTTATCATAAAATAAGAAAACAGCAAGAAAAACTGTTCAGATAAAAATTCAAGATGTTAAAGACAAAAATATTGAGATTTCATTTGGAACAAAGAAGCTAAAATAACCTCAGGCAAATATGTAGGTTTTAGAAATTCTCATTTGAAATATAACAAATTCCTTTTACAGCGGTAGTGTTATCTATTGACCAGGGCAGGATAAGACATTTGACATGGGGAAATTTGCTTAACAGAGAGACCTGTTACAGCTTTAACAACAGGCAAGCAACTGTATTTGTCAAGATTTTGTGACACCTTCTGCAGTGAAGGCAGAATAGGAAACATGTCTAAACAAAAATTAGCTGTGTTTCATTTTCCCTAACTTGACAATCTCTGTAAACTCTCATGAAATTGTGAAGAAAACACAAACCCAAGTAAGAGGAGTGACTATAACATTTTCTTTCACCAAACTCCCGTGAGTTAATAATCATGTCTTAAAGGAATACGTGTGATATTTATAATTATTATTATTTTTTTTTTTTTGGTGAGGAAGATTGGCTCTGAGCTAACATCTGTGCCCGTCTTCCTCTACTCTTTATATGAGATGGCGCCACAGCATGGCTTGATGAGCAGTGCGTAGGTCTGCACTCGGGATCCAAACCTGTGAACCCCCAGCTGCCAAAGTGGAGCACGTGAACTTAACCACTACACCACCGGGCCTGGCCGTTATAATTTTTTTCACATCATATGCACTAATCACTTTCTAATCATAATATATGACACTGCATGGTAAAATTTTACTAACTCTTGTTTCAGCACACTAGAATAAATATGATGACAAATTAAACACTTTGCACTTTTAACAAATGTATACGCATAACACAGTAACGAATAAATGTAATTTGAAATGTATATCATAATTTAAAGTGTATGTTTTTCTACTTAATTGTAAAGCCAAACATATGGACACAATAGAGATTACCCATAATTCAAGTCAATGTAGTCTTATTAAGAACCCATTGTGTACCAGGCTCTTTCTAAATGCTTTCAATAAATATTGATCTTTAATTCTCGAAGTTATATGGAGAGAGATACATATGGTTTCAAAAGTAGATGTAGACACTCAGAGAATGTTAAGGGGCATTGTGAAAATCACTTGTCTATCAGATAACAGAGCCACAAATCCAATCCAAGACTTCTGACTCCAGGACCAACGCATATCCCACTGTAAATGTAACTTCCCTCACTCTGCAAGCACTCACCACCATGGTTTTCAGGCGCTTGACACATTTAGGACTATGTTACCTGCTGTATCTGTTGATATTCTTATGTAGATCACGTTTCCCACTCTATTCACGTATGGAATCCATTTAAAATATTTGGTGAATTCCTTATGTAGTTTTATAGTCTTATTTAATGTCTGGATAACATGAAACGTGTTTCTCTTTTATTTAAATCATTTTGTGTTCAGCATTGAATGTTAAGCCCTTAGCAAAGAGCTTAATAAGTATTTATTTTCCCTGACTATCCATATCAAAACATATTTTGAAGTACCCCAGCTTTTCTGTGCAATAGAAGATTTTAACTGTCCAATATTGTATGATTACTTCTGTATTTATACCTCAAATTGATATTTCCTTGGTAAAAGGCAAACACATATATAACTCTAAATATATCTCATTTTATTCTGCTCTGGTGTATCTTCTACACGTCTCTATGGTTTTATTCATCTTGTAATACCAAAATACTCTTGAAGACCTATCTCTCTCCTTGTTAGCCTTGGAGATCCTGAAGGACAAGATCTGAGCCTTTTTTATATCTGTAGTCTCAGTACTGCACATCAACATAGTGGTATGTTCAACGGATTAATGAGCTAGTATGGTGATCTATCTTGTTTAAAGCCAGACTATAAGAATTTAATGTGGCCGATATGCAGAATTTAAATGAAGTCTGAATGCTGCTGATTGGAGAACCCAAATAGGACATTTTAATGAATTTGTCACCCTTGCCAATCACCTGTCAGCTGAGTGAGTGACGTTTTACTGTCCCATATATAAAATTTGGAGTGAAGTCTGTCCAAGACCACCTTTTCTTTGCTGGTTCTGTTGTTTTCGTGGCTGCTGTTGTTCAAAAACTTACTATATGAGATCAGAATCAGGCACATGCTAGACTCTTATCTTTTACATTTAAGACTATTACAAATTTTTATTATATGTGTATTTTCATATTTAGTTATATATTTATTATATGTATATTTAGATATTTTAGTTAGAAACTTGTGATAAGAGTTTATGAACAAATGGACTATCTTACCCAAAACACTCCCTTGGGTATACCAAGACCAAATTGCTTACAAATGTTTGAGTTAATTAGAGTATTGTTCTGATTAGTAGGAACCTTTTTTCAGGTATCTCAATCGAGACTTCATATATAAGAGTGGGATTAACCTTTCAGCAGTCATCAAGTATAATGATTTGTCTTGTTTCTTGTATCTAATCAATTAATGGGAATATGTAAACATTTATAGCAGAATCAAATAATATACTTTATTTTTCTGAATATGGACCTATGGAAAACACTCAAGAGTCATGGAAGAATTGTTGATTAAGTATGTTCAATCTAAATTAAAGAACAAATTAATTTTAATTGCTAGAAGAATTATTTAAATTAGACAGTAAACTGTTTTATGAAATTAAAATTTGATATTTTGTCAATATTTTAGGGAAATGTTTCTTATGAGTAGGTTTGTCTATTATGAAAAAAATCTCTACCTTAGGTAGATGTATAAATTGGATAAAATTGTATAAGATTCATATCTATAACATCCTGTTTTTTAAAAATGATTTGTTGGGGCCAGCCCCGCAGTGTAGCGGTTAAGTGCATGCGCTCCGCTGCTGGTGGCAGGGGTTTCGGATCCTGGGCGCCCACCAAGTCACCTCTTGTCAGGCCATGCTGTGGCGGCATCCCACATAAATTGGAGGAAGATAGGCACAGATGTTAGCCAAGGCCAGTCTTCTTTGTCAAAAAGAGGAGGATTGGCATGGATGTTAGCTCAGGGCTGATCTTCCTCACATACACACACAAAAAATGATTTGTTGTTGAAGGACTACTTAGCTAATGTTCTTAGAAACTGAATTACAATAGCATTCAAATAACCAAAAAATAACCACAAAAGAAGGAAAAAATCAGAAACAGAAACAAAAAGAGCATCGGTAATGTTGCCACTGAATGTATAATTTTCCTCCTGGGGAAAAAAGAGTAAGTTGACTTGGTCTAGTTAAAATGCTTAGGGAGTGAGTCATATGGTTGTGCTGTAAAGAAAGAATGCAAATAGATCAGCATTCTATGCTGAAGATAGAAATCCCTTAAAAGATATGACTAGGAGGGCTATCAGGATAGAAATGGAACTTGGTACCTTATTTACATTCAGGAAGACTAGGTCTTTTTTCTTTTAAATACATCTTTAAGGAAAAAATAGTGACCAATAATAACTGTTAGAATTAAGCAGATACATAAGAAATTCCCTCAGGAGTAATAAATTTGAACACTAACATATTTCAATATAAGCCTTTTAATTTTGTTTAAAATATTTTTTTGCATAGTCTAGAATATGTACTCTTAAGCAAATAAATTATTTCCTCCCTTGATAGTCCTTATGATATTATATTTATGGATATTTAGTTTCTATCCTACGACCATACAGGATTAGAGTTCAAAAACAGACGCACCTTTCCTTGCCTCTGGTAACTTCAAATATCCAGATAATCTCTACTATAATGAAAACTGAAATGTCTTAGAAGTTTTACTTAGGGTAAAGAATTGTTCCTAAATATATGCAGTTATTGCTAAGTAAACAAAGTTATTGCTAAGTAATAGACCATACTGTGATCTTGAAAGGCAAAACTTTCATTGAACCATGATGGTACACACTACAAACTTCCGAATGGAAATAATTTCAAGGGCGATAAAATAGATTAGATTTCAGGTATCATCATCATTTGACCTTATTAATGTTCAAAATGCTCATTATTCCATATTTACTCCTAAAGAGAAAGGTCACAAGGAAATGTTATATTCTAGACAAAACTGTGATCTATAGTTTGTGTTATTGAGCGTATTAACAGCAATGGTAAGCAAACAAAATTTGGGATATTTAGTATTCCTAAACTATATTTTCACTGTGAAGAATTTCAAATGTTCTGTAACTAAGACTAGCTTCTCTTTCATAAACTTTCATTTTCAATATTGTTTATATGCTTTAAGAAAACATATTTGCTTGAAGAACATAATAGAAATATAAAATTCTAAAGGTGTCTGACATCAATTTCAGGAAATTATTTTGACCAGCCCAAGATTTTCAGGCTAGTAATTTATTAATGTCCTCAGGTGCTATATGAAGCAAGGCCCAAACAACAAAGTTGGAATATAGAAATTCTTCTGTATCCTAACAAGCTACTCAGTCTTCTACACCAAACTTACTCAACATGTAGTCAAATTAATTTATTTTTACATGTATTTTTAAGAACTTTAAAGCTGAGGAATGATTTCTCTATTTGAGGTGAACACGAAGATTTATGATAACTTGGTTGCTAAAAATTTCAGTGGTGATAGAAATTTTAAGTCCCTTCTCCCCGTGTAACATTTCTTCAGCATTTTGAAACTTCTTTTTTCTGTACTTTCCCTCAGCAAGTTAACTAAATACGTTAAATTAAGGCTGTGAAAACTATTTTTTATTTCTATACTACCAGTTAAAAAGAAAATATGGTGATATATTTTCCCTTATAACAAAGAAATGATAACACATTGTGAAGTCAGGAGATAGACTACTTTGAGAACAATAAAATCATAGTAAATATTAATCCATTTTTCTTTCCCCTGAATCAGAAAGCTTTCCAAAGTTAAGGGTTTTCCTTTCCTGCTCAATGTGCTGACATGCCAATTGTGCTTTCTTTGCCTATGGCATCAATAGATATATATTCTTTTTTTTTGTGAGGAAGACTAGCCCTGAGTTAACATCCGTTGCCAATCCTCCTCTTCTTGCTGAGGAAGACTGGCCCTGGGCTAACATCTGTGCCCATCTTCCTCTACTTTATATGTGGGTTGCCTGCCACAGCATGGCTTGATAAGCAGTGAATTCTGCCCAGGAACCAAATCTGCAAACCCCAGGCCACCGAAGCAAAGCATGAAAACTTAACCAGTATGCCACTGGGCTGGCCCGGGATCAATAGACATTTTATGAGTTAATTTTATCTTGATTTTTCATGGTGTCTACTTCAGAAGTTTGGGAATACTTTCAGGCCCTTCACAAAAATTCTTAATATATGAGTTATAATCTATGAATACATAATGTGATTTCCTAAATGCATATTGAACTTATCCTTTTACGTTTGCTTATGTTTTGGTTTTGCATAGCTGAAAATAATTCTATTTTATTTTTTATGACAAAATACAGATATTTTAAATTAAATTTCATCTTTATATATAATTTTATTTTATTACTTGATTGAAAAACTTTTCCCACAAAAACCTCATCCAACTTTGACTATAGATTTATAACTAGATGAAAGGAGTCAATTAGACAACGGATGACATTCAGGCATTATATGTACACAGAGATACTACTGCCACCAACAGTGTATTCTAATCCCTAAGGGGATATAATTGTCCATACTGATACACAAAAGATCTTGTCCACCAGTTGCTAATGCCTATTGACTCCCAACCAACTAACCTATCAGTCAATCCTAGCTAGGCTTTTCCACTTAGTAGGCTACCATTTCAATAGATGTCAGTTTGACATGATGGCTTAGTGTATAGATTCTGGATTTAGAATTTCCAGGATTGAATCTCAGTAATTTCATTTACTAGTTAAAACTTTAAGAATTTTACTTACTTTTTTACTGCTTTGTTTTTCGGCTTCCTTTCTATGAGATGAGACTCATATTGTGCCTACCTCATCGAATCACTGGGATTTTAAACAGAGTAATTCCTGTTGAGTGCTGTAAGGAGTGTCAAGCATAGTAAGACTCAGGCAGCCTGGGTTAATATATAAAAATCTTCATGTCTGGCCTCCATTTACTTCTTGAGCTTAATTTTTGACAATTTCCAACTGCTATTCCATACTTCGGCCACAAGAAACTGCCTCAAGATTCCTAACTCAAAATGTGTTTCTCTTTTAATTTGACATTAGTTTTATAAATTCTTATCGTTGAATTTCTCAGGCTGCTTTTAAGCTCTCTGTTAACTAATCTATTTAACTCAACCATGTACTTGGTATTTTGCTGAATAAAAAAAGTTAATATCCCTATAAGAAGGTAAAACATACGCAAATGTTTATTCAATAATTTGGAAGGTAATTCTTGCATGATAATAAAAGCATAAAACAATATATTACTCCCTATCCTCTTAATTCTCTCTTGAATACATTACATGCTTTTTCCCCTTTGCCTTTCCTCCAATCAGGATCTGAACTTTGAATATCCTGTTACTCTCACTTTTGTTTCCATTTTTTCAAGGACAATTTGGAATTCTTTCTACATAAGTATACTTCACGCATGTATCAATATTATCCTTTCTAAGTTTCCATAGTACTTCTTTTCTGAACTTTTGCACTTCTTAATGATTTTTTAATTCAAATGTTAATATTTCACCTATTAGATTGAACACTTAAGTGAACAGACTATATTTTACAGGTCTTTGCAATTTGTTCATCTAAGTAAAAGTAGTAATGTGATTTGTAGGTGGCAAATGCTTAAACTGATAGTTTATTGATAATTGGTGTGACACACAAATTGTCTCAAGAATAATCTTCATAAATGAGAGGAATAGTGTGAACACGTGGCACCACTGAGCAAAGACCTTTGCACTCCTAAGCGTTTTGCAGCTTAGTTCTACTTTGGTCAAACAAAATATATTTTGTTATGCTAATACAAACTAACGTACCACATCCTGAAGAAAAACTAATCATGACAAAAATTTCATAATAGAAAGAATATGAAGGACAACAAGTTATCTGAAATACAAATAAAACTCATTTTCATTAGTTAAGCTACATGTCTGAGAAAGCTACTTATTCTGAAATCGCAGTTAAAACTACTTGCATTTAAAATGATTACCAATTATTTGCATGATTATCTAGGACTCCATGTTTCTAAAGATTATTGAGACAGGAAAATGTAATCTTGAGTCAATCATATCTGTCTTTCTATAAGTCACATCACCTCCAACCTTTTAAAAAGTTAGCGATGTTTTTCTTAGACATGTCTGGAGAGACCCACACACTCATACACACACAGTGTTTCTCAGACTCCAAGGTGTATATGAACCACCTACACATATAAGCCATCCTGTTAACATGCAGATTCTCACGCAGTAGCTCTGGGATGTGTCTGCCCAGTTCTGCGTTTCTAACAATGTCTCACATGTTGTTGATGCTACTGGTCTAATCTAGAGACTACATATTGAGTAGCAAGATTCAAGATGTTATCCAGGCAGAATGGCTTCCGGGCCACAGAGAGACAATGTGCATTCTTACAACCGTTGTAATTTTGAGTGACTCTCCACGTTTTCTAGAGAAATCAGAGGAACCCAGTAGTCCTGACAAGCCAAGTAATAGTAGGGTGGGCTGAAAAATGCCCCCTAAGAGAAATGCAAATTCTAATCCTGGAAACTATAACTGTTAGTTTATATGGCACCAAAGGAGGTCTTTGGAGATGCCATTAAGCTAAGAATTTTGAGTGGAGAGGTGTCCTGGATTATCTTGGTGGGCTCTAGAAGTAATCATATGTAGCTTTATAAGAGAGAGACTGAGGGAGACGTTGCACACACGGAGAAGTCAATGTGAACATGGAGCAGGGAGAGGTTCGAAGATACTGCCCTTAACAATTAGAGAGATGCAACCACAAGCCTGGGAATTCCAGGAGACACCGGGAGCTGGAAGAGGCTAGGAAGCATTCCCCCACATAGCCTCTGAAGGGAGCAAGCCCTGCTGGCATGCTGATTTCCCCCCAGTGATACCGATTTCAGACTCTGGACTCCTGAACTGTGAGAAAATAAATTTGTATTGTTTTAAGCCACCGGGCTTGGGGTTATTGTTACAGCAGCCACAGGAAACTAATAAAGGTAGATTTTTGTCAGAAGCTTCTAATTAATATATTAGAGCATCCACCAACACGTTACCCTACAGTTTAGGGCAAGATTTCCTTCAAGAATCTGATGCTTGTATGAGTACTTTCTTTTAGTGATCATATTTCTATTTTAAGTTCCTCGGGAGTATGAATATTTTAATATTTTGCTTTGGAAGCCACAGGCTTTAAAAATTATGAAACAAAAAATTAAAGTTTCTTAGAACACAGGACATACAGCTATAATGCTAAAAATATGAAACAAAAAAAAATGGGAGCATTAGAAAATATTCTCCAAATAAATCAAGGAGTTAAATCATAGATACATGGAAATTATGCTCTTTAAATGTCACTTAATACTTTTTAGTGACTAGGTTTTCCAAAAATGAAATTCAAGTAATAAAAAAAATTGTCAATTCTAGCCCATCTGCATATTTAGCTCCAATATGATTCTAATCAAATCACAAATGGAAATTAAATTAAGTCAATTTTGATTTATACCTGAGGTGTCTCAATCAGAACATTTCATCAAACTAATCAAACTAATTCCCACCTAACATTATGAAGGTAATTGGTGCAAAGTAATAGAAAAACAAATTTTCAACAACCATTTTAGCGGCTAATTTCTACTGCTATATATTCAAAATCAATAGAAATAGAATATACGTATATGTGCGTATGTATATGTATATATGAGTGTGGGCTTAAATATATATTAACAGTCCATAAAAAACCCCAGCAACTCTCATTCTAATCCAATTTTTCCATTAAAAAAAATCATAGAATCAGTTAAATGAGAAATTCAAGGCCTGAAAATTTTCTTCTTTTTCTCATTTGATCGTGCTATTAAAAATTAATATAACCTGGAAAATAATCACGTAAGTTTTCTCTATTATTTTGTAAAGTGGTAGAGGTAGGAGCTTCCTTTACTTCTTGAACAGATAAAAAATTGATGTATATTAAATCTTTTCTTTGAAATTTAAATATCAAATGCTTAATGCACATTGTTTAAATAGTCAAAGAATACTATAATACTTATTACAGAAATAGTTTTATCCACATACACATTTATCCATGAATTACCAGATCCAACAAGTTTTAACTCTTAAGTTTTTCTTATGATACTTACTTGCTTTTATCTATTTAATGTACCTATTATTGTTACTGTTTGATTCTTCACTTTTTAATGCTATCTAGTGCCTAGACCTCACAGAAGAAGAAAATTTAGGTATCTTATAATATCACCTCCCTAAACCACCACAGATCGTGTCCTCTTCTGTCCTTCCAATATCCTTATGCCAGAAACTTTATTTGAAACAAGTCAATTTTTTTATTATTATTATACAAATATTGTTACTAAGTCATTTATGAATGTATTTCCTAACTTAAAAATGTTCTTTTTGACTCAGAATAATTTACTTATTCTTTTAGAATTATTTTTCTTGCATATAACACTCATTAATCTGAAAATTTCTAAGTTGGAAAACTGGAACACTTGTCTCTTTAGATTAAAAACGGTAAATAACTCACCAGTTCTATGTTTCTTCTTAGTGACAACTTGACTGTATCTCTTTATGTTAGACCAGTTGCATTCTATGCCCATAGATCTTACAAATTTCTTACTCTTTGTTTTCTTCCCCTTTTGGTGAAGAATATTATTGCTTTCTCAAAAATTATACTTGAGAGATAAAATTACTGTGCCCTTCAATATATTAAAATGTCTTTATTTACCATAAGGGTTGACTAATGTTTGTTAGATATAAAATTCTAGGTGGGAAGTCATTTTACTTTGGAATACCAAAATTTGTGGTAGCTATCACTAATCATTTTAAAGTATTTACATACTTACTTCTGGTATCCTTTATTCTAAATTTCAGCTGAATTCATATTCTAGTAAATATATGGCTGTAATAGCATTAGTGGACTGAGAAAATTTCTGGTTCTGCAATTCTCATTTTAGAAGCTGACTAATAAGATTTCAGTTTTTGCTAAAACATCCAAAAAAGATCAGGAAATAATATACCCTCAACAAAGATAAGAAAGGAGACAGAAAGTGTCAAAGATATAAGTGAAATAAGATAGAAATGTGACAGAGAAGACTTTTGTGTATCTAACAAATATCTTTTACTCTACTCAAAATAAATAATCAAAATAAAGAATAGTATTCTATTGCTCTTAGAACAGATCTGTCATCCTTCAAATACACCTCAAGGTTAGTATAATCCAGTCTCTATTTTTCTCTCTAGCTACATCTCTTAACTCTCAGGGCACTGTGTTTACCATTATGTTGACCCATGGACTTTTCTTAGCTTCGTGACTCTATAATCTCCTTTTGCACCTTTGATCTTTAACTATGCTTTGTCACCCCAAAATAATCTCTCTTATGGAGGCCCACAAGATTAATTTGCGTCTTCTTGTTATAAGATCCTAGGTTTTCATTTCTAAGCATTTTTGTATATTCGTATTACTTTAATTGACAAGTATTCATTTGAACTCTATCGCTTTAAAATATATCTCTTTTATAGCAGTAAAAGCAGAACAGACTTAATGACATTTGCTAATTTATTTTTATGTGTTTAAATGCTTACTATGATTCACTAGCAAATTTCTTTTGAATCTTATTTCCAGTCCAGTTGTGGAAGTGCCCTGAGGCTATCAAAGCCTGTTTTACTTGCTGCGTTTGTTGTTGTTTCTAAAATTAATCATAAGAGCATAGAGATAAACAATAACAATATAGAAAGCATATAAAATTCAAGATTGTTGAACAAAAACCAAGATGAGTCATGATTTCCTGACCATGTAGATGGGGATGCATATCAACTTGTACTTACACACATTCATGGTGTATCTATGATGAATTATGTTTTTCTTTTATAAATTTCGCTCTGTTATTCAGAAAAATGTACTTGATTCAGTTACCCTGCATGACACAATTGTCCAAGTTGAAAATTATCAAGCCAGACGAGTAGAAGTGACATATAAATCTACTAGAGTGATTTTTGTTGAAACAGAGCTATTCTATAATTCAAAATGAGGGAAGGAAAAAGACAACATCTTAAAACATCAACAATTGCATATCATTTGAATTTTATCTTATGAAGGGAAGGAAATGATTGAACATAGAATAGAATTATATTAAAACAGATTATCTTGTTCTCCCCATCAACATCCTAGCCAGTTTATAAGAGATGTTTATTTTCCAGATACGGTTTTGTGAATTCAATGAAATACCATTTTCTATTAAATAAAACAAGTTTATTTGGCGATAAGTAAATCAAACAGAAGAAATTAGAGATTATAATTTTCTTAAGGTAGTTATTTTATGTAGTCATTACATATCTCAAATGTGGATTTTATTATTTGTTTTCTAAAACAATAAATTCCTTTCTGATAAACTACCTTTCATATTTAAAAATTGATTATATATTTTGGATAGAAGATGATCTAATGTGATTTCAGCAATTTCAACTTAATGTAAAATCCTTCGACATACCATACATGTATTTAATAAAATAAATATATATAATGCTAGAAATCATGCATTCCCTCTATTATGTTACAGATGAAGAAAACAAGCCTCAAAGAGTCCTTTAAAAAGTCACTTGTCAGGCCGGCCCCGTGGCTTAGCAGTTAAGTGCACACGCTCTGCTACTGGCGGGCTGGGTTCGGATCCGGGTGCGCACC
Source organism: Ceratotherium simum simum (assembly GCF_057802395.1). Classification (NCBI taxonomy): domain Eukaryota; kingdom Metazoa; phylum Chordata; class Mammalia; order Perissodactyla; family Rhinocerotidae; genus Ceratotherium; species Ceratotherium simum. Next base: position 24,883,522 of record NC_141926.1, read on the forward strand.
GTCGCACCGTTTCTCCAGCCATGCTGAGGCCACGTCCCACATATAGCAACTAGAAGGATGTGCAACTATGACATACAACTATCTACTGGGCTTTGGGGAAAAAAAAAGGAGGAGGATTGGCAATAGATGTTAGCTCAGAGCCGGTGTTCTTCAGCAAAAAGAGGAGAATTAGCTCAGGGCTGATCTTCCTCACAAAAAAAAAAATTCACTTGTCACTTCTTTAGCAATTAGTAAGCAAAGATTTTGCCAAGTTGAATTTTAATATTATGAAATAAGATCAAGCTAATTATATAAAATGTATAATGTATTACAATATCATAACAAACAACCTAACAAATGTTTTGGCTTTTTTGCTAGTAAGATATTTCAAGTTATCTTTAAAATGGTAACCATTATACTATTTCCAGATAATATTAAATGTAATATATCTATAGAAATTGAATGTACGTTGTAAAAATGTTCAAAAACTATGTGAGAAGCATTTTTGGTGAATTTAACAATAAGAAGTGATTAGTCTACTGTGCATATTCTTTTCATCCTTTATAATGCTTTATGATGATGTCTGTATGTGCTCTTACATGTATGTTTATCTCTCTCATTTGTAGCTTATAAATATTCAGTCCTTTTAAAGAAACTAATGAAGCCAATGAAAGATGTGCTCCAGCAAAGTAGAATGTAAATCAAAAATATAAAAATGAGGGATTCTTGTGAAGGTGGATCTATGCAGGAGATATGTGATTGGAAATCCTAAAATGATTATATAAAGAATCCACAGTTGGATTTCCATATTACAGACCCAAAGAGCATACAATCCAAATAGCAGTCAGAGGGCTGTGGATTCCAGGTAGAGGTCTTTACAGGAAAAACTAATAGAACTGAGTGTTTAAACATTTAAATACATTGTTGAAAGGCAAGTGGCAGAATTGTGTACTTGCATAAAATTAATGATAACTACATGGAAAATCACGTAAGGAAAATAATGAGATAATAGTTAAATGGAGAGAAAGAAAGAGATCAAAAAGAAAAGAGTAATTGTTTTATATTATTTAGACTCAGTATTGATAAGTGTTTTCATAGACATACTGTAAAGATTATCTATTTAACCAAATATTGTGATTTAACCATGAAAATGCTGATAGGAAGGTTTTATCTACCTTGCAGCTCTCATGAGATTATGTATAAAATGCATAAATCATAAAACAGCCTATCAATCAGGTAATCTAGAAATATAGAGATAAGTTCTATGAAAAATTACCATACGATTTGAGGGGTCTGAAAACAGAGAAGAGAAGTTTCACACATGTGAGTAAAAGTTTTCATTATAAGACTTACTGACATACGTCTTTTAAACAATGAGGGTATATTAATTCATAAAAAATTTTTAAATGTTTAAAATTTATTGCTGAGTAAGAATTTTTGAATGCATTAAAATACATGTTTTAAGCAAGGAACTCCATTGCCAAACATGAACCATTGCATTCCAAATCAGAGTTGCATTCTATAATGGGTATTCCCCCTAGGTTTCCAAAATAATATTTTCTCATTTATTTTGCTGATCTTTTCTTAACTAGCAGCTGTATTTTTGTATACATTGATTGAGACAAAAGCAACATAAATCCAGAAGAATACTGGTTGGATGAACATTTTATTTTATAAGGATTTGAGAATGTTTAAACACAAACATGTTTGTATGAAGGCATCTGCGTCTTAACTATTCAGTTTGCAGATAGCTCTAGGTGCATATGTTTCTTCTCAGGCCATTGGAACTACTGTCTCATGTCTAAGAATTGAGAGAAAAACCTCCACTCATCAGAAAACTATGCCAGTCTAATCTCTTAGAGTTGGACTACTTTTGAATTTCAGTTGTTATTTTTTCTTCATATGTCTTTTCACATTTCACAGTATCTCTTCTGTTATGCCCCAATTCTATAAATACGTTGCAGATAATATTTTCTTCTTTAAAATATGCTAGATTTTAATACCTGACATTAAACGCCTTGAGCAGCATTATTTAAGACAAGTCACTATATCTTTCTAAGCAGTGAACATATTAAATTGATAAGTTTGCCAATGGAAATGACTCACAACTAAGCAATACTGGTTTCATTAGAATTGCAGAAAGAGAGACCATAAACATCACTTTATACTATCTATGCTCCACCTCCTTTATAGAAACATAACCCTCCAAAAAGGCAATAGGTTAGTAAATGTTCTCCAAATTGTGTCATCTATCTGAGTGACTATATGAAAGACTATTTCAAAAATGTCAAATTTATTTATGTTAAAATACAAAGCTCTATCGAAGGCAGATACATAAAAAGTCAATTCTCTTGAAGGAAAATAACGTAAAAAGCACAAAGTTTAGTTCTTAAGATTTTGGTGATGAGTTTAATATGATAATATATAAATGGATAATTTGTATTAGCCTCAGACTTTTTGGTTGAGGCATCTTGAAGTGAATGTAACAGAAAATGAAGCATATAATTCATAGACGCCATTAATAGATTTCTAGTCCATGTAGATTTTAAACTATTCCCGTTATTTTTCCCCTTTTGGCATGCAGTGTCTTATTAATGCATGCATAATTCAATAACATTTCAGGCTGTTGAACTTTAGAACACAGCAAAGATGTGCAATTATATTTGGGTAATTCACTTTGAGAAATTGCTGGCGTGTACTATAACTCTATCATTTAATCCTTCTCCTTTAATTTTATCTGTTGATAATTTCAATTATTTTATATTGCCAATAAGTCACTGATGACTATACCAGAGAAATTTTGTTATAGATGTTAGTCAGAGAAGCAAATTAGCTTAAATTATGTACTGTGCAAAGCCAGCAAATTTTTTAATCCTGAGAATTGGCGTTTAATATTAAATTTATACTTGGATTATTTGGCTATACTATTCTTAGAAGATAATTTGTGTCAGGTGGCTCCCCTCAATTTAAGCTCACAAAGTTGTACATTTCTGAAAAATATTTGCAAGCATGTGCTCTCTCTCTCTCTCTTTCACTCACTGGTTTTGGTTTTGTTTTGTCTTGTTTTGCAGGTTAAAGGAGTTTCTTATAAACATATTGGTGTGGCCACAGGTTTTGTAAGGTTTTCTGTGATGTCTGATCTGTATTTATAAAGCTATCACAGTGCCCTTTCCATAACTCCCACTGTCCTATTTTGCCAAGAGACCACCCTTATACCAAATTTCTCACTGTCCATCTCTGCAACATTTTCTTCTCAATCTGCCCAACATGGCACCACAGATACCGATTCTTAGAGGACCCTACATATAGTCTTAGAAAATTTTAGTCAACTAGTCTACATACCTTTTGAAAATGCTGCCCCTTTGTTTTACAAAATCACACCATTATGTAGTGCTTATTTTGAATAGCGTAGCATATAGATTTAGAGTACCTTTAAGTCATGCTATTCACAATGCTTATTAATGTTTTATGTATTAAATATTGAAGGCTTCAATGTGATTTAAAAATTGTTGTGGGCATAATCCATATTTTGTATTTCATTTAAACCACATGGTACCTCCCATAAGGCTAAGCATTTTGACACGTCAATCTAGGAACATTTAACTCATACTTATTTAACTGTTATTTATTTCCTACCTACTATGTGCCAGACACTGTATTGGGTATTAGGTACATTTGTCTCTAATATCATAAAGCTCTATTCAGACTCCGAGTAGCAAGTAGCAACTTATTAATTTGGTGACTTACGGAAGAGCACATTTAAATGAAGTTTTATGCCTAATGAAGCCTATTGTTAATGACAAATGCATGCTAATTGGATTTCATTTTAGATTTTTTAATTTATATTTTGTTTGTCATCAAGAAAACATTGGTGCTATTGAAGTATATGAAAACAAGAAATATGATTATTAAAAATTAGACAATGTTGGATTTGGGAATATATGAGTTTTGATACTTCACCAAATACAACATTGTAATCTGTAAAATGAAGGAATCTTTTATTGTGCAGCACTGAACTGACAGGCTTTCTTAATTCCAAAAGCCAAGTGAGCTATGAAAAGACTTCTCACCGGAATAAGCAAGTAAAAAAATATGCAGAAGAAAAAAAAAGGCAAAGTTCTAAAAGGCAAAGAGAAGTAGCGCAAAGGGAAGCCAATTTTGATGAAAACCGGCAGATACAGAGGAGATATACTAAGTTGCATTAGATGAGAGAATTCTCTTAAAATATGTAAAAATATGAACAAACATAGCTTGAGGTAGAGAAATTAAACTGATAAAGTGAAGCAATATAGACAGCAAAAATGAAAACACAGATATATAGACATGCATTCTATGTCTGATTGTAGGTGACTGTGATGGTTAATTGAGTGTGTCAATGTGGCTAGGCCACAGTACCCAGATATTTGGTTAACTACCAGCCTGAATGCTTCTTTAAATGTATTTTTAGATGAGATTAACATTTAAATGAGTAGACTTTGAGAAAATCCTCCAATATCCTCCATAATGTGGATGGGCCTTATCTAATCAGTTGAAGGCTTTAAGAGAAAACAGACTGAGGTTCCCCAAAGAGTGAAGTCTACCTTTAGATTTGTCTTTGGACTTAAGATGCAACATCACATCTTCCCCAAATCTCCAGCGTGCTGGCCTACCCTGCAGATTTAGACTTGCCAACCTCTGTAATCACGAGCAAATTCCTTAAAATAAATCTCTCCTCCATATTTATCTATCTCTGTCTTTCTACATACCTGTCTCTCTCTCTATCTGCCTATCTATCTATAGGTGTATATAGGTCTATAGATAAACAGGTATAGAGATATATAGATAGGTACATAGATAGAGTTAGATAGATAGATAGATAGATAGATAGATAGATAGATAGATAGATAGATAGATGGATGGGACGGGTCAGAAAGAGAGAGCAATGCCCTAAGGTTCCTCTTCAGCAGAAAGACTTTAGAAATGGGCAGCAATGGTCTCCTGGGACAAATTTGAGACCCTGTGAAGCAGCCGGGAGAAACAACTAACCTGAGTACATGCAATGGAACATATGTTTGGGTCGCTGCAGGCTTGCACCCTGGCAGACAGTGGGTTGGGGTAGATTCACAACCACAGGAGTTCCCCTGGTGAAATCTGAAACTGGCCCCAATACACAGAGGGCAAGGAGAGATGGAAGAAATTGACTCCAGATTGGTAGGTGGCAGTTTTAATAAGCAAGGGAATTTACATGCAAGGCTTGTCTGCAGCATCCTGAAGACAAGTAGTCTCCAAAACTACCCACCCGAATCTTAAGAGTTTCTGTAGAGAGCTTAAGAGGATTCAGTCAGGTATACAGTCCAGATGGTCTTGCTAACACATTACTCTCTCAAGGCTGCATCCTTGAAGGGCTCCTAGTGTGGGAAAAGAGGGTGGATGTACATTCCAAGGACAGGGGAGGGGATGAGGATCTCTGACTGCCTGGGTCCAGCTCAAGGACCACCCTTCAGTCATGTCCTCTAGATGACTTCCTCCAATACTCCACCCCTCATGACTAACTCTTACAATCTTACATGCCCCCCTCTTCCCCAGTGTGCCCTGGGCAGTCAGCAAGGTGTTTTATTAGCAAGGAGGTGGCTCATTTGGTGTCTGTCTGGCTGCATTGGAGGCAGATGCCACAGCAACAGTATAGGCACGTGCAAGAGAAAACACTGATTAAGATAATGATTCCCAAAATAAATAAAATAATTGTTATTAAAAATAATAACAATTTTTCCATCAAGAGCCCCATGATTCCAACCTCTGATTTATTAAGTCCCATAGGCTAGGGGTGGGATGTATCAGGGAGTTCACTTGTGTCATCATCTGACTTAAAGATGATACGTTAGCAGACTCATTCATTATGAACACAGACATTCTATTTGTGTAATGCACAGGTGCTTCCTTGGGATGCAGTAATAAAATCCAATGCCATCTATTTTGGAGGACAGCTTTTCTCAGTTGAGACATTTCAGGGTTCAGTAAGGACAGGCTTTGTTGGCTATCGTTTAAGCTTTGCTGGGTGAATTTAGTAAGGGCTCCTGTGTGTGCTACAATGTCCTCTGGGGCCAATGAAGGGAACAAAGACTTCAGCCAAATGATTGTACCAGTGGATAACAGAATGTGCCCATCTGGCCTTAAGGAGAGGGAGGTTGGCAACTTTCATTACCATGGGGTGAATTCTGCCCTGTGCCGAGGGAAAATCCAGGATGCAGTGGCCCAACCACCCAGGTAGAAGCCATGGCCAACGGTTTGTGCCATAGAACCACTGGGTCCCATTAGGGGCTACCCAATAAATACCTGGGCAATGCAACCAGTCAGTGCCAAACCAGTTGCTATCCTTTAATGTGAGAGAATGACTACCTGGTTCCAGCAATATCCATCCCATATCCCAGGGTTAGTTCTTTTTAGAGTGATTCTTCTGTTCCCAACATAGGAGTGCCTGGGTACTCAAATGTCCATAATCTGGGGTAAGCCACATGAACCCGTCCCAAATCTGAGTCTGGCCACCCATTGCTTTGATGGTAGCATTTTTTGGACCCCTCTGGTCAGCCATTTGGTGCGCTATGTAGTTTGATTGACAGAAAAAAAGAATCCCCAGCCTCAGTGTTACTAGTAATGTGTGCTGCATGCTAGGTTTCTGGATCAATATTGGTACTATCAGATGAATTAAGAGTACTAGTCCTAGCTTGTTCTTCCCTAATCTACTGCTTTAGTGCCTTCTAATCCCTTCCATGGAGTGATGATGCCCACCATGGCAATCCTGATAAGCTAGAGAGGGGCCGCTGCCCACATACCCAACAGTTGGATCGACTGCTGAGTGTACAAGTGGGCCCACTGTAGAAAGGCCTTTCCATCAGGTGCCCGTCTGTGACTGGGCACCCCAGGAGTGGCAGACGTCTAAGGGTGAAGAGACAGATATTTAGTAGGAACTTGTAGGAAAAGATCTTCCCCTTCTATAAGAATTACACTTGTGGTCTGATCCTTAGATGTTAACGTGGCTGCAGCTTTAGGACTTGACCAGGTTGTTTATACCATACACGTTGCCCAGGGAGGCAGCACTGCCAGGCATGGGGAGCTGGACTGGGGCAGGGATATGTCAGACCAGGACCCCTACCTTCTCCCCTCTTTCAATGGTGCCTGTTGCGTTCCAGGTATAGTGCATTTCAGCAGGTCCAGTTTGTAGCAGGACAATGGGATCCCAGTGGAGATTGAGTAGTTCCCCCTCATCTAGGGGTTTGAAGTAATTCACCCATCCCACTGGGATGTCTCATTGCATATTCCAGTAGATAATGCCTTTCCCAGGCTTGTTGGGGCTCGTGTTCTCAGCAGTGTAGCACCTTGATCTCTAGGGAGAGTAAAGGCAACGGCTGTCTCCCACGACTTCTGTACCTTTATGGGCAGGGGTCCCCAGAATGGCATGTGGGGCAACAGGCCCTACTGGTTGACTGTTCAAATGTATTAAAGCCTGGGATAGTACGTTAGTCCACCCAGCCAAGGTGGTTTTACTTGTTAGTAATTTAATCTGCTTCTTTAATGTTCCATTTTTCCTTTCTACCAATCCTGCTGCTTGTGGGTTATAAGGGAGATGGAACCTCCATCAATGTCATCTTCTTTTGCCCAGTCTTGAACATCATGAGCTTTGAAATGTGGTCCCTGATGACTGTCTATTTGATAAGGTTATCCATACATGGTACTCATCCATACATGGTACTCATCTTCTGTAATCCCATAATGGTGGTGGCCTGGTTTGCACAGCAATAGGGGAAATCTTGGGTTAGGCCAGAAGCAGTGTACACACAAATCAAGGCATATTTAGAACCCTCACTCAGAGGGAGGAGCCGATATAATCAATTTGCCAATCCCCCATCAGTTGGGAACTCTGGTGATGGCCCCAGACTCCTTTGGCAATTGCCTTGGGTGTTTAGAACACAGAACATGCTGTTACTGCATTAATGAAGTCACACTGTATTTCAAGGGCAATCCAGCATTTTCAGCAATACGCCATCCCACGTGGAGGCTATGGTGGCTGCACTTCCTATGCGCCAAATCTGCTGTATCTACTGAAGGGTGGGTTGCTAGGGCTCATACCTGGGCTAGAGCGTCAGCTTCCTGATTGCCAAGGGGTGTTAACACCTTTTGAGCCGGGAGGTTGAAAACAGTGAGGACTGCCTCAGGCTCTTGCAGGTGAACCCAAATGTCTTTTCATATATCCTGACCCCATCAGGGCCTATTCATGGTCATCCACCCCTTAGCTTCCAATTGTCGAAGCCATAGGATTAATCCTTTTAGAACAGCCCAACTGTCAGTGCAAAGGGTTAGTGACCAGGGCTCATGAGGGATCACTAGCCAGACAGCTAAGAGTACAGCCCACTGGCTGCTGCGGTTTGTTCCTGTTTCTATCTAGATGATGTCAGTGTTGGGCTGAATAGTGACTGCAGTCCACATCGGCAGGTTGCCCCACCTAAACCCATCTGTATGCTTAATTATTTCCCATTTTTAAATAGATATCACACCATACAACTCAATACATTATATAATAATAATAACAATAATGACAATAATAGAAATATAAGCCTCATTATTTGTGGTTATGGAGACCCAGACATTACATGTTTATTTTCAATATCAGCCACTTAAATACCAGAAATTGGAAATGTCATTAAATTGAATAAAAGTTTTGATTAAAATTACACATTTAGATATTAACAAGCTTGAGACATTTTCTATCTGAAGCCTCAACTCTTCCATGTTCTCAGTTTAATCTACTTGCTTCCTTCAAAAGAACTGGAGAAATAAATGATTAATTTACTTTTAACCTTCATAAATACTTTAATGTAGGGTTGACTCATGAGGCAGAAGATATGCATTCAACCCTATCATGAATCCGAATCAGTAAAATACTCTGAGCATAAATAGCTTTCCCAGTGAAGCAAATTAATTTATCTGGGACAGCAAGTAATTTAGTTAATCATCTCTTCTCCCTTTGTACATAATACCCTGCTCTCCTGAAACATTTGCATTTACCTTGCAGGAGGAAATTACTCATCTCCAGAAACCTTTACTCATCTGACTTTCTTTGCACTCATATCCAAGGCTCATTTTGGTGGAGAATTTCCCCATCCTAAAAAAAATGAATATTTATGCAAGTATATTTTCAACCTTTCTGAATATTTTAAGTACTTTTGGCTCAAAACACCTTAGCAATTATCAGAATGACTCCATTATTGTACTACTATAAATATACAGATATTCACTTTATTTTCAAACTGAATGAACTATATGTTATACTTAGCTGTCAGATTTCCATTTCAGGAAACTCAGTAGGGAAACCAGGAGATGTCATTAATGTAATTTAAAACAAAGACTAAAAACAAAAATTAGTATGAAATACTCTCCTGCCATTGTTTTAACAGAAAAGACTTTAAGACAAAATGAGCAGTAAAAATATGTGGTAACAACAGGCATAAATTTTTCTTTGTTTTACTTAGCACGACATTATAAGCTATCAGTTTATGAAGAAGTTCAGTTATACCCAGAACACCACAGTTTGATGTCATTGATTAAATAATATGGCAGTTAACATCTAAAGCAGCAGTGGCTTAAGCAACACTATAATAAAATGATGACTATGAGCACATGAGGTAGGCAGTACAATAAGTTTCTAAGACTCTCTAAATATTTTAATTGTAGAAAAATATAAATGATGGTCCAGTGATTTCTATATAATTTCTGCTTTATGTAACAGGAATAAAACAAAAGTATCACATAAATAAGTGCCTGTGGTAGTAACATATTGAAAAGTATTTGCAAGAAATTTTTCTTTTTTTGCTTAGAAGATTTTCTTGTTAAACTCGTTGGTCTATACACGTAAATTGCATAGCAATGTTATAGCGGAATTGAAGAGAGAAATAAATGAAAAGAACTTATTCATAAACGTTAAGGACTACTAACAAATCACAGTGAGTTTCAGATTGTGACATTGTAAATGGCACTAAAACATTAAGAGTTCTGTTGTAAAATTATTGTTTTATCTTCCAATTAAATGGGAGCATTTATCAGAGGTTTAAACAACGTGGTTCACAGAAAAGAAGTATTTCTCTTGGCCCAGATGAGGATTAAGCATTTCTGAATTCTACATCCATGTCTGAAAGGATTCTACCATCCAACTTGCATTTCATTATCCACAAAATGGCAAATGATACGACCTATATTTTCACTAACATTTTGAAGAAAAGAGAGTGGGTGTGCTTCCGTTTCTGGCTATAGTGCCGTAATTATTTCTATACTATCCTAAAATATAAACCTCTGACTTTCAACTTCCCTCAGCCTTTTACATATTAAATCAAAGGCCACTTCTTGCTTTGTTCCAAAATACAATTTTTATTTTATGTTACCTCAAAAGCACTGCATGAAACAGGACTAAGACACAGGTAGTATGTGTGTTTGGGGGGATTAGGAGTGAGGGAAGAAGTCAGAGAGAGACAGGAGAGGAGGAAGAGAAGACCCGCACCTGACTTTTCTCCTGCAGATTTAAGAACTTGATTCTTCCAGGACATCTGAGAACCATAGTTGCCTCCTAGAATTGTCTGTTCCAAGGACGGTTGTCTGGGATATTTATCGGTGGGCTCCCATCCTCCAGTCATTCTTGTTGGTATGGAGGAGAGGCGTTAACCAGGCTTCTTCCCAGCTGCATTTGTCTGTGGTTTCAGTAAAGAACCCGTGGCAGAAAGCAGAAAAATGTATATCATGCACTTGGGTTGGTATGCTGAAAAATGGCTGACCTGGGGTGGGAGGCAGAAAAACAAAAGGAGCTTCCACACAGAGCCCCATTTTCCTAGAAGTCTGTAAATGAAGCCAGATAACACCATTATCACGCTGATGCCCCCCCCTTATTAAAATATGCCTCGAGGACAATTTAGAATATATCATGAAATCAGAAGGAATCTTATCCAACGTTAAAATAGCCTTCTCTTATTTTTACTCTGTGCCCGACAGGAAGAGAGACAGAGAGAGGTGACTGAGAACAATGGGAAGTGTTACACTTAGAAAAGTCTTCTAATGTGGATAGAAACCATAAATTAAAAAGAAAATAGAATTTCTGGAATTTCTAAGAGACAAAGGAAAGGACATATTTTGTTTTTGTTGTAAAAGTATATGACAAACATTCCCTTTATTTTTAATTAATTATCCCTTCGACCTATGCAAATACTCCAAAACTGTTCATAAGAAAGTGTACTGTTTAACCATTCATATCACCAGAGTTCTAAACAAATATTTTGCAAATAATGGTGAGAAATCTTTATAATAAGTCTTTATATCTGATAATGCAAGTACCTCAGCTTTATTCCTCTTTAAGAATATCTTTTCTCTTTTTGGCCATTACATTTTCATATATAATTTATAATCAGTTTGTCAATACACACACGCACACACGCACTGCTGTAATTAATTTAAATTAGTATTGTATTGAATCTGTACATCAATTTTGGGGAAAATTGACATATTTAAAGTATTGAGTTCTTTGTTCTGTGTACGTGGTCTATCTCTCCGTTTGTTTATATTTTTACATTTTTCTCTCTAAGTGTTGTTGCATATTTCTCCGCGTGGAGATCTTGCATGGGTTTTGTTAGCTTTAATGATAGGCATGTGATTTTGAGATTCACACAAAATTGAGCAGAAAGTACAGAGAATTCCCTTATACCTACTGCCCCCATGCATACACAGCTGATCTCACTATCAATATTTCACACCAGAGTGGTACATTTGTTACAACTGACGAACCTACATTGATAGATCATTAACACACAAAGTCCATAGTTCACATAAAGGTTCACTCTTGGTGTTGTACATTTTATAGGTTTTGACAAACATATGATGGCATGTATCCACCATTCTATTATGATACAGAATAGTTTTGCTGCCTTAAAAATCCTCTGTGCTCCAGCTGTTCATTTATTCCTCTCCCCCACCCTTGGCTACCACTGAACTTTTTACTGTCTCCCTAGTTTTGCCTTTTCCAGAATGTCATGTAGTTGGAATTATATAGTATGTGGCCTTTTCAGATTGGCTTCTTTCACTTAGTAATACACATTTAAGATTCCTCCATGACTTTTTGTAGCTTGATAACACATTTCTTTTTTATTGCTGAATAATATTCCACTGTCTGGATATACTATAGTTTATTTATCCATTCATTTACACAGTAGTTGCTTCTAGGTTTTGGCAGTTATGAGTAAAACTGCTATAGACATCTGAGTTTGATTTATTTTTTAACATTAATTCAACTTTGCAATAAAGTAAGCTTGGTTATTATATATTATGTTTTTCTGTATTGCTGAATTCAATTTGTTATTTTTGCTTCAAATATTTGGATTTATTTTATGGCAAATATTTAGTATGAGTTTCCTTTCTTGCACAGTCTTTGTAAGGTTTTAGAATTAATGATATGCTAGCCTCATAGTTTCCTTTTTTGTACTGCCATTGTAAGGTTTAAATATTAATAATATGCTAGCCTCATAGATTGTCTTGGAAATATTCTCTTTTTCTCTATTCTCTAAAAGACTTTCTTTAAAATGCTTCTTTAAAATATTTTTAGAATTCACTAGTGAACTTTTTTGGCAATATTGTAAATTATTGACTCAAATATTTCATAAATATAGAACTATTTATATTTATAATTCTTCTTGAATTAATTTGAAAATCTGTGTTTCTCAAGAAATTCATCTCTTTCATATAATTTAAAAAACTATTGGCATAAAATTGTTATCTCTCATAATTTTTAAAAATCTAACATAGAATTCCTTTTTTTTCATTCTGATTACCTGTAAATTGTAGCTTTGATTTAATTTTTGATTAATCTTCCTCAAGATATGGGCATTTTGTTAAAGTTTTCAGAAAACCATCTTTTATCTTTATTAGATTCCTCTTTTATATGATTGATTTGTGAATGATTGCTTTTTGTTCTCATCTTTATTATATCCTTTTTTGCTATCGCATGTGTATTGGGGGGAGGTGTTTTATCTACTTCTTGCGATGGGTGCTTAAAGTATTGATTTTTCAGCCTCTTTTTATTACTAACAAATGCATTTTAACTATAAATTTCACTTTAACAATTGCTTTTGCTGCATCTACAGATTTTGTTATGTCATATTTCTGTTATATATCAAGTCAATATTTTCAAATTTATATTTAGAAATACTTTTTAACTTACAGTTACATTATTTATATTATTTGTGTATGTCTATTCCTTGTTTTATAAATATGTGTTTTAGTTATATTATTATTAAGTTCTAATTTAATTCTAATGTGCTGAGACAACACATTCTAAATAATTTTATTTAAAATTTTTTTAACACTTGATTTATGGCCTGTTGTAGTCTAAATTTGGGCTGTATATATTCTGTTTTGGTGAATGTTCCGTGTGGACTTGAAAATAAAATATTTTGCTGTTGCTCATATAATGCCTTATATATGAAAATAACATTCAGCTTATCAAGCATATTGTCAAATCTCTTATTTTTTTGCTGATATTACCATCTGATTGTTCTATAATTTACTGATGGAGGTGTGTTTAAAATCTGCAGTATCATTGAGAAATGTCTTTCTGTTACAGTTATCACTTTTTATGTATAGAGGAATTAAAAATATAGTAATTTTTTCTTCCTAAAATTTAGCTTTTATCAATATGAAATATAATTTTTTGATCTCTAGTAGCACATCTTGCCTAACATTTTGTTTTATGCAATATTGGTATAGCTATGCCAGCATTCTTTTTGTTCATGCCAGTATGGTGTATATTTTTATCATTCTCTTACTTTGAATACTATGTATCCTTAGTTAAAATCTATAGTTTAGGTGTCGGCCCAGTGGCATAGTGGTTAAGTTCGTGTGCTGCACTTTGGCGGCCCAGGGTTCACAGGTTCTGATCCCAGGTGCGGAGCGATGCATTGCTTGTCAAACCGTGCTGTGGCGGCGTCCCATATATAGTAGAGGAAGATGGGCACAGATGTTAGCCCAGGGCCAATCTTCCTCAGCAAAAAGAGGAGGATTGGCATTGGATGGTAGCTCAAGGCTAATCTTCCACACACACACACACACACACACGAAATATGTATATATATAGTTTTTAAGCAGTATGTAGTTGTTGTAATATACTTGTGGTATAATTACAGTATATAGTTGTTGGCTGACAATTTATTTTCTAGTATTTCTAATTGGAATATTTCCTTGATTTACATTTAAAGGCTTACTTATATTTTTTAGATTGCCAACCCCATACTTTTTGTTTGCTATTTTTCCATCTGTTCTTTGTTCTTTCTCTGTACTGTCTTTTAGATCAATCAATTGCTTATTATTATTCTATTTATCTCTTTATTAATATTGTGATTATAATTTTTAATCATTTCAAATATTCACTGCAATGATTACATTATGTATCTTTGACTTGTTACAGTACATCCAAAATTAGTATTTTTATATTTTTAAGAATACCAAGAACCTAAGAAACTTTTAAGGAAAACAACTCTTAAATTCCGTTTGCCCCCTTCTATCTACCCACTACTGTTGCTGAATATTTAAATTCATATATATTTTAAATGCTGAAAGACATTTCTTATTTTGACAGTCAATATTTATTTTTATTTACCAACCTACTTACTCTCTGAACTGTTATTTCTTCCTGCGTGACCATGCTCCCAAAGTTCTTCATAGGATCTTTACCTTTTTACCACCAATCATTTTCTTAGGGGTTATATTCTGACTAATTTCTCTACATTTTTTTTTAATTAAAGAAGACATCTGTTTTCCCTTTAGCATGCTAAGATATATTTTCTGGGTATTGAATTCTTGTTGAACAGTTTTTTTTTTTCCTTCAGCCATGTAAAGATGTCATCTACTGACTTCTGGCTTAACCAGCCCCTAGTTTTTTCCCATGTTTATAGATGATGCTGACCCTGTTGGGTCTCCTCTTTCATTCATTGCTAGGCCTCCATAGATGTCCTTGTTACCCTTTCTTCTAAGGGGTTTCAACTAAAAGTGTGGAATATTTACTAAGCCCTCCACTTCCACAGTCCCAGAACTGCAACTTCAGGAGCCTCAGCATTATCAGATTGACACTGTCTCTGCTCCCACATTTTAACCATCCCTCAGTTATTTCTGAACAGACATCTATGTACATAGATGCATGTATAATATATAGAGATGTATGTATCTATGTCTATAAATATCACTTAGGGCTAGGCAAATATCTCCAGGGAATGTGCATGCTTAGTTCAAGCTCAATTATTTCTAATTTTTTTCTCTCTGGAGTCGTGGCCCCCTCAACTCATAGCCACTTTCAGAGTCTGAACTTCAGTCATGGTCTTTTCGTTTCAGTGACAATGATGGAAACCCTAGGCTGCTGCTTCCCACTCAGCCTCTATTCTTTCTAGTCTCTCTATTATCCTTCCTCTCTAGACAGTCGCTTGGTTGACTCGATTGCTGTCTGCAGTCAAGAGAGTGATATTTTTTTGGGAGGGAGGTAATTTTTCACTGAGTTTTTCTCAGTGAGAGGGTTAGCGTAATAGCAGCTGCTCTGTCATGTCCAGAAACGGAAGTTTGTCATAGTCTCCTTATATGCCATCCTAACTTTCCCTCTAGTACCTATCACAGTGTGTGGCACACATAATTTTTCAATAAATATTAGTTTAATGAAACATTGGACAAACCACTTTAATAATGCAGCCCCTTAGAGTTACATGTAAATGAGAACCATGCAAAATTCTAAATCTATGAGCATGTTTGAGAACTATCTGAAATATGGAGTGAATTCTTTTAAATGAATAAAAATTGAAAATCTTAACTGTTGTATAAAACTGTTGTGGAAAATCTGACTATAGGATCATAAGTAAAATAATAATCATAATGTATTGCGATTTATACACTTTTAGCAAAGAATCATCTGGGAACAGAGAAGAGGAGCATTTTGAGTCATACTGTACAGGATGGGGAGTTTGAGAAGGCTTCCCTGAGGTCAAACTTTGCCTAAAACCTGAAGGCAAATTAATAATCCAAGTAAAGAATAAGGAAAAGGTCATTACAGACAAGAGGAATGGCATATGGGAAAGCCCAGAGGTATGAAAGTAAATCTAAAACATGAGAAAGGTGCATGCAAATGTAACTAAATGCTAAGGGCATAATTGATACCATTAAATATAAGTCAAATAAAGAAATGATAGAGTTATAAATCTTTGACATTTGTTAATCTCACAGTAATCAACCCCTCCATATGAGTAGCCTTAAGAATTTTTTTGATAAATTACAAAAGATATCAGGATATAGAGGAAGATTGAGTTATTAAGGAACAGAACACTACCCATATTAGCTCATGTGATGGAGAAAGACCACTATGTCTTCTATAAAATACTCACTGCTGCCACTCTTTGGGGCAGTGTGCTTCATTAGATCAATTCTTCTTCTGCTAAAAACAGAAGGTATAATATATATTCTAGACAAAAGCCCAACACTGCTTTCAGACCATAAGTATGGTCAGATCACTGTATTTATTAGTGGTGCAAGTGGTTTAAAGTACAGATCCCATTTACCTTTTGAAATGGAAGTATTGATGTGTCTTCTAAAAATGCAATGTAAGTAAAAGTGTTTTTTCCTGTAGAGACTGTTTTGATTGAAGAAGAATAACATATTATGGCCATACCTCACTTCTCAGGGCTACCAAATAGTAAAAATACATTAAATTGTAGTTAAATATATGAAAATGAACCTCAAGGGAATGGTTAAAAATCATCATTTTATCAACAATATTTAGGTTACACATTCTGCCTCTAGAAAAAGTTTTTGTTCATTTAAATGTATTTAGTGTAATGTGTAAAAATTCCCAGGCCCTCTTTAAGGACATCGGACTTCTGAATATAAAGTTTACTTAATACTTTATTGTATTTTAAACATACTTGGTACAATCTAGAAGATGGACTGTTTTAAATCAAGAAAAAATATTTTTAAAGAAACGCATGACACCTAAAGAAGGAAACAGCTTTTCAGTTTTTAAAAGCAACATATAGGGACTTAAAATCCTAAAATAAGAAACCTAGTAGCTGTCAGCTTAAACTTGTGATTCAAAACCAGCATTAAAGAAGCAGGATTGCCTTATAAGTACAACACAGGGTGCCTAAGGAATAATAAAAAAGGAATAAGTTTAATTGCCAATATGTTACAAATGGGTTTCATTTTACTACTTTGAAGTGTTGCCCTATTTTAACATCCTTTTCTAATTAAAAGTCACGTTTTAAGAGCTTAATTGTTGATACTGCTTCACCCTTTTATTTTAAATTATTGATATTGACAGGCCTGAAAATACATTCCTCAGGGCACGTGCTGCCCTAAATGACCTCAATGGCTCATTTTCTAGGATGAGGGCTGCTATACAGATCCATAAAAACCAAAGAAGTGGAACACTGCAGGCTTTAAACTGTCACCAGTTGTTCAAACTCAGACTATGCTTCATAGGCAAATAGGTGTTGTCACACATATTGGAGGCCTCCATAAATGGCCCAATAGTATTTTGTCCTACGTATAAATTACTATAAATTACCTTGATATTGATAAATCTGTGGTTACAGCTATACTTAAGAGAAAATTAGAGATCCTTAGAAGATAAAGTCTATAACATGATTCCTTTAGCCTTCAAAGAAATATAAATTTTGGTTTTTTGAGGAAGATTGGCCCTGAGCTAACATCTGTTGCCAATCTTCCTCTTTTGTTTTTCTCCCCAAAGCCCCAGTACATAGTTGTATATCATAGTTGTAGAGTTGTAACTTTTCTATGTGGGAGGCTGCCTCAGCCTGGCTTGATGAGTGGTGAGTAGGTCCACGCGCAGGATCCGAACCAGTGAATCCTGGGCCACTGAAGCAGAATGCGTAAACTAACCACTACACCACCGGGCTGGCCCAGAAATATACATTTTATTTTTAAAAAAAAGCTTAGCTTTTCTAGTGTAACATTTAACTTCATGTAAACCACAATTTGTATGCTTTCAAATATTGCATGTGTTACTAATAAACAGTGAGTGCCTGTGAAATAATTAAAACAATAAAGGTATGTTAATTATTCTCAAAAGAATGTTAGTATAGTAGATGGTCCTTTTGTTTTTTAAATCACTTGAAATAGCATTTTCCTCTTCCTATAACTAGGTGTTAAAAATTAAACCAACAAATTTAACCAAGCACCATAGCAGTCTATTAGTTTCATAGCTACTAACTTCATAATAAAACCTCTATGACTATTATCTCTTCATTTCATGTAATTTTGATGTTTCTAAGATAATGTTTCTATTTTAGACTTGATTTTGACTAAAACTTATTTTTATTCTAAAACTCTTGAAGTCAGTATTCATCAAAGTGTGCAGTGTCCAGAGGCAGAGAGGCAGCCTAATCATGTAAACCTGAAAAATTGAGAAGAAAACCAATTTTCTCTGCTCTTTTTTGCATTACTGGTTTATTTAGCAAAGTGAAACAATAATAAAATAAATCATTTGAGTTTCCCAAGTGAAACCTAATAAATAGCAACCAAAAACGTTTTAAAATGGACGTTCAGTAAATTACAGAATGGCAAGTAAAAGAAATGTAAGAGATGTTTTGAATTTTCAGTTGAACAATATATCTCTGTCCTGCAAATAATATTTAAAAAGTTCTTATGAAACCATCAAGTAGTTGTTCAGGCGGTGAAATGTTTTCAGACCACATCTAATGAAAGTAGAAACGGAATGCATCAGAAATTATTTGAAGTTTTGAGGAACTTACTTGAGATATAGTTTTGCTTTTATTTTTCTTTTGCTTCTAAAAAAAGGCATTGAAAAAGAAATCTGTGTTCATTCTCTGTGATGTGTGCATAGAATAAATCACCGGCTTAATTTTAGATCGTGTTTCAAGATTTCATATCTATGGACAGGTTTCGAATGTAATGGTTTGAGGAGAAGCAGTAACTAACTATCTCTATTATGTGTAATCGTTATTAATTATAATAGCTAATATGTATAAAAATTATTTATGGTGCAGACATTGTGCTAGGTATTTCTTTCTTTTTTTTTTTTTTTAAAGATTTTATTTATTTATTTTTCCCCCAAAGCCCCAGTAGACAGTTGTATGTCGTAGTTGCACATCCATTCTAGTTGCTGTATGTGGGACGCAGCCTCAGCATGGCCGGAGAAGCGGTGCGTCGGTGCTCACCCGGGATCCGAACCCAGGCCGCCAGCAGCGTAGCGCGCGCACTTAACCGCTAAGCCATGGGGCTGGCCCTGTGCTAGGTATTTCTTGAATTTTCTCCTTTGGGCCTCATGACACCTTCATGAAGTGACAATTAATAATTATCTTCATGTTATTGATGAAGAAACAAAACCTTAGAGAGCCTAAGTAACTTTCCAGTATCAAGCAGCTCGAAGTGGCTGAGCTGGAATCTGAACCCACGTCTGTCTGCTTCCAGAAACTGGTTCTTATTTTTATGCCATACGCTTTCTGTCATTTTAGAAAAGTGTCTCTGATCACCCCCAGTTTTAAGCAGAGAAACTTTATGATGTTAGAAGTTAGTGTTGTAATAGGATCCACTGCCGAAATAAAATGGTGGGTTGTTCACAAGTTGATAAAATAAAATTCTAACCACACTGACATTTTTTGAAGAAGAGAAAATTATTATATTCTTAGAATCTATAATCTGTAATGGTTCAGTTATGTACTATATTACTTACCTACATCATTTTTACAATCAAATCTATACTCTATATCCCATTTTGTAGCAAATTAAAATTTGCTACAAAATGTAGGAAATTAAAATTTCCCATTTTTGTAACTTTTTATTTTCACATATTTTAACACTTATGGTAAAGTTGCAAGGATAGTATAAGGAATTTGGGTATACTCTTCATCCAGATTTCCTAATTTTAAAATGTTGTCATATTTGCTTTCTCTTTCTGTATGTATATGTGTGTGTGCGGGTGTACACATATATAACCTTTTGTACCCTGTTTCTCATCAACCTTTTACCAATGAGTCTTAGCATTCATTACTGCATCTTACTTGAAACAGTTATTAATATGATGGTCACTAAATGACACTTTTTAAAAATCTCCATCATTCTGCCATTCCAGTATATTTATTAGGTGGAATTCTACTCTAAATGAACTCTTTTTCATTTTCCCTCTTTACATAATCATTCATTCATTTATTTAAGTATGAATACATGGTTTCTCCTTTTATTTATTGGGATATAATTTGTTGATATTATTATTTATTTAGATAGTCAAAGTGTTCCAGATTTATCCAGTGGGAGCTGGATAACTTCAAACTGGATCCAGGGTCTTTTTTTTACATGCCCTAATTTTCTTCGAGTACATCTTTACTTTCTGGTGAAAGAAGATGTTCCAGGATTGTTTATAGTTTACTTGTCCGGGGCTGAAATCAGCTGCTTGCTCAAGGAGCCTTAGATCATGTGTTCACACTGCTACCTCCAATGCCAGTGGAAGACCACAGTGTTTTTCTATTCTTCCCCTAGTTATAAATTTGTAAGTCATTACTTCAGCAATGAGAAAGCTGGCTCCCTTTATCCTCAATTTAATTGTTTATTTGCTCAAACTAAAAAAGAAAAAAAAAGTAGTTTTATTAGTATTTCTAATATATCACTGCCCTAAAACTTAAACCTACTAATTATAATTCAGCTTTTGTCTAGAGTTCTTTTTCTTTGTAGACTGAAGATATATCACTAAAATTCTGCTTTTTAAAGTTACTTCTTTATAGTTAGTTCTTTCCCCCTCTTTAACGTGGTCTTATTAGTCATTTCAAATACAAACAGGTTTGCTTGTTTCTGTTTCTAACACTTTTAACCTTTTATCCATCCTTGCTGATTTTATTGAGTTTTGTGGTATGGATTCCAAAAGTGAAAACTATAAAAAAGGTAGATTTAAAGAAGTCTTAAACCATGAGAGCCAACGTTTCCAACCTGTTTTACCCGCTCACAAAAACAACCAATTACAATTTTGTCTGGCTTATCCCCACTGGATTTCTTTTTGCAAAACTAAGCACACATAAATATTTAATTATCCCTCTCTCTTACTTACAGAAAAAAAATGTAAAATATATATATACTTTTGCAGTTTGCTTTTCTTATGTAACAATGTGTCCTAGAAATTGCTCAATATCAGTTAATAGAAATCCTCCACATTCCTTTTGTGCTGCATATTACTCCCCCCAGAAGATTTACCACAATTTATTTAACCAACCTCCTATGTATGGGCATCTAGTTTGTTTCCAATATTTTGTAATTACAAACAATGCTGTTTCAGTGAAGGTTCTGGGTCAAGATGTAAAGACATACATGGTTTTATTAAATATAGCCAGATTTTCTTTCATATTGTATGAATCTGTGAGAATGCTTATTTTCTCCCAAGCTCACCAACAGAATATGTTATCAAGCTTTTAATTTTTGATAATCTGCTAGACGAGAAATGGTATCCTAGTGTACTTTTGACTTACATGCATGTATAGTGAGTGAATGTGAACTTCTCCTATGTTTAAAGCTCGTTATATCATGTTTGTGAAATCCCTGTTCGTGTGTTGTACACATTTGCCTATATGGTTTTTAGGCTTAGTTACTTCAATTATATGAGAGCTTTATACTTTTAAAAGATATATTAGCCCTTTATCTCTGACATATGTTACAAATTTCTCCTGCCTGTTTGTCATTTGTTTTCTCTTGGTATTTATGCTATTTGGGACATGCAAGTTTTTTTTTATCGTTTTAAAATTTTTTGTCAGATATCTTTTCTTTTATTGCATCTAGATTTTGAGTCATATTTAGAGATTCTTTCCCACAACTAAGGTTAGAGAGGAATTTACCCATGAGTTCTTCTAGTATTTGAATGGTTTCTTCTTTTTAAATTTATATTTATCTATTTGTCATCTATCTATTTTACAATTAATTTTCTGTTTTTTTTAATAGATGAGTTGAGACCATTAACATTTATGGATAAGCTAATATATTGGGTCTCCAATTTCACGTTATTTTATGTAATACTATGTTTATTATACAATATTTTTTTCTCTATGTAATGTGCTTTCTTCCATAATTTTAAAATAATTTTGACATTTAAGAAAGTCTGTATTTTTGTTCTAGTCATTACCTCTGTTCTCGTACCTCTTAAAATTTCCCTTAGACCAAACAGAGAAAGATATATACTGCATGGTATCAATTGTATGTGGAATTAAAAAAAAAAAAGCAGTCACAAACTCATCGAAACAGAGTAGAAAAGAGCTTGACAAGTGCTAGGGTCTGGAGAGGGAGAGGGTGGTAAAAGGGTACAAACTCTCAATTATAGGGTGAATAAGGTCTGAGGATTTAATGAATAACATGGTGACTATAGTTGATAACACTGTATTGTTTAGTGATATTTTTTGACTCATATCTATTTCCTACACATTAGATAATGGGCTTAGTCTACTTCATTTTTTCTTTCTCTCATCTCCATTTTTTATTGTATTAATTGTTCTTTGTCAGAACATATAATATTTATATATTTTCTTTGAAGATCCACTTCTTTTTTTTTTTTTTTTGGTGAGGAAGATTAGCCCTGAGTTAACATCCCTTGAGAGTCCTCCTCTTTTTGCTGAGTAAGATTGGCCCTGGGCTAACATCTGTGCCCATCTTCCTCTACTGTATATGTGGGACGCCTGCCACAGCATGGCTTGATAAGCGGTGCACAAATCTGCACCCAGGATATGAAACTGCGAACTCTGGGCCACTGAAGCGCATCAGACGAACCCAACCACCACTCCAACAGGCTGGCCCCTAAGTATCCACGTTATAAAAATAATTTAGAACTACTTTTAACTACATGAAATGCTAATTATCATTCCCTTTGCCAACGTTTCCTCCATTATCTCTTCTTTGAGTGAAAGTCATCTTCTTGCAGATTCCTCAAGAAAGAGTTGTGGGCCAGTATATTCCCTGAGTGTTGCATTTGAAAACTTTTTGTTGTTATTGTTGTTCTATAGTCTTCTATATGCTTCCATAAACTTAATACTAGAAGAATAATGGCTGGATATAGAATCCTTAGCTCTCACTATGTTTATAAGCCCTCTGTTCTCCTCAACTCCCAAATAGTCATGTGTGTTCATGTTGACCTTTGCTTAGTTTGCATCCTTTGTGCTTCAGGCAGAATGTTTATGTTCCCCTAAAATTCATATATTGAAACTTAATCCCCATTGTGATAGTATTTGGAGGTGGGTGCTTGGGAGGTGATTAGGTCATGAGGGCAGAGGCCTCAAGAATAGGATTAAGACCCTTAAAAAAGAGACTCCACAGAGCTCCCTCACCCCTGCTGCCATGTGAGGCACAGCAAAAAGATAGCAGCCTAAAACCAGGAAGCGGGATCTCACCAGACACCCAGTTCAATGCTGCTTTGATCTTGGACTTCTCAGCCTCCAGAATCGTGAGAAGTAAATGCTTATTGTTTAAGCCACTCAGTCTATGGTATTTTTATCACAGCAGCCCAAATGGACAAAGACATTTTGTCACATGGATCTGTGTTTTTAATTCCCAGTTATTCATTTCAGATTAGTTTTGCTTTCTTTCCTTTTAACTCTAATCATTTGTGAACATTACCAAAAGTCTCTCTCTCTCTCTGTCTCCCTGTCTCTCTATTTCCTTCTCCCACCTACTGCCTCATGACCCCTATCTCTTTTTCCATCACTTACTCTACATTACTCTGTTTCATTATTCTTTGATAAGTGACAGTACTAGGAGATGAAAAAAATACACACAAGTTTAATAATGTCATTATATATGTCTATAGGCTCAAAACATTTTTCACATGGATAATATGTAAATCTTAATCATTCTGGTATTCTCTATGACTAGCACGATATTCACCCTTAGTTGATACTTGGTGATATATGTAGGATTCATCTAAATTTTAACAATTTTCCTACTTTTAAAATGCAATTTTGGGAATAGAGAATAATTATTGCTAATTTCAGGGTAAAGATGACTTCTTAAACTTGAACCTTAGTTTTATTAGAAGAGCAACTACAGTAATTGAATCATGCAAATCATATGTTAATTTTCTAGACATGTACATCACTGTATGTAACTATTCCCAGCTTCCCCTCTAACTGAAATTGCCCAGGTTATAACACCCTACTCAAGGTTCAGAACTATGCACTTACCACCTCTGGGATTTTTACTGAGATTTATGGAGGGGGCTAACAAGTCAAGTCTGAGGAAACATGCAGAAGGAAGTACACTGCTAGTGAGTAAAAATGGATAGCAAAGCTGGTCCAAATAACCCAATCCCTGGTAGTTTTCTTTTTCCAGTTACCATCCAAGCTTATGGTGGTAACAATAGCTTTTCCCTTTCCATACGATGACCTGTGTCAGTCTCTGTTTCTTGGAGTCAGAAAGGCATAAGTTACACAAAAAGGAGGGATCCAGGAACAAGGCTAAAACAGAGGATTTAGTGAGCCGGTTGAGGCATAACCCTGAGCCGCCGAGTGTAGTGATCTCCCAGTGCCAGGAGGTTAGGCTGGCAGTCCACAGTTAGTGTTGCTGATGTAAATAAAATTTTTACTGGTTATCAGTTGAGATCTGGATACCTAGAGACCTTTTTTTTTTTGCTACTGATTTAGAGCACTTTTAAGAAAAAATAATTAAGAACGAGAGTTTTAAATTTCACTAAACAGTTTGCAGCAGGAATCAGACTGATTTAGTTCTGTATTGTCCATCTATAGGTAGATAAGAAAAGATGATTTGAATTAAACCAGTTTATACATATGAAAAATTTAAACACGGCCTGGCATGTAATAAGCACACAATAAATGTTAGTAGCTGTTGTTGTTGCTGCTGTTAATGCTGATGTCATTACTACAACAGGAAACATTTCCCGGTGTAACCAGAACTATGAGACGGCTGACAACTTGGTCCAAATAGTGCTCTCTCTCATATGTTGTTTAACTGCAGCATTGCTTGAATTCTCTACTGCCTTAGGCTTTTCTGGTTACAAATATAAGAAGGAGCCTGGATATTGAAATGGAGAATCAAATAAGTTAGGCATTTCTGATAACTTTTGTCCATCTCCTCGAAAATATATCCCATCTTCATTCTGTCTTGATCTTACGTGACCCTAGAAATATATCTGCTGGTGTTATGATGACCCCAATAGGCATATGTGACAAAAAATATGGTGAGAGAAATCACTATCCAGAAAAATTGATAGACCAAAAAAAAACATGAAAGATTACGTGCATGAGCATTTTCTGAGTGACTGACTTAGAAGTACAAAGTAAGTAAAATTTCAGATAGGGACAAATTTATCAGGCAAGCAGATCCTCACAAGAGATGCTCTGTTCAATTCAGTCATGTAGGCAATTGACTACAGTACTTCTCATTTGTTGATTTCGTTGACATAAACGTGCGCCTGTATCTGGCAAACATTGAAATGAGAAACATTTGCTCTTGGAAACTCACTGGTGAGGATGATTCAAATTAAGAGCAAACCTTGAATACCCTTTCTGTTCTTGCTTTCAGAAATGTCTCCCCCTACTCTTGATTCTCTTCCAGGAAAATTACGTCTTTCCTCCAACATTGTTACCTGAAACTTTCTCTGACTACTGCAACTACAATGCCTTTTATATTTACCTAAATTGCAGCTCATGACATATTATTGCAATATGATGGCTAGCAGCGAGATCATGGCAGTTAATTAACTTTAATGATGCTCAGTCTCTTCATCAGAAAAAAGTGTATGTGGGAGAGGATGTTGTACACATCTCACAAGCCTGTTTTTAGCATTGAAGAGAACAAGTATTGAAAGAGTGAGAGGCATAAGAAGTATAGTAGGAGTTTACCAAATATTATTTCTTTGTAGCTAGGGCAAGTTTATTTTTATATATAAAGAGTTCAAAGCCCATGTAGCCAAAATGAAGTAATTTTACTGTATGTACTCTTACAATCTCAGCTACAACCTTTAAAGTTAGCAATGTCTCTCTTTGATTCATTTATTTATGTTCCAGGGAATGTATTTGACAGTGGGTATGTGATGATGAGTTAAAACAATACAGCTTTGCTCTCAGAAAGTTTACAGATGTTGACTAAGAATTAAGCCAATAAGTAAATAAGCAAATAAATAGTAATTAACTATGTGAAATGAGTGGGAAGAGAAGAAATTCTTCTAGGCAGATAAAAACAACATTTGAAAAGACACTTTAATAGGAGAAAGAATGATCTATTCAAGGAGCAGGTGATGAGGAGGAGGAGGTTAGGAGGAGGATGCAGGGTCAGTAGTAGTACCAGCAACCAGAGGGGCTGGAGCAGAGAACAAGGAGTCAAGTCATGTAAGATTATAAGATAAAGCTGGAGGGCATGGCAATTGCCAGAACATGCACAGCTTTGCATTTACCAATAATGTTTTCATTTTTATCTTTTTCTTAACAACGAGACAAAAATGAACAACCGTGAGTTAACAGACACAGGGATAATATTTCATGAGGACAAGGAAGATGTATTAGTTTCTTAGGGCTGATATAACAAAGTACCACAAACTGGGTGTCTCAGAACAATAGAAATTTATTGTCTCACAGTCTGGAGGCCAGAAGGCTGAAATCAAAGTGTTGGCAGAGCCGTGCTCCCTCTGAAGGTGCTGGGGAAGGATCTGTTCCAGACCTATCTCCTGGCTTCTTATAGTTCCTTGGCTTGTGGCAGCATAATTCCAGTCTTCACATGGCATTCTCCCTGCCCGTGTGTCTGTGTTCTAATTTCCTCCTTTTATAAGGATACCAGTCATATTGGATTAGGGCCCACTCTAACAGCCTCATCTTAACTAATTACATCTGCAATGACCCTATTTCCAAATAAGGTAATATTTTAAGATACTAAGGGTTAGCGATTCAACATCAATTTGAGGGGGGCACACAATTTAACCCATAAAAGAAGGTATATTTTTACTGGTGCAAAATTGATCACTGGTATCAAACAAAAAAAATTGCTTCTTGTTAATATATATTTTGTTTTTGTTTTTTTACTATATACCTTTAAACATCATTCCACAATTTACAGCTTATAGTCCACCATCTAAAAGATTTAAATTCCTTTATTTTACAGACTAAATAACACTAAAGATATACTTATAGAAACCATATATAGTTAATATTAAGGTAACTGCATATTCATTTTTCATAAATTATGTTAGCTTCAATTTAATAGATATGCTAGGATTATATGGCCCCTTACATATATATTAGATTTTCTATATAGAGCTGAACACAGAACTTTTGGATTAAGATGCACTTAAGACTCACATGTATTCCCCTTATCTTTCATGAGAAACTAACATTATGCAGAAGTGAAAAAATAAAAGATTTGAAAAAAAATAGAGTACAGAATTTAGAAGAAGCTGAGGCACAAAACAAAGAAATGATTAAAATTTCTGGAAGAGACAAGGTAAATAGAATTGGGAGGCCACAAGAAAAGACGGTAGAAATATGAACAAGGTGGGACCTTCATACACTTGTCGAAAAAACAAAATAAACAGAACACAAGGACATAGAGGCAGTTCAGGAAGGCAAAGAAAACCCTTAACATCATACGTTTAATTAATATTAGTAAAAAATATTGAGAATTACAGCATTTAAATAACAAATATGACATTGTGAGCAGCTGAAAATTAAAGAAAAATAAGAGTCCTAAATACTAGGTAAATGACTGATGAGCATAAAAATTCTGTAGAACGACCAGTAGATAACAATCCTGAAATGTTTCCAAATGTAGAGGGGGGAACAAAACCCAGAAAACACAAGAGAAAAGAAACATATAAAAGCAATACATAAGAGCAGATATATAAATAGAATCCCCAGAAAGAGAGAAGAAAACTAGAGAGGAGGGAAATATATATATATATAAATATTATACCAACCAAATATATATAAGTAATTATACCAACATTATAAAAGCTGAGATATTGCCTGAATCTTTAGATTGAAAATGATCAAGTGGCTAGGAAAGTTTTAAAAAAGAAAAAAAGGAGGCATTCCTACACAATTATTTTGACTCTAAAATGCCGAGGATGAAATAAAAATAAGAGTAAATATTGAACACTTAGTTAAGCATCCTCTAAGATGCCTGTAAGATTCCATATTATAGAAAATTTTGAAGCCCTTAAGTAAAATATAAATATAATTTATAGAAAATATAAATCATGAAGTCATTCTACCAGCAGAACCTTATCAGCAGTGTTAAGAGTGATTTTAAAACATTATGTAAATACGTCGTTATGACCTTTCAGAGGAGCCAGCTGGAATGCTGGGTAAGCAAAGTGTCTGTTACAGTTGGATGATAGATGTTACATGCCAATAAAGGTCATGTTACTGCACAGATTATATTCTTCAACTTGTCATGCTTTCAGCACACGTCAGTTAAAATGTGTGAGTGGTGACATCAGTCATAGTAGTTGATTTTTCTGTTTATATTTGCACCATAAACATAAATTGTACAACTTGAGAAATACAGTAGATAAAGAAACTAGGGAAGCTGCAGAAAAAAATGAGTGACAAAGAAAAAGATCTTTGCATTCTTTAATTTAGGGAGAAATTTGAATAGCCCCAACCTCAGTTTGTATTTTCTATACAGAGCCAGTCGGTAACCATTGCCCTGACTGAAAATAAAAACAATTGGGAGAATTGTTTTGAAAGTATCAAAGTTTACATTGCTGTGATAAAAGATAAATTGTAATGGAAGTTACACAACCAAACAAGTAGATTATTAAGAATAGAATTTTTCGCTCTATAAATATGCATTTCTTTTTATGGATGGCAATATGTTGTATCCAGTTCTAACTAACTTAGCCCAGAAAAATAAAAATTCCTGGTACTGTGATTTGTAAAAGAAAACACTGATCTTCTATCACATTCTTATCTGCCACTCTGAAAGTACAGTGAGTTTAAATATAACAATGAGCTTAAAGACATTTGAGATGTAAAATATTGTTTATTTAATTGATTTGAAGCTTTCATTTACATAGTGTGGTATTGATTTTACATGCATTCTTGTCCAAGGTTTGGTGTTGATTATAAGTGATGATACTTTAAAAGAACTAAACATATTTCCAAAAAGTATATCAAAAATTAATCACTGAATGAGAAAGACAGAGAAGTGAAATAAATTATTTTAAAACATCTTCAAATTAATTTTTCATTGTCTCAAGGTGAATTTTATTTTGAAAGAAAAATGTTCAAAATTTAATTTTTTCTAACGGGTTAGTATATAATAGAATTTCTGTATTCAATCCAATTGTAGTCATCATCTTTCAAAGGCAAATAGAGGGAAAGCAACTTTTTTTTTTTTTTTTCAGGTGAGAGCATTGTCATACAATGGAAAAAATATAAAAGCCAAGAAAAGTATTAAAAATTCAAAGTTTGAATAATTTTATTCGTTCAAAAATGCTGCCATGTTACAAAATGAAACATAGAAATTCACTTAATCAGAAGTCACAATGGATCAACCAAACTGATCAAAAGATCAAAAATACATATAAATATATATTTAATGGTGAAAACAAAAATTTTAAATATAAAATAAATATGCTTTAAGAACAACGAATAATAGAAATATTATTTGTTTCTTAAGCTAGGTATAACTAGATATAACCAGTCTAATTTATTAGATGTAAACTGTCAGTGACTTTGCAAAAAAAAATCTATGTGTGTCCCATATATAATAGTTATACAAATACTTGCTAAAACAGATTGCTCCTTTAGAAGGACATGTCTTTTTATTAACTAATCTACAAAAATTTTATTCTTGTTGCTTAGTTTGATGTTGTTTTTACTCTTCAACTATGTAAATAATGTATATAAGATATATTACCATGTATTATCAAAGATTTGAGTATAGTTTTATAGATTGTTTTCAGAAAAATGAATACTTTTTAACCCTAAAAAGTCAGATTATAAAGATAATTAGAGATAATTAGTTTGAGTATTGAATTCACATCAATTGAATAGCAATAAAACAGTTACTAGTGTTTAGAACTAATGTTTGAGAAGGCATTAACATTTGATCTGCACAAAATTCCTACAAAGTACAGGACGTATTTTTATATGTTATTAGGAAGCGAAATATTATTGAATAGAATATCAATAAATTGTTGGAACTCCACAGCCATACAAATAGACCATAAGTTTGGAATATGTATATATGTACATATAGCTCACATGAAATTAACATTATATATTTGACACACTGAAATCTAAGACAATACAACCACTGGGTAAAAAGATCATGTGAATGCCTCTCCTTCCCAATACCCCTACTGAAATAACAATGCCAAATGACTAAAGTAAGAATGGCATAACGAAGGGGATATAAGGGTTGGGGAGAGATTGAACCTTCAAAGAATAGATAAGTTTAACTGCATTCATGAAGTATTGATAAATATTGTTTAAATGTAAGCAGAATGGAAACAGCTGCAGCTTAGATAACACTAAAAGGGAATATGAGGTCACTCTCCCAGTTGAAATACCAGAGGGGATCTCACAGGAATTTGGCTGGTAGGGTTGATGTGCAGGATTTAAATGTAAAGAAATAACACTGAGTGAGGAATTTAACTCCAGGGAAATTAAAAAGATATAGGGCGATTCTCTAAGGAAATTATGCAAGCTTCAGGGGAGAGCACAGGTTTTTATAGTGTCTGCGGGTCACCTAGAGTAAACATTTATTTATGAAATACCACATGTGAGGAAGTGGCATAGTTTTTTAGTGAGCATTCTCAAAATGAAGCTGTTCAATTAACATGCAGCTTTATCTGAATAAATGTCCCAGTTTTTTTTTTAAAGATGCCCTCAAAAGGAAACAGATGTATATAGACTGAAGCAGAAGAAACACACTACACTAATTTAAAATAAACAATCCAGTAGTCCATTCTCAAATATGAATGGACAACCACACAAACAACTTTTAGTATAAAAAGTGAAAATACATAGACAGATAAACAACCAAACTAACAACAAATTAAAAAAAAAAACGGCTATAGATTTGGAAAAAATATTTAAATTATAGGTGAAAATACATGAAAAAAGCTTCCTTAGAGAGAGAGAGAGAGATTAAACCATAAATAAGAGGTATTGGCTATACTCCTTAGTACATAGTATATGTACATAGTACATATAAGAAATATAGAAATATAGAATAAAAAGGATACTATGAAAAAATAAACAGACAATTGTAGAGCTAATGTAAATAAAAATTATGATTGACAAGAAAACCAAAGATTCAAATGAAAGACAGGAAATGTATATATCAAGGAAATTCTTCTAAAATTAGAAGCCAAGATAAAAATAAAGAAAATATGTGAGAAGTGGTAAAAGATGAAGATCACCCAGAAAGAAAAAGTACCTGAAAATAAGAATCTAAGAACAAGAAAGCACAGAGATCATCAACCAAATAATAAAATAAAATTTCCAAGAGCATTTGAAGAAGAACTTTCTTTCTGAGGAAAAGGGTCCACTGAGTACTGTATCAAGTAACCTGAACCACGCTAATCACACACTGTGTAGTCTCATGTTTATAAGGATAAAGAGAACCCAAGTGATTCATATCACTTGCAAAGAAATACATGTCAGGTTGGCATAAGTCTTGTATCTTCAAGTCCGGATGCCGGAAAACAAGTGGAACAACTCTTCAAACGTTGAGAGGAAAATGGATTGCATAGAGATTTATGTTGAAATCTATAAAAATTAAATAAGTCAAAGATTTATCAAGAGAAATGATAGGAGAACCAGGAAATAGTAGCTCCCCTGGGGGGAACTGGGAGTAATTCCAGAGCAATAGCTTCAGTGCAGCTCTGGAGAGTAAATAGGTCATGTTAGAGGTGGAAGGCAGGGGACACTAGAAGAGATGTCTACAGGGAGGAAATTGGGATCCTGCTAAACGTATGCTATGTTTCCAATCTGGATAAGTGTGAAAATAGGGCAACCCCGCCCCCCCCTTTTTTTTTTGGTAAACAAGAAAAAGTTAATTTAGAAATATCATCACATACACCCAGATACACACACCTAGACAGACACACACACACAAACATGAAAGGCATAAAAGAAAATGTTAATCCATATGCAAAGCAAGGAAAAATGTAGCAGGCTTTTTTTTTTTTTTTGTAAAGAAGATCAGCCCTAAGCTAACATCCATGCTAATTCTCCTCTTTTTGTTGAGGAAGACCGGCTCTGAGCTAACATCTATTGCTAATCCTCCTCCTTTCCGCCCCCCGCAAAGCCCCAGTAGATAGTTGTACGTCACAGTTGCACATCCTTCTGGTCGCTGCATGTGGGACGCGGCCTCAGCATGGCCGGAGAAGCGGTGCGTCGGTGCACACCCGGGATCCAAACCCGGGCCGCCAGTAGCGGAGTGTGTGCACTTAATCACTAAGCCATGGGGCCGGCCCCCTGTAGCAGGCATTTTGGTAAGTAAAGAGTGTTAAAAAAAGAAGAAGGAAAAAAGACCAAGATCAGCTTTATGCTGTGAACATTCTCTCAGAGTCCCAGGATTCATGCTATTTTATCAATGATAGAGAAAATAGTCAATAATCTGATCCTACAATGAAGCATATTTACATAATTAACATATAGAAGAATACATTGGCTTCAAATTTACAACAAATTTAGAGACAAAGCACTATGACTTTTTATAGATACAGAACTATAATTAACAGACAAAATGTTAAAAATAAATATTAAAGTAGTGAAATAAGGGATAAAGATAAGGATAAAGGTAAGAAAGACTCTACTTCTCGAATGAACTATGGTAGGTTTAGCTTTATATACCAAACACAACTTCAAAGATGCAATAACTTTGGGAATCTTTAGAATTTCATATTCCATGAATAGTTTTCAGACTCCATCCCAGTACCCTATTCCTTCACTGTCACACAAGATTACTGTCTGGATTTATATTGGAAAAACAGGACAGTCACAGCACAGTCAGTGCTCCTTTTCCTCCACAGAGGGCATTTACCCACCTACCTTCTCTTTCCTTAAACATGTTTAAAACTGAGTCTGACACAAGTCTACTGAGTTCTCCAAAACACAAAGAAAGTATAGCAAGTGTCCTCTGTGTTCCTGGTGCAGCTCCATTTCCTAGGCTTGAGGTGAGGCACACGTGTCTCCCAACCTTTATCGTTGGAGTTGCCAGGGATTTGTTGGAGTTGAGAGTGGGATAATAAATGGTTGTATTTTATTACTACCAACTTTTCAGAGAATTAAAGGCAATAATCAGTAGAATCAATGTCACCATAAATACACTCAATATAGCTACTTTAATTCTTCAATTGAATTTTAAAGTGTCATGTTTTGTAACTTTTTTTTTTTAAAAACGAATTCACATGAATCTGTAAAAGTAATGCGGAGATCTTGTGTTTCCTTCACCCAGATTCCCTCAATGATAATACCATACACAACCATAGTACAGTGTCAACACCAGGAAATTGTCTTTGTACAATATTACTAACACAGTTATAGACCTTATTCAAATTCACTAGTTTTCACATGCACATTTTTTTGATGTATAATTCTATGTAGTAACTGTATCACATCTCTGGGCTTGAGTAAGATCAACACAATCAGAAAACAAAACCTGTTTCATCACCAAAAGGAAACTCCCTTGTGTTACAACCTCCTCCAGACCCTAATTCATGGAAAACACTAATCTGTTGTCCATTATGATAATTGTGTAACTTGAAGAAAGTTCTGTAAATGGAATCATACTGTATGTAACCATTTGAGGCTGGCTTTTTTTGCTCAGCATAATGACCTTGAAATTCATTAAATTTGTCATGTAAATCAATAGTCAATTCCTTTTTACTGCTGAGAAGTATTCAATTGCTTGGGCATGCCACCCCTTGTTTTCACATTCACCCCCTAAAGAACATTTGGATTGTTTCCAGTTTTTGACTTGCACGAGCCCAAAGTTGCTATGAACATGGATGTACAGGCCTTTCAATGTATGTAGTTTTCCATTATTCTAGGATAAATATCCAATAGTATGATTACTGGGTTGTAGGATAGATGCATGTTTTATTTTTATAAGAAACTGCTAATCTGTTTTCCAGAATGACTGTATCATTTTACTTTCCACCAGGAATGTATGAGAGATTCAATTTCTCCACATTCTCACAAGCACTTGGAATAATCAGTGTTGATTTTATTTCTAATAGGTGTGTGGTACTATCTCATCATAGATATAATTTGTATTTCCCTACTGACTAATGATGTTAAACATCTTTTCATGTGTTTATTTTCCAAACCCTATCCTTTCTAATGAAGGTGTCTGATCAACTCCCTTGCACATCTTCTAATTGAATTGTTTCTTTTCTTACTGTTGAGTGTAAAAAGCTCTTCATATATTCTGGATAAAAATCCTTTGTCAGATATGTAATTTGCAAATATTTTCTCTTATTCTCCAGCCTTTCTTTTCATCTAATTGATGAGATCTTTTGCAGAGCAAAAGTTTCTAATTTGGATTACATACAATTTATTGATTTTTCTTTCATGGATCTATTTCTATTTTAATATCCAATCCTGACCATTTTGTGTCCTGAATGTGGGTGACGTTGGAAGAGTCACAAACTGGTTTTCAGGAAACTTCTTAGCTTGTCCTGTGGAGTGAACTTACACCTCAGGTTGATATATGAGTCGTTGATATTTTATTATCTTGGAGCTTGCATCGTATGTGAAATTAAAATAATTTCTTTTAAATAATCTGTTATAACAGCCATTAATTCCTATAATTTCCTATGATTGGCAATAGAACTATCTTTTAAGAGTAGGGTAGAGAGGGGCCGGCCCAGTGGCGTAGTAGTTAAGTGCGTGCGATCCACTGCAGCAGCCTAGGGTTCGCGGGTTCGGATCCCAGGCGTGCACTGACACACCGCTTGTCAGGCCATGCTGTGGCGGCGTTCCATATAAAGTAAAGGAAGATGGGCACAGATGTTAGCCCAGGGCCAATCTTCCTTGGCCAAAAGAGGAGGATTGACATCGGATGTTAGCTCAGAGCTGATCTTCCTCACAAAAAAAAAAAAAAAAGAGTAGAGTAGAGAGCATTTATGCATAATATGATGAGTTGAAATGACAGAAACCTGGAGCCCCACCACATTTCAGATATTTTATATATATATATATGAAATTCTCATATGACATATGAGAATTAAAGGTAGAGTATATATATGATCCCAAGCTACCAAAAGTCTACTTTAAGGAATCAGAAATTAAATTCACTCTATATTTAATTGCAAAATATATTGCTAAGATTATTACATGTATATCAATATCTCCATCACACAATTAATTCTGACAATTTGCCAAAATAATTCCTAAAATTATGTATTACCATTGGATGATGGGAATCCTAAACTTCTATTAAAACTTTTATGACGTATTCAGATTTTTCAATTAATAGCTTTTTATCTTTCTTGATGGATACTAATTCATACAAAGTCTATGAGGTCAGATACTATGAGCCTTTTTCTTTACGGTCTGACAAAGTTATAGTTTTAAGCTCTTCTTTTTATAGCCCATAAATTTAGTGATGAAAATGGAGAAACTATATACTGTTGGAGATCATCTTAATTCTTATATCCTATTTTATGAAAGCATACAGCCTAAAAAATTAAATCAGGTATAGAAAGAAAAAAATTTTATTTCAAGTACATATTTTATTGACTTTAATAAAAAGGGTAGTGACCAAAAACAATGATTGGTTACACATAGCTGTCAATTATTCAAGAAGAATTTCTATAATGATAACAAAGCAATTTGTCTTCTTGATGACAGATGAGACAGGTTTTTGTTTTTAACCAATTTAACTTTTGACAAGGTACTTAACCTCTGTTGTTCAGATAACCTTCTGTGTAAAATACCTGATGATTGGTACTAGATACCACTGCATCTTCCAGTGGCTTTTGATGGTTAATTAGCCACATGGGTACATACAAACACTTATTAAGATAGTGGGTAAAAATAGAGGTTTTCATGTCCTGTTTGCTTATAGTAGGCTATTCACACAACTGTTAGCATTAACATTGGGTAATTTATAAATTTTTTATTCCAGCAAGATAATGGGATTATTCTGGTGAATGAGTAAAATTATTTCCTGACTTTTTTTCTCCATTTCTTTCCTCATTTATTTAAAACAAATGAGCTTAAATGAAAGAGGAACAGAAATGCAATTGATTTTGTTGTATTAGAATTTTGGCTGAGTGCATTTGATAATTCAATCAAGTCCTTCTTTCAGTACCAATTTGTTATAGCATTTGATATTCTAGTAACAATAAAAATTGCGCCATAATGGTCTGACCTTCCACAAGCTAGGAATAAACCTTCAGTGCTTCAGTTCCAAGGAAACGAGTGGCACTCTAGATTGGTTGGTAGTTTTCCACTTCACTTCTGCAATTTTATAAGAAAAAAAAAATCACATTTTACATTTAATTAGACACAAGTCAGCAATAAGTAGTACTCTTCTTTCTTTTAAATTTGCAATTCTACATCTGTTTTGTATCAAGATTTTATATATGCATAGATATGTTTCTGGACTTGCTATTCCCTTGTTTTAACATTTACATATCTCCTTTCCAATACATCATTTCCTAATTACCATGATTTTTAGTCATCTATTACTGCATTACAAATTATACCCAAACTTAGAATCCAATAACAACAAACATTTATTATCTCACACTTTCTTTTTTGTCAGCCATCCAAACATGACTTCATTGTGTGCCTCTGGGTCAAGGTCTTTCATGAGGTTATAGTGCAAGTATTGACTGAGCAACAGTGTCATCCGACTGCTCACCTTGTAGGAGGATCTACCTGCAAACTTGGTCAGCTTGGTCCCTCACCACCTGGGGCTCTCCACAGGGCTGCCTCAGGACATGGCAGCTGGATTCCCATCCCACAGGGACAGCAATTTGAGGAAGAGTGAGAGAGTGTACACTCAAGACAAAAGCCACAATCTTTTTCTTACTTAATATCTAAATTGGCATCATATTATATGCCCCATGCTATTTATAACATACAAGTCAATAAATTCAGGAAACATTTACGAGGAGAGGATCACACAGAGTGTGAAGACCAGGAAGTTGAAATCCTCTAATTCCATCTTAGAGGCTGCCTACCACACAGTGTGTTTATAATTAGAATTTCTATCTAACAGGGCAACTGCCACCAATAAATCCTTCTTTGGGAGTATCTTGACTATACTTGGGACTTTATTATTCTATATAATGTTAATATGCTTACCAAGTTTCCAAACGAGTAGAATTCCTATTGCCACTTTGATTTGAATTGCGTTGAATCTATAAACCTGTTTAAAGAGATTTATAAGTTTGTAATGTTGATCATTCTTATCTGTGAAGATGGATTAAATGTTGATTTATGTATCCTTTAAAGTCTTTCTATAAAGTTTAAATTTTTTCTCCTTGGAAAATTTTCATGTTGTATGTTAGATTAATTAATTTATTGTTCATTTATGTATTTATTTATGTAGTTATTTATTTAACATCTAGTATTGCCATCCTTTCTGCTAAGCCCGTGGATAAAGAATTGAACAAAACACAAAATCCCTTCCCTTATATAATTTATATTTTTTTAGAAGAGAGAGAGAAGAGAGTATAAATAAATTAAGTAAAGTTTATAGTATATTAGATAGTTAAAAGTCCTATAAAAATAAAGCAGGGAAGGGAGCGAGATTGAGGAAAGAGAGAGAAAGTAATTTTAAACACAGTTCTTAGGTTATCTCCCACTGAGAAGTTAACATTTGGGAAAAGACTGGAAGTTGATGTGTGAGCAAGCCAGGTGAATACCAGGGAAGAGAGCATTTAAGGCAGAGAGCCAAGGAAGTGACAGATCGCGGAGGCCTGTGCAGGCTTGGTTTGATTTAAAAGATCAGTGAGGCCTTTGTGACAACATCGGAGAGAAACGTGAAAGATGATACCAGATCTGAGTGGGAAGCCATATCCTGTCATTCCTCTTATCTATTTTGATAGCCATCCATTCTTCTCTGAGTGAGATAAAAAGTCCATGGATGGATTCTGAGAAGAAGAGAAACCATACAACTTACTTTTATTAAGATGCCCATTGAGGCTATCGCAGGTAGCCATGTAGATTGGAAATTTAACCCAAGGTATAGTAATGGATGATAAATGATAAGTGATCAAATTCTGGGTATATTATGAAAGTGTAACCAAAAAATGGCAGACAGGCTAGATACAGCTTATGAAAGAAAAAGAGGTGCCCAAGATGATCCCAGGGAATTTCATGAGCAACTAAAAGGATATATTAGTTGTCAACTGATATGGGAAGGTTGAACAGATCTGTGGTGGAGGGAGAAGATGAGTAATTCACTATAAAACATTCAAGTGAATTTACAGTTCAATACATAAGTATAAAGTCTTGGCTTCTGAACTAATCTTTTGGGTCTTCTATTCAGTGTATTTCCGGGATTCCCCCTTTTCTTCACTGCATATATTCTGGGTCCCACACTTTCTTTTCAGGTTTTGTTTCATTTTCATATATGCCATTTTGGGGGGGGGGGGGTCAGAAAGCCTGAAATTAATTTAAAAATCAATGAAAATATATATCAGAAAGTGAGTATTGTTCCGCAGAGGAGTAAAATAGAATGATGTGATAATGTGATAATAATTGGTTAAGAAAAGGCCACTCTGTGGGCCGGCTCTGTGGCTTAGCGGTTAAGTGCGTGTGCTCTGATGCTGGCGGCCCGGGTTCGGATCCTGGGCACGCCCCAAGGCACCACTTCTCCGTCCAACCCGAGGCCGAGTCCCACGTACAGCAACTAGAAGGATGTGAACCTATGACATACAACTATCTACTGGGGCTTTGGGGGGAAAAAATGAATAAATAAAATCTTTAAAAAAAAAAAAAGAAAAGGCCACTCTGTGACAGGACACTAAGGCTCAGAAATAAAAAGATAAGATATCAGCTACATGAAGATCAAGGGAAAGCATATTTTAGGAAGAGCAACCAACTATTGCAAAAATCCTGGGGCAGGAACAATCTGAAGCATTTCAAAAAATCCAGTGTCTTCGGAAAATAGTGAGAATGTGGGAGAGTAGGTACTTAAGGCAGATGTAGGTAGGGCCTGTCTTGTAGGTTTTTCAATCCAATTTAAAGAGTTGGGGGTTTATTCTTACTGCTTTGGGAAACCATTGAAACAATTTAAGCAGGGAAATTACATAAATGATTTTGTTTGGAAAAGTTTATAACTGTCTTTGTAGGAAATGGATTGTAAAGGCCAGGCTCAGAAGCAGAGAGGTCATTAAGTATGTATTCTAGTGGTCTAGGGGACAGTTAATGGTGATGTGGATGGTTGTAGTAGAGAGGAGAATGTGGGGGAATTTGATATACATTTCAAAGATAGAGATTGGAGAACTCGATGATGGATGAGATAGGGATTAGGGAAAGGGAAAAACCAGATATATGTCCCTGATTTTTATGTTGGGTAGATATAATACAGAACAGAATTAGGAAAAACTGGAGAGGCACAGATGGCATGGATCAACAATTCTGTTTTGTGTCTATGTTAACATTAAGATCTTTTAGATTTTCAAATGGGGATGTCAAAGGAATTTGTATATTTAATTCTGGAGATCTGTGGAGACGATGGAGCTGAAAATCATAGATCTGGGAGCCAACAGGAGTATAGTATTTACAGACATGGAAAAGTGTGATCCAAGGGGAGGTGAAGTTAAGGAAACAAAGGCAGACATGGGCCAAATTATTTTTTAAAAAACATATGAGCTTATATGTTGAGTTAATTGGAAGTGAAAATACTTTAAAATACTCTAGCAGTTGTATTAAATTTAGAACATCTGTAGTCCTTTACATACTTTAAGGACTTCTTAATACATTTGCTTGTATCTGCAATTATAATGCAGTTACACAGAAAGATTCTACCACATTCTCAACTTTTATTCCCTCAGTCTTTCAAGCTACATTTTCTCTTCCAGGCTGGCTCTAATATTGAGTGACCTTTTTCTACAACACACTGGTCTGAAATGCTAACATGGTATAATGTCAAAGATCGTACACCATCCGTCTTTGTACGTACTTTGTATTAATCATTCACCCAAAAGGTTTTCATATATTCTTTAAAAGGCCATAGACCTTTAGATCCATTATGATTGTTCCCATCCTCATTGTAATGTAACAAATCATTGGACAATTTGTATATAAAAAGAACCTATTGAAAACCTCAAATAAAATTAGCCTATACAATTGAATCAATTTCGAACATGTTTTACTTAGAATGCATTTATCACCAAAGGAAAACATTAGGGATTAGAATAAAGTTGGTTAGAAATGTTAAGGAAATCAATTTAGGATTTCAGCAAATACAGAATATATGGGGGCCAATTATTTGGTGACCCACTTAAAAACAAAAGATTTTGGTTCTTAAGGACGTCAAGAAGTTTCAGCTCTTTCTTATTAAATTCCTTTAGTATAATCATGTTGAAAAGTAGAATTGGCTATTTCACGTTCCCACAGTATCAAGGGTAATCTTAATGTCAGTTAAATAGGTTACAGCAATTCTTGCTTCTCATTCTTTCCATTACTGAAGATATTTGTTCTGTTTTAGACAAGAAGCTCTCTATTATACTTTTATTTCTTTTCTAAAAGGAGCTTTTGATGTAAAAATGTCCTACGTTTATAATTATAGCCTTAGAAATGGAACATTTAACTCTTCCATATATAACACTTCTAATAATTCATATGCACAACAATCTGAAGCCAGAAACTAGTACTGTTTTTAAAATATATTGCAAAATGTACAGGCCAAAAATTCAATATGACTTTATTAGAATGTCACATTTTAAAATTTGGTTTTCTAAAACTAATTTTAAGGGAGAAGGAAAATATCACTTTTTGTAAATCTCTTTCTGTCACATCAAAATATTGTGTCTAAAACATTGTGAATGAAATGAAGCTGAACGAAACTAGGGAATACTATAAAATCTCTGGTATTTTCTTAACAGTAAGTACACAGATACAAATGTGTATCTGATCCTCTATTGCTCTGTTCCAGGTTATGTTGTTTCTTTCCAACCCTGCTACCACTGAGATACTATTTTTCCCAAAGATATTTTGAATTAATAGTACTTTAAACACTTTTCTCCTGGCAGCTGCTTAAATATTTAAGAAAATAACCTTCAAGTTTACAAAACTTAAAATATTTGGCAAGAGTTAACCTGATGTATATGGATGAATGATCGTTTATTTCTGGAATGCCATCACAGTCTAACTTTAAAAAACCTAGTAAACACATTCTTATAAAATGATCTCACTTCCAGAGAGTTTGAGTTATCTGTAAATTGAGTCGATAATGGCCATTGTATATTTAAACAGCAGCAATCTCAACCTTATGACATTCAAAGAAAATTCCTATCAACTGATATCAACATTTGTTATGTCTATTTGCATAAGAGAAATGATGTCTAATGTTTTTAACCTCGTATTCACAAATAATGTTTTCTAACAGTGTATTGTCAACACTGTCTCATTATTTTTTGTTTTCTGAGTACACAATGACATAAATAGTTACTGTTTTTCATCAAGAAAGTCAAACACAGTTTGCCTAATCTAGTCAATTCTGATAACTTTGCAAGAGAGTTTGAGAGAAAATGGAAATTTTGTGCAGTGCAATTTAAATTTGCAACTTCTGAAAATATTAATACATGGGATTTTTTTTTTCTTTTGAGGAAGATCAGCCCTGAGCTAACATCCATGCCAATCCTCCTCTTTTTGCTGAGGAAGACTGGCCCTGGGCTAACATCTGTGCCCGTCTTCCTCCACTTTATGTGGGACGCCGCCACAGCATGGCTTGACAAGTGGTGCCTCCGTGCGCGCCTAGGATCTGGACCTGGGCCGCCAGCAGCGGAGTATGCGCACTTAACTGCTACGCCATGGGGCCGGCCCACATAGGATTTTTTTTGATGGCAAGATTTAGACTTGCATTCTGACATACTTATTGAAGAAACTATCAAACAGTTTTGTTTCTACATATCTGTGTGATTCAGAAGCTGCTCAACCAACTGATAATAAAGACTCACTAAATTGTGGAGATTCTTGCATTTTTCTGAACTTGGACATTATCTTCTGACGTTGTTTATATGGTATATTTTGAGAAATCATATGTCCAGAATAAGTGAATGTCCTACTGGAAAAAAATAGTCTATCACATAAGCGATGATGTTACAAGATTCATGTATTTCTTTGAGTAGCTTTTCTTTCTTTATAATTTACTTTATAATTTATTTTATAAAAATTAAAAGACAATAATGTGGACTTAAGATTAAAGATTGTTGATTAATGCACATATTTATATCCACTCCTTCCTAAATTCTAACTCAAAACATATTAGAGGATAAACATTGTATGGACATAAAAAGACAAAAATAATTGGATAAGAGACCTGAACAAATGTGAGACCAAAAATAAAAAACTTGGGAAAATGGAAGGAAGATGGGAAATGTGCTAAATGACTTCTCAGAAAGCTACATGTGAAACAGTCAAGGATGAGAGCAACATGAATATATTTTTAGAAATGCAAGGTGTTAAAATGTTATATTACAATCCTCCTTTTTTAGAGGATGTAATCCACCATAAATGATAAAGTAAAACAAGCAAAAGAAAACCACAGGGTCCAGGAAAGTAAATGAGATAGTCAATATAAGATTGAGACACACACAATTCCCAAAGTAACTATGAGGGGACATCCCAGAAGGACAGCTGTGGAGCACAGCTACCAGCTGGAACAGGCTATAAAATGGGTAGAACAGATGTGTGTCAATAGTTAATGCCTACATTTTTTGCAAAAAGAAAAAGAGGAGGAAAAGGAAGAATAGTAGAAGTATGTTATTTTAAAATGTTTGCCTAAACACCAGTAAGTATGTTATTTAAAAATATTTTGCTAAATACCAGAAGAAAAAGCTGAAAAGAGTTGAAAGTTTGTCTTCCAGAGGTAAGAATCAAGGGGGCAGTAGAGCATGGAGAAGAGAACTGCTGTTTGGTTTGGTTTGGTTTTTGTTTGGTATAAGTTTGCATAAAACACTTCATTTACATTATTTCATAAACTTGTGATTTACACATGTCTGGAGCACCGA
The DNA here is from genome assembly GCF_057802395.1 of Ceratotherium simum simum. Classification (NCBI taxonomy): domain Eukaryota; kingdom Metazoa; phylum Chordata; class Mammalia; order Perissodactyla; family Rhinocerotidae; genus Ceratotherium; species Ceratotherium simum. The sequence goes on from NC_141926.1 coordinate 24,926,702, forward strand.
CCAATTTCTCTTATACCAACTAACCGTGGCAACAATCTCAGTTTTGGCTCAACCAAGCTGTGGGCCAAGCAGCAGGCACAACCCACAGTCACTTCACCTCAGGTCTACACCAAGTGTCCCTCACCTCCCCCTCAGCTTTTCCCTGTTGGCCCTGAGACATGCTAATCCCTAGGACACGCATGTCACCCTCACATGGTCCATGCCGAAGAGGCATAAAGAATAGTTGTGACCAGTGAGAGATAGGAACCAGCAGATAAATTCTTCTCCTTCCACTCCATGGCTGGATTGTTGATAGGCAAAGCGACACATTCTGTTTCTCAGAAAAGAGGTATAACTAGATACAAAGTTAGTGGTAGCAACCCTGGTAACACATGGTTTTATTTTCTCCTTGACATTCCCTGCCTCACTCACATTTTCCCACCTCTGATTTCTTTTGGATTATACTTCCTAATAAAGTAGTATCCTATGAGTGTTTGCCTTAAGGTCTTCTTTCTGAAAAGCCCACAATAAAACAGCTGATAGCAGACATGAACTGGTGATAACAATGTGGCGTGTATTCACGCCACAAGTACTAAGGATTTCACCTTTGATTAATTGGGATGAGGTGTAAGTGGATGGAGAGGCATTGGCTGTATGGGAACTATGGCACTTGAATGGCGTGAGGGCAATGATGATGATAATGACTGAAGAGTGGGCTGGCTTCTGTTAATGACATTGGAAGGCCTACAGAAAGAAAATTATAGGCTCAGGGCAGCCAACTGGAAATGGAAAGTGTGCTGTAAAACTGAAAAGTAAAGAGCTTCTGTGGCAGCTTTTGAGTAGATGCACATCCCTTACAGGCTTAGGGCAGCTTTTATTGAAAATTAAATCACAGATCTAATTGTAAAGGTAGCAAAGCTGACAATTAAAATTAATGGCCAGCATTGACAATGTTCTTATATTATCCTGAGGCTCTGATAAGTAAATACTGGGGACTTGTGACCTGGCCAGGAGATTGAGGAAACTGAACCTGAGAACATTGAACGCTTAGAGTCCCCTGGACCCTCTGGGCCAACATAACAACACCCCCTTTCCAGTATTACATGTGAAGAACGTCCTCATGCCTAAACATCTGCAATCACCTCACAGGAAGCAAGTTCCACAGAAGGCAATGCTTTTTCTCCTCAATATCTGCCTGTACCACCCTCTCATTGCCTTCAGGCCATTAGTCACTGTCAGTCCTTAGAAGAGCCTAGGCAGGGCAGTGTGGTTCATCCAGCAAGAAGAAATAGTTCATTTGCCAAAGAGAATATACAATCTGGTACATAGCTCCTGCAGAAACAATAGGAACATTCTGTGAGTAGACAGGGAGAGTATAGGAAGGAGACAGGTGGGATATAAGCCTGGATTATAGACTTTATTGATGTGGCCATATTCTTGCTCAAGATGCTATGCACTGGGTGGAAAACTGGGCCTAGTCCTGATAGTCTTCTGGAATGTTTCCTTGAAAGATGAAAGTGATGATGGCCTAGAATAAGTGAAGGGAAAATGACAGAACCACTTTGTTGGAGTATTGCAAGGGGGTTAGGAGGTTCAGATTATATTTAGCGTGTAATATCTAAGAATCCCGTTTTCTGGATGAGCCCAGAGGACACTCCCTTTACTGAGGAAATAAGGAATGCCCTGGTAAGGGAACCACTGATATCTTTGAGAGACTCTATGATGGCTGTCCTCTGTAGGCAGGGGTTCGTAGTGGCCACTGCCACCATGGAACTTGAGTCCATAGTATTACTGATATTGGAGACTTCAGAGTGGCAGCATTTAACTCTCAAAGCCAGTGGAAACGATTGCCATAGAAGACAGAAAGGCCTAGTGACCATCAGGATTTTTGACCATCACTGACCTGATACATCAGGCTAATATGTCATGATGCTCCTAGGGGCATAATAAGTACACAGCTAGCTATAATGTTTCTTGAATTGTCTAAATTCAAGAACAATAAACAATAACAAATAAAAGCAAATAAACAAAAAATAGATAACAATAGCTGATGAGCAAAAGGCTAAAGTCTACCACTACCTGAAAAGTCATCTCCCTCCCAGTGTCCAGATGTAAATTAGTCACAGAACCTCTTGATCGAAAAAGTGCTGAGTCTTCTTGAACAAAGACACTTAAATGCCACTGCACGAGTATGTGATAGAAATTCCTTGGATTCTGCCCAAAAAGATCAATGGCCAGTTATGAACTCTTAGATTTTGGATCTTGGTTGACACTGCTGTAAGGGCACCACAAATATTCTATAAATTAAAGGATTAAATGGACTCACTAAACTCCACAGAGCATATTCTTATAAGGCTTTGGGTTGAAGACAAACGATATAATACCAGGGGAGAAAATGGTTGTAGACATGTTTTGAGACCCAAAAGATTTCCAGGCATATCACTCAGGGTTCTTTTTTTAATAAAGTTTCTTTCTTTATCTTAAGATTTTGAATGACTAAGATTTGTGTGAGAAATTTTGTTTCAGAAGAACTTTCCAAAAGTTTCCAGCAGTGTTTTTATGTCCTGCTTGTCACATAGCCACCAATAAACAAGCCAGCCTTGGGAGCCACTATGGGAATTTAGAACTTTACGCAGCACATTATAAATTATTATTTAGCCCATTTGACATTATTTTGGCTAAAGATAAGTATCAGAATTCCAAGCTTCTTCAGAGATAAGTAGAAAGCAGTCCCAATCTAGCTGTAAAATAACTTCTTACACTAGGACCGAAAACACTATGCGATTTTCTGGTTAATCTGTTGATGAATAGAATTTTGGTTCAAGCCTATGTCACATTGGATCCAACTTGGAGGGATACACTTACGATCTGATAGAATTCTCACGCCTATTATCTCACCTGTGGAATAAAAGGACTCTATTGTAGGAAATAGCTTATTTCTGAGCAAGATAGTAAAGCAAAAACAATAACAAATTTCAGATGGAATTCAGATTTGAGTTCCACCATCAAAGTCTTGAAGAATGAAGGAGTGGGGGTTCTCATAAATCTCCATTCATTTTGTCTCTCTGGCCTCTATGAAAACCAATGATTATGGCATACAGTTAAAGAACATAGTAAACTTAATGAGGAAGTAGCCCTGATCATATCTGCTGTACTGGATGTGGTCTCCTTATTGGAACAAATCCACCTAATATTTGGCTGTTGAGCTAGTGAATGAATTCTTCTCAATCTTTATTATTAGGGAAAATCAGATTCAGTTCATCTTTACATGGCAAGGGCCAAAGTGCACATATACTATCTTGCCCCTGGACTAATTAAAAACTTCTGCTCTCTGTCATAGTATAGTCTGTGTCCTTGACCTTGACATTCCGAATAATAGTGTTGCACATTATACTAACGACATCATGTGTATTTGGTTCTCGTGAGAAGGAAGGGATGAGTACCTTAAATTTCATTATAAAACAAACTCATTCCAAGAGATAAAAGATAAATTTCATGAAGATTCAGAGGCCTACTACATAAGAAAAGATTTTAGGAATCTAGTTGTCTGGGACATATCAGGACCTCTAAGGTACGGGACATTTTGTTTTTAATCTCACATATCCTACCATTAAGGCACAATGCTTAGTGAGCCTCTTTGTATTGCAGAGAGAACATAATGCATTTCAGAATACTACTGTGAACATTTCGGCAGACTTAGAAGGCTGACAGTTTCAAGAAGATCCCAGAGCAAAAGTAGATTCTGAACAGGTTGAGAGTGTGTTACAACCTGCATTGACACTTGGACCATATAACCCTGCAGATCTGATGGTGGTAGAAGTATGTGTCGTAGATGAGGATGCTTTGCTCCCAGAAATCTTCAGTAGAAGAGTAATAGTACCAAACCTTAAGATTATGGAATAAGGCTGTGATTTATCCATGGGAAAACTAACTACCATTTCTAGAATAGCTCCTCACTTTGCTACTGAACATTTGAACAGGAGACATCAAGTGAGTATGCAGTTATATCAGACCTTCGTGAGGTAGATATTATTAGAGTCACCAAGAGACAAGGTTAAGTGAATTTAAAATAATCCATTGTCCATTGAAAGTGGTTTGTTTGAGGTCAGGCCAGGGGAGTTCAGAAGACATGGGTAAATTATATAATAATAGGTACAAACTACCATGTTACCTACCTCGCAACTATAGCCTCATGGGGGTTTCTCTATAACTAACTGATAGATGTGGAATAGATGTAGCCCTGGCTCAAAGATGAGTTAGCGATTTGGGTTGCTGATAGACATATATTTTAAAATGTCACATTATAGATCTACTTAGGAATGCCTCCTTGTGGACAGAGTTGTGAGCATTATATTTGACCATGCAATTCATCTGGATTTTAATGCAAGGAGAAGATGACTAAAACGTGGGTATATATGGTTGCCTGATGAATAACTGAATGTTTCACCAGGTGTTTGGAAAGAATAAGGCTTGATGAAAGATGAGGATCATGGAGATCTCAGAGGAGGTGTAAAAGTAAGCACAAAATCCACAGATATTTGAGTCTCCCTACAATTGCCACCAGAGAGGAATATCTATCATTGTCTCTTCTCAGCTACTCCAGGGTTGGTACAATGAGCTCATTGACAGAAGAGTCATGGTAGTAAGGATGACAGTTATGAAATGGCCCAAGTTCATAGGATCCCTCTCAACAAAGCTAATTCTAGCCACCGCCACTGATAAATGTCAATGTCACCACTGCAGATACCAACAATGAGCGATTGATAGTGAACCATTCAGACACTTAGTAGTAAGTCACTTATATTTGATCTCCCACCCTGGAGAAGACAGCAATCCATCCTTACCATAATTGATAGCTATTCTAGAATATCCATTATTTATTTGTCCAGATATGCTTTTGTTTTCCTCATATTCAGTGCCTCCAACATGACCACTATCTAATGGCTTAAGGATGATTTATATATACAAATCTATATATATTTGTGTGTATGTGTCTTAAAATGAGCATAGTCTGGTAGACCAGTGTAATGACAGTTAAAGGCTCTTCTAAAGAGCCAGCATAAACAAAACAGTCTGTAGGATTGAGACATTGTCTCCAGGATGTGCTAGATGTACTGACTCAAGAGCAGACGTATAGCTGTGTGCCTCAGTAGGTGTGCCTCAATAGCTCAACAGATCTAGAGCCAAGGAACGGAAGAAGGTCAACTTCCATCATCATCATTTTCAGTGTGTGCTTCACATCTTTGGGATCTTAGATACTATTAGGTTCAAGGTCTTGATTCCTAAGAGAGAAATACTTCTCCCAAGAGAAACATTATGAGTTACAGTGAACTAGAAGCAGAATTGACCTTCTTGCCATGTTGGTTAGGAAGCCAATGGATCAAAAGGAAAAGAAAGGATTTACAGAACTGTTTGAGTTATCAATCCTGTTTATCAAGGTGGGCTATAGTTTCCTTTACACAGGGAGATGGAAAGTATGTCTGGACACTGGAGATTTTCTGAGGCATTTTTTGGTGTGTCCATGCCCAGGATGAATGAAAAATGGTAAATTGTAGCAACCACCTATTAACAAGGGCAAGTACCTAAGAGCACAAACCTCTCAAGGATGGAGGTCTGAGCCACATCACTAGTCAAGCAACTCAGCCCAGTAAATATTCTGGCTGAAAGTGAAGGAAATACATATTGAATGGCTTGTAGAAGAAGGAGATCATGAATATCAATCACAGCTTTGGGAACAGCTGCAGCAATGGGGACTGTAGATTGTTTCACTAATTTTCTCCTTGTCTTTTCAGATATTGTGGCTGGTCACCAATTAGAAAGAAGTTCCGTGATTGTTTGAATTTGTATGTCTACTCTCTCCGGTAAGAAGTGAAGGCATATTATTCTGACAAAATTTGGAGACTGTCTAGAGTTGGATGGGAACTGGATAGTAAGGACTCAAACAGATATGAGCATGGAACTGAACACAAACTCAGGTTCATTTACCCGATGCATAGCAAAGCCAATCACTGAAACATCAGGATTGTAGCAAGGAAACAGCTTTATTATTGCAAGGCAGCCAGATGAGGAGATAGGATTAAATTCAAATCCACTTCCCCAAAGGGAAAACATTAGGGGTTTTTATTTAGGGTTTTGGGTAGGGGAAGGGGAGCATGTGGCCTTGCTAATTGGCACCTTCCCATGAGATTTATCTTGAGTCTTTGGCATCACGTTTGGCCTGCATTTGGTCTTGTGGACTAATCTCCTTTCTTCTTGACCATCTGTAATTTAACTTCCTGGAAAAATAACTCACTCATCATGTACCCAAGGAGGAACAGAAAGGTCTGGTTAATCTTAGGCAACAGTCACTTAGTAATGGCTGTGTAGGTGTGTGTACAGGTAGAGCTAGCAAAGCTTGTCTTACTTTTCTACTCTATGCTAGGGAAAAAAAATTTTAACTCATTCGTCCTCAGTCTCAAATGGACTGACATTGATTGTGTAAGATACATAGTAAATCACCTCAGATCCTCTTGAATCTGTTTCCCGGCCCTTGGTCATTTACTTCACCACAGATTCCATTGGGGCAACCAACTAGAAACAGGTTTTGCTCCTTATAAATCAATTGTGTTGATTAAACAGGCATAATTATTCCATCTCTATGTATTGTTCTATTGATCATCAATCATTAAATTGACTCTATTGAATTATTTTGGATGTTTTTATCCTGTTAATGTCTGGCTATTTTAGTTATTGGAGGGTGCATTTAATTGCTTAGTAGAAATTTAGAAACAGTCTTAAAATATCTACCTCTGTTCCTTTTCTTAAATTACCTAATATAATATCTGTATATACAGCAATAGATATTTTTGATACTAATTACAGTTCAGGCCATATCACCAGGAATTAAAGGTAAATTCAAAGTCAAGATCCCAGGCAAATACATATTCAGGGTCAAGAACGCAAGCAGAAATGAGTGTCCATTTGCCTGTTATAATTGTGTTGAAACACAATTATTACAGGTCTTATTTAAATAGAAATAATCCTTGGAAAACTAATCATTCAAATATTTGTATTCAAATCCAAATGTTTATTTTATAATTGTATTTAAACCACATTTTAAGTTGAATTTTTAAAATATTCCTGAAATATTTTTAATATGAAAACTAATGCCCTCCCAATAAAGTCTAAAGGAATCATTTTAATGTTCATAACCCACAAACAGCTCATTTCAGTTGCAGTGAATATACCAGCAGTGATTGTATATGAGCTACTTTGGGAAAAGTCTTCTTGCCATAATAATAGTCTGTTTTGTATTAATGGAGTACTTTCTTGAGAAGAACCCCCAAAGGCTTTACAAATATTATTTCATTAACTCCCCCAACACTCATGTGGCAAGAATTATTCTTCCACTTTCTTATATAAATGAGCCAAAGCTGGCCTCTATATTGGTCCCTAGGTTGTTTATTTCTTCACTTCAGGCTGAAACTTGTTAGTTTGAAAGCCCACCAGTGCCAAACTCAAATTTTTACATATCCGATTATTTCAGAAATAGCCCAAGAAAGCAGATTTTTAGCCATTTAGAGCCTGCCTGCTTTTCATACCTGTGGAACTTTACCCTGAATCTGCTGTCCATTGGTAGGATAAGGGTGTGTAGTTCTAAGGCCCCATGCTTCTGCTACCCCTTGGAGCTCTCTGTCCCAGAGACTCTCTGGCAGACAGCTGAGCAACATCACCTAGACACGTAAGCGCCCTCTCTGATCCTCCTCTGCCCTGAGAGCTCCCCTACCCCCATTCCCTTCTGGATGGTAGCCCCTCACCTTAAGCTTCTGGATGGTCTCATGCTGTCAGGGGCTTCCCCTCTTATGCAATCCTATCCAAGCACTGCCCAGTAAAGCTCGTTGTGTGTTACTGCCTCTTGTGATCATTACCTTTCTCCTTGATCAGAACCCAAGTCCCTCGAACCTCCTACAAACCTTTAGATGGAAAGTCAGGTATGGACATCAGGTGGTTGTGTAGTAGGTTGATAGCAGACAATGGGTAACTCAGCCCCGAAACTCCCAGTTCAGTGCTGTAGCCAGGCACATTTCTCCTTTTAGGTTACTGTTTTCCGTAATCTGGTCTATGCAAATACATATGATCCCTAGAGTGTGCTCATCTTATCATGTCCTTTCACTGTTTTTACAGAGGTTCAGAGGGCAAATCAGGATATAACAAAGACAATGGTTGATACTAGGATTTAGTTAATGTTTATAATGGGGCTTTTTTTTTTTTTTTTTTTTTGTGAGGAAGGTCAACCTTGAGCTAACATCCATGCCAATCCTCCTCTTTTTGCTGAGGAAGATTGGCCCTAGGCTAACATCTGTGCCCACCTGCCTCCACTTTATATGGGACACTGCCACAGCATGGCCTGACAAACAGTGCATCGATGCACGCCCGGGATCTGAACCCAGGCTGCCAGCAGTGGAGCACGCGCACTAACCCGCTACGCCACAGGGCTGGCCCCATAAAATGGGGCCTTTTTTAAAGGCACTAAACTTAAGGTATGAGCTCAAATGTCATACCAAAATAACTAAAATGCTATGGTTATACATGTAACTTTTCTTTCTTTATTTTCTTATGTCATTAACACTACATCTATAGAGAATAATTAGTAATGTGGAGAACCAGCATGGTGATTCTGTGCATTTTATATTTTTCTGTTTATATTCTAGTTTTATGGATGGGAACGTGTCTTAAGAATAAAAATCTGTTTTGAGAAAAGTGGTTCTGGTTTGAATGATGGAAGAAAAATTGCAGAAAAAGAACACAGAGAATACAGGACATGCTGTAGCAGTTCTCGTGTCTACAGGTCATATTATAGCAGTGAAAGCAGGACGGAGTCTTTATATCATCGAAACAGTGTGATCGAATATAAACTCCTGTCTCAACGAGTCTGGAAATTTCACACCAGAAATAAATGAATAATCCAAGGAAAATAGATGAAACAACAGAAAAGGGCACTAGAAGGAATTGAAGCTTTTGGAACCTACAGCTACAGCAGACATTAAGCACAGCCCGGCCTTGCCAAATTAACGTAAACCTCCTAGTAAAGGCCTATTTATCTCAGTTCCTATTATCCAATATATCCTGCCTGGCTTTCCATGAAAAATTACAAGGTATGCTAAAGATAGGAAAACAAACAAACACTATCCGATAAGACAAAACCTACATCAGAATCAAACTCAGATATAACACACATTTTGGAATTATCAGGGGATTTAAAATAACCATACATTAAGAGATTTAATTAAAAAAATAGAAAACATCCAAGAACAAGTGTGTAATATAAGTAAAGAAATGGAAACTCTAAGAAAGAATCAAAAGGAAATGCTAAAACCCAAAAACAGTGTCATGAAAATTAAGAATACCTTTGATGGATTTATCAGTAGATTGGATATGGCCAAAGAAAGAATAAACTGTACTTAAAAATAGGTCAAGAGATCGAAGTAACCTAAGTTCTCACCAATGGACGAATGGATAAATAAGATGTGGTATATATATATATATATGTATATATAAGTGGAATACTACTCAACCATAAAAAAGACAAAATCTTGCCATTTATGACAATATGGATCAACCTTGAGGATATTATGCTAAGTGAAATAAGGCAGACAGAGAAAAACAATTACCGTATGACTTCACTCATATGTGGAAGATAAACAAACAAACAAATACAGATGCAGAGAACAGATTGGTGGTTACCAGAGGGGAAGGGGTGGAGGGAGGACAGAAGGGGTAAAGAGGCACATGTGGAAGATGGCGGAAGGCAGCTAGACTTTTGGTGGTGAACATGAGGCTGTCTATACAGAAGTCAAAATATAATGATGTACATCTAAAATTTATATGATGTTATATACCAATATGACCTCAATTAAAAAAAATAATTAATTTAAAAAAAGGTAAGTCAGCAGAAATCTTCCTAAATTGAAATGTAAAGATAAAAATGAATGGATAACAGAAAAGAACATCCAAGAACCGAGGGACATTTTTAGAAATTGTAATGTGTGCATAATTGGAATACTAGAAGGAAAAGAGAGAACAGAGCAGAAAAAATATTTGAAATAATAATGGCTGAGAATTTGAAAAAATTAATGACAGACACCTGTCAAAAGTTCAGAAATAACAGAAGTAAAACCAGTGAATTACCAAAGTAGTAATTAGTAAAAGTTTATTGTGCACACATCAAAAAGACTGTTTGTAAATCAGGAGCACTCAAACCAAAATATGGAATGAGGCTTAGGGGTATATTGTTATAAAACAATTTACATAGCAAAAAAGCAGACTGTTTATTCTTCACAGTGATTGGTTATATTTTTAGAATTGTCTTAAACAATAGGGAATTGGTCAGTGGTTACCTCATACCAACCTTGGGAAACCGTTCAAGTTTCATTTATGATTTCCAGAGGCATAGGCAAGAAATGACCCAGGTAAAGTAAGTCTTACAAAATAAGCTAAATTAAGCTTTGTTTGTATGACTAAACTGGTTTTGTCTGCTCAGGGAGTCTTCAAGGCTGGTCTCCACTTGTATTTGATTTTAACAATTCTCCCTTTGGGTCATTCTCTCAGCAGGCTGAGAGTATGACCAACTAGTATAGGATGATTCTCAGTCACCACTATTGATGTAGTTTAAGAATAGGAATCACATATTTGCTGTTTCCATTAGCTGAATAGACAAGCTGGAGGGCCATATTGTCACCATCTTCATTGTTTTTGTGATTATTGTTGATTTTGTCTAGTTGTCTGATTCTGGTGGATACCATTTGGCACATGAGTGGCTGCCAATAGGCATTTAAAACCCTCAAGAGTATACGATGCACCAGACGCTAAAATGATAACTATCAGGAGAATAATAGCCAAGGATTGAAAAACTCCCTGGAGCAGAGATTCCCAGGAGCCAAGATTTAACCAATTAAATAAATCAAATGAGTTTCAGTTTTTTTAAAGTTATTTACATAGGCACATCATGATGTATTAGCAATCACACATCCTCATGATTGCTTAGAACAGAATGAATATGAGGATCTTTTATTTTAGGGGGCATTGTTGCAGGTGAGTTTTCACCGAAATTAGTTTTGCATATAATGTGAGCAATTTGATAATTTGATGAGAGGCATTTCTATGGAAATAAAAGAAAAACAAAGGCTAATAGTTTGAGCAAATTTTAAATTCAGTTTCTGAGTTTGGAGAGCAGCCAGTTGAGAAGATTTTTAGATGTTGGGTTCTAAGCATCTTGAGATGAAGTGAGGGGAAGCAGTGGTAATCTGATAGATCTTCTTGGTTTGTGGTTTGAATGTCTCTGGTTATCTTTCTGGGTGGCCACATAGCAACAGGCACAAAGACTGGTCACACATGAGCTGTTGTGGTGATTTCTGATTTCTCTCAAGTTTATATCAACTCATCCAGCTTTAGCTTGTGTGGCTTTGGAAAAAGGGAAGTTTTAATTTCATAGTGATTCCAAGATAAAAGAGTGGGAGATAATTGAAAATGTTAGTTTAGACAGTTCTAGCAAGATATTGGAGGAAACTAGAAGACTTCAGGATCCAGTCCAATTTACAGGTAGAAAACAAAACCTTAAAGATAATTAACAGCACTAGAATCTGATATCCACAAAAGTATATGACTGAAACATAATTTTTATCTCTATAATTATCCACATTTGTATTAAAGATAGCCACAGTAAGACTAATTTGTTTGCAGATTAAGTCTAATTTCAATAAACTTGGCCTGATTATTTACATAAGTGCAGCAAGAATAGTGATGGACCATACAGGCTCTTTTAAATCTGCTTTTCTGGAACTTTTCATATGGAACCTCAGATTCGACTTTTAAAGTTTCTTTAGACTAAGAAGCCATGCTAAGAACTTGTCTAGTAGTGTCCTGTTACAAGGAGAACAAATTCTTACTGAGCTTATGTAAATACATATATAGCCATAAAAATAAGAATATTTAATAAGAGTTTCAGAATTCTGGAGGGATCTAGTAGGGAGAAAAAGTAAGTGTTTCAACCTTTGTTGTAAAGATATACTTTACCAAATTGCTGTATGTTGTAGAGAGCTTTAAAGAGAGGAGAAAATGGAGCTCTTTAAATCTGGAACACAAAACATTAAAGAAACAGCAATGTTTTAAATGAAGTCATAAAAATTATAATCATCTTCATCAATTCATTCAGTCTCCTGTAATTAATTCTTGTTTTGCTTGATGTTGGGTTAGCAGCTTTATGAAGCAACAGTTTCCATTAGAGTTTTAGAAATTCTTACCCAGTTGAGCATTATAATCTTAAAGTTATCAGAAACCTGCATATTATAGTACTTGTCAGGGTCTTTTCCACGATTCTCTTTGAAGGTGAAGCATTTTGCAACAACACTTTCACAAAAGCTTCAGAGTAAACCATAACCATCTGTAAATGACAAAACACTTAAAATGCCCGTGGTTAAGATCTGATGAGAGTTCACTATAATGCAGTTGACAAGGGAATTTGGTTATTTCTGTGACATACAGTATAAAACAATAACTAGAATTATGACTGTTAACATCATACCAGGACATATCAGATTTTTAGGAATTTCACACAATTTCTGGAATGCTTAAATTAATAACATATACTTATACAAATATAAATGAAACAAAGTTTATAGCATCACTTTTTATTTGACAATGCTTCGCATGTAATCTAACATATCAAATAAGCCTAATTAGTTTAATATCTCTCTTTTATAAGAAGAATAAATCTTTTGAGGTGTCCCAGGGGCCCTCTGGAAAATCCCAAAGTTAGTTTGAGGTCAAAAAGAAATCATTTATAATTTGATTTGGGTACGTTTGTCAAAAATATCAAAAGATTTAAAACACTTGATCAAATAAGATCACAAGTCGCTGTGAAACAATACCTAGTTATCCGTTCAACCAAAGTGACAATTAAAAGATTTCAAAGGTAAATACAGAAAGTTATTTAGTTGTAAAAATCCTTAGCTCTTTTACTAGAGAAGACTCGGGTTTTTTTAATATAAATAATCAAAGACTTAATAAAGACAATGTGGAGCACAGGAAATATTTCCATAAGACACAGGATCTTTGTTTCTAGGCGGATTACATTAAAGGTAAAGAAAAACATTTGTTTACAATTTCTTATTAAGAGAAGACCAATAATCTAAAAAAATTTCTGATTTTTAATAGAGAGAAAACCAAATTCTAATTTTGCACCACTATACTTTTGATATTAAAACTCTTTTTTTTTCTTTTTAACTTAAATAAATCCATTCCTATCTTAGTCAGCTTGACCACACATAAAATTCCTTTCTCAAGATTCCTTTTCCACTAACCTTCTGCAACTTTCTATACCCTTTCAGCATTGTCCTATCTTTTTCCTTTCTTATTCTGAAACAATCAGTTTACTTTAGGACAAAATTACTTTATTTTTTCCCTTACCAAAAACACCCTCATGTCCTTCACAGCTTTCCTTATCCAAAAACACATTTTATTTTCCCTACCTATTTTCCATATACAGTTGTTTTCTTTCACACTTATTATTTCTAGTAGTTTTTTAATGTATTGATTGTAAACTTTTACTATTAGTAATCTTTGCTTTCTCGTGAAAATGAGGAAGCAAGCAATTTTGAACTATCATATATTAGCATCCTGTAGTAGAATAACAAACTTATAAATATATTTCATAATTTCTAGTAGTATTTTCCTTCTTATAGTAAATTTTTCAATGTGGCACAAAATATGGTTATTAATAGACCCAAATATTCTTTGTCTTTCTGTAAAAAATTAAAAATCCCAAAGAAGATAAACTTATGTTTAGTATTTAATGTTTATCTTATTTGGAAATGATTTAGATATTCAAAGAATATCCATTATTTAGTTTAACTTAGTAGAAGCTTTGATTTTATTTACATGTATTTAAAACATTTGTTTTTAGCAATTATACTTGGATTAGACATTTAACAGCCAACCATCATCTTAAGTTATTTTTCTTGTTGACGAATTTTGTAACTTACAAATAGCATGAACTTATTTGATTAGTAAATCAAGGTAGAAAAAATTGTAGGTCTGTATTATATTTAATATTGAAATTCTGAAGATATGCCTGTGTTTATTAAACCAACAAACTTAAACTCCCTTTTATTATCAAAGATTACTGCAGATCATGTAAACTTGAAAAACATTTGGGTTAGTTTCTATATATCTAAGAGTTATAGGAATACTTAATTTATAGAAGCACTTATTTTCCTTTAAGCCAATTAAATAGAGCTCTTCAAAAATGTCACATATCCATAATAGACCTACATAGACATGGATAAATACACAGAAAGACACAGAGAACTTATAGCTTTTGTTTAAAAATTTTTAGCCATGTCTCAGGTACAAATAGTTACATTCAAATTGTGTTTCTGGCAGATGGACTAAGTTAAGGTTACCTGCTCAGATAGCCAAAGATTTGTACTAAAAATTTTTTTTATTTTCCTGCTGGAAGGATCCTTTTAGAGCTATTTTTGGAGTCATTTTGTCTGTTAGAAACTTCTGCATATCAATCAAAGAATGCATTCCATTGTCTCTGAGAGGCTTGGAATCCTCTCTTTTAAGGGTATACCTTAAGGTGGGCATATCTAAGTCAAGCTTTCTCCAAAGTGGTTACTACAATCATAGAAGTTCATGAATTTTTCATAAAGGCACAAGATCCTGGTTTATAGACTCAATTAATGGAAAGAACTAATATGTGATTCTTTGGTCTGACTACATCAACAGTGGTAACAGAATAATGCTATACTGGTTGGTTATACTCTCAGCCTGCTAGGAGAGCAACCCAAAGGGAGAACTGTTAAAATCAAAACCAAACAGAGACCAACCTTGAAAATTCCCTGAGCAGACAAAACCCGTTTAGTCACACAAACAAAACTTAATTTAGCTTATTTTGCAAGACTTACTTTACCTGGGTCATTTCTTGCTTATGCCTCTGGAAATCATAAACAAACCTTGAACTGTTTCCCAAGGTTGCTATGAGTTAACCACTGACCAATTCCCTATCTAAGAAAATTCTAATGTTATAACCAATCACTATGAAGAATAAACAGTCTTTTCTTTCTCACTATATAAGCTGCTTTATAACAATATACCCCTGAGCCTCATTCCATGTTTTGGTTTGAGTGCTCCTGATTTGCAAACTGTCTTTTTGATGTGTGCACAATAAACTGTTACTAATTACTAATTTGGTGATTCATTGGTTTTTCTCCTGTTATTTCTGAACTTTTCACACACCAAACCAAAGATCAAGAAGCTCTGAAAACAAGAAGGATAAATACTAAAAATACTCCAACCAACCAAAAAAAAACAAGTAACTACACTTAGGCATATCATATTAAAACTATAGGAAGCCAGAAGCAAAGAGAAAATTTTGAAAGAAGCCAAAGGAAAAACAACATCTTACCTATAAAGTAACAAGGATAAAACTATGGGAGACTTCTTGTCAGAAACCATGCAAAAAAGAGGAGAATATATTGAAACATTTACAGTGTTCAAAGAAAAAAAAAAAACCCACAAGCATAAAATTATATATCCAGCAAAATTATTCCTCAAATGTGAAGTATAAAACAGATTTTCTCAGTCAAACAGAAATCAAAGGAATTTCTCACAAGTATACCTACCCTGTAAAAAATGTTAAAAGAAGTTTTTCAGAGAGAAAGAACAATTATGTAGGTCAAAAACACAGATCTATGTAAAGAAAGATAGAGGGTCAGAAGAGAAATAGTGAATGTTAAAATAAGATCTTTTCTTTCTCTTAATCTTAGTTGATTTAATAGATTACTACATGATAAAAAATATGAGAGAGAATGCTGTATTATAAGATAACTGAACTACTCATGAACCTGGTATTATCAAATTTGGACTTGTTTGAAAGTGGTCTTAGATTAGTTTCAAATAAGTCTTGCAAATACTAAAGCATCTGTAAAAAAATTAAAAATCAAGGATAATTCATGTGGTCTACTTAATAAAGTTGCTTCCCAAAGGGTTATAGCTGAAAATTTCTGATACTGCTATAAATGTATTCTGAAATTTAAGAATTAAATAAGTCATGGTGGATGGTGGAGACGAGTTTCTCACTGTTGGGATGGGAATTTACAGGAGAGGAAGAGATCCACATGATAACGCATAAGAGTTGGAGATAGCAGTTAGAATTCATATTTAGCTTAATGAAGATACAAATGGCTAAAGAAATATGTATAGATATCTGACATATCTACAGGTTAGTGTACACACACATATTTCTTTTCTTCATCAGCTAAGAGAGCCTAAAAGAAATCACACCCCAGTAGCAAAGAGCACACCTAGCGCCCAGATCTTGGTTTCTAATACCATTCTCCAATAAAATTAACTAGTTCTTAGAGAAATGGCTGAATCTAGGACTGGGGCAGAAAATATACAACATGGGCCTGGAGCATCTTGTAGTACCAGAAAATAAGAAAGTGCTCAAAAACAAATAAACAATCAAAAACACCCACGTTGATGAGGATATGTCAAAGGGCAATGCAGCCAACTGACAGAGCTCCCACTGGTCAAAGTTGGAACAATTTGAGCAATAAGATAAAGTAGTACTTGATTATAACTCAAACTGTACAATTAATATCTGTGAGTCCATACAGATACACACGGGTGATCCAGTAACTTAATAAATGGAAGAGAAGAGACAAATCTCCCATGCAGAATTCCAAATAATTTACATAGATACTCCACTCATAAGGAGAGAGAGCATAACTCTCCACATAAGTATAGGCCGTGTATAATATCTTCCTTCCAAAGAGTACAGTGTGGGAATGGAGAGAAGAAAAAGTAATTCTAAAGTGGAGAAACTTGACAAATGTTACTTCATCTGGGTGATGCAAGTCTATCTCAACAGTTATAAAACTTGTTGATAGTATGTATCCTTTGTTTGATGTGATAAAAAAAGCACTTCACAGCTCTAGTCTTCCTCCCAAAACCTAGAACCCCAGTCTAGTCATAAGAAAAATGGCAGACAAATTCCAGTAGAGGGGCATCCTACAGTATACCTGACCAGTACTCCTCAAAACAGTGCTCTCCAAAAGGTGATCAAATCACAGCAAGTCTGAGAAGCTGTCACAGCCAAGAGGAGCCTAAGGTGATATAACAACTAGATGTAATATGGTGTCTTGGATGAATTCTGGAACAGAAAGAAGATATTAGGTAAAAACTAAAGACATCTGATAAATCCAAACTCTAGTTAATAATAACCTATCAATATCAGTTTACTAACTGTGACAAATGTACTATTCTAATGTGAGATGTTAACAAGAGGAAAAACTGTGCATGGGGTGGGGAGGTATATGAAAATTCTTTGTACTATCTTCTCATTTGCTGTATAATTCTAAAATTGTTCTAAGAATAAAGTCTATTAAAATTAATTTAGAAAATAAATATGTATACTAAAGTTGTAATTAGGAAATTTGTATACTATTATAGTAGTCAGAGTTCTCCAGAGAAACAGAACCAATAGGATATACAGAGATATATTTAAGAGGAGATTTGTTATATTGGATCATTGTTGTATTTGGGATTGGATCATGTGGTTATGGAGGCTGAGAAGTCCCATGATCTACTGCCTACGAGCTGGAGACCCAAGAAAGCTGGTGGTACGATTCAACTGAAGTCTGAAGGCCTGAGAGTGGGGGGAGTAGGGGTGTGATGGTGTAAGTCCCAGTCTGAGTCTGAACATCTGAGACCAGGAGTGCCTATGTCCAAGGGCAGGAGAAGATGGATGTCTCAGCTCAAACAGAAAGAGACAATTTGCCCTTCCTTCACTTTGTTGTTCTATTCTGGCCCTCAACGGATTGGATGATGCCCACCTGCATTGGTGAGGACGATCTTCTTTACTCAGTCTACAGATTTAAGTGCTAATCACTTCTGGAAACACCCTCACAGACACACCCAGAAATAATGTTTACCAGCTATCTGGGCCCCCTTAGTTTGGTCAAGTTGACAGAAAAAATTAACCATCACACTTGTGGACAAGAAAGAAAGATTGTAATAAAAATAATAGAATGTTTTTGATAGAAAAATGTTGTTAAATGAGTAAAGGTTGAGAGTACAAAAATTATGTGAGAATTTTTATTTTTAGATTTTTTTCTTTAATACTGTTGTCACCTTCAATTTTCAATTAAAATTATGCATAAAAATAAAATTTCTGATAAAAAGTAACAGAATTATGGGATGCCCTAATGGAATGTTCATAAATAGCAGACAGATGTAGATGCTTTTTCAGAGCCATGTTTATTAAACTATACTGGAATCAATAGGACTGAAATCTTCATGTTTTCTATAAAAATAACACATTTGGGCAAGGATTTGTGACATCCAGAACATGAATTACCCATCACTGTTTTAACTAAAGAAGTTGAATGGTCTGCATATTTTATGTATATACACTCAGTCAAAGTTGCTGAATAACCTATAATTTGAAACAAAAATTAAAGTAGAAACATTGAATTAGAGAGACTATTTCCATTTTTAAATACCATTTGCCTCTATATTCAAATATTTCAGAGAGTAATAGATGTTATTCCGTATAATAACCGTTTCTCCAATTCAAAATGCACATGTAGATGCATTCAAATACATTGAAAAGAGGAGAATTCCAATTTTATCCCACCGTTTTGAGGAATGCAGATTATTTGCATATGTAAATATTCTATGAACAATTAGAAGTTCAATTCAGCACAATGAACTTGCCTCTTTAAAAAGTCTATTGCAAATTGGTCTTTTAGATCTCCACTTAATTATTAGCAGGTTTTTAAAATGACTATTTTCTCTCCGTGTTTAAAAAGAAGTGAAAATGCCTGACTTTTTCTCAAACGCTCATAGGTATTTCTTTAGAGGAGAATAGGCTTTGCTAGAGCCCATGACCCCACTGTGAGGCTGTTTAAAGATATTCAAAATAGATAAAATTATGATTGTGTACAATAGGTCTGGCTTCAGTTGTTTCAAAACAGTTATTTCTGTCACATACGACAGTGGGAAGAGAGATACAAGTGTGGTAGGTTATGAACCTGATTTGCATTACTGTTCCTATTGCTATTATTTTTTATAAAAGGAAAGAAACCAGTGACTGAAAATTAAAGAATTTGTTTTAAATTCTTTAACTCTTTGCTAATACATTGTACACAGAGAAATAAAACTTGCATATTAATGATGGAAGAAAATCCAAAATGCTAATGTAGTTAATTTTTTCCAGACATGTTGTTGCAGCGTCCTTTAAAGAAGCAAGGTTGTATCTGAATTCCTTTCATCTCGTGGGGTGGGGGAGCAGAGGTTTGGGATGGGAATGATTGACTGGAGAATTTAGGATTGAGAATAATTCCTAAATGGGGCAGTGAGACTTATCTGAATTGCAATTCCTAATTAGGACAATTAGCGCTATCTGAATACAAGATAACAAGGTACAATCTGTATATACTACACTTGAGCAAGAAAGTTCTGACGAAAGTTATGCATCTTGAGTCTGAGTCATTTCTCAGAGCTACTGAGGGTTCAATCCTCAGTAGAGGGCACATTCTATGTCAACCTTGAGTGAAAGACAAGCTCTTAAATGCTCCTAAACGACCAGGACAGAACCTATGGACATGTAATTGTTGCTTTGCTAATCTAACGAATCCTGTTCTCCGCCTGGGGTCTGTGGAACCCTGGAAAATCTATAGACTCGAGCCTTAGGCTTGGAATAATTAAAATTTGAATGTGATCTTTTGATGCAGATAAGACCAGTCACACTGCAGCCTCTGATGAAACCCCTACCTCTGTACCTGTTTGGGCACTTTTCTGTGGGAACAAGAAATTGACATTATGATGAAAAGGTTATTATTAAATGTTTAAAGCAGCAAACAATTTAGAGCTGACATTTTATAGTTTAAATTATATTCTCATGTGCTGCTGACACCACAGCCTGCTATTACAATTCATTTGACCAAGAAAGCCGAGCATAATTCTAGTCGGTAAAAGAAATAAGGACTAACAACTAGGGTTTTTCAATATTATGCCCTGTACAGTCAGTTATAAATTTTTCTGGGGAGCAACATTAAGAAGTATTAATACAGGCTTAAAGGACCAGAAAATACCATATCAGGTGTACCATATTGTTACCTTAGGAGCAGCGACAAAAATTAAGCGTATGGAACCATGACTAAACCCTTGGTTTGGATTTTTTATTATCCTGACTCCGTTTTCTCAAAAACGACTTGACGTCTATAGTTCCATATCCTTAAATGCACAAGATTTTCCCTTCCTTCCTTCCTCCCTTCCTCCCTCCCTCCCTCCCTTCCTTCCTTCTTTCCTTCCTTCCTTCCTTCCTTCCTTCCCTCCCTCCCTCCTCCCTCCTTCCCTCCTTCCTTCCTTCCTTCTTTTTGCATTACTTTTATACATGAGCAAAGTTTGGGGCTTTGTATAGAAGATTAGCAAAGTCCTTTGCTAAAATATTTATTATTTATTTGGTAAATAAATATAAGCATAATTTGTAAATATAAATATTTACTGTACCTAGGCTTTGTTGTATAAGAGCCTAGACATTCGACATCTTTATGAGCAGTGCTAGGTGTGGAATTGTAAATCTTCAGAGAATTGCCCTTGACTGATGGGAGTCACCTCACTAGGAAACTTACAATACTACCCCTCCCTCAGGGAATGCCTTTCAGTCCACGATTGACAATATGGGGGTTCAAAATCTCCATCCCCTGACCTGGCAATCTTGTAGGGTGAGGCATAGTCCAGAGTCCTCCCCTTGTGGATCAGAACATCTTTATTCTTCTTTTTCCTTTCCCTATCCTGCTTCAGTTCTTTTTCTAAAGAACACTTCCTCCAAAATTCAGGCATACCCTGACCCTTCTCTCAGGCTCTGCTTCTAGTGGATCTGTCCTAAGTGTCAAGCTCATTTTACATTAGCAAAAAAAACGTTTGAGACACTTAGAGAAGGTATTATTAATAGTGTTAAAATACATTTTTCAAAAAAAAGAGTAAACCCATGACTTTCATATTGATATAAAATTGAAACCACATTAAAGAATTTATTAACTCACCAGGGGACCAAGCTGATGATGTAACTGATTTGAAAGGGAATTCAAAGAAGACACATATACCTAGATCAGAAATGTTGAAATACATATGTAAATGAAGGCAAAATGATTTTTTTCTTCACAGGGGAAGAAGTTTGATAATTGAAAATGTACTAGTCATAACAGAATTTGAATGTCTGGAGGAAGCATTTTGCTTGGTTATCAGTTACCTACCACTAGAGAATTATAAAATAGATCAAAGGCCATGGGAGACTAAATCAGACAACCTGGAGGGGTGTTCTCTAGACATTGAATAGTCTTCAACGTCTCTTCAATGAATCACACTTTTTTTTAAACAATAGCAATTAATCAGTAAATAGGCTCACAAATATAAATTTATTTATTCAAGATTCATAACTAATACTCTTATTCCTACCGCATTTTTTCTGTTCTTCCATTTTCTCTTTAGTTTTCTTCAATAAATTGTAGGGAGGAGTCCTGTATTAAGGAAAAGTTTATCATCATCTGGCTAGACATCTGTCTAAGAGTAAAATTGTTTAGGGGAGAGTTGGTTTATCCATAACTATAGTACAGACATCATTTGAATAGACGTTAAAAGACTTGACTATGAGTTTCCTCATGAATAGTTTTGCACAGTTAAATGACCTCAAGACTTGTATAGTAACCGGAATGCAATGTCATCAATAACATTTATTAAAATGAATTGAATTTGGAGAATGATGACAGCATTCAGTGAAATAATAGGTACAATATGATTATTCTGCCCTCTCTAGTTTCACCTTTGCCATTTTCATTGCACTCATGACTTTTAGTGAGTTTATCTGATTACAAACCTTTCTCTTTCAATGTGCTATAAATGCCTCCATGGCAGGGGCTTGATTTATTCATCACAACACCCCCAATAACTCGTATTGAGTCTGTTATAGAAGATTTTCAATATATTTACTTTATTTTTTAAACTGTGAGTGAAAAAGACCGATTTAAGATGCTTGAAACTTTGCCTGTTTGGCAATTCTACATAGGAATGGATGGGTCTAGATTTAAACTATACATTAAATATTAATAACTGCCCTTTCGTACTCCTGCCCTTTTGTACTCAGAAGAGCATTTTAAATGTGGTCTCTCTAACTCTCTCTCTCTCACACACACACACACACACACACCAGGAAGCACACGTTCAGTCCTGTTGATATCTATCCTTGATACTTAACATCATAGTCAAAATGGAGAAAAAATTTTCACTTGTTCTGAAAATAAGTAAATAATATTTATATCACAACCTACAAAGAGCTTTTCTTTTCTTCTGGATGCTAAAAATGCAAATCTGGAAGTACTTAATGTTTATTCCAAAGAGAAAACTAGCTTTATAACGTATAAAAGATAAAGATATATATTGCATCTGTGGAAATGTAATGATAAACGTGACAAACACTATTAATTACCCTCATACATATATTTGCTCAATTTGTTTTTATGTAACACTGGGTAAATTTTGATTAAATAAATGTAAATATTTAGAGAATTTTTGATATTTATTCATAAATGTCAGATAAAATTATGTTGTAAATTTACATCTACCACCAAACATGAATAACCTACTCAACCCTGGGTATCTAATTATACCAAATCTCTTCCCAGTGATATTTCTGTGTTACAGAATTATTGTTTTTTTTTTAAATTGATATTTTAAAAATGTTAATATTATTTTATGAAGACATAATTTACATACAGTATATTTAACCCTTTTTTTTAGTGTGAAGTTCTGCGAGTATTGATAAATGCATATAGTTCTGTAACCACTACCACAATCAAAATAAAGAAGAGTCATCAACCCAACAAATTCCTCTGTGCCCCTTTGTAGTCAGCAACTTAACTGCCATGAATGTGCATGAGAATATGAGGGAATTGGAACCATTATGCATTTCCTCCCAGCAATTCTACTCCTAGGTAAATACCCAAAGGAACTGAAAACATACATTGACACAAAAATGTTGTACATGAATGTTTTTAACAGCATTATTCATAATAGCCAAAAAGTAAAAACAACTCAAATGCCTATCAAGTGATGAATGGATAAACAAAATGTGATATATCCATACAATGGAATATTATTCATCCATAAAAGGAAATGTAGTATTGATACATCTTACAAAATAGATGAACCTTGAAAACGGTATATTAAATGAAAAAAGCTATACCAAAGGGAAAAAAAAGTCACGTATTGTATGATTTCATTTATATAAAATGTCCAAAATAGGCAAATCCTTAGGGGCAGAAAGTAAATTAGTAATTGCCAGTGGCTAGGTGGAGGGAAGATTATGGAATGACTGCTTATATGGGGTTTCTATAAGGCATGACAAAAATGTTCTGAAATTAGTAGCAATGGTTGCACAACCTTGTGAGTATATTAAAACTACTGAGTTGTACACTTTAAGAAGAGGAGCTGTATGGTTATGTGAATTATATCACAATGAAGAAAACAACCATAGAGACTGGAAAAAGATTAATGTTTGCCAGGTTTTGGTGGATGGGAAGTGATTGACTACAAAAAGACAATGAAGAAGACATTTCAGAGTAAAAGGACTGTTCTCTGTAGTGTTGGGGTGGTAAATACATGACTTTATGCATTTGTCAAATTTCATAGAGCTGTACATCAAAAATAGTGAACTTTAATGTGTACAAACAACAACAAAATCAACCAGGAGGTTGGGGGTTGGTCCTAGGATGGGATGCATACTACGACAAATGAGTCTAACTATATTACAAATGCATGACACAACCAAAGGTTTCCAGGGGGGAAAAAGGAGCTTGCTTAATTAATGTTGACAAAAGTTGTTTTGACTGTAATCTGTAAAGCTAAAGACAAAATGAATTGTACATAATAAACACTGTACTCAAGTTGGTAAATTGGTTTCTTAGCGGTAGTTTTAACATTCTGAAATTGCTTACCATGTATACTTGATTGAACAAATATGTAAATATATGGTTTATGATGGGAGCCAAGCTTCTTACTGTTGGAAGTAGAAGTTACAGATAAGCAAGAAGGGAAGGCTAGAATAAACCGTTAGATTAGAATTGGAGACAGTATGAATTCATGTTTAGCTTAATATAAATGCACATAAATAGATACAAAAACAATTATAGATATGCATGTATACATGGGTCAGTCTACATAAATATATTACCTAACTCTGTCTGCTGAAAGAACCTTGAATCAATGACATGCCAGTAACAACAGGCACCCCTATGCCCAGATCTTGGTACTAAGTACTATCCTCCAATTAATAGACCCAAGGCTTCAATAAGAAATGGCTGGTTCTACAGCAGAAACAGGGGAAAATATAAGTACCATCTTGTGGTACTAGAATGTAAGGAAGTGCTCAAATAGCAAAAGAATGAGAGTATGTCAAGGGACACAGGAGTCAACCTAAAATAGGTCTCAGTGGCCAAATCTGGAAACATCTGAGCAAAAAAAAATCATATTATTAGAGTATAAGCCCAAGTATAAAATAAATACACATTAATATAAATAAATAATTGAATAAATAAATACTAAGGAGGAAACAAATCTTTCTTACAGGTGAGTTCCAAATAATATATGAAGGTAATCTTCCTCCAGAAGGAGCTTAATATCTCCCCTTTTAGTGTGTGATCTAGACTTAGTGACTCACTTCCAAATCATAAGAGTATAGAAAAGGAACAATAGTAACTCTAAAGGGAAACCTGGAGAGATCTGGCAAATACCACTTTAACCCTGTGATCAAAGTTAACATCACCAGTGATGTCATATGGATGTCCTGTAACTCCCAATATAATGTGATGAGAAGGTCATTTCACCTTTGTGGAGTTCTTTTCAAAAACCCATAACCACTTCCAATCCTGAGGAAAACATCAAACAAGCCTAACTTGAGGGACCTACTACAAAATATCTGACCATCACGCCTCAAAATTGCCACAAAGTCATAAAAAACAAGGAAAGCCAGAGAAACTATCACACACTGGAAGAGGCTAAAGGGAAATGACAAGTAAATGTAAGTGATATTCTCCATTGTATCTTAGAGCAGAAAAGGAACATTAATGTAAAAACTGGTGAAATCTGAACACAGTTTGGAGTTTAATTCACTAAAAAAAAGTGTCATCAAAATAGGAATTTAGACTGGGCATGGGGTCTTGCCTTTAAAAAGCGTACAAAAAGACAATACTTTTATTCCAAAAAATATTTTGTGTTAAAGTGGTTAATTCTTCCATAATATCAGCAATTTCCCAGGGGAAAAAGTTAATCATAGGTGCTGTCAAATCTATTATTTTCTTGAGCTATAGATCTTTAACAGTAATTAAATAGGGAAAAACATATCAAGCTAAATAACATTTTTAAGAAATGCAGAAAAATGTGATTTTTAAGAAATTCACTTTAAATAATAGCAAATTAATTATCTAGAATTTATTATTTATTTGTTTATTTAAAATCTGTGCTTTTTTTTCTATCTAAAAGACTTGAAATTCCTAACAGGTATATTTTCTATAAATACATTTTACAACCTGGATCAATTTTAGTTATAATTTTTAAGTGAGAATTAATGCTCATATCTTATCAGAGTTAACAGTACAATATGAATGTTCTAGTATTGAAAAATCCTGTAGAATTAAAGAATTTTGAAATATACTAAAATGAGCAAAATTGCAAAATGCTGGTTAATGGTAAATAATAACAATAGTACAATGTTGTACACACATAATTTAATTTTTTGCAAAGGTGTTAAATTGTTTTTCACCTTCTATCAATATAAGTTCACTTAACTGTGACTGCTCAGTATAAGAGAGAGTTCTTTTTTTTTTTGAATGAAGTCAGTACTCTCAGTTTTATTTAAGTCAATAGTAGAAGATTATTGCTGGTTGATTTCATTTCTTTCAGTATTATGAAGACTAATTATGAAATTCAATATGTTGAACTCAATGTTAATACTACTACCTAAAGTGGAAGTAATCACCACTGTTAATAGAGGTTTTAACATAGAGGTTTAACCTTTAGCTGAATGTCCTAAGCAAGAAGCTATTGAAAATTATGTGTAAATATTGTCTGAAAAGTAAAATAAAAGAGAGTTAAGGCTATACAAAGGAAGGTAAGGTTGATGCAAAAATGAGGAGTTCACAGTGTCTTGTTTCTCTTAGTATAGATAGGGTTAATCACTCTCCCATTTTGATTGTCCATGTCAATCAAAGCAGTCTTAAGGCCCCTAATTCTCACTTGTTTTTCTGTTTACATTTTTGTTATTGCTTTAGCTTGTTTGTTTATAATCAAAGGATTGTGTAATCAAATTTAGAATTAATCATAACAGACAGCCAGTTCTATTTTAACTTTTACCGTGAATCACACTGCTTTTATCTTAAAATTTCTATTTATGAAATGGAAAAATAAAGAATTACGGCAAATTATACACATGATCAAAGACCCAATCTATATGTCAAATAATTCTTCACTACTAATAATTCTAGGATACTTCTCAAACCATTAAAATCAATTAAAAAAGTAACTTTATGGAATGAAATTTTTTTATCTAAATTGCACCATCATCAAGGATTGTAGAATAATCAAACATTAAAACTTTACTTCATAATTGAGTAGAATGTACTAGTCACAATTAAATGTGATGTCTTTTCAATGAAATAACTTCTGGCAAATATTATAAATACAATCCATTATCTTTTGCTTCCAGCCTTTATATTTTTTCCTTTTGCCCACTCTTAATTATTATAATTGTCAAAGCAATTAATTTCACTGCTTTTATCCTTAGAACAACCACCCAAAAAAGGATTAAATGCATCTATGTGATAGACAAGTCCTTTAGAGAGTATATTCTGTTTAATAATTTGCTCTTGTATATACACATATATCTATATGCATGTATAAATAGATAATCATATACCTATCACCCTGTTTTTAATATTCTTTGTTATTTACAATGTCAATAAATTAATCAACAAAATTGGTATTTTCTATAGCCAAAGAACCCTCAGACTTTTCCTAAATAAACAGTTCTGCATACCTTATATCATATTCATTTTTTACAGATGGTTATGACTTATTAATTAACTAATCTCACACTTAATAATTAATAATCACTTAATAATCCTTCAATTTTTCTTCTAATAAAACTACTACTTTTAATTCATTTTTCTTTTTGATTTTTGTGAAATTAAAGTTTAGTTTTCTTTATAAAATCTCTGGAAATTTTCAAGTGTAAAAAATCCCTGGGATGTTACCACTTTTACTTTGTCTCTGGGGTAATAACGAGATACAGGCCCAAATTTAAGTTTTTCCTCAGTTTTCCTTTCGAGTTGACTATTTACAAAAATAGGGACACTCATTCATATACCAACAAAAATAGTACAAACATACACAAACACAAATATGTACAGAATTTATTTCTACAACATATGCTCATTCTGCATGGTCTTCTCTTTGGAATTTAATCATTCAACACCAGCTATTAAGGAGATACTAATATGTTAGGCAGTTTGGGAGATGAAGTTATCCCAGGAGCATGTACCAGGTAAGATAATATGGAATTTGGACAAAAGTTA
The DNA here is from genome assembly GCF_057802395.1 of Ceratotherium simum simum. NCBI lineage: Eukaryota > Metazoa > Chordata > Mammalia > Perissodactyla > Rhinocerotidae > Ceratotherium > Ceratotherium simum. Next base: position 24,954,352 of record NC_141926.1, read on the forward strand.
AGGAAATCATGAAAGTAATAGAGAGAACAGTGTAAACCAAGGTGCAGAGAGTATATTCAGAAAACAAAGTAATTCAATCTAAAACAAACAAGAAACAGAACAGAATGGGAGAGGTAAATGATTAAGAGTAGGTTGACATTAGCAAGACAAGCATAGTGGATTGAACCCAATTTTACTTCTCTTCTCTCCTGTATCCATATTAAATGATGATAATGTTAAAAGCATAAATCCATAAGGTCTACTATATTGCAAACAGGAGAGGAATCAACTGGTTTTGGAAACTGGAAAAACAAATGGATGTTTCAACTGACTTAATGAGGAAGAAAAAGCTGAAAGCAAAGTCCCACCATGGGAAACAGGGATAGGCCAACACCAGCAACCTGAATTTGCCAGATAGCCCCGAAAAATACCACGTATTCTGAATGGAGAAGTCCTGACTGGCATGAAACACAGACCAATTATATGAAGGAAGTCTTTCAATGATAATATTCTTCTCCTACTTCTCAGCCAGAAAACAGCTCTGGCAAAGACTGACCAAAGGGAGTCTGGACTCTGGAACATTAGAAACTACTGAGGGCTTGGATATTGAACTTTATACAGACTGCGAGATCCCTGGTCCTTTGCCCCTGCTTGTGTAATAGACTATCTAAAAATCACAGAAGGATTTTTAAAGTGATAGAGTAAGGGATTGGAAAGATGATTATTATGATAACATTTAAGATTGATACCAAAAAAAACAATGTTTAACCCAAGAAATCTAGAAAGAAATTAAGGTGTCTGTAGGGGGAAAGAAAAAAAGAAGACAAGCTAAGAATTGAGAGTTTTGATGAAGACATCTTCTTTCCCCAAAACTCAGTTCTTGAAAACTTCTCATTCCTATATACTCTGGTCAATAGGGACTTCCTCATTATTTAAAAATGTAAATTTTCATCTATTCATGATCTTCTCTCTAAAGGTCCAGAAAAATATAAAGCTTTTTAAAAAATTTACCATTTTAACCATTTTTAAGTATGTAGTTCAGTGATATTAAATGCATTCACATTGCTGTGCAGCCATCACTGCTATCCATCTCCAGAACTTTTTCTTCTTCCCAAACGGAGTCTCTGTATCCTTTAAACAAAAAACTTCCCATTCTCCCCTCTACCCAGTCTCAGGCAACACCAACTACTTTCTGTTTCTATAAATTTGACCATTTTGGGTACCTCATGTAAGCAGAATCATGCAATATTTACCATTTTGTGACAGGCTTATTTCACTTAGTATAACAGACTCAAGTTTCATTTATGTTGTAGCATGTGTCAGTATTTCCTTCCTTTTTAAAGCTGATTAATATTCCATTGTATGGATAGACCACATATTGTTTATTCATTCAGCCATGATGAACGCTTGGTTTGCTTCTACTTTTTGGCCATTATGAGTAGTAATGCTGCTCTGAACATGGGTGTACGGATATCTGTTAAGGTGCCTGCTTTCAATTCTGTTGGATATATTCCCAGAAGTGGGCTTGCTAGATCATATGGTAACTCTATGTTTCAGTTTTTTGAGGAAACGCCCTACTGTTTGCCACAGTGGCTATACCATTTTACATTCCCACCAACAATGCACAAGGATTCCAATTTCTCCACATCCTCACCAAAACTTGTTGATTTCTGGGTTTTTTTTTTTTAATACTCATCCTAATGGGTGTGAAGTGGTGTTTTGTCGTAATTTTGACTTGCATTTCCCTAAAGTTTAGTGATATTGAGCATCTTTTCATGTGCTTATTGGTCATTTGTATATCTTCTTTGGAGAAATATCTAAGTCCTTTCTCTGTTCTTAAATTAGATCAGTTGTTTTTTTGTTGTTTATCTATAGGAGTTCTTCATATATTCTAGATATTAATCTTTTATCAGATATATGATTCGTAAATATTTTCTACCATTCTGTGGGTTGCCTTTTCACTCTGTTGATGGTATCTTTTGATGCATAAGTTTTTAATTTTTATGGCGTCCAATTTATTTATTTTTTCTTTGGTTGCTTGTGCTTTTGGTGTCATTTCCAATAAATCATTGCCAAATCCAATGCCATGAGTCTTTTGTCCTACGTTTTCTTGTAAGAGTTTTATAATTTTAACTTTTATGTTTAGATTTTTGATCCATTTGAGTTAATTTCTGTATGTGGTGTAAGGTAAGGGTCCAAGTTCATTTTTGCATGTTGTTAATTAGTTTTCCTAGCACCATTTGTTGTAAATTCCTTTCCCCATTAAATGGTCTTGGCACCTTTGAAAATCATTTGACCATATATGCAGTGGTTTATTTCTGGGATCTCTGGGATCTCTATTCTGTTTCATTGGTCTACGTATCTGTTTTTATGCCAGTATGACACCGTTTTGATTACTATAGCTTTGTAGCAAGTTTTGAAATCAGGAAGTGTGAGACCTCCAACTTAGTTCTTCTTTTTCAAGATTATTTTGGTTATTTGGGATCTCTTGAGATTCCATATGAATTTTAGGACAAATTTTTCTATCTTTGCAAAACATGTCATTGGGATATTGATAGGGAATGCATTGAGTCTATAGATCACTTTGGGTAGTACTGACGTCTTAACAATATAAAGTCTTTTAATCTATGAACGTGAGGTATCTTTCCATTTACGTGTGTCTTTAATTTTTTTCAGTAACATTTTGTAATTTTCAGTGTATAGATATTTTGTCTTTCTGGTTAAGTTTATTCCTAAGTATTTTATTCTTTTTAATACTATTGTAAATGGAATTGTTTTCTTCATTTTCATTTCAGATTGTACATTTTAGTGGATAGAAATAAGACTATTTTTGTGCGTTGATTTTGTATCCTGCAACTCTGCAGAGTGCATTTATGTGTTCTAACAGCTTTTCGTGTGTAATTTTTAGGACTTTCTACATATAGGATCATATCATCTATAAACAGAAATTATTGTACTTCTTCCCTTCTGCTTGGATGCCCTTTATTCATTCTTCTTGCTTAATTCTTTTGGAACACTATGTTAAATGAAAGTGGCAAAAGCAGGCATCCTTACCTTATTTCTGATCTTAGAGGAAAAGCTTTCAGTCTTTCACCATTAAGTATGATGCTTGTTGTTTTTTTAATATATATGGCCTTTACTATGTTAAAGTAGTTTCCTCAATTACTAGTTTCTTGAATGTTTTTATAATGAAAGCATGTTGAATTTTGTCAAATGATTTTTCTGCATCAATTACAATGATTCTGTGGGGTTTTTCCCCCTTCATTTTGTTAATGTGGTGTATTACTTTAGTTCATTTTTGTATATTACCCATCTTTGCATTCGAGGAATAAAACCCAGTTGGTCATGGTGTGTAATCCACATTAAAAATGTGCTGGTGAATTCATTTGCTCATATTTTGTTGATGCAACAACAATATTCATATGGATATTATTTTGTAGTTTTCTTTTCCTGTAGTGTCTTTGGTATCAAGATAATGTGGGCTTCATAGAACGAGTTAGGAAATGTTTCTCCCTTTTCAGTTTTTGAACAGTTTGAGAAGAATTGGTGTTATTTCTAAAATATTTGGTAGAATTCAGCAGAGAAGCCATTTGGACCTGGGATTTTCTTTATTGGAAGGATTTTGATTACTGATTCAATCTTCATGTTGGTTATGTGCCAGTTCAGATTTTCTATTTCTGTATGATTCAATCGTCACTGTATGTTTCTAGGAATATATTCATCTAGTTAGCCAATTTTTAACTCATAGTACTCTTTAATAATCCTCTTTATTTCTATAAAATTAGAGACTTCAATGGTATATCATATTTAACAAGACCAAAATGGAATCTTTTCATTTGTCTTAAAAGCTAATTTCCCTCTCTTTCTTCCATAACCCAATAGTGATGTAAAAATATTCCCAAGAGTCTAATGAATCACCACATTTTCAGATTCTTTAACAAGCAATTGGCCAAAGATCTCAAAATCTGTTGAAGAAATACCAAGGCCATTAATTTTATATTCCAATTGTAACAAATAGGAGTCTGTGACTTGTGAATTTATGTTCCTCGCCTCACCATTTGTATACCTGTAGGCCCTTATTAGCCACTAAAAATCATAAAGAACTCTGGGGAAGGAAGAAAGTAGCTCCCCTTCAGGAAGAGGTCTGCTGTTCCACTTGGCAATTTTCACTGTGTTGTTAAATTACTAAATCTTGCCTGTGGTCTTCTCTTTTGTTTGCTCATTCTATTTTGTTTTAGGTTTACTTCATGAGAGCGTAAAATAAAAATATTCACTTATTCATTCATTCAGCAAATATTTATTTAATGACCATTTTGTGTCAGGCACTGTTCTGGATGCTGGTGATGAAGCTTGAACGACACAGATAATGACCTGCCTTTGGGCACTTATAAATAAATACATGCATACATACATGCGTAAATACACACATACATAAATAAATGTACATTCAGAGGTTAGGAAAAGTTCTATGAAGGAAAAAAAAGAGAGATGGATATTGAGGAACAAATAAATTCTACTTAACAGGGGTTATATACCCACCTGAGAAAATGTGTTACTTAGCTATTGCTATATCCCAAGCCATTTCAAAACACAGGGCTTTAAAACAACAATCATGTATTTTACTCAAAATTTAGTGGTTTGACAATTTGAGAGGGTGTTTTTTTGATCTCAGGCTCACTGATGCATCTGTGATCAATTGCTAAGGTGACTAGCTTGAGATGATCTCCATTGAGATGGGTTTTTCTCTGTTCAGTGTGGTCTCATATCCTTCAACAGAGAAGTTTAGACTTGTTTACAGGGCAGAACACTTTCAAGAGACTGAACCAAAGTGCTCAAAGTCTTTTAAATCTTAGGCTGGGCACAGGTATAAATGTCACTTTTGCTGCATTTTACTAGTCAAAACAAATCTCAGGGCCAGCCCTCTGAAAATGGCTGCAAAAGCACATTGCAAAGTAGCATAGTTTTAGGAAAGAGAATAATTTTTGCCATTTTTAAAGAAAATTTGAACAGAGAGTTGAATAAAGTGAAGTGTAAAACATGCAAATACCATTGGGAGCAGATGCATTTCTAGCAGAAGAAGCAAGTGGTACAAAGTTCTCAAGGCATAAGAAAGCTTGGTATATTCTAGAAACAGAAAAAACAGGCCAGTGTGGCTGGATTTAGAATACAAGGGAGATAGTTGCGGAAAATTAAGTCAAAGAAGTAGCCATGGGGCCATCTAGGCAGGGCCATTTGATCATGTTAAAGCATTTGGATATTTAAATAATACTAAATTTAAATACTGAATTTAAATAATACTAAATACCCCTGAGGTCCTACTGGTTTCAGAGTTGATGATACTTTTATTAATATATTTTATTTAGCTGATGCTTTAACCTTGTGTTAAAAGTGAGCTATAGTAATAATCCATAAGAGGATCACTTAGAATTATATATCTTTAATATTATAATTATAGTTTAGCTGGAAATACAAAATTATGTCTTAAGACTAAATTCCACTCACATTTTTTACTTATATAAGAAAACATTTTTGTAATATAGGTTTCCAAATTTATAACCATTACAAATCTAAATATGCAATTGATTAGCCTGTATTTGTAAGTTTCTACTTTTTAAAAATCCAGGAAAAATCTGTAAAGAGTATGAACTAGACCTGACTGAGGTGAACTACACAGTCCCCCCCACACAACTGAGGAATTCTCCAATGATGCTGAATTTCTTCCCCTCTTTTAAGAGGGTCTCTCATGCTACTGCTTCTCTGAGCTACCTGTGAAGTTGGGGTGGCTACTCTGTTCCTTAGAGGCACCAGTCATAGTCTTACATGTTTTTAAACACAAAAATTATGTGTGGATAGAAGGTCATTATGGTGATAGCAGAGTGGCATCACACAAAAGAAATTTAGATTTTGTAGGACAATCTAAGACTTAATCCCAAAATACTACACCACTGCCTTAAATTCCCTGCATGCTTAAATTCACAGGGTCAGGCTAAGTCACAACAGGCAGAGCCTCTTCTCTTTCACCCTTTCTATCATTTTCTCCACGTTTCTCCAGAGATTGTTGGCTGCTTGATATTCCCCACTGATGTAGTCTATTAATGTGATAAAATTTCACATTCTTTACTTTTATATATAGGAAGGGAAAAAGCTATTTTGCAATTTCCATCTAAGAAAAGCTGGTTTAATGCGTACTTGGTTTTTCTGATGGCCAGCACTTTGAAAAATAAGTTTTCAACATAATACATAAACTGGAATTGAAGGAAATTGTCAATAATTACATATTCAAATATCATTCAGTCCTGATAACTGTCATTGTGATTAGTATATACTTGAAGATACTTTTATTAATATGCTTTTTGGAAATAAATGAAGACCACCCAAATGAAGACAAACAGAGTCTATTCAGAGCTCGCTATAGCTAGCTTAAGTTTGGCAGAGACTCAAAGGCAGGCAGGGCAGTGGGAATGCTTTGTAGCAAAAAAATGAAAAGTTTCAAGTAGGCTCTAATTGGAAGTCATTGTCATGGGGATGCTTGAGGTCAGCTAACTAACAGCAGGGCATTTTATATGATTGGTTTGGGGAACATATTTGACTTTCTCTGGTTGGTCCTGTGTTGGAGGCAGAGACAAAAATAGAGAAGTTGGTAGTCATGACCAACTCCTGAACATTCTGGGCCAATTGATGCAGAGATGCAGAGGTGGTGAATTGGCTTCATGGGCTTCTCATATGGGTTAAAATTCTATTGTCATATGTGTTCTGGTCATTGTCTATTGTATACTATAATAGTATACAAATAACCATTTGTATATTCATTCTCTCTGCCCTGTAGTCTATTATTTCAAACTTAGGTTACATCTGAGCAAAAGTAATGATCTATAATTGGTGACTTGATAGATATATATTTTAAATGCAATACTTATTGGCTTGGTTGCAAATAAAAATTGTATCTTAAGATTGATGGCACTAAAAATTTTGTTATTTTTATGGAAAGCATACTCCTTTAATATATATTTACAAATATTGTCATTAGCTATCTGTTTATTGCATAGTCAAAATAATTTGAAAGAGATAATATCAGCAAGATGGCAGAATAGAAAGCCCCAGACTCTCTTTCTCCCCGCAGAGACACTGACTCAACAACAATACATGACCAATCACCTTGTGAGAAATCTAGAAACCAGTTAAGAGGCTCCTGCACCCCAGGAAAGTGTAAAACCAGCTGCATCAAAGCCAGTAGAAAAATTCGTGGCACTCACTCGCCAGAGTCCCTCCCTCTGGGCTTAGAGCAGTGCCATAGGGTGGAAACTCCCAGCTCCTGGCTTCTTCCAGGGCAAGGAAAGAGAAAACTGAAATGTACACACAATATTTTGACTTTTCAGAGGGGTTCTGTCTTGCCTGAATATAATTCTTGACAAGAAAGAGCACTCAATTGGGGTCTACTGAGAGCAAGACGAGGGTTTAGACCAGCACGCATTCACTTGCCGTAGACCCTCCCCTTGGCTTAGTGTAGAACAAGTGGCAGAAAGCCTCCAGCTCCTGGCCTCTCCCTGAGAATGGGAAAAGTTGGAACATATATCCAATGTTTTGGCTTTTCAGGGAGCTGCCCAAGGGAATAGTTTCTGTCTCTCTTGTCTTGGGGCGCTGATGAGACTTGGCATATTTTGCCTGCCGGGAAGGCACTGAGAACAAAAGAGAGCTGAGTGGCTTGCTGCTGCTCCAGGAGACCAGTGGTATAGCAGACAGAGGCCAACACAGCTCAGCAGCCTCTCCCTTGGGCGTGGATGGGGTGGGAGAGAAGAATAGAGTATGTGCCTAAATTCCAGCTTTTCAGAAGGTTGCCTGAGGGATGGGTTTCTGTCTTGCTCAATTTAGAGTGATGATGGGACTTGAAATACTGTAGAAGCCTGGGGGCTGTTGAGAACAAAGGAGAGCTGCCGCAGCTCCAGAACGTGAACTACCGCAGACCCCACAGGGAGCAAGAGATGACAAGCTCCTGAAAAAAGTAAATGTAAATGACTCTAACCGGGAATTTACATTCACAGGTCCAGAGAAGAAGCATCCACAGAAAAGGTTTTAGAGGCCCCTAGAATCTCTAGCCAGGCTGATTGGTAAAGATCTTTCCTTAGTATGAAGCTGGGAGGAGCTGGTTTAAAGACTGGGAGAGTTGGCAGTTTTCTCAAATGCACAGATCCCCACAAAAAGTTAAAAGACACAAAGAAATAGGGAAATATTGCCCAATTAAAGGAACAAAATAAACCTCCAGAAACAAATCCTAAAGAAATGGAAATAGACACACACACACACACACACACACACACACACACAGGAATATTATTTAGCCTTAAAAAAGAAGGAAATCCTGACATATTCTACTACATGAATGAAACTTGGGGCTACAGTGTTATAAATTCAACTTAAAGACTGATAACTTAAATTCATGGTGTAAGTACTAATTTTCGTTTTTTTTGTTATGTGTTTAATGATAATAAAAAATGAAATAAAAATGATAATAAAAAAATGAATAAAAACAATTCAGGTTTTTACATAGTATAACCAGCCAAAAAGAATATTCCACTTCAAGTTCTGAAAGTAGGATATATAAAGCATTTTCTCAGACTTTCACTTTAAAAAAACAACAGAGGGCCGGCCCATGGCTTAGCAGTTAAGTGCGCGCACTCCCCTGCTGGCGGCCTGGGTTCGGATCCCAGGCGTGCACCGACGCACCCCTTCTCCGGCCATGCTGAGGCCGAGTCCCACATCCAGCAACTAGAAGGGTGTGCAACTATGACATACAACTATCTACTGGGGCTTTGGGGGAAAAAAAAAGGAGTAGGATTGGCAATAGATGTTAGCTCAGGGCCAGTCTTCCTCAGCAAAAAGAGGAGGATTGGCATGGATGTTAGCACAGGGCTGATTCTCCTCACAAAAAAGAAAAAAAAGCAAAAACCAGAAACTGTCACACAGGATGAATAAAAAGACTTATTAGATAGTTTCGTAGATCTTTTTGGTGCTGAACTATGATATGTCTCATAGACTATGAAATAGAGATAGTTGGAACTAATGTACAAAATCAAATTTTTTAATTTTAATTTTAACTTTTGTTGTTGTTGTGGTTGAGGAAGATTGGCCCTGAGCTAACACCTGGTGCCAATCTTCCTCTTTTTGCTTGAGGAAGATTGTCCCTGAGCTAAAATCTGTGCCAATCTTCCTCTATTTTGTATATGGGACACCACCACAACATAGCTTGATGCGCAGTATGTGCATCTGTGCCCAGGATCCAAACCTGTGAACCCTGGGCCACTGAAGCAGAGTGCACTAACTTAACTACTATGCCACCAGGCTGGCCCCCAGAACAAAATTTTTTAACTTTATTTGCTGTTAAATTCTGTGAAGTTTCAGTTATCTAAAATAAACTTACACAAATATGAAACGTAATGTTTAAATTGCAAGGTCATATGTACTGTAGTGTTTGTAAAATACTCTTGTCTAATATTGACTAACAGTATTTTTGTTTGTACACTCACGACTTGTTAAAATGATACCGTTTTAATGTCCACTGATGCAGAGTAATAATGTAAGTTCAGATTTAACGATTGATGGGAAAACGGTTCATGTAATACTTTTGCAAGTATTGGGAATTCAGTATGCTTTGAAAAGAGTAATTTAACTTCTGGATGCCAGGGAATGGGTTTTCTCAAAGTCCATTACTGGCAATGGGTTGGCCTAGTAATATTGGCACAGAGCATTAACTGTACACCTTATTAACAGTGAGGTGCATAACTTTAAATAAAGTTTTAGAGAAATAAAAAAAAATGCAGTTCCACTCAATTAACACATTGACTGCATCAAGGGGTTTTTGAGGAAGAAATTAAATCTTTTGTTTGGAGCAGGTTGAAAACCAAGAGCTATAGAACTTTACTATTTGACCGAAATAATTTAGTAGTTAAAACCTTGGGCTGTAGAGATAGATAATTGTTCATTTCACTCCCTCGATTTACTGCTCACTGGCTATGTTGCCTTGGGCAAGTAAACTTCTTCAGGTCTCAATTTCTTCATTTATAAAATGGAGCAATTTTATTAGTTACCGTGTGGGTAAAATTTGATGACATAATGTGCATATAAAACATTAGCCTAGTGTCTGTTAGGGATGAGAGCTCAATAAATGATCACTATCATGATCATAAGGATTAGAAGCACCTTTATTACCAATTCTTCTCACTACCCTTCCCATGCTTTTTTGAAAATCAAAGTTATAGTTCTTCTAAAGTGATTAATTATATTTGAGGAAATTAGAAGTTTAGAACAAAACTTATTAATTATCATAATTGTTCATATTTATATAAGCATCAGGCAGTGTACAGTCTGGAACTGTATAACAAATATATTATTTTTAAAATATAATAGTCTTTCAAAGAGTGACTATGGAAGCAATTTGGAGTTTGTATAATGTTGCAGTTACCAGAGTGAGGAAGATTCTACTCATGCTTTAGATACCATAGTAAATGTACTTTAACTTGCCTGATACAAAATTGAATTCACCATTCCCCAAATTCTCTTAATATACACTTCCTGATGTCCATACGTTTCTTTCACAAACATATCCATCACTATAAAATATTTGTAGTGTGGCGGCAATATGGGACTAGTTTCAACTATATGTGATGGATATGGGTTTTGAATGATTTTGATTTCTAGTCTAGTTCTAACATATAGAATTCAAATGGGAGTAACTTTGGCCGTTGTGTTAGTTTTCTATTACTATGTAACAAATTTTCACAAACTTATTATATTAAAATAATGTGCATTTATTATCTTACAATTTTCATGGGTCAGATGCTGAGTATCTGACTTAGTTCGATCCTGTGCCCAGGAGCTGATCAGGGTTGAAATTAGGGTTTTGGTTGAGCTGCCTTCCTTTATGGAGTTTGGGGTCCTTTGTAGGATTTATGTGGTTTTTGACAGAATTCAGTCTTTGTGCTTTTAGCACTCAGGCCCCTGTTCTATTTCTAGCTGTTGGCCAAGGACTACCCTCAGGTAGTCCTAAGCTCCTTATTATATGCATTCAAGAGGAGGAATATATACAATGCATGTACACTACAGGGCAGGAATTTTGGGGTCCATCTTAAATTCTGCATACCATAGTCAGGTAGTAGATAATAAAATTGATAAATCCTGAAATAAAGGCCAAAATATTGCACAATATTCGAGTGTATGCAAAAGTAAATGACTGCTCATTATATAAGGGAATGTTGTTAACACAAGTGCAGCCCAGTACTGATATTTTTATTGTTATGCAAAATATTCTCATTGTGTTTTTCTAATACTCTTAATTAGATGGCATTAGTTCATTTACAATTTTATGACAGATTTCATGTAAATGAATGTAATAATCAGAGAGAAAAAGATTACAATTATAATTACAAAGTCAAATTTAAAAGCTAACTTCCCTTATAAAGTGAAATCAACTAAATCTCTACTTTCATTTGTCAAACTCCAATAATTAGGAAATTACTACATAGTCTTAGGACAAGTAAATAATAAAAATTATTTCAAGAAATTTCTTAGGAGGCCATTTAGTACACAACATGATATTTACATTATCAAATAAATTATATTAGGCATTTAATCAAGTGCTTTTTCCAAGAAAGACTTGCATACTCTGCTTTTTAGTTCTCTTATCTAAATCTTCTCTAGCTAATTATCATGGAAAAATGTGAAATGAATATATCTAAGTTAGCAATGACCAATAATAGCATAATAAAGTACATATCCAAAGGTATTCATATTCATATTTAAACAGAAATGCATGGACTTTTAATATTAGAAAAATATAGTTAAAGGAGATGCTGTGAAACGCAGTTGTTCTGAAGATCTGGAATCACATCAGGTAGGTTTCTAACTGTACCTGCTTCCCATTTAGAAGAATTTCTCTTCAAGTATTACCTCTGCCCATCACCACCAGGGTCACCATATATTCTTGTGCTGCTACTCATATACCTTCTCCTACTGCTTTGCTTCCTTTCCATACATCCCTGGCTATCTATAGAATCTGCTATTCTGTTTCTTTACTTCTCTCAGAAATTACTGGGCTGTGAGTTCTCAAAAATTCTACTCCCCACTATTTATATGTTCCCTCTTCAAAGTTTCTTATCAGTCACTGTTCTCTCTTCTTCCCAGATCATACATGGGAATAAATTTAGCTGGATGAGAAAAAGTTTTCAATAAATTGGAAATACAAATTTCTTGAATGCAGTAATTTGCTTGTTATCCACATTTCTTTTCGTTGGCTATGTTGTTCTCTACTCAACATTGTATGACAATTTTATAGGGAGGTTTATATGCTCTACATTTGTTTTTATGTTTAGAGATTAGTTTGGGATATATCACTCATTAAAACGAGTATACTGCATAATATATCCACAAAACATTTTCATAATTTGAAATCTATGTCTAAATGAGAAACAGAAGGGGAATAACAGATGCATCAAAAGTACTTATTCCGTATTCTAAAGCTTGTGTTTCTTTCCCTAGGTTTAGAAAATGTTTCTTAGTTTATATAACATTTTGTTTATTCTTGAATGAGTTCCTCCCTTTGCTTTTTTCCCTTTTAATATCGTTTACTCCTTTCTTTCTCTTTTAGTTGATAGTCTTCCCTGCCCCCCTCAGTCATATCCTTATAGCACATGAATTCACTTTAGTAAAATGAAATGTCAAGGCACTAAATATTTGTCAACATTATGTTTGTACAAAGATGTGGAGAACATGATCAATTCACATGCTCTAGCATGGTGGATATCCAGAAAGTTCTATAAATATATCTACCTTTTCCATCACTATTGATTCCTCCTCAACCCAAGCAAATATATCTGTATTTTTCTATTTGTAATCAACTTCCACTACACTCCCAAATCTTCTTGTTTACCCCTCTGCCCATTCTGCCAGAGCTTTCTTTAAAAATAAATTAGAGGGGCCAGCCTGATGGTATAGTTGTTAAGTTCACATGTTCTGCTTCGGCTGCCTGGGGTTCGCTGGTTCGGATCCTGGGCGCGGACCTACTCACCGCTCATCAAACCATGCTGAGGTGGCGCCCCATATAGAAGAGATACAACTCTACAACTATGATATACAACTATGTACTGGGGCTTTGGGGAGAAAAAAAAAGAAAAAGAGGAAGATTGGCAACAGATGTTAGTGGAGGGCCAATCTTCTTGAAAAAAATAAGAAAAAAAAAAAGAAGGCCCCTCTTGTAAGCTAAGAAGGAGAGAGGTGGCCAAGTGTTTAAAAATAAATAAATAAACAAACAAATAAATAAATAAAAATAAAATAGATTATTCCCTCCTTAGCTTAAAACCTTTCAATTCCTACACAATGTAGCATCACCTATTTTCTTCCCAAGTTATCTATCATTATTTCTTTCTCCAGAATCTCTTTTCCTTTTAATCAGGAAGATTCTAGAATACTGACCATCTTCTGTTTCCCAAATCTGCCAAGTTACTCTGTCTTTCTTAAAGTTTTGAGTCCATCATGATTCTTCTCCCTAAAATTATCTTCACATAACTCATTCTTTTTCTTCATTCTAAAAAGCAAAAAAGGTGATTTCTTTACAGAAGACTTTTTCATTAAGTTATATACCATATTATTCTCTACATCTTTATTATCTTATTTTAGTTCCTAACATTTCCCATATTGTAATTATGCACTTATTTGTTGTTTGTTTGCTTATTTCCTGATGTTCCCACTCTACTGTAAGCATTATACGGGCAAGTATTGTGTACGTTTTGCTCACTATACATTCAGCAAAATATTCAGAACATGTTTGAAAGTTGACAAGCATTTATTGAATGAATGAATGAAGATTTACTGGTCAGTACCACGAGACTGGAGTATTTTTTTAATTGTAATAGTTCTAAATGTTCTTTTCCAAGATAAGATAACATATCTTAAAAGTTCAGCACTGCCTCCCACCTAATCTCCCATATTTCTGATGTAATTGTCTTCAAGGAGAGGAACCTGTGAGAAATTCACTTTGCTCCAAACAACACGAGCTAGTGGAGGGTCCATGCTGGTATGGCTGAGTCTAAATCAGCAGTTGGGACTGTTGCTATCGACAATTGCAAATTTAAGCAATAATTTAAGATTGAATTTTACTCTCTTTGTACTGAGTAAGCAAAGGAAAAAAAAAAAAAAAAAAAAAAAAGAAGTGTCCAGAAGCAGGCAAGTATTTATCAAAAATAGGTCATGACATCTTACCTGTAGTCACTCACATTCTTCATGACTGAGACTATCTAGACAACAAATCTGTCCTAGGATCAGAGGTGGGAAATTAGGAGGATGGACTATTAATTCTTGTTTACCACCTTTGTCTTCTCATCTCTACCTCCCACAAATAAGCTTTTGTGTTTATGTATTTCATGTTTATCCCCATCCATTGCCTCTGGAGGCTGCTATTAAAACTGCTTGATTTCACTGGATTAAGTGGGTAGGATAAACTTGCAATTACCACAGTTAACTGGGAATTCTTTCTGCAATGATAGTGACTGAAGTGTGGCAACATCAGCTCTGAATTCATCATATTTCTCTTTAACTTCAAGTCACAGAGGCTGAGTACTTGCAAACTGCAAATTGAGTAAGCTACCTGATGTAGCAAAAGCTAAATTATGTATTTTCATATTTTGATGACCTGGAAATTACATGTACTAATCATATAAAATGTTTTTTGGTTGTATCTAAATTATTTTAATGAGCAACAAATCTTATTTTGAATGTAATGCTTCATGATTAAGATTATAGACTTTCAGATAGTAGTAGAAGTAATCAGTGAGTATGTTAACAAAAATAATTTATAGCTTTCTAAGTTTTCTTAATGTATAGAATATTATTTTACTCTATGGTTAGATAAAACACTGCATTGTTATTGTTATGATAACAATGGAGATGATTATTGAGTTGTTTAAGTGAAAGAGCATTATTCCCAATGTTTAAAGCATTTAGGTAAATAACTTTAAGAATGTAAAAGTGAATCTAGACAAATGGCATTGCATCAACTCTACTATATTTAGAGATGTCAGTTGATTAAAAGAAATAACTTTTATCTTTCTTTCTGTTTTGTAACAACTAATTTTTGTGTCATTAGCAAATAGAAAATGCTTTCCACTCCCATAGAAACACAATTTTTTATAAATTTATAATTTTGAATATGTACCTTTCACAATTAAGGTAGTAAACTTAGATTCACATATCACAAAAATTATGTCATTTATATTTTTCATATTTAAGGTATTGTTGTAAGTGCTGTATTATTAAGCCTTGTATGAAACATTACTGCAACAAAGTCTTGATAATATAAATTAAACAAAGCACTTAGAGTTATTTCAGCAAACATTTATTGGGTACATAAAACTTAGTATTTATCATGTGTATAAGATCTTGCACTAGGCTCTTTGCGGAGTACAAACAAGAATTCAACACAGATCATCACTGCTAGAACCCTGTGCTCAAGTGGAGGCACCAAGTTCTCTCTGTGGTGGAATTTAATGCCATAATCAATAACTCTTAAATATAAATTATTGATTATGAATTTCAAGTAAATGCTTCTAGAATGGAGTTTCTTAATCTGCGTTTCTGCAAAGCAGATCTCAAGGCAAAGACTTCTATGTGACTAGTGTATGTGGGAATGCGATGCCAGGGAGTAGGAGTGAGAGACAGAGGAGTAAAGCAGGGAAGGAGGAAGAGCCATGCAAAAATTTATTGTGAACCACCCTAAAAACCACAAGATTTACGCGTCCACAAGATGGCTACCTTGATGAAGTAATACCACAGCTACAGGAGCAATTTGCACTAACTAATAGTATATTTAAAAAATGTTTATTTAAAGCAATGGCAATATTCATTTTCAGCAAAAGAAACAAAAGAACTTACAAACGTGTGTCCATAGATATCAAGATTCAAAAGTAAATCTAAATATAGATGTAGGTATGAATGTGAAATCCGTATGTGAAAGTATTATAGACTGAAAAAGCTAGTTGTTAGGTCAATGATTAATTAAGTCAACAAATATTTATTGAATGTTCACTGTGCATCCAAACAGTCTCAATTCTAAAAAGCCAGGAAATTTCCTCCTTACCTAATATTTTGATATTTATTTACATATTAATTGGAATTTTACTTTATTTGTATTCAGTCAATAATTATGAAAGTAGTTGAGTCAGCATTGTGGCACTTACATTCAAAAACATTGTTGAATTTAATCTTGCAGTTGATAGACTTCTCTGGGACATGTCTGGAAATGTCAATTTTCTTTTAGCAAGTATTTATCTTTTCAGTGATATCTGTTATGCTATGGTTCGTTCCTGACAAGCAAAGCTCTCGGGTAAAACATGTTTTCTTTGCATGTCACCCTGAAAATGTCTCACAGGAAAAGGTTTGACAGGTTATGTGCAGTTTTCTTGGTGGTTTATTTTGTATTATTTCATGCGGTTTTTACATTATGACAATCCCTAGTTTGAAAAGAGAACTTCCTTAAAGATAATATAAAATATGTTTTTAACATTAAAGGTTCAGGGCTACATATATTTAAGTTTTATATGATCTTGTAGTGCCACATGTTTTCAGGGTTTTTGCTTAAAAGAATGAATGATAACTTTCCCAGTTTTACAATTAGTGAAAACTTTCATCTCTGATGTTGTTTACATTAATATAAATATAGAAACTGTGTGTTTAAAAGAAGAAAAATAATATATATTTGGGGAAAAATTCTCTTAGTTCTTTTCAATGAAGAAAATAATTTTTTAATTTTAAATTGTTTTGATAATCTTCCAAAAGTATTTCCTGCATATTTGATTAAGTGAAACACTTTGATCATTGTTTCATGGGTTTTATGATTTCAATATTTGGGAGTTTATTATCAAAATAGTAAATAATAAGTACCATTTGTTATCACTTTCTATGTGCAGCTTAGATGCTCTACGACTTGTGAAATGTGTGACTTTATGAAAAGTACTCAAACTATAACATCTCAGTTTCTCTATTTGTAGCATGGTGATAATAATTGTTTTTATGTCAGAATTATGAGAAATAATGTATATAATGTCACAGTAGCCTCTGAGAATTTCATAGTACAGGATGACTGCTATGTTTATATATTGGAGATAGCACTTTGCCTCATACTTTACTTTCATTATCACTTCTTAAAACTCAAGTGCTTTTCATTTTAGACCGGTGAAAAAAAAGCCAATAATTTTCCCTTTCTGATTTTGTATACCACTTTCACTGTCTTTTAAAATTACAGCCTCTCCTAAAAAGCAATGTCTCCTTTTAAATGTCTTTTAATGACAAAACACCACGTTGTATTGAATCAGCGGTAATAAATTCTGGGTAAGCTTTTTGGGTTGCAGTTCATTTGATGAAAAGATTTTTGGCTTATTTGTCTCTTTCAGACTTAATGCTGAAAACCCTCTGGACTCCTTGATTCCAGCTATAATTTTGACTTTCTAAATTCTGAAAGTCTCTGGTTCTTGTTTGTGTGAAATATATTCCTTGCCTCTTACTTGTAATCATGCCACCCAACAGACTGGTCTTCTTGAATCACTGTGACTTCCTTTACAAATTACACCCCTTGCTCTGCCATCTTGTACAAACACACCATCCTACTTCATAGGTTTTGGAATAATATATTTCTTATCTCAGATTACTCAATAACACAAACATATTCTGAAATAGAAATCAGAATTGAAGGAAAAATGTGCATATATGGCTAGGAAGATGGGAAGAAAAAAGGATAAAATGGTAAATGAAAAGCAGAGACATCATAGCTAGCTAATCACCAAATGCTTCTTTTAAAAAATTAGTAACAAATTTAATCACTTGGAACATGCTAGAATGCAAGATTACTATCTTATATTTGGGAAAACTCTTTGAATTACAGCTAAATTACAAAAAAAAGAGAGTTAAACATAAAAGTAAGCTTGCTTTTGAGAAAAATCTATCATTATTATTTCCAAAATAAATAAATAAATAAGTTGTCTTAAGGTTCTATAATTCAAATAAGAGAAATTCCTCATGATACTGACAGCATGAAAACGTGCATTTAATTATTTATGAAAATTTCAAGATGAAAAGATTGTTTTTCAGCTAAGTTGAGCACCTAAAAAATTGCCTAATGCTATTTCTTGAGGAAGCTCAGAATGGAAAGATGCATCTAGGTAAGAGAAGCCAAATTGCAATTCTACGTGATTACTCCAAGTCATAGTCTCTTTAACATTTATAGATTCTGCCAAGAAATAAAATAATTTTCATTACTGTTCTTAAACATGGGCTCTTCAGTCATAAAAGCTTGTAAATGTGTGAGAGGACACTTGGTGGTCCAGTGTTGCTGTCCTTAATTTTCTGTAAATCTTCCTGAAATCCTTGTGAAGACCTTGCTAAGGAAAAGTGGGCTTTCCTTCTCTAATATTTCCAAGTATTTAATACTGAAAAGTATTAAATTTCATCTGTTGGAGTGTTTTTTGTATGTTCAAGCTTTTGAGTATGTATTGTGGAAGACTATATTTTAAAATAGTGTTAACTGGAATAAAAGATTTATTCCTTCACTCAAACTCCATAAACATGAAAGTACTTTTAAATTATTGAAGGTTATTGATAAACAAATAGATGAAATTATTGTTATTATTGTTATTATTGGTAGTATTTGAAGAAATGTTATGTTTCATTTGACATCAAGTAAAAAGCAAGCAAGATCAAATGATAATGATTTACATTGCTGAAATTGACTTTATTGTACAGCTTTAAATGACAGTTTAACTGAAAACCATCAAATAAGATCATTTAACCTACAAAGTTTTCTCATATATATGGAAATGTCTTATATATAACTGTGAAAAATGTTTAAAAATATTTACAAATAGGTCATGGCTGAATAGTTTTTATCAAGATAAACTTTCTGGTGAAAACAGTGACAAAAGCTAGAAAATACACAAAAATATTCTTAAAGAATATAAGAGACCAAAAAACAAGAAAGAATGTGAGGAGAAGGGAAGTACACTGAGGCAAACATTTTCTTTTCTCAAAAGGAATTTTCAAATTTCCAGCAAGGAAAATGGAGTCCAAGAAGAAAGATATTGCTTTGGGTTTTCAGTAGTCTCACCTGATAGTGTAGACAGGTTAAAGTTAAGAGTTATCAATACAGCTGAGTCCTAAAGAGATAAACACCCTGTTCAGCCAAAAATTCTGCATGCACACAGTCCTCCTTGAGTCATTCATCAACTTCTAGCCTGAGCATGTATAAACAGGAGCTGAGATATGAAGCAGAAAACAGTACGTGGAATGCGAAAGAACTTAGCAGAGACTTGAATAGCCTTGTCTTGAGCAGCAGAGATTAAAGTATGGGGCATGTCATAGTAAAGTGATGATGAGTTTTTTAGGAAAGCCCACAAGGTCTAAGCTCTAATAGTAAAGGTTATGCTCTAAGAGTAAAATCTACATCCTTGGACTAAAATGAAACCATAAAGAAACTAGACACAAAGACTAAAAGGTATTGTCTTAATTCCAAATAATAGCCAGAGGAAAATTAAACCATTCTGAAGGAAGATGTTATCAACCAATGAGTGAATATTTTTATAAAATTGAAGAACTTGCAATAAAAAATTTCCAGACATGCCAAAAAAAGAAAAACAAACAAAAGACTCACACCAGGATCAAAGAACTGAAATCTAAAGAGGAAAAAAATAAATAAAAAGAAAAGAATACAGGAATGGATTATAAGCACATTAAGCTATTTTCTTAACCTTTTCTCTCTCCATATTCCAAACTGGATACTTTCTATTTATTTCTCGTCCAATTTCAAGCATGAGAGAAAAAGTGTTTTAAAATGCATTTTAAAAACTCATAGTGGGGGCCGGCCTGGTGGCGCAAGCCATTAAGTGCATGTGCTCCGCTTTGGCGGCCCAGGGATCGCAGGTTTGGATCCCAGGGGAGCACCAACGCACCGCTTGTCACACCATGCTGTGGCGGCGTCCCATACAAAGCAGAGGAAGATAGGCACAGATGTTAGCTCAGGGCCAGTCTACCTTGGCCAAAAAAGAAGAGGATGGGCTTTGGACATTAGCTCGGGGCTGATCATCCTCACACACAAAAAATAACTCACAGTCGACGTATGGGAACTTGTAAAAATGTCTAAGAGTAATTTAATTAGAGAAAGAGAAAATAAGAGAAGCAAATTTGTGAAAATATAAATATTATTTTTTAAAATAGATAAAAGATCAAAATCTATGGATTTAATAAAATAGGGAACTGAAAGTAGGATCATTACAAAGAAAACAAAGCCTTGGAATAGCACAGTAAAACTTCTAAATTTCAATTCAGAGAGAAAATCTTATAGTGGCCAGATGAAAAAGGCACATTATCTTCAAGGAGCAAAGAGAGGACTGACAGATGACATTTCAACTTAGGCTGTGGAATTAAGAAGACAAAGGAATAGTATTTTAAAGGTTGGAGGCAAAAAAAAAGCCAACCTAGGGGCCAGCCTGGTGGCATAGTGGTTAAGTTCTCATACTCCGCTTCAGGGGCCCGGGGTTCACAGGTTTGGATCCTGGATGTGGACATACACACTGCTAGTCAAGCCATGCTGTGGCAGCATCCCACATACAAAATAGAGGATGATTGGCACAGATGTTAGCTCAGGGACAACCTTCCTCAAGAAAAAAGAGGATAATTGGCCACAGATGTTAGCTCAGGGCCAATCTTCCTCACCAAAATAATAAATAAATATAAGCCAATCTACAATTCTATACCATGAAAAATTATCCCTTCATAATTAGGGTGAAGTAGATGAACAAACAAATAAAAACTCCTGAGATTATATTAGATAAAAGTATTGCATCAATGTTGAATTTTGTGATTTTGAACACTGTACTATAACTGTATACAGTGACATAAAGAATTCATCTATTTCTTAGGAAATACATACTGAAGTATTAAGGAGGTTAGGGTATGATGTAACAATCTTCTCTCAAGTGATTTAGAAAAAAAGTTTACATATTTTTTTTTTGTGAGGAAGATCAGCCCTGAGCTAACATCCATGCCAATCCTCCTCTTTTTGCTGAGAAAGATCAGCCCTGAGCTAACATCTATTGACAATCCACATCCTTTTTTTTTCCCTTTTTCTCCCCAAATCCCCAGTAGATAGTAGTATGTCATAGTTGCACATCCTTCTAGTTGCTGTATGTAGGACGCCGCCTCAGCATGGCCGGACAAACAGTGCATTGGTGCACGACCGGGATCCGAACCCGGGGCCGCCAGTAGCAGAGCACGCGCACTTAACCTCTAAGCCGTGGGGCCGGCCCCTACATATATTTTTGAAAGGGGCAGAAGACTTGAAAGGCATGTAATGGTTGCTATCAGTGCCCTATCTATACCGTGTACTCCATCCTGGAGGGCAGCTGCAGACAGTTTCAGTACTTGCCAAAGTGTTCCTGAATCTTTGCCTCTGAGAGAGTTTTCTAGCTGTGGGATCATAGCAGCGTCCTTCGTAGCAGCATCCTTCATAGGAAAGGATGTGGAAAGGTAATGTCATAGATGTGACCCTCAACAAAGGAGGAATGGGATATGATGGACAAATGCCTTATATTAGTTCCCATTGCTACTGTAACACGTTACCACAAACTTAGTGGCTTAAAATAACAGAAGTTTCTTATCCTATAGTTCTGTAGGTCAGAAGTGCAAACTGCATCTTACCAGACTAAAATCAAGATGTTGGCAGGGCTATGTTCCTTCTGGAGGTTCTATGGGACAATCCGTCTCCTTGCATTTCCAGATTCTAGAGACTGCCTGTATTTCATGGTTTGTAGCTCCTTTCCACCTTCATAGCCGGCAATGGCTGGTTGACATAGTCCCATGATGCCATCTTTGGTTCTGACACTTCTGCCTCCCTTATCCTCATTTCAGAGCCCTGTGATTTCATTGGGCCCAGCTTGATAATCTAGGACAATCTCCTTATTTTAAGATCACTTCATTAGTAAACTTAATTACATCTTTAACCTTAATTCCCTCATTGCATAACCTAAAATAGTTATAGATTGTGGGAATTGGAACACAGACACTGTTGGGGGACATTCTATTGCCTACTCCATACCCCAACATATTTGGCACTAAATGTAAAATTTTTTCTTTTTTTTTCTGAGGAAGATCAGCGCTGAGCTAACATCCAATGCCAATCCTCCTCTTTTTGCCGAGGAAGACTGGCCCTGGGCTAACATCTGTGCCCACCTTCCTCTTTATATGGGACACCGCCACAGCATGGCTTGACAAGCCGTGCATCAGTGCGTGCCCGGGATCCGAACCTGTGAACCCCGGGCTGTTGAAGTGGGGCGAGCACACACACTTAACTGCTGCGCCACCAGGCCAGCCCCACTAAATGTAAAATTTTGAAGTGTGTTCTCAATCCCCAGTAGATTGACTCCTATTTTCCCACAACAGTAACTCATTCACTTAACGTAGGTTTTATTCTCTTTTCTTGCTCCCTCTCCTACTCTCCCATTTCTTCACAAGCCTTCCTTGGATCACTTTCCAAGTAAAGTGCCTGAACTCAATTCCTTATCTCAGGTTCCATTTTTGTTGGAAATCAAAATTTGATAAAGTACTTCACCAAATGGAATACCATAATACCCAATTAATTTATTAAAATGTGCTCAACATTATTAATTATCAAAGTGATATAAATTAAAACTACGATGAGATACTACAATATACTGACCAGAATGGGTTAGAACGTACATACAGACTCTCACACTCATATACCATGAGGACATGGATTAATAGGAATTCTCATGGTGGGAATATATATACAATCTCTATTTGGAGAACTTCTGTGTAATATCTTGGCAATATCTCAGAAATTACACTCTTTTATATATGTTCTTAGGAAATAAATGCTAAAATACTAAGGGATAAGGGGTATGATGTAAGAAACCTACTTTCAAATTGTTCAGAAAAAAATTATATGTATGTTTAAAAAATAAACGGAAGACTTTACCAGGCATGTAATGGTTGCTGTTGTCAACCCACCCCCTCTAGCTTACTCTGAAGGTCACATGAGTGCATACGTGTAGCAAAAGCAGATGTTAACAGCAGATTTGTTCATAATACACCTAATTGGAAGCAATTGCAATATACACCAAAAGCAAGATACAAATTGTTGTCTATCTGTAAGTTAAAATATTCTATAGCAATGAGCATATACAAATTAAAATTAACATACCAATATTTCTATTGCATCATGTTTTTCGTGTTACTATCAGAATTAGAAATATCCAGACTCCATATCTGTTAATGTGTCAAATTTAAAGTTTTTTGCATGACGTCCTGACCCTTGGGCTTTGAATTAATCTTAACATTCTCCCTAGCTCACTTTGAATACCTGTGGTAAGGCTTAATCCCAGTATCTCGCTTCTCCCAAATCTCTCCTCATAGAAGACCTCACCTACCTTTACTCATTCTTCCTTTAAAACCATTTCTACAAAGTCTTCTCTGACCTCTGAATCCCCATTAACTTCACTTTCCGCAAAATTCTCACAGTACTTATACTCTGAAGACCGTAATTTTGAGACAAACTTCCACTATGGTTATGGCTCTGTTAAACTTGAAGTTCATTTTTGCATTATCTAGAGCACTGAAATAAGAGAAAATAATTAAACACAACTAGTCTTTATAGGGGGAAATATAAAAAGTGTACTCCACATTTGTCTATTCAGTGGTTTAGTTATGTGAGATATGATGGATACCTAAAATTATTTATTTTGATGATGCCAGTTTTTTTAAGAGATAATCTCCCTGCGTTCCTATTGGTATATCGTTAGTCATTCTGTAAGACAAAGTCTCTGGTTTTATGCAGCTGCATAGTATTTGAACTTTAGCCTCTGAAAATTTTTCCAGTTTTTATTTATGAAACATAAATTATTGAATTAATGTACACAGGATCTGACTTATTGAAACGTTCCCTTAAATGAGTTACACATCCCTAAAAAGCATAATTATGATCACATAATATTTGTATTAGCTAATTTTTCAAACTAGATTTACTCTAGTATGTCTGACCTTTTTCCTTTTTTATTACCTGCTTTAAAAGTCATGATTAGTCCTGGTTCCCTGGTCCATGCTTTTGTCACCATGTTGATTAATTTATTATATATTATCTGTACAGTGAGATAATAGGATTAAGCAGATTTTTTCTGAGCATAGTGGAAAACTATAGCAATTTATCTCATAAATATGTGTAAGTTATCTTTGAAAATCATTTACTACTTTATGAATATCACTGAGAATTGTTGCAGAGGAACATGCACCTTAAATATTGCTAAAGAATGTCTAGCGCATTTAAAAGTTATATACTTAATAGAATTGGTGGAAGAGTGATGTTATTTGACAAGAAACCAAATGCTCTTATGAAAACATATAAAACAGAAAACAGAAGTACAGTTAAGAATACTTAGTAGAGGGCTGGCCCCTTGGCTTAAGGGTTAAGTGCACGCACTCCGCTACCGGCGGCCCGGGTTCGGATCCTGGGCGCGCACCGACACACCGCTTCTCCGGCCATGCTGAGGCCGTGTCCCACATACAGCAACTAGAAGGATGTGCAACTATGACATACAACTATCTACTGGGGCTTTGGGGAAAAAAAAAAAGGAGGAGGATTGGCAATAGATGTTAGCTCAGAGCCGGTCTTCCTCAGCAAAAAGAGGAGGATTAGCACGGATGTTAGCTCAGGGCTGATCTTCCTCACAAAAAAATAAAGAAAGAAAGAATACTTGGTAGAGAAATAAGTAAGTAGTGTTTTTTTGGTATATGGTACTCTCAAAAATATGAATATGATGCTTTCAAAATAAAAATTAAAATAGTGAAAAACCATATGTGAGACAAAAATATTAAGCTGCAGGCGTTTTGATTATTGTTTTAAGTACACAAGAACAGAGCATCTGATGAATTAAACTGTTTTACTACTTTATTTTTCATTAAGAAAGCATCCAGCAGTCAAAATTTGAGAATAAATATAATAAAAGTAGATAGAATAAAACATATACCACCCAATCATAAATACTGTTAATACTCTGTATATTTTTCCAGACACATTTTTCCTATGCATTATACTATAGATACAGGTTTGCAATATTTTTATCTTACTATACCTTTAACATTTTTCCAAGTCAATACATCTTTATCTATAATTTCTCTTTAAATAATGATACCACCCAAAAATTCCCTCAATATTCTCTTACAGAATCTACATGAGTCACTTCTGTTTGGGAAAAATCACTGTAAGTTGCCTGTGAAAATTCATTTTACCTTCCTAGTCCATTGTTCGTCATGAGTTCCCAATCTTAGCGAAGAATGCTACCATCGACCCCATAGTAACTCATGGTGAAACCTGGAAGATGAACTTGACCCTTTCCCCTCCTTTAATGAGCAGAGTACTCGAATTTAATTACCTTTCTTAACCCACAATGGCATTAGAATTTTCAAAAATGACTTCTGTCTAAAATTACTACCACGACTTAATTGGTGTGCCATCCCAATACTCTCCAATTTATGCTTCCCTGTGTAGCTAGAGAAACTCTTCTAAAAACTGATCATGGCTCTTTCTTGTTTAACACCCTTTATTGTTTCTCTTTGATTTTAGAATAAATTCCAAACTCCTCAAATATGGATTCTCAATGTCTTAGAGGCTACTATAACAAAATGCCACTGACTGGGTAGCTTATAAACAGCACAAATTTATTGCTCACAGTTCTGGAGGCTGGACATCACAGATAAGGGTGCCAGCATTCTCAGATGAGGGCCCTCTTCTCGGTCTCAGACTCCTCCTTGTATCTTCACACAGTGGAAATGGGAAGGGAGCTCTCTCAGAGGCCTCTTTCATAAGGACACTAATCTCCTTTATGAGTGTTCAAGCCTCAAGACCTAAGCACCTTCCAAAGGCCACCTCCTACTATCATCATTTTGGGGGGTTAGGATTTCAATATATGAATTTTGAGGGAACATAAACACTCAGGCCACAGCACTAGGGGTATTCATGACTTATAGACCCAAGGCCCTTTATGACCTACGGACACACTGAAATTTCCTAGTCACCTCTTTCCTGGTTGGGGACATTCATTCTTGTTCTTCTATCAGAAACTTTCCTGTCCAATCTCAGATGAGCATTACTTCTCCTGGGAAATCTTCCTGAGTCCAGTTACTTTAGGGTTAGGTGATCCAATTACATTCAATGGATATTGCTTGATTCCGTTTTCTGTGCTTGATTGTCAGCCCAGTGAGGACAGAGTGCAGGTAAATTTATCACAAAGCTTATCAGACAGCCAGGCAAATAAACACTCGATAAATCTCCCGTTATTCAAACGCCTGTTTAAAAGCCATTATAGTTATTTCCATTTTTGACTGCTTTAAATAGTATTTTTACTAGTGTTATGTGTTCATTTGATGAATTATTTATTTTACTATTTTCTAGAACTTAGTTTTGACAAAAAATTTGATGTTTGACATTTTTAAGGTAGCAAGCTCAGAGTGTGCTTAAATTATCACAGGATTCACACCAAAGTATGTGTAGGGGGCGAGGGCAGACTCCGATAAAATAGAATTCTAATGCAATGTTACCTTTAGCATTTTGTGTTCAAAATTCCAACAGCTTTTCAAAGGGAGAATGAGTACCTTTGTATTAGAATGAGAATAAAATAAAATGGCAATTTAATGTGAGGAAAGAGAAGAGGGCCTAGAGTTATGAGACTCTGACTTGTCTTACTTCCAATATGTGTATTAGTAAAGTAACAATTTGCATGTTACCTAACCTTTTTAAGATGGGCCCCAGTTTCCACCTCTAATAATTAAGAAATTGCATTAGACAAACTATAAAATCAAGTATCTATGCTAAAAGTTCTCAAAAGAGTAGAATAAGATCAAAATGGCTATTTAAGTATGAATATTCCAGTATGAGAGAGTGTAGTTCTAAGTGCAGTTGATTTGAGCAATTTCTTTACCTCTTTGTTATTAAGTTTGAGAGTTTAATTTCCCTCATGGCACGGTGGGGTAAATGTGTATGTGTATATATATACATATATACATCTTTAAGAATAGCAGCATATTAGAGTTTAACTTGTGATTTTTTTTTTTTTTTTGGTGAGAAAAATCGGCCCTGAGCTGACAACCATTGCCAATCTTCCTCTTTTTGCTGAGGAAGATTAGCCCTGAGCTAAAATCTGTGCCCATCTTCCACTATTTTGTATATGGGATGCCGCCACAGCATGGCTTGATGAGTGGCGCAGAGGTCCATGCCCGAGATTCAAACCTGTGAACCCAGGGCTGCCGAAGCAGAGCACGCGAACTTAATCACTACGCCATCAGGCTGGCCCTGTGATTTTCTTATTTCAGAAAATTTATGACTACAATTACATTAATAAATCCAATTATTCATACCAAGGTAAAGATATATTAGTTATTCCTTACTAAACCTCTCTTTGTTTTATAAATATGATGGCTACTCAATAGGATGCAATATGCAATTAGTATTTAAAATCTTAATAATTTTATATTTTGTGTGACACATTATACATTAGTATAACACAACTAGAATAAAATAAGATTACATAAATAATTTTTAAAATAATTTTTAAAAGTCTGGGGTCTAATTCACTTTCCAATATAAGTTATATATATACACATAGCCACATATGTACAGACACATATATACTTGTGTGTGTTTATATATATCAAAATATACAATTCCAGATATGTTCTCTATAATTAAATTTATCTTAATAAAGCAATAGAATAAGTGTCTTATTTAAAGAAATATGTCTCAGTTAAAAAAATTTATTCAATCATAATAAGGTAGTACTTACGTTAAGTACTTCAGTACTTAAATTAATGCTTCAAAGATCCTTAATTTGGGTAGATAGGATTTTAAAATAACCGTCAAAATTCCCTGACTGAGAGAAATTGTTAGACAATAATTTTAGTTGTTTTATACTTCTAAGTTTGTATAGAGAAGTATAAAACTAATATATTAATATATAATATTTCCCTGAAAGACACATCTGTTATACTGAAGATTTGCAAAATCAACTAATAATTTACTTTGGTATTTATGATATAATTATTCATATGGGTAGTTCCACATATTAGTACTACATAAATCCAACTTTAGTGTTTAAAGGTCATTCAAATTTTCCTTGTTCCTTTAGTCCTAAGTTCACTACTTCCCATTTCTACTGAAGCAAAGGTAGATGGGAGAATTAGCTAAGAAAATAACAAAGAAGGGAAAAATATGAACTTCTGTGTATGTGTCTATGACAGGGAGTCAGTTTATATGTATATTTTCCCGTCAATACGTATATTAAAAGGAGGATCATAAAACAGTAAATTTAGGAGTTAGTTTAGTTTGAAATGTATATAGATAGGTATATATTTGTACTGAATGCAATTAGGAAGGACATTTTGTTAAATGTTAATTGTAGTGATCTCTTGTTCATAAGTTTAAAGTTCAAAATGTTTTTTTCTTTCTGTTTATTTGGACCTTTTCATCTTTCCACACTAAAACTAGATTACTTACCTGATTATAAGCTAAAATAATGGAGCAAAACTGTATACAAATGGAAATTTTAGCTCTTCAAATATCATATCCCACTTTTGTTGAGAGCTTGCTGAGGAAAGCTCTATGGCAGTGCTTTAATTACACTGCTTCATTTCATCCTCACAGTATTTCCATAATTATTATTTCAATAATGCAGTTATGGAGATTAATGCAAGAAACTTTAACTAAATTGGACTTGGGAAGGCCTGTAGGGGGTGCTCTCATGCCCTATCATGCATCGTCAATTACACCAACCAGGAAGAGACTGGAGGCTTGCATTTTGGAGGGGAAGTAAAACTACTTTACTACTGAAGGAAGATTTCTCTCCCCTCTAGCAACAGCCCAGCCAATGAGAAAGGCCACATCTTAGCCCATGAGAAGTTGCTGGCACCCTGAGCTATTCCTTTCCCCCAATGGACTTTCATTTAGAACAGTACCTCCCCACTCCCTTTTTTCTCTATAAAAGCAGCTCCCCTTTTTGGTTTGCCGGATTTGCCTACGGTTTGCAGTAGCATACACATCCCAAATTGCAGTTCTTTGGACTATTCCCAAATAAACACATTTTGAGATAAAATAACAGGCAAATTTGCTTTTTAAGTTGACACAGTCAAGATATTACACACCCCAAGATATAAAATGAATATGAAATCCAAAACAAGTAAAAAGTGACAGTCACCTGACTTTAAAGTATTGCACTATTCATATTATATATATCCTTCCAACAAAAATTTAATAAGCTTCCCCAAAATTTGTGAAGTACTTGTTTCTGTTTTAAAGCAAAATATGCTACTCAGACATCCAGATTGTATTTTATTGTGCTTTCTGATTATACATTTTTGCTGATTTTATAAATATTTTTGATTTACACATTTTCTTGATTTTTACATGTCACATATTGCACTTGTTAAGATTATTGGCTTCTACATTAATAAATTCATTTTCTTTCTTTTCTTAGATTCTCATCTGTGTGAATTACATTTCTAATATTCTAACAATGAGTCTACTATTGGGAAGCAGAAAAGCAATCTGTTTGGTCTATATTATAAAAGAGAATCTATCTAGTTTAGTGAGGGCTTAGTTTAATTAAAAAGTACGGTACTGGAATATTTTATAGATTTTTGTCTATTAAAGTTTTGATTTGTGCTTCTGAGATCAAAAGAAATTTTCTTCAGCATTCGTGATGTGAGGTTGAGCTTAATATGTTTATCACAAAAAAAACTACTTATAAAATGATAATATGAGTTTTGGAATTTAAAGTGAATAGCTGCAAATAAATAACAAGCAAAGAAAAATGAAAAATATAAATAGATTCCTAACTTTACAATTGGGACTAGAAAGTAAGTCCTAAGTGCTTATCACTACTCAAATATCATCTTGACTTTTATAAGTATTTCACTTCTCTCGAAAAAAGGAAAAAAAATGTTTCAGTGAGTAGCAGGGAACTCAACAATTTTGTTTAAATGTATCAAGAAAAAAATGAAGTACTTAGAATAAAACCCCTTGCTCATCTCTTTTTTTTTTTTTTAATAAAGCTACTTCTACATGAACAAGGGAAAATTCTATGGAGAGTTTAGATATTGGTAAAGCCACTTCTTCAGTTATAATTTCTATGGTAGATAGTTTCTGAAATGGCTCCCAATGGTCCCCATCCCCTGGTATTCATACCCTTGTGTAATACCCTCTACTTGAATATAGACGAGAACTGGGAACTTGCTTCTAATAAATATAAAATGTCACAGGTTACGTTATGAGATGTTAATTCTAGGATTAGGCTACAAAAGACTGTGATTGCCACCTTGTTCTCTCTCTCTCTTGCTTCCTCACATGCTCACCCTAATGAAGCCAACGGCCATGTTGTGAGTCTTCTATAAAGATGGCCACAAAGCGAGGAGCCAAGGGAGGATTTTGGCCAATAACATGCGGAGAACTGAATCCTGCCAATGACCACCTGAGTGAGCTTGAAAGGGTTTTCCCTTCATTAGCGTCTTGAGATGGCTGCTGGGTTCAGCTGCTTTGAAGGCAGCCATGTGAGTAAGCAGAGCTGGAAGACCCAGCTGAGCAGCACCTACATTTTTGACCCACAGAAATGGAGATAATAAACGTTGTTGCTGTAAGCCACAAAGTTTGGGGATAATTTGTTATACAGCAGTTGATAATTAACACAGTATACGTAAATTATGTTCTGAATTCCTATAAGGACAGGTTCAACAGATGGTACTTTCCTAGCAACTACACATACAATGAAAGTAATTTAGACAAATAAATATACTTAGTTGCTTGTACCCCGTAATCAATGGAAGTGAAGAAAAAGAGGGATTGGGAAAAATGTGGTGACGTACATATGCATTTTCTACCAAATTAATAGAATAAGAATTTTTCAATAGTTTACAACTATTCATCAAAAATATATATGTACTATATTTATTTTTATAAGGAAGTCAATGAAAGTTCAAGAGTCATACACATTGTGGGACAGTTTGTCATTCTAGATCAATTGTTTTAATGTCATCGTTATAACTTAATTCTAATCACTAGTCTGCTAATAACTAGCCGGGGGCTTTATACAACTAGTCTCAGTCTCACAAAGGAAGTTACTGGATGAGACGATCTTTAAGATATATAACAACTATAAAATTCTATGATTATAAATTCTGATTTCTTACTCATTTATACTTTCAACAGTTCTATACTTTAATGAGCTAAAATATAAAGTAGAAATTATCATTGGAAATATACACTAAATAGAGATTAGGACAAAATTAAAGCAAAACAAAACTGGACTTTCAAAGAACCATTAAGTAGTTTTTATATAAAATATTTTATAATTAAAATTAAAGCTACTATTTTGATTGGTTAAAATATTCCAGGTTCTGTGCTAGTTTATATTACGTACCTTATTATTCCTAGGTACAGATAAAAATCGATATCAAGTCACAAGCCTATGGGCATATGTTTATAAAAGAATGGAGATAATGTTTAAATTTCCATTCCCAAAGCTTGTAATCACCATGGGCATTGAATATGTATATGTAATGTTAAAAACAATTATTTTGTTTTAATTTATTGAAAAAATTTTAATTTTGTGTTAGGAAATGAAATGTGTTTTAAAAGCTTAATTACATTAACATGAGTTAAGAACAACTAGAAAAATTTTCATCAAATAAAGTCTGAAGTAAAATAGTGTCATAATTATAAAAATAAAAGTTAGTGTTTACACTAGAGATTAGCACAGAGATTTAATAAAAGATTTATAGATAACTTGTAAAGTAGTTGCCAGAATACTTACATATTTCTTACTAATAGGTAAAAGTAAAACTGGATCATCTCTCAAACTGTGAGCACAATTACCGCTATTCCCCTCTACTAATAGTGAAGCATCATTGCCTTTCCTCTTAAAGTATAAATTTAATTAAGGTTGTGTTCAATTTAAGTATCAAAGCTTTTTTTTAAGCCAAATAATTCCAATTCATTTTAAAGAGCAACTTATGCGCTGGGTAATAAGCATGACACATTGGCTCCTCAGGTGAAGCAGAAAGATAAAGATGACTATATTTAATTTTTAAGAGATGTGACACATAACAAAATAACTGACCTTAAATAGGAAATCTCTGTGATTAAATAAATCAGAGACCTTCTAAGATATGACCTGAAACCTCCTCGGTAACTAATATTCTGAGAGTTACAAGGTTGAAATGGAAAAAGCAAAGCTGACAGGCAATGAGATTAAGCAAAGGGCATAGAGCGCACATCCTCGTGCTTAACTTCGAGAGGCAATATGATGTAACAGACCCCTCTCTTTTGATGAACCAGAAGGAACTATCACTTAGATTTTACCATTTCCAAGTATTGTTCATAAATGGAAATATTTTCATAGTATACATTGTATCATATTGACATGTTTGTAATTCACCAAGAAAAACCCAAGTCCCTAAAATCATATATTCATCATACTCTTTCAAGAAACACTAAAATAGTTATTACTTAATTGTTATTTTTGTGTTTTTCCATTGTACCATTTTACTGGCAATTAAAATGACTTGCAGCATCTCATTTGTAGTGTGTCATTAACTGAACCAGTACAAAAATCGATTAGTCTCATCAGTTCAGTTATCACCATTTTTATCTGACCTTTTGATAGGAGGATGATCAGAAATAGTGTAGTATAAACTATGGACACAAAAGTCATTTTACTGAATTAAGAAACAAAGCTAATACTGACAGAGGTTGTATATTTGAAGAAATTATGCACATAATCATAAATATATTAAAACGAGAGCATTTACAATCTTGGAAATGTTAAGATATGTAATCATTTATAAAAAAGACACTCAAATTGATATAATCAAATCACATCGGGGTTCTGGTTGGTAGTATTATTTTCTGACTCCTGACATTTTTCATAATTAACTAAATATGTACAAAATATAGACAAATAAATAGACCAAATATATTTTAACTTTTCTATTCTTTCAATTTTTTATTTTCAATATTATTTGCTGAAAATTTTCAGTTAAACATATTTCCTCAAATCTTCTTAAGATGTGCAAATACATATTTCCATTGAGAATTAAAGACCATCTTTATTATAATCTTTCCATAATTCACTGTTATTCCATTCTCTGATTGCCACTTTAATTACTAATGAATGTGTCTACCAATGTTATCAAATATTAAAATTATTTCTTTAAGGTTATTCCTTAGCTCAAAATCTAGTCCATTATTCTATTAAATTGCTAACTTAAACAGGCAAAGGATATAATTGAGGAACTAAATTGGCTCTCCATGTAGACTGACATCTTGATTCACTCTTTATATAAACTGAATTTATCTAATAGTTCAAACATTCTACTTTCCAAATAGCAGACAAGTTATGACTGGCCTATAATTGCTTGATAATTCACATGTAAATACCCAAGTAGAGGTAGGGCTGTCAGATCTTACATATAATTCAGTGATTGAGGACTAAAGCAATGGTGCCCCCAGTATTTTAAATTTTGAATAAATATATAGGAATTTTAAACAAATTTATAAGTTCTTAACTTAAAAATTGAACAATTTGATAATAGGATACATTGTTGAGTAAAATAAAAGTCAAATTTAGTTGTTTTCCATCCCTTACTTTGCTTGGATGAATGTGTTTTTGCTCATAAACTTTTGAAACAGCCTGTATAGAAGTGAACAATTCAACTGATTTAAAACACAGAAATGATTACTCTGGAATATTCAATCGTATTCACTGTAAACTACCAATATTAGTAATTTAAATATTATCTACAGTCTTTCAGAGAACCATATTTCCTTTCACTCTAACACATAAACACATATATATGTAAATCTATCGATACGTATGTACATATGTAAACATATATGTAAACATACACTCATTCATACGCTAAGACACACCAATTAGAATACAGCTGAAAATAAATGATCAAATTAATAGATTGCATTTAATACTTCTAGTTTGATAATATTTAATATTTTTAATGCATACTCAATATCACTTCAGGTCTTTTTTATCTGGTATATTACCATTTTTCTTGGAAAGAGTCATCATTTGCGAATTCATATCTTGAGACATTTTGCAATGCAATGCAAAAAAAAGGAAATAATAAAAACAATTGAGGACAAAATTTATTCCTGACAAAAATGACCTGTGAGTATTAATTTTATGAACAAATACCATGTATTTAAGGATTAATCAGTGTTTATGATTACATATTTTACCACTTTCTTCTAATTTTTACTAGCAATGAAAATTTGACGGAACTTGGAAACCTGAAACTGAAATCACTACTCAAGTGTGAAGTTTCTTGATAGCATTTGTGTTCTATGATTAATTTGGTTAATTTATTTTTTCTATGACTCATTTCACTTTTTAAGTGTATAAAGATACTCAGTGGCCTACATAAATATTTGGTACTACTCAAAAATTGTAATTACTGTTCATGTATATCAAACAATATATATCCACTATTGAACTTATCTTCCATAATAGTTAAAATCCTATTTCTGGTAAAAGATCTTTGAATTAACTCTTTCCCTCAAGGAGTTTAAAAAGTAAGCATTTATGAGTAGCTAGTAGTAATTCTAATTTTGTTGAAAATAATAGTTTCATTAATTTGGTAACAGGTGTTATTTCAAAGAAAATGTTAATTTGTATTTCTTATTGAAAGAAAATTTTGTAGTCTGTTTAACTTGTAATATTTGAAACTCCCTATACCTACTGAGATTATTTACAATCTTACTAAAGAACTGTAAATTTATAAAAAAATTACTAAGTGTACAGGGTTAAGTGAGGGCTACAAACAATATTTTATTCATATTTTATAAACAAATTTTGAGGGAATGTGGACCATA
This sequence comes from Ceratotherium simum simum, assembly GCF_057802395.1. NCBI lineage: Eukaryota > Metazoa > Chordata > Mammalia > Perissodactyla > Rhinocerotidae > Ceratotherium > Ceratotherium simum. The sequence goes on from NC_141926.1 coordinate 24,989,300, forward strand.
GGATTTTTACATATTCTTTATAACATCATTTTATTTTGTTCAACTATTTTTTTAAGGACTAGAAATTATGCCTATTGATGATGGTTTCAGACTTGAGTAGATTCCTTGCTATCATTGTGGGGATATTTTTATGCTTTTAAAGTTGTCACTTGTCATCTAACAAATTTTTGTGTGTCTTTTGTAAGAAACAAAAACCAATGAATGGACATCTTTCTGACATGTATGCAATTCTTTGAGATAATGAAGACAATTTAACCTGTGGAATGGAACAGAAAACTGATAAAAAAAATCTCCTAATGAAATGAAAATATGATGACTTTTTGAGGGACATATTTAAAAAGCTAATATGTAAATGTAATTCTGCTATTAAATCAATTTGAACATCAGAATCTGTTTAAAAATGCATTTTCCTTGTATTAGACAGAATTTTAAGATGGCTTTGTTGAATGCTATGCCCATTTAATCCAAATGGCATTTTTACAGAAATAGAAAAAACAATCCTAAAATTCGTATGGAATCTCGAAGGGCCCCAAATAGCCAAAACACTCTTGAAAAAGAAAAACAAAACTGGAGGCCTCACACTTCCTGACTTCAAAAGATGTTACAAAGCTACAGTAATGAAAACAATATGGTACTGGCTTAAAGAGAGGCATATAATCAGTGGAACAGAATAGAGATCCCAGAAATAAACCCTCGTATATATGATCAAATGATCTTTGACAAGGTTCCCAAAGCTACACAATGCGGAAAGGATAGTCTATTCAACAGATGATGTTGGGAAAACTGGATATCCCCATACAAAAGACTGACCTTAACCTATATTCTACACTACACAATAATCAACTCAAAATGAATTAGAGACTTAAATATAAGACCTGAAAATCGAAACTCTTGGAAGAAAGCATAGAGGAAAATCTTCATAACATTCATCTTGGCAATAATTTCTTGGATATGACACAAAAAGCACAAATAACAAAAATAAAAACAGACAAGTGGAACTTTATCAAACTAAAAACTTTCTGCACAGCAAAGAAAACAACAGATTGGAAAGACAACCTATGAAATAAGAGAAAATATGTGCAAACTATATATCTGATAAGAGTTTCATCTCCAAAATGTATAAGGAACTTCTACAACTCAATTAAAAAAACACAAATAGGGCCCAGCTGTGTGTCATAGTGGTTGGGTTCACCACATTCTGCTTTGGCAGCCTGAGTTCACTGGTTTGGATCCCTGGGGTGGACCATCACCACTCATCAGCCACACTGTGGTGGTGACCCACATACAAAAAAATAGAGGAAGATTGGCACAGACGTTAGCTTAGGGCTTATCTTTGTCAAGCAAAAAAAGAGGAGGATTGGCAACAGATGTTAGCTCAGGGCTAATCTTCCTCAGCCAAAAAAAATCTTGATTAAAAAATAGGCAAATGAATAGATATTTCTTCAAAGAAGACATACAAATGGCCAACAGGTACATGAAGAGGTGCTCAACTTGACTTGTCATCAAGGGAATGTAAATCAAAACCACAATAAGACATCACCTCATACCTGTTAGGTTAGCTATTTTATCAAAAACATTAAAAAACAAACAAAAGACAGCAGGTGTTTGTGAGGATATAGAGAAATTGGAATCCTTGTACACTCTTGGTAGGCATGTAAAATAGTGCATTTGCTATGGAAAACACTATGGAGATTCCTCAAAAATTAAAAATAGAGCTACCATATAATACAACAATCCCACTTCTGGCTATATTCCAAAAAAATTGAAATCAGGTTCTCAAAGAGTTATCTGCATACCCATGTTCATTGCAGCATTATTCATAATAACCAAGGAAGGAAAACAATGTAAATGTCCATCTATGGATGAATGGATAAAGAAAATGTGGTATATACATACAATGGAATATTATTCAGCTTTAAAAAATAGGAAAATCCTGCCATATGCAGCAACAGGGATGAACTTGGAGGACATTATGTTAAGTGAAGGAAGCCAGTCGCAGAAAGACAAATACCACATGAATTCATTTATATGAGGTATCTAAAACAGTCAAATTCTTGAAAGCAGAGAAGAGAATCGTGGTTGCCAGGGGAAATGAGAGGCTGTTGTTCAATGGGTAAAACGTTTCAGTTATGCAAGGTGGGTCAATTCTAGAGATCTGCTGTGCAACATTGTGCCTCTAGTTAACAATACTATATCGTGCACTTAAACATTTGTTAAGATGGTAGATCTTAAGTGTTCTTACCACAATTTAAAAAAAAATGACCTTTGTAACCTTTGCCTCTGGCATTACTCCAGTGATTATTTTATTAATAATAAATAATTAAATGGCTAAAGAACATTTTGCAGATGTAGTTAAGGTTACTAATTTGTTGACCTTTAGATAGAGACATTTCTGACTGAGCTTCATCTAATCCCATGCATCCTTACAAAGCAGAGAGTTTTCTCAGGCTGGGAGCAGAAGAGGAAGTCAGAGATTTGAAGCATGAAAAACATTCAATCCACCATTGCTGGCTGGAAGATGGAAGTGGCCATGTGCCCAAGAATGCAGTTGGCCTATGGAATCTGAGAACGGTCTCTGGCTAACAACCAGAAAGGAAACTGGGATCTCAATCCTACAACCACAAAGAGTTGAATTCTGTTGAGAATCTGAATGAGCTTGGAAGCAGATCCCTCCAGAGAAGAGCACAATAGACCCCTTGTTTAGGCTTTATAGGGCCCTTAGCTGAGGACGCAGCTGAGCCTGACTAGACTTCTAATCTGTAGACTTTTCAAAGACTTGTTGGCAGATCCATCAGCTTTGTCGACTACACGCTTGCTTTGATACTGAAACAAAGAGATTCAAAAAAGAACACATAGCTTTGGACTCAGACTAAACTAGCAGAGAAATTATAACAATACAATATTTCTAAGCTACTCTCTCCTAAATCTACAAAGTACCTTTCTTAACAGTTGCACACGTGCATGCATACACACACACACGCTCCATTATCTAGCAAAGGCTGCAAGATTGATCTTCTTAAAACTTTTACGTTACTATTCTTTTCATTATTCTGTTCATTTGATTATGTCATTAACTATCCTGCAGTTACTTTCTGTTTTCTACAAAATAAAGGTTTATTCATTGGTTTAATAATTAAGCATTTAGATATATATCAGACTATCAGGCAAGTTGTTCTCTTTTTTTCCCCTGCCATAATTCTAGAGAATGGATGATCCTTCTATTCTATTAGGTCTATTGTTTTGATGTCCGTCACATACACTAAGATAATATTTCTCTTGTCATGTATAGAATTTATTGTATTATTTTTCCACTGAAATTATATTAGTAAATTAGCTAAATCTTCTGTACTAGGATGGAAATAACCAAATAAAAGTAGATAGAATAAAGGAAGAAAAAGAAAATATAAACACTTTCATTGAACAAGGGATTGAGATGTATTTTATTTGTTTTTCATAGCATGATGATTTGATTCCTCATTTATTCCACTTTCTAGACCACTTTCTATAATCTAGGAGGACACTCAGCCAGACACCTTCCTGAGTATAAGGATAAGGCATTTACATTGTTCTACTGGAAAATATACAAAAAGTGATTTATTATTATTACTGACAGATTAAATACACTAAACATGTTCTTACTTCTGTAGCCAACTTTTTGCCTACATTTATAACCGTTCCAACTTTAAAGCCTATTTATTTTAATTACATGTTAAAGAAAGAAAGACAAGAAGGAGATTTTTTTTGACTTATATAAGTCAGGGAAGGATAAGTTTGGATGCTAAAATGATGTTGTCAGTTCTCTCCTTTTCTTTTTCTCTACCTCTGGACTCCATTCTCTTTCATTTTAGCTCCTTTATTATGCAAAGCTCTGGGTTTAAACAAATTTAGATATAAATATTAAAGTTAAGATACCAAATAAGGGCACCTAGATGGCAAATTGATCTTTCCAGGACTATATCTCTCTCCAGAAATCCCAGCACTTCTTTCTTTCTCAGCATCAAAAATCATAGAGAGAGTCTGATTAACACAGTGGTGTTCACTTTTCTCTCTATGAACAAATCACTTTGTCAGAGGACTAGGATGTCTGCCTAGATCTGGCTCATTTATTCTTCCTTGTCTCAGGTGAAGACAATGCACTAACTCTCACCAGGAAAGAGGTTTTATTACTAGAAAAAGGAAAAATGGGGAAGCATGCATAGTTTCAAATCTACTACTTTCCACTAGAACTTACTAGCATATGTAGCGTATCTAGCTTGATTTGATGGTATTGGGGTTTCCAAATTTTTATTTATGCCATTTTATTCACATATCAAACTCTTTTTTCATTTGTATTAGTGTTTGCTATTATCTAGAATGTCTTTTATCTTCTTCACTTTTCCGAATCCTACCCATCTATGAAAGTATAGTTCAATTTATATACCCTATATGAAACCTTTTCTACTCTTTCTGGGTTAAAATGACCCTTAGTTCCCTTAACACTTTATGATATTTAATTTCACTTTTATTTTACCATATTACTTTGCCATGTTACATTGGTAATGCCTCAATGCCAATAAAACCTGAAACAACAATGTTGTATCTCCCGGAATGTGCTAACATATTAGAAAAATATTGATTTTCTTAGAGTTCTCAAAAAACATTTCTTAATTACAAATGGCTTTCTAAGTGGAATCCTACACATGTATAGATATATGCAGATACGTGCAAAGCTATGTCTTGCCCTAAGATGAGCATTAGCTATGACTATTCAAAGTCCCTAAGGTTATTTACTTTAATTATACAGAATAAAATGAACTTATTCTGCCACAGAACTTACAGCTGCCTATGTCTGTCTATTTCACAACAACAAACATCTCAGGCCGTTTTCTAACAGATTTGTGTTTTGTTTATCGTATCTCAATTTAAAATAAACATAAGAATTTAGCAAATTTGTTGATTTAGAGCATGAAAGTCCAAGGAATACCAAGTACAAGTTAGATGAAAGTGAGGTTAATTAGCTGAGTCAAAGAGCAATTTAACAAACGCTTGCTCCTTCTTAAAAAGTTAAGCCTGTCTTAAAAATAAAGCTCCTTCCTCCTTGGATCAAAAATTTTAATCATACTGATTTCTACAATGTGTGAATAAATGAAACAAAATCATTTCTGACACTTTCTAAAAACGCTGGCAGACAGGACTGTCTATATTTATTAGAAAAGGCAAAGATAAGGTATGTCAACCCATATTCCTGGTTCAGACCCTAAGCTTCCTGATAGGTCATGAATAATGACACATCTAGATGCTACTCTCATCTTTTCTGAAATCTGGAGCTTTTATTAGATGGCATAATATATTTGTTATTCAATTAATTTGTGATTAGAAGCGATAAAGACAAGTTTTACACTCGCAAGTAAAAAACAATGAAAATATTTCCCATAGATATCTTAACTACATGGTTAAAGAGAAACAAAGTTAAACTTAAAATCTTTACATTAACTGGGCAAAAATAAAGAAACGCATAAATAAATAAGTAGATAATATAAAAGAGTAGGTTATAAGTTGCTCTATATCCATAAGAAAAATACTAATGTGGTGATAGTTCATGTTTTGAGAACATATCTTTATTTATGACCCAAGAAAATTCTTCTGAAAGAGACTGGATTTTACTCAGAATTTATAAATAAAAATCTTAGTTTGCTTCTGAAGTTGTTTGTCTCCCTGAGTTCTCCAGACTCTGTAGTCAAACTCGATTTTTGGATCAAAAGGATGAAAGAAAACTGATTACTTGTTAGAATGTTTTGTTTTGACTCTACGTATTATACAAAAAAAAATTACTATATTATTTAAAAAATATTGATCAAAATGCTTAAAGGTTTTCTAACTGGATAGATAAATATCTGTTTATGTACATAAATATTTGCACAAATATAATTCCTTTGGAGATTCTCTCTAACAGTATGAAAATTTTAAAGATTTAAAATTGCATAATTTATATAAATCTGTATCCTTATTTATGCAACTGTATAGAAACTAGCATTTCAAAATATGTTTATTCACAAATCATTCACATTTTATGCTATTTAAAAGAAAGCATGTTTTTTCTTAACATAATTTTAATAAAAATTTAATATCAATCATGTAACATATTTAAAATATCCTTCTGAAACGTCTCTAGAAAAACTTTGTTTCATTGCCATATATTACATTTTATATACTACAAAAATTATTGACTCTTCTCATGCATTCTTACATGTTTTATTTTCAATGATATGTGAAAGGTTTATGCTTGCATATTTGTATATACTCAATATTACAAAATATTTCCAGTTAGTGTCACGTATCTTAGGTATTACAGTAAAATGTTTCTGTTTGCTATGTTTAAGAACAGCATGGCCTGGACTTGTTTACAATCTCAGAAAAGTTTCAGGGAAGGACTAGAGTGTCAAATAGGTAGGGCCTATTCGGCTGTGTTCTGGTTTTCTTTCAATATACTTATCTGTTTTTCCCTATAGCCAATTGAACATCCATTCTTTCCACTTAGCCTTTAGTGCAGTTTGTTTCCCATTAGGCATTGTAAAATTTTTAGCTTAAGTACTGTACTCGAAAATGTATTTTCCTTAAGTAGACATAATAATACATTTCTAAGCCTTTCCCCTGTATTACATTCATCTGTAAAGCAGACTAAATAGTCGCACTGTGAGATTGATTACTTGGGCAATGAGGCAGAGCCTAATTTTTGATAGTCAGAGGTACTGCTCTGTCCTGGCACAAGGCAGCTCTCCTACATCAAGTTACTTTCTGTTTTCCATGATGCTAGATGCTCAAAATAGGGAAAATCATTTGTCATTTGAATTCAGATATATGTACCATTAATAAAATAATTTTATGTATAATCATGTGCTACAATGATTAGAAGAAGGTGTCTGTTTTATTGATTCTAAATTTTAAAAATCTATTTTTTTATGTAAAAGACTTGTAGTATATTGATTGACATAATGGAAATGTCTAACAATTAGGCATACTCATCTATGTATATCTAGATACAGCGTCATCTATGTAAAAATGGAATTTTTAAAACTTGTTAAGAATTAGACATACCTTAGACATCTGTTTAAAAATAAAACAGACAAACAAAAGGGCCAGTACATTTCCCATCTCTTAACCGTTAGAAGTCTGTAATACTCTAATTAAATTTAGTTATTTTAAATGATTTAGATACCACAAAGAATGGGATTGTCCAATTAGACTTACATGGATCAGAGATATTACCCAACAGCAAGCTTGACTAATCATTTCAGGTATATGAGAGAGCAAGCTGCACGAGTGAAGAGGGAGAGTTGGGGGCGCCAGTCTTGGTTCATCTCCCAGCTCCTTTCTTCTCAGACCTTCTGTAGCCCAGGTTAATAGATGAGGTTTCTACATAAGGTGTGCACACCCAAATGGAGGAATTTAGTTCATAAAACATTTCCATTTTACATTCAGATTGTTATATAGCTTACATGACATTTTCCAGGGAAACCTGCAGATAAATCCAGAGATTCCAGGTTTGTTTGCTTTAAGCAATCCTAGCCAATCATGTGGATTCTACTAAACACATCCCAAAGATAAGTACTCTATTGCTGCCAAGACCATTTCCTCTGTTTATCAATACGTTTGTCTTTACTGTTCTCGACAGGAGCTGAGTCCTGTACCTTGCCTTGTTTCCTGCCTTGGACTGCCCCTCCCTTTATTATAGGATTAAAAGGTTTCTAGTCCAGCTGCTTAATCCTTTCCTTCCCAGTAATATATGAGGATTTTAAACTTCCCTTTCATTTTCAGCAAATTGTAAAAGCCTTCTGTTCAGTCTTCAAGGATGGTATTTAATGGCCAAGAACTGGATTTACTCACTGTGTCACTGTGTCACTTACTTGTTGTTGCATTTGTTTCGGTCATTCAATATTTATGGATAGTTTACCATGTGATATAATTGCTTACCATAATCATCTTGGGTTCAAAACAGATACTTTTTGCATCTAAAGGAAGTGATTATGACTAGACCATCAACCTCAATTAAGAGGAAACATGTTTATGTTTTGAATACGAATGACATCGTAGAAAGTTATAAAACATTCTGTCCTATGTAAAAATTATCGTTTAGGTTCTATTCCTATTGCACATCGATCAGAGGAAGCTAAATTTAAAGGGATTAATATCAAAATGGAAAGTAAAATGGAGCCTTCAGCTGTTACTGCTCTTTTGTTAGGTCAGGGTCAAGCGCATTAGTAAAAGCAGGATTATTCCTATTGTTACGACAAGAAAATTGATAATATCTCTCCTATACCCAAGACATTATATGACATACTCTTCATAAAGTATATCCGGTATTAGATTCTACTGGTCAAATTCTTGTTGAGATAATGCTGTGTTACAAAAACTCCCAAAATATCGATGGCTATAAAACAAGCACTTATTTCTTACTTAGAAATATACATGTTGCTTAGGGTTAAGCTGATCCCATCTGGGAGCCCCTGGATACATCTGGGCTGGGCTGGACTCCAGACTTGAGTTGAGTCCAGGTCACCTCCGTGTATCTTCATTGTGGAACCACGGCTGAAGGTGGCATCCAGGCTGAAGCTGCCACACTCACCTGGGGCCTCTTTCATGGCCGGTGGGAAAAGCTCCAAAAGGACAAGGAGAAACTGGTCATGCCTCTTATGGCTTCTCTTCACAACTTGACCCACTTTTACTTCCCTCTTTGTTCCATCTGCCAAAATAAGTCTTGTAGTTAGTCAATGAGATGTGCGAAGGTATAATGAACCCACAAGGAAGCCACATGAGGTTGGGCAGATTAGAAATAATTTGGGGCAAATAATACAATCTATCACATACAGCAGTGGATGTTCATTTTTCTGCCTTGAGTTTTAAAACCAAATAAAATGCAAATTTACCAAACAAGAGGCTTAGCATACTAGTGCATCTCAAAGTTTTACACTTTTTATTTCATCAACGAAGAAATAAAGCGTTTGTTTATCCTTAAAACTGCCGTTAGTGCATTTAGCTCTTGGTGAAGGAGTCAACATTTAAAATATATATCTAGAATAACAGAATGTTAATAGAATTAGAAAAGAAGCATACACTGAGGTCATTTTTGTGACCTACTATCGTGTAATTTTGAGAGGTCATTGTTCTTGTTTTAAATTAGAAAACCTTAAGATGACTGTCTTTAGAGAACGTTATTTGAGGACTGTTTTAGTTTTCTATTGTTGAGTAACAAATTACCAGAAACTTAGTGGCTTGAAACAACATTCTTTCATTACCTCAGTTTCTGTAGATGAGAAGTAGACAGGTTCAGCTGGGTGTCTGCTTAGTTTCTCACAAGGCCAAAGTCAAGATGTCGAGTCAAGATGCTGAGTTCTTATCTGGAGGCTCTGGGGAAGAATTCTCTTCCAATATTACTCAGGTTGTTGGCTGTATTCAGTTTCTTGTCATTGTAGAACTGAAGTCCCTGTTCCCTTTCTGGCTGTCAGCCAGGAACTACTTTTGGTTTCTAGATATCATCTGCATTCCTTTTCATATGCTCTCTTCATTTTCAAGCCAACAATGGCATGGTAAATCCTTCTCGTGCTTCAAATCCCTCTGACTTCATTTTCTGCCAACAGTGAGAAAACTCTCTGCTTTAAAAGGGCTCAAGAGATTAGATTAGCACTACCAGAATAATTTCTCTATTTTACAGTCAACTCCTTCGTAATCTTACCTACATCTGCAACATCTCTTTTTCCATGTAACATAACATAATCATGGTAGTAACACCTGGAGATAAAGGTCACAGGGGACATCTTAAAATTCTGCTTAACACGAGGAAAATCCTTTTTCAGACACATTTGATATTCAAATTCATTTAGTAGCAGAATTACAGATTAGCCTTTTAAATATTTTTCTTCATAAAGCTATCAGATTTCCATTTCTCTAGGGGATTTTTCTCCAGTTTGCTGTTCAATTACACCAGTTAAATTTTCTTCATTATTATTAAGAATTGCATACATATTAGAGAGATTGTCATTCATTACTTTTTCAGCTTTTTGAAAAGATGTAGGCCCTCTTGGTAGATGAAAACTGACATCTTTAAAGGCAGAAAAATATTACAATTTTTTCCCCACAAAATTGTAAAGTAGATGCTCAAAGTACTATCAGCAGGCATATCTTGTCGCCTCGTAAAAGGAAGAGCTGAACTAGTCAAAATTGATATTCTAAAGAATACCTAATATAACGGAATCACTATAGAAGTGTTGAATATACCCAGGGCCTATTTAGATAATTAATCTCTGTACTTAGACAGACTATAAAACTCAGTAGAAGAATCCAAGCCAAGGGATGTGCAGTACAGACTTGCCCACAAGAAGTTATTTAATAACAATGTCCAGGCCTTTAAAACAGGATACTAAAAATGCTTTAATTACAGAATATATCATTATATAAATGTCAGTCTGTCTAGAGCAAGATCCTACCACAAAGATTAACATCAAGGACACAATGATCACAAAAGTTTCAAAAAACCCCAAACCCAGATCAATTAGCTTGTGAGACATTTTATTAAAGTCTCTAGCCTCTCTTCTTTTGAAGCATGAATGACTGTAATTGGAGATCCAGGGCAGCGTAACGAATACCCAATGCTCCCATGAAGATTTAGTCTTTTGTTTAGAAACTATGAAAAAAATAGCACTTACTAGGACATGAAGAGCTTCTAAAATAGTCACTAATATGTCCATTGTAAATATAAGCAGCAAAGTTGGCCATCTCCACAATATCTAGAGGCTACCTATGTTCCATGTCATGCGGCTGCCTCCATTTTTAAGCCAGTGATGGCATGGTGAATCCTTGTGCTTCATATCTCACTGTCTCTGTTTTCTGCCCAGCTCCCATTGATGTCAGTCTAGCCTGCTGCAACCATTCTTTAACACATACATGGCTAGTCTGAGTTGCAATAAATATTTGTTCTTCTAGAGTCAAAGAATCACAAGCTGTCACACCTCCATACTGGCCATCCAGTGGCAAGTGCAAATGTTGAGACTATAGCCAAATATATGCACTGCCTCCTCCCTGAGTGAATGCTAAAATGGTACCTCACCAGTATCATCTTGGGCTATAGCTGCCACCAGGACCCAGGCACCACCACTAAGGAGGCCCTGGGCACAGCTGGTGCCCTTTACGCTTCATTTAAAGAGCTGTAAAATTCAGTATGCAAGTAGATCTTGACACAGGAAATATGTCCGATCAGCATCTAGACATGAGTCTGGGGCATAACTTCTTTTATCTCTCATTCTTGCTAAGTATCAGTTTTGTGTAATTGATTTTAGGTCATAATTTCACTCAAGGTAACTATGTCAAAACTTTGACCTATTCACCTTATATGCCTCTTTTTCCAAACAGGCAACTCATCCTACCATCTACATTTTTCTGTCAGGGATCATGTTTCCTCCTGAACAGATAAAATATAGATGCCATGAGGCTGAAAAAAACTCAATAGCATATCCCTCCTTCCTCCAATACTTACTCTGCTGTTTCCTTGCCTACGTTTGGTTTGCCAGTCTACTTATCTGAGGTTATCCAAACCATGATTTATAATCAGTTCATCACCTCATCAGCTTTTTTCACTTACTGAGTTTAAGCATGCACTTTTCCCATCCCACTGAATGACTCATAAATGTGACCCCCATAAAACTACTGATTGCTCAATCAAATGGATACATTTTAATTCCTATTTAATCTCTCTGAAGCATTTTATACCGTTGGCACATTGTTCTACATTGTGATTCTCTCTTCTTTTTCTTTATTATGACTCCAAGACATCAAGGTTTTACTCCAGTTTTCCTGAACATTCTTTCTCAAGTGTCTTCGAGTCTTCTTTCTCTGACTGTCCTCTCATTATTGACGATTCCCAGAATCTTATTATCAAATTGTACCTCCTCAACTTCTCTAATGAACACACTACACATCAACTCCCAATTGCTTGTTTTCATTCCCTGCATATATTCTTATAATTATCAAATCTGAACTTTAGTTTATACCCTTTTATCAGGTCCAGACATATATTTCTTTGTCAGCCATATATTACTGGCCCCACATTGAGATTCTTCAGACTTTCACATTCAACACGAACCAAAACAAACAAGAAAAAACATACAAAATTTCAGTACTTTGTTTTTTCTCTTCCAGAAAAAAAATTAAAGGAATTAAGTTAGATTTTAAAAGTAAATAACTAAAGAATAGTAATTTAAAAGTATTTCAAATGAAAAGCAGCATTGAATAATTTGAGGACAAAATTTATGTTTGCATTTCCCTTAAGACAGATTTAATCACTGATGGATGAAGATGAATGTCACCTAGAAAATCCACAAACAGGGATTCCATGGAAAGGAAATACAATATAGAAATATTCTTATATTAATAAGACATCATCAGATTATCACTGTTGTCCCACTGAATTTTGATTCATTTGATTCCATGAGGAAACATTACAGTTTAATAATATCACCTGAGAATATTTGTTGTAAGAAAAAGTGAATTTTAAAATAATCTTGTCTCATAAATACTTAGAAAAAATGCAAAGTTTTTTAGAAGAATAAAGAAAGCTTTTTAATGAGGTTAGATTGATTTGAAAGAGTAGAAAATTTAAAGATGCTATAACCAAGAAGTATTGAAGTATGAAAACGAGAAAACAATACTTAAATTATTAGTGGCATTAAACTTTGCTAGAATGTAATGACTTCAGTTAAATCTCATTAAAACTGTATGGATAGTTTATATTTATGGAGAAAAGTTTTATTTCATTACTTTACTTCATAATGTAATTCTCTATATATCTTTAGTAAAATTTAGCACGAAAGGCACATCAATATTTCTTTTAGTTTATATGCAATAGTCTTACTTTTCTCTAGAAGTAATGGAATAAAATAAGGTTTCAGAGAGGGAAAGAGAGAGCAATCCATGGTAACTAAATAAATGGAAAAATAGACATTCTTACTCTCTTCTTGTGATATGAAATCAGACCCAGATGAAGAGTAAGAAAATGTGATCACGTCTATGATCTATGATCAGTGAAATGATGTAGTATGTTTAATCTACCAGATAACCATGTACCTCAACCATCAGTTATGGCACCAATTCTTAAAGGAAAATAGAAACAAAGTAAACATTGAAAGACAAAGTGGGGATCATTCCTAGTTAGTCTAAAGTCCCATTGCAGAATGTGTCTAAATGGTAAGACTTACCTTCCTTGTATTTGTAAAATTATAATGCAACAACTATGATTGACCAAAAAAATGTATCTTTCAGTCACATAAATCCAAAACCTCTCCACTGAGTATTTTATGTCAAGATTGTACATAAATGGATAAATTACCTATTTTGCGATTTTCTTTTTATAAATCAGAAGAGAAGCATACTGAGAATGAAGAATCTGTGTACAGAGTATAATAGAATTTAGTGGAAAGGCAGCTGTTTCTTCCTGCTGACTAAATTTTAAATGACCAGTCTTCTCAGATATCAAGCAGTACATATTTTGGTAATCATCTAAGAAATGACAAAAATTATATAGAAATTTTAGCGTTTGGATCTTGAAGGAGACTTGAAATTTTAGTCTGAGTAATTTATTTCAGGAACAAAGAAACAAAAGACTTAAAGGATCAAGTACAATATGAAATACTCTAGAAATGTTTTTTAGATTTTGAAACTAGTGCTATTTTCCATACTTCTAGAGATTTACAGTTTTGTTTTAAAATAATAAATTCAATAACTTCTACCTTGCAAAAGTGAAAGATTTGAAATTGTGATTTCTCATGCTGCCATGGAAATGTCTAATTGCTACTTTTTAACGCAAATTAATTTTCTCATATGCTCAATTTAAGTATCATCCAATTTTCCTCTCTGTGGCCTTTTGCTTAAGGAGTAATTACATTGCTGACATTTTTAATTAAAACAGTACTCTCTATTTTAAAAAGCGTTAAGGCTGCCATTGATTTCAGATCCTGAATAAAATTTTGGTTGATGAATCAGGGTATGTGTCTTGATACTCTGTGAAGCTTATATGTATTAGCATACAATTTAAATTGCATAGTATTCACATAAAAAGTCATTTTTGAAAGTTAATAGCTTCATTAGAAATTAGGATGCTAATACAAGGAAACAGATTTTTAAATATATTTTTGTGGGCCATTCTAATGAAGCTATGTATCACCTAATAATTTTAATTTACAGTTAGAAAATGGGAGATTTAACATTTTAACAATCTTTGGAGTTCTGAAAAATAATCTATGGTTCACTGTATATTTATTAAATATATTTCCAAATTCTGGAGAATGTTTCAAACTCTTAATGAAGAGGAGCTATGAGCCACTTGACCAATACATTGAGAGTATTGGTAATGTTATGAAGGATGCTTCTAAACAGAGTGGTGTGGAGGGAATGTGCAGTTCAACTGAATGGACCCATGAATTCTGCAAGTGAAGATAGTAATCTCAATAGACAAAAGGAATCTCAGTAATCTGTAAATGGGAACAAAACAGAGATTTAGCCAAGCATGTAGCAAAAGAGTCTCATTTACAAATTCCCCAAACCAAGGCTCTTAGACCTAGAAAGAGGTGGCTCCTAATTTAATGCACATGGACCTACATTAGAAAGTGAGGGACTGACTATGATCAATCCTTGGCAGTTATGTATAACTTGAGTTTGGTTTCAAGGATCATCCTACTTTTAATACCTTACACAGTGGACAAATGAAGTCAATAAGCATATTTTAAGCGAATGGCATGAAAGGGAGGATACAGTTCATATTTATATTTACTATATAATAAAAAAGGTCTTTAAAACCAAGGTATTCATACAATGTAATTTCTATGGTTACCCACGTCTATCCCTCCTAGTGTATTGTTTGTTCCATAATCTTCACATTCTGAAGTTAAATAGGCTTTAAGTCTCATTTTCTTATATATAATATATACCAGATTATATTAAATGCATTTAATGTTTAAATTTAGTTTAAATGTTCCTTACTTGCAAATTACCTAGTGTTACATATAGTCAGACATACAATTATTCAGAAGTGAGTCTTCTGTCTCAAATTCAGACCTTGGGTAAACATCATATTTATAACATTCATTACTTCATTCTCTTAGTGTTCATTTAACCCAACAACACAACATAGACTAAACTTTCCTTCTATAATTTCCTTTGATTTAGATTTCCTCCACTATTAAGGAATTTGATGTATTCCACGTATGGCTGGGGGCTACCTGTGATTTTGCCCACTATGAAAGATTATAGGTGGTAATATATATTTTCAAAGCTTTAATTTTCTTCTTTGATTTGAGACTCTTTCAGCTAATTCTCATATTTTTGCAGCTCCAGGCATTAAGCAGTGGGTGGAATTTAATGATAAAAGCAGCAGATGTTATTAATGCAAATACATCAGCTGCGTCAAATTCCTGTTTAGAAGATGTAATCGCTGGGAAGGAGGATAGTCAGGCCTTTTTTATTTCCTAATGACTACTTGTCATATTGACAGAACACAAACAAATATCTGCCCCATTTGGGAATTATTAGAAGTCGTAATGATGAGGTGAAGCAAGAAAAAAAAGTGAGGAAAAAAATATTGAATATACCACTCATAAATCAACATTTGGATAAAAATTGTATATATCATTTATTGGCCTCACTAACGAATAACATTCCTTGGTAATAAATACAATTTCTGGAATTAAAATAAAATAAACTCTTTGGTATCCATCCAATCTAGGTAAGGAATTAATAATCCATTTCTATTTTTCAATTAATGTAAATTTATTTCTGAAGCATTTTAAAACTGTAAAAGTATTTTCATTTTAATCTCATTGTATAGGTTTGAATTTGAATGGTTCACTCTATATAGACTGCATTTTGAATCTGAATCTTGAATTGTATAAATATAGATCTGTGTACATAGAGAAAATGTTCTGTATATTATGTTGAAAATTTTTCTTGGGCATAAAAAGTTGTGTGACTGAGGAAATCAAATTTACCTTTTCTTTACTTATACAAATATCCAAAAGTATTCAGTCGCTAATAATAACGATCAAGGGATTTAAATAGAATAAATATATAGTGTAGTATTTTTGCATTTTCTTTGTATTGTATTTAACTTTACTGAACTTCCACATACTGCTGGTATACATGTACATTGGTAAAAGTCTTTCTCTAAACCATAGCAAAATGAGTCAAAGACAAAAAAAGGCAATATGAACTTTGATATAAAATTTGAACTGCTGCAAATGCATACTCTAGAAATAATTTGACAAATGGCAAAAGAAAATAGTACAAGAAAGTTTATTGTAGTTTTCTTTACATTTGAAAGTAAACAGTAGAGAATAACAAATGAACAAGATAATTTCAGGCAGGTCGAGTATTACAAAGGAAGTAAAATAGTGTTATAGTTGAGGATGATGGGAAGAGGCTAATTTAATTAAGGTGTTTGGAAAGCCTTCTCTGTGGAAGTGACATTTGATCTGATTCTTAAATGATGAGGAGTAGCTTACCAGTTCAATAGTTCTAGACAAAGCATAAGCAAATGATAAATAATTGAGATGAAAGTAAGCTTGGCATTTTCAAAGATAAGAAAAGTGGTCCATGTGTGTGAGGCAAGTGTCAAAGTGATAGGAAAGGGATTGAGTGGTGCATCATAATCTTGGGTGATAGTCGCCATGATGGGAAAGCCAGAAGATGGGAACCTATTTTTAATGGATATGCAATTCCTGTTGGAAGTTCCGGAAATGAAAAAGTCAGAATAGCACTCTGGAATCAGATAATAAAATGTTTTAAGCCCTAGGAAAGGTTATGGATTTATTTAAATGTGCACAGTAGCCACCAGAAAGGTTAGAGAAGCACCACAAATGTATTTATATTTTAAAGGACCATGCTTTCTTCTGTTGGGAGAGTGTACCCTGATGTGGGGATATGTTAAGGTTTGAAGTACTGAGACACATTAGAAGCTTTATAGTAGTATAACTTCTATTAATATATTTATGATTTTTGAAATACATTTAATTCACATATATGACCTTCAGAATGCATTTAATTCATATATTCATATTCATATTATGTATTCTGAAGATCATGACAACCTTAACAGTTCCACTGTAACAACTAGAAAAGCTTAATCCATTGCAAAAATTATAATTTTAAAGACTTGATATACTATATATATATTTTTATATATAATTTTAAAGACTTTAAAAAATAGAAGAAATAATGAACAGAATTGGAATTCTAGAGATGGGATACTTTTCTTAGGTGAGCTGACTATCCTATCACAGGTTATTTTCTTCTTGGCAGCATTTGCTCATTATAAGCTGGGACCAAGGAGTGTCTTGGCTCTGAGTCCGACTTGGCCTATTCTGAGGAACTTGACTCAAAGTAAGAAAAAACTGTAAGTCTTTCAGGACTTTACAGGGCTGATGGAGGAAACAGACAACTTGAGAATACCCAAATACAGCCAGCTTTCCACCAGGGACAAATTCTGAATGTCGATCTGCTGGCAGGTGGCCTTGTTTGCTGGTAAACCGAATAATGTCACCTATGATTGTGTAGTACTTAAGACAAGTCCCACTAGAGAAATGGAGCCTACCTCAAAACACAGTTACTTTTCTGCTCAACATATCTCCAAGATTTAGAAGCAGAAGGTGGTAAGAAATGCAGGGCTAAACTTAAAATTTCTGCAGGACAGAATCTCCCAGGTTTTCAGGTTTGAGGAAAGAGAGATCTGACAGGCTTTCAGTGCAAAATTGAAATGTCCCAAGTACATGCCCCAACGGATCAGAGGAAGACTGAATCTTATGAAGACTGCAGCCCAGAGACAACCCAGTTCAATCCCTGTCTAATCTGAGATCAGCTTTTTACTCTATCTTCCTATAGGGCAAGGGTAAAGCCCTCTTTGGCAGAGAAAACTGTCTGGAGGTTCTGTATTTCTTTAAAAAATAACCAGACATGCAAAAAGGCAAGCGAAAGGTGAATAGTGATAAATAGAAACGGAATGATAATCCAAAGCATGAAGGCAGTATAAACAAGAACTTATTGCTAATGTGCTCAATATATCACAGGAAATGATAGACAAAATGGATGAAAAGATGAAGATTTCAACAGAAATTTTTAATCTATAAAGATAGAATCAAAAGTACATTTAAGAACTGTAAAATGCAATATCTAAAGAAAGAAATCAAACCTGCTGAATGATTTTAACAACAGGCTGCAAGTAGGAGGCAAGATTTATGCACTTTACTGTACATAAAGTATACATACCATGGATGTATGTAAAATTTAAATATTTTCTATATATATGGTATGTATAAGTGTTAACAGTGATTATGTCTAGAATTGCTGCAGTCTTTTTTTTTTATTTTCCCGCTTTTTTCTATTTTGATTAATATCAATTACTGTTTTAGACTGGATAATTGGCATTAGCTACTGAAAAAAACAACACCCGGATCTCAGTGCATTAACACAGCATTTTTCTTCTTTCCCATGATAAGTAAAATGCTAATATTTCTCATTTCTCATCAAGCAGCCCTCCTGGACAGCTCTCCACTAAGTGGTGACTCTGGGATCCAAGTTCTTTTCATCCAGTGGCTCCGCAATGGCCCAGGGGCTCAGAGTTCCCTGCATCCAGTGGTTTGACAAGAGAAAGGGAACCTTTGGAGGATTGTGCAAACACCACCTTAGCCCCTTAATGATGCGCACACCACTTCTATCCACGCCCCAGCAAACAGTGGTATCATGCACGGTTCCACTGGGAGCTGGGAAACGGAGTGCCTGGCGGGTGGACCATTCCTCCAAACAGTTCTGCACAACAGAAAGGGAGCATAAACTGCGCAGGTCAGCGAGCAATCTTTGCCACAAATAATGCACGCAATGAAGCGAATTGTGATCTACATGCAAAGTAAGTGCATTGCTTCCACATTTAAACTCTCTCAATGGTTACTTAATCTATGTCTTTTCTTCTGTTCTTTTCTAAAGTCATCCATTAAATTGTGCCTATTTATTTAACTGGGCAAAGTAAATTTTGCACAGCTTCAATGTGTAAAGAAATTATCTCTGCAAGTTTTAATTGCTTGTAATTTATCAGAGAAAAAGAATTGTCTCTTTCACATTCATCTGTCTCCTTTTAGTGTACAGATTAGATTTTGTGCTTCCCACATTTTGAATTTACAGGCAAAAGAGAAAAATTATGGAGCTACTCTGTAAATTTATATGTGTACATGATGAATCTCTCATCACTTTCCATATATTTTCCTTCCAAAATAGTTTTTCAGAGGACAAAATTTATAATTCCTTTCCAATACATTGACATTTAACCTGATTTCCTAACCACTATCGCTTTTAAAAAATTATGTATTCTTTTTCTCTTTCCTTATGTTAAAAAATAATAAAAGGTTTTTCATAAAAAAAAGTTTTAATAGGTGTCCTCGACATATAAGTTAGTGATCATACATATTCCAGATAGCTTCTGTTTGCCATCTTGATCCGCTTCCTCATCACATCCTCTCATCAGAGTCTTGAAGCCTGACCTATATGACAACTTCAAAAGACTCCTATGACTTCTTGCTTCCAGACTGGTTTAGCCAATGGGAACCCCAGAAGAAGATAGGACAAGGGAGCATGGTAATGTCAGGGTACTTATTTTTCTGGATCCATCTATGACTCAACGCTGTGGCCTAGCTGTGTCTCTGGACTGAATGTCACTGCTTCTCTCAAGGTGATCTCTTCTATAGGCCTCTCTCCTTACAGGTTCTGGGAGAGGTCCTTTCCCCTTCTAATTCTATTTACTGCTCTATCGTCTACTATCTACTGCCCTGTAACTTAAAAATAACATTATTTCAAGTTAAATGAAGAAACAAAATATCAATCATGATTAAATCGTATATTAGGTTACATAGATATCCACACCGGACTCATTATTATTTGATTGTAAAATATTTTAACCATGTTATCACTACAATTTCATGTCTGTTATTACAAGAAGAGACTGTGGTTATTCTGTCCTTATTCTGATCATAGGCATAGACTGTGGTTATTCTGTCCTTATTCTGATCATAGGCATTAATATGATCACAAAATATTATTTATGGGATCAAAATACTGGTGTAGTAAAGATCCCAAAAAGTTGATGTGTAATTCAAAAACACTAATCACATAAAGAATTACATGTAGTGTTTTACTGCTTAATTACGTATATTAGAAAATTTATGGGAAAAAAACTCTAGAAAAGTATATGAATAGATTAAGCGTTATTCCTAACTTGGAGAAAACCAATTTGATTATAATTTTGTATATTTTTGAACCTTCTTCACTGCATGCTAAAAAAAGTGATAAATAGAGAGAGTTAGCTGATAAATAGGTATAGGTAGAGAGAGAGAGAGATTTTATAAAATTGAATTCATTTTGAACAGGTTTTATAAACTGATTATTTTCAGAAATTATATATCTATCTTCCTGTCTTTCTTACTTGATAGATAGAACTATAGTTCTAAATAAAATAAACTTTTTGATTAAGTAACACATGATCATATCTAAAAATGTAACACATGAAAAAGTACATTGTTTTAGAACCTAGTACTGCACATCCAGATGTCTGGCTCTCCTCCTAAGGACCTAGGGAATCTGCACTGTCTCACCTCCTCAAGTGGCAGGCATTTCTGTGTTACTCGCTTTGTCCTATGAAATAGACATAGTGTGTATCTGTGAGTAGATATGTGTCGCTTCCATGAAGAAGCATGTACTTGCTGGTGCTAGTCTTTCCAAGCCTCTCTTCCCTTCCAACAGAGATGGTGGAAACAATTTTTCTGTTTCTATGGATTTGCCTATTCTAGACTTTTCAAATAAATGGAACCACCCAATATGTAACCTTTTATGTCAGGTGTTTTTTTGTTTGTTTGTTTGTTCGTGAGGAAGATCAGCCCTGAGCTGACGTCTGATGCCAATCCTCCTCTTTTTTTTTTTTTTTTTGTGGAGGAAGACTGGCCCTGAGCTAACAACCATGCCCATCTTCCTCTACTTTATATGGGATGCCACCACAGCATGGCGTGACACACGGTGTGTCGGTGTGCCCAGGATCCGAACCTGCAAACCCGGGCAGCAGCCGCTTGCGCCACTGGGCAGGCTCCTGTCTGCCGTCTGTAGCCTAGTGTTCATCCATATTGTAGCATATTCCTTCATCCTCATTTTTGAATATCCATAAATGATCCAGGTTTCTGGAATGTTTGTTAAACATAAATGATGCAATTCTTAATATGCTATATCTTTTCATTGAGTTCTCTTCCGTTTCATGTTATCTATCTACCTTTTCAGGAGTAGAAAAGTTGACAAGGCAAAATATATTTGATTCTACAGATGATCATTATCTGACTAAAAAGTAAATATTATCCCAATGATAGCTTTGGAGCTTAAAGGAAAATACAAAAACTGTTTCCTTTTGCTGTTGTAATACATTTTCCTAAATGTTTCTAAAAATATACTGGACTTTTAAGGAGGTATCCACCTTGTATAACTCAATGAGAAAGGAAATGTGAATAACATAAAAATTTAAAAAGTTAAATAGATATGTTCCATGAACAAAAAAATAGTAATAGTTTTCATTTTGATAACTGATGGATTTTTAGACAATTTCCATGAAATTTTAATAATGCAGAAACCTTCCTTTTTCGTAAATAGAAATGAACTATATTCTGAAGTCTTAGAATCAAAAGGCATTACATTTTACTTTAATATATATGAAGCTCTAAGAGTTAAGTCAGTACCAAAAAAGCTACAGATGAATTCTTCACCCTGAGTATTACAGACAAAAAGGATTAAATAAACACATTTGATTTCTTTTCTTTCTTCTAAAGGATAAGCTAGCTACAATAATGGAATAAAGCTCCGGATTTCTTTTTTGTACTATATTGCAAAACTCTTATCTAATGTAAGTTGATATTTAACAACATTTTCTCATCCCTGTGAGGATTTTGTACCTTAAAATAAATCAATTCCTCTTTCAACAGCCCTAAAGTTAGTTTGCCTACTATAAATTTTGTTTTCACTAAAAAAATGTATTTTCTCCTTCACTCATGTTATTGCTTCTCTCTCCCACCTTTTTCTCACTCTACCCCTTTGTATTCCCATGGATTTCAGTATCATGATGATTCATTTACTTCTCTAGTTATTCCTCATTCCAGAATCTTAACTTTTTAAAAAAAGAATTTTATTTTGAATAGAAGGGTTAAGCTGTAAAATGAGTTTGGCATACAAAGAGCAAACATAAGGTGAGACATAATGTAAGGCATCAGAATCTTGTCATTTTTAGTGACTCAGAGTCTCCCAGCATGTGCTTCCTACTTTGTATTTTTCCATCGTTATTTACAGAAGCTTTTTCAAATACAGGGACTCCTTGACTAAATAGATATAAGCTGCTTCCAAGGCAGTTCTAAGATCTGTGCCCTACAGTGCTGCTCATAAGGTGAATATAGTTTTAATTTCTAGAGATAAAGAGCCAAGTGCCAAAACCATCATCTGCACAGGTACCTGCCTGTTTCTCCAGCAAGCTGTTCCAGTGTTGGGCCTCCACACATAGGTACAGCATGATTTCCATTAAATTTTGAGACTTTATCTCAAAACACAATGACTTTCAGTACTGTAGTTGTTAGGCACTACTGCTCTGCATTTTCTACTCTGTAAAATCTATATGAGGCAGTCATGGGTTTATCATTAGGGCCTAGCAAAGTATTCATGTCATTCGTTTTTGTGAATTTTGCACACATAAGTTAATTTAATGTGTCTACTTGTCTAGGCTACAGTACCCACTTATTTAATCAAACAGGATTCTAGGTGTTACTGTGAAGCTGTTCTGTAAATATGGTTATCATCTACAGTCAGTTGACTTTAAGTAAAGGAGCTTACCCTTCATAATGTGTGGGCCTCAATCAATCAATAGAAGGCCTTAAGAACAAAAATTGAGGTTTCCAGAAGAAGAAATTCTGCCTCAAGACTGTAGTATTAATCCCTGCCTGAGTTTCCAGCCTGCTGGACTGCCCTGCAAATTTCAGACATGCCAGTCTCACAAACATGTGAGCCAGTTCCTTAAAATAAATCAAACACACACCCCCATGCATATGGATGTGTGTACGTGTATTGGTTCTTTATCTCTGGAGAACCCTAACTGATACAGTCATCATCTCTTTCTCCTCTTCTCTAACTTCCCCTCTCTCATCTCCTCATCTCCCTCTCTCTCTCCATGTGTGCAATGGTGCTTGTGCTGGCCAAGGTGATTGTTGGGATCTGGTTGAGGGGAAGATGAGTTGGAGATATATTTAGTTGGGTTTGGTGGGATATATGTCTGTGGTTTTGCAGTGACTTTCCTTTCGATTTCTTTTCTTTATACATGTTTCTTTTCTCTTACTTCAGCCACACCACTGTAATATCCTTCAAGAATACTTCTTTTGCCCACTGTGCTCATATTGTGAAATAAATGTGCAAGGCTAAGATTATAACACAGAGTGAACATGCCCTCCAGAACCTGTCTCTGGATTATGAGCAGTAGAAGAGAAAAAAATGTTTGAAAGAATGACACAAGAAACTAGTTTTAGAAAATTCTTACACATCTTACAGATTGTGTAAAACATTATCTTGACAGAGTTTTTTTTCTAAATTTAAAAAAAATCCTAAAATTTGAATGAATAAATCTAAAAGGAAAAAATCTGAGTAATAAGAAATAAATCTGAAGCTTATTTTTACAAATGATAAATAATAAGAAATATATTATGATCAACCCTGAGTGAAAGATCTTTCTAGCCTCTATAGAATATATTTAAAAATTATTAACATGATGTAATAATCCAAGAATATGCAGCAGAAAAGGTAGAAAAAATATTATAGCATTGTCTCAGGCAATTAATAAAAGTTTTATTTTTATGGGTTGTGATGCTTGTAGTATTTTTAACTTTTACAAAATTTGTGGTTTGTTATGTTTTCTCATTCTAATAGTTGTTTCTTTTCATTCCCAATATCATATTCATAACGGTGTATACTTTTGGTTAAATTTCCCCTCCAAGTGTACAAATTTTAGGTGAAAAACATCCCTGCAGGGAGAAATCCTGGTTCCTGCTCCTGCTGTAACCTGGGCTGAAAGTAGTACTGTGTCACCATAGCTATGGGTGCTATTCCAATCACCGTGGCTGCTAGACAGACAGTTGCAGTCTGCCATCATCCAATGGTAAACCCACAGCCATTAAAGCCTGCTCTGTCATGGCCAGGTAATCAACCTCACACCACTTTCCACCAAAGTCATTGCTGAGGAATCCTACCCAGAGGCATGTCATCTGTACGTGTTTTTGTTGCTGTGGCAGAAAAAACAGTGGCAGCCAGGCAGAGTTGATTCTTTGCAAACTTGAGTGCAGGAGATTCCTCTTCTTTATACGTATTTACTTTCTCTCACCATAGAAAAGCATTGTCATTAAATAAAAGTAATGTAATGGAATTTAATATAATGGAATATTATTCAGCCTTAAAAATAAGGAAATCTTGCTATTTGGGACAACATGGATGAACCTAGAGAACATTATGCTAAGTGAAATAAGCCAAGCACAGAAAGATAAATACTGTATGATCTCACTCACAGGTGGAATTTTAAAAAGTCAAACTCAGGGGCTGGCCTGGTGGCATAGTGGTTGAGTTCACGTGCTCTGCTTCAACAGCCTGGGGTTCGCATGTTTGGATCCCAAGCCCGGACCTATGCACCGCTCATCAAGCCATGTTGTGGTGGCATACCACGTACAAAATAGAGGAAGGTCGGCACAGATGTTAGCTCAGGGCCAATCTTCCTTCCAAAAAAAAAAAAAAATCCAACTCACAGAAGCAAAGAGCAGAATGGTGGTTGCCAGGGGCTGGAAGGAGGGGAAAACGAGATGTTGGTCCAGGGGGACAGTTCTGGGGAAAGATGAATAAGTTCTGGAGATCTAATATACAACATGGTGACTATAGTTAATAATACTGAGTTGTATATTTGAAATGTAGTGAGAAAGTGTATATGTTCTCACCACACACACACATATACACATACACACAAAGATAACTATGGGAGGTGGTGGATAAGTTGATTATCTTTATTGTGGTAATCATTTCTCAATGTACACATATATCAAGCATCACAATGTACACTTCAAATATATACATTTTTTATTTGTCAATTATGCATCAATAAAGCTGAGAAACAAATTTAAACAAAAGAAAGAAAGATGCATTCAATTGTGTTAGATGCTAAAGAGAAATATCACTAAGATGAGAAGTATGTTGGTTCAGAAAAGATATCAACCCCAGAAGAGCCATCAATCTGGATTAGTACAAAAAGATTAGTTTCTAACTCATGGAAGACCCTAAGCAAGACCACACAATTCTCCAGCACACCTAGCTTGCATGTGGTGACTCAGCGAGCTCGACGGCCTTAATAATGTGGCTCTGTATTCTCAACACAATGCCTCCTTCATGAGGAAGTAGACTGGAGAATCATGGGAATTTCATCACTGCCTCAGCTCTGAAATGTCACACATCACTTATGCTCATATTACATTGGCCAGACCACTCACACACAGTCTTCCACATAGACCCAGGAGAAAAGGAGAACTGGATATTGGTTAAAAGCACATATTGGTCTACCTCAGAGACTGAGAAGTGAAACTTTGATATATCAATTATGGAGACATGATGCCGGGAAGAATACCTTCTCTACATTTATTCAAATAAATGCAAAATTAATGGATTGAGTCCTGGAAAAAATTATGAATTCATTTCTGTAAATATTTTACTTGTTGTTACATTCAAATTCTCCTATTTTTACTATAAACCTATATAGCTCATGAGACATATATTAAATATAAAATATTAATTAAAAAGGAGTAATTTAAATACAAGGTTTATCACAGGGAATGCATGAGGAAAAATTAGGTCAGCATGAGACAGACAGTTTATGGACATAGATTTTAATGTTCCTTGCAGTTTCTGAGCCTTTGGGATCGGATTTAAGGCACAGCACCTCCAAACTCTTGGGTTCTTAACACTTATGTTTTCTGCTTAGACATCCAAATATAAAATTCATCTAAATCCAATCATATTTTAAATCCAGTCATGTACATGATGGAAAACAAAACCAATCACTTTTCTATAAAACTTAGGTAAAAATGAAAAAGATATGTATCAGTGTGCATTCCCACCGAAAGTGTACAAGGATTTCCCTTTCTCCACATCCTCACCAGCATTTTTCTTCTCTTGTCTTTTGATAATAGCCATCCCAGCAGGTGAGAGGTGATATCTCATTGTGGTTTTGATTTGCATTTCCATCTTGATTCAGAAGCCCTATTGATTCAAATTGGTATCCCCAGATCCATTTACTCATCTATACTGGAGAACTGCAAGAGAATATTTAATTGGCATCCCCAAATTAACATGTACAAAATGGAACTAATATTCTCTCCCACTCACTCCAGATCATTTCGGGAAACTGAGTCTGGCCTGGTATTTTTTTTTTTAATTTAACCAAGAGCACAAATATTCAACAATTCTCAAATCCACCTTAATTCTCCCCAAATATTATGAACATCACATGAATCATTGATTCCTGACTCTTTACCTCCTATGTTAATGACATTTTATACCTCTCTCCATCTCTATGGCCAGCAGCGTACTTCAAGCTTCCATCCTGTTTTAACCTGACTTCCGCAATAGCTACCAAACTTATTTTCCTGTCTCCATTCTTTTTTATTTTTTTGTGAGGAAGATCAGCCCTGAGCCAACATCCATTGCCAATCCTCTTCTTTTTGCTGAGGAAGATTGGTCCTGGGCTAATATCCATGCCCATCCTCCTTTACTTTATATGGGATGCCACCACAGCATGGCTTGAGGAGCGGTGCGCCAGTCAGCACCTGGGATCCGAACCTGAGAACCCCTGGCCACTTAAGTGGAGCCCACAAACTTAACTGCTAAACAGGCAGGCCCCCTGTCTCCATTCTGAAACTCATTTGGTCCATCATTCACAGGAGTCAGCATTATTGCTTTAAAAATGCAAATCAGCTTGTTCATTCCAGTGTTTTAAAACTTTCATTGGAGTTTCTATTGCAAATGGAATAAAACCACAATTGTTATTGGAATTAAAAGATCTGCTTAATCTGTCTCCTTCTTGCTCTACCCCACTGATCTCTCTAGTGGGGTATATACACCAAGAGAACAAAGATAATCCATCAAGGGCTGGAAGAAAAAGATCAAACTTCTGTATTTTTTCTAAAATTGAGAAATACATTAAATTTAGTATTACACATACTTAATGTACAAGTTCCTGTTGTCTCCTTTACTTGCTCTATATATCAGACAAATTTTCTAGAGAGAGAATAAGGGTTTCAAATGCAGAGAAATGAACAATTATTCCCACGTTTATCCTTTTCCTTTAGAGTGTTCTGTCATTTTGCAATTTATCTGTGCCTGATTTAAAAATTATATTATCATTATAACTAAACTAACTTTCATAGTATGTAAAACTCACTTAAAAATTTTCTGTGAACCCCCTCCCTCAGATCCAAGGACTTACCATTAATATCATTATACTTGAAAGGGAAAATGTAGTGCTCACTTTTCCTCTGCTTTAATTGAGAGGAAATCAACTAGGAAGCTAGTGTGTAATACCAGCCTTATTGTGAAATACAATGGAAATTGAATCAGATATAACAAAAAGCTGGGCAAAAAAATACCTTAAATGCCATTTTATGTTAACTTACATCTTCACCCTAGGTATGTATGATGCCTTCAGATATCTGTAAATGATAATGTGCACAAAGAAGCAACATAGATTTCTAAGCTGTTCAACCATTCTCCAAATAAGTTTTAGTAGGTTTTAAACCCATATTTTAGAATATAAAAATGCAACACTTTCTGATTTATTTGCAACAATAACTGAGTGACCAAACAGAAGATACAAGAATGAGTGTTTTTTTAAAAAATGCAAGCTTGGAGGATGGGATTGAAAACGTCTAGTCGTGATGTTAGTAAGCCTGGCCAAGCATGATCTTCTTCCATCTGATACAATTAGAATAATATTTGCAGCCAGAGCAACAAAAAGAAAACACCAACGAAACAAAACATTTTTCCATTGATAAATTCAAAATATTTTTCTTCACCTTTGTCTCACTGTTTTAAATTTTATGTCTGTTGTATTTCGATAACATATACTACATATACTACTAGTGCTTGTACTCAGACAATAACTAGTGTAAGTACGTGAATGTTTATGTACAATGGATGAACACTCAATATTTTTAAGGGCAAGGTGTGCATTCAAGGAAGTTTGAAGACCACTACTCATCCCATGTCTGTTCTCTCTCTGCTGTTTGTATTTTAGTCAAAGAGCCCTCTGTTATTTGAACCTATTCCTTGCTACCTGAGGCCCTGCTTTCACACTGTCCCTCTGTGGAATCCTAATTTTAACTTTCCCCACTGAGAACATAAGCCCGATAGACAGTAAATCTGAATGTTTGTTCAAAACAAAACCCCTAGTATCCAGCACACTGCTTTGCACATATTGACAGTAGCTGCATTTTTCTTCCATAAATGAACTCTTGTTTAAAGTTATATTCTTCTGCTTTTATAAAATGAAGACAAAAGAAGAATGGTACTTTAAAAGACTGAAACATAAACTTTCCAGTTAATTCATTAGCAGAGACATTTAACATTACTATAATACTTTACATACATTAACTAATTAATATTCCAACAGCCTTAAAGTGTACCTTTGGGAAGTGCCATTTAAAGAAAACAGAAAAGGAGAACTTAACAATTTACCAAGAGTCAAAGATTTAGTCAATAGCAGAGTCATTTTCAAAGACCCTAGACCTCATATTTCTTATTCCTATGACTAGAACTAAATGTTAAATTGATTCAATTCCAGGAAAAAGGAAGTAACTAACTCATAAAATTATAGAGCTTGAAGGGTCTTCATGGGTCATCTAACCAATCCTCTTTTTCTAAAATACAACTGAAACCAAGTATCCTCATCCCTGGAACTATATTTGAATATGTCCTTGTAGAATAACTCCAGGAGTTTTCATATGAACTCTAAAATAAAACTGAAGTTATATTTCAGATAATTATTTTTGCAGAGGAGAGTTTACAATAATTTTCTAGGAAAATAAGAGAAATAATAGATATTGCATAACTAGACAGATGAGTTAGTTCATCTGATATTTTTTGTTTTATTATAAGAAGAGATTTTTAAAAGCATTTTCTACAGGTTAAATATTTTCTCTCTCAGTTTTAGCCTATTTCCTCTATTCATTTTCTCATTCTAGGGCATCAGAAAAATTATTATTCTATAGAGAATCCATTATCTATACTTAAATACAATGGTTATTTCTCTATTTCTATTAAAATTGCTCTTATCATAATTCTAGGTTAAGGGAGTCTCAAGACCACTAGTTCCATTTAGTTAATAATTTCAGTATATGTCTAGCTACTTCATCAGGCTCAACCAATGTTTATCTGGTTTTATATTTCCTAGTTTCTATGAGAATGAATAAGTGAGAGCATTCTTGACAGATGAAACCTAGTGGATAATGATCCTGTAACAGAAGAAATTAAAATGCCTTCCAGAAAAGTGGAAAAAAAGGGCTTGTGATTATAAGGAGCCTTACTCCTTACTGGATTGTAGGGAGCAAAAGGTAGAGAAGCCCAGAATCATGTGGCAGACGTGGACAAGATTTAGATCACTTGGCACCGGAGACCATGTTAAAGTTATTTATCTTAATAAAATGGAAAACCACGGAAGGATTTTATGCTTTTAAAAGTATTCATTCCTGATGAAATGTAGATAATATACTAGGAGGAGCTAACAGTAATTGAGAGGAAATCAACTAGGAAGCTAGTGTGTAATTTAAAGAAAGAGATGGCAATACTGGGGGTGGTGGTGGTAAATACTGAGAAAAATGGACACCCTGAAGAGATATATAGGACATAATATTGACAGGACATGATGAGAGAGAAACTTAAGTGTTGGAGTTGGCAAGGTAATAAAAATAAATATCGAGTTCTGGATTGCACAATAGGATGATTGGTGGATTTCCATAATATGTAGAGTTATGGGAAGAGCAGATTGGTGTTGGAGGGGTATTTCATGATGTTCACTTTGAACCTTTTATTTGTGAAATGCCTTTGCAATATCCCAGTGGAAATATAAAAAATAAATTGACAACGAGGTATGGAAGTGGTGATCTGAGCTAAAGATATATATTTGAAAGTCAAGGAGCATAAATGATCATGACCAACACAAAAACCTGTTAATTACTAATGTATGAAAATCCCAGAGATTTCCCTCCCACTGCCCCTATGTTCTCCCCCATACTCTCTGCACTCTGTACGAGGTTTATATTCACCTGCTCATTTTCATTCTGTAGCCGCTCCTAGGAATTTCTAAGGTAGACCTGTCATTTCCAGTTATGATTTGCACCTTTTAGTACAAGAGAATCTGGGGACTCGAGCGAAGTAAACAAAACTTCAGGTAGAAAGAAACAGAGTCATTGAATGAAAGAAGGCATATGGCTAAAAAGTAGTAGAGGCATGTTCAGAGTATTTAGGCAGAAGAAGTGTCTTGAGGAGTTAAAAGATAAAAAGAAAATGAATAAGAAAGAAAAGAGATATTAAGAAATATTACTTGGATTAGCTCTTCAATGTTTGAAAATTATTGTATATTTTTATAAATAATTATTTCATATAACTAGAATTTTTTGAAGTATTATTTGTATTTGTGTTTGAACTGTTTCTTTGACAATAACACCATTCTGTGATTGGAACCAATTCTCACAGCTTCAGGAGCATTTATAATGCCTTTATTCCAGAAGATCGCTTTGAGGGTGCTAAGACTTGAGCCTTTTGGGAGACTTTGTCATCTCTAGTCACAGACCTTAAATCTCTGTTGAGGGTTTAGAACCTCAAATCTTGGCTTAATTGATGAAAGGCCCAGTGATTGAGTTTCTATAAAAAGTGCCTGGAAGGGGAAATAAATTGGAGTCAAAGATTTATCCTTTCCCTGAGACATGAAAAGGCATAATTTATTTAAGTGGAAATCATACTAGACTACAACTGTTTTAATAATCATTCTCTTATTAAATAATGTTGTTTCTTTGAACAAGATTTCTAGCCCATCTCTCTTTGATCTCCTAATCTACAAATAGAGACCACATCCTTTTACCATTTTTATTTCTCAGATTTGCAGGAAATATTATGGGTGGTAAAGTTTTTAAATTTTTAATGCCATTTCTTTTGTTGTTGTTCGGGAACATTTTGGAACGCTGTTATAGAACATCTATGAAAGAATTATGCAAACTAGAAAGGTTTTCTAGAATACTGTTTTAGGCTGTCATCAGTTGCCAGTGCATTGGAATATTTACGATAGAAATATAAATTTCAAATGAATTGATGAAATATATTTACTTAAATAATTTTATCCTCTGTTTTCAGTAAGGAGGTGTAATTATTTTAGATGGTTTTCCCAACTTTGTGCAAATTACTGTTCCTCTTTTCTTAAGTCTGATATGATACCAACCCTTTTTATGGTTGACAATAAAAATACCAGGACAGAGAAAATAGTAGGAAAAACACTAGTTAGTATTTATTTAATTTTCTGTATGTTTAATGATACTCAATAATATATTCTTAACAACTGTCCATGGTTTATGTAAAGTGTGTGGATGTAGATGTGGAGGAGTTCTTCTGTTGGTAGAATTTCTATTGTATAACTTTTTCTCCGTTTTCCATAGCCTTGATTCCCATAACCTTGATAGTGTCAATACACTATCAACGGTAATAATAATAAGAGGTGCTTACCTATATATTACAATGAGAATATAATTAAGACACACAGTTTCTGGCAAATAATTGTTTTATATTATGATAAGCATAATGTGGCATTAAGAAATGAAAAAGTATACACATTAAAATTTGCAATAGATCTACAGATGTTTTAATACTAACAATAAGGTTTTGAAGCTCAAATATATCCCTCAAATGTAAATAATCAATAATGATAGAATGCTGTATTTACAGTAAGAGATTGCTATAGACTGAACGTTTGTGTCTCCCCAAGATTCATATGTTGAAACATAAGCCCCAAATGGATGGCATTTGGAGGTGGGCCTTTGGGAGATGATTAGGTCCTAGGGATGGAGCCTTCATGAATGGGATTAATGCCTTCATAAGAGAGGCCCCAGAGAGTTTCCTCTCCCCCTCTTCCATGTGAGGACACATCAAAAGGATGCTGTCTATGAACCAAGAAGCAAGCCCTCACCATACAACAAATCTTCAGGTGCCTGGATCTTGTATTTTTCAGCTTCCAGAAGAACTGTAAGAAGTAAATTTCTATTGTTTATAAGCTATCCAGTCTGTGACATTTTGTGATAGCAGTATGAATGGACTAAGAGATAAAAGGGGGCGTATAATCCAGAGTCATCTGTTCTTTTTTCAACAAAATTAATAGTCTAAAAATTACTACTCACAAAGATAATAAATATCTTCAGATCCTAAAGCAGAAGAGAAAGTAGTAAATCCTTATCACCCTACTTAGTAATACTCTCAAATTATGCTAAAGCATCCTTAAAACTAAAGAGGCCTATAGAAATTCCAGATTCAGGGATAGCAAGTTCTCTGAGCCATAAGGTAAATTGCCCATCTCCAGGCAAAAATAAACAAATAGGCAAATAAAAACATTAAGGGATGTGTTTCCAACATAAGAACAAATCACACACATGCTTAAATCATCCATGGAATGTTGATTAACTAATCCTTGTTTACCTGAATTGTTTGGTATTCTTTAGGCACACCAGTATTTTGATACTCCAAACTAAATAACACATTCAGATTTGATCAGATCTGAATACTAAAAAAAGATTTCTCTAATACATTCTCCCAAATTCAACCAAAATATCCATCATTGAAATTAACCCAATTTGCTCTTGACTAGTCTTTGCTACTCCAATATCTAGATAATGTAAATTATTAAGTGTGATTAACTGTTTATAATAAATTCATAATGTGATTTTTCCCTTATGGGATAGAATGACAATAGTCAATATCCAGCTTTATTTTTTAAGAAATGTTAGAGAAATACGGAACAACAGATGGATCTAAATCTTTTTAATGCAAGACTTGTTCTAAATAAAAATAGACTTAGGGGCGGGGCCGGCCCGGTGGCACAAGTGGTTAAGTGCTCGCACTCTGCTGTGGCGGCCCGGGGTTCACTGGTTCGGATCCTGGGCACGCACCGATGCACCGCTTGTCAGGCCATGCTGTGGCGGTGTCCCATATAAAGTGGAGGAAGATGGGCATAGACGTTAGCCCAGGGCCAGTCTTCCTCAGCAGAAAGAGGAGGATTGGCAGATGTTAGCTCAGGGCTGATCTTCCTCACAAAAAAAGAAAAAAAAAATAGATTGGGGCCCTGTCTGTGAAAAAATAGTCTTTAGTAACAGTTTAAAAAATCAGTACAATTGGATTATTCCAGCAATGTTTATTTCTATTAGCCAAGATGTCTACCTACCCAATTTCGTGTTTTATTTTGTTCTTAAACTGAATAAACATTTTGTATAATTATGCAATTTCAAATATTTCCTTTAGCTAATACAGCATATGATCACATAGATGTGACCAAAGGCTTTCTTAACTATACTTATTAAGCTAGTAGAAAATATATTCTCATTTTTAATAAAGAATAAAATACAATTATATTGAGTCATATTCTCCTCAATTTACTCTCCCAAGGGGTAGTATTACAAACTGGTTATAAGCCTGTGGAGGAATCCCAGATGTTGAATTAATTTATGTAAAATAAGAGATGGAAAAAAAATTTAACACTCTACTGGGTAGTCTGTAATGTACAGGAAAAAAAGTGGTGATGACCTTTTGCCCTCTAATATGGAAACTCCAGGCTCTGTTTCCTCTGGTATGGTGACCAGGGATGTCTGGGATTATGGCTGTCCTGTAAGCCTCATTCCCTGAGTCACATCAAAGGTAGATTTGTCAGATAAAATACAGAATACCCAGCTAAATTTGATTTTCAGATAAAAACAACAGCAAAATTAGTCAAAGTATATCCCAAATATTGCATGAGACATATGAATTCTAAAAAGGTATCCATTGTTTATTTGAAATTTAAATTTAACTGAATACCTTTTATTTTTATTTGCTAAATATCTTTTTCCTTTTTCTTTTTTTTTTGTGAGGAAGATCTGCCCTGAGCTAACATCTGCCAATCCTCCTCTTTTTGCTGAGGAAGACTGGCCCTGGGCTAACATCCACGCCCATCTTCCTCTACTTTATATGGGAGGCCGCCACAGCATGGCTTGACAAGCAGTGCATCTGTGTGCGCCTGGGATCCGAACCGGCGAACCCTGGGCTGCCGCAGTGGAGTGCGTGCATTTAATCACTTGCACCACTGGGCCGGCCCCTTATTTGCTAAATTTTAATCAAGACTCCCTGACAACACATAATAGGACATGCAGTATGACCAAAAAATAAACTTACTTATTTAAATCATGAGATTATCGCAGTAAAGTCTAGCTAATTTAGACCAATACATCTACCTAAAAAGTCAAACATCTATTTGGCCCAGAAGATGGGTATTATGCTCAATTAGATTATAGGATATTTGGATATACAGATTATAGATATTTAGGTGTATAGATTATAGGATATTTGAATTTATAACTTGACTCTTCCTCTGAGTTACAAGGTCCAATTTGCTGCACACTTAGTTAATAAAATTATCCTAATTAATGTCTATATAACATTCAACTTCTCCTACAAAATAATAGAAAATTAAGCATTGCTGTTTACTTTTAATTTTTTACCATATACAAATCTCAGTTTATCACATGTTATGCAACATTTAAATTCATATTTCTAGCATTGACCATGTATTGACAAACATGTTTCTAAGTCAATATTATACAAAGTCACTAACAAATAGCCATCCAGTAAAGAACTCAGTGCATTATAGTCAACTTTGAAGAAAACCTACCAAAAGACAATATTGAAAAGCAATGCTGGAGATACCTACATAATTATATTGAAAGCCTACAAGGAGACAGATGTGGAATGCATAGAATCACTTTTGCATCTTACTGAAACTCACTGTTTGGATATTCACATTTTCTGTATAACCACAGGGGATCCTTCCTTCAAAAGGTAAAAGAAGAATGAAGAAGCAGTTTGAGAGATAACACTTTTGTATACTGTGCATGCTTTTGCTTTTGGCTCTTGCATGAGAGTAATAAGTGTGCATCTTTGAAATTGTAGCCAGGCAGCATATTTAAAATTAGTTCAGTTTAAGCTCAGGAAACTTCCATTTGAAAAAAAGGCAAATAACAGTTTTTCAGTTAGTGTATACACAAGTTCGTGCATTGGCTTTGAAATATATCTCATAGCAACTGAGACTGGCACTGACTGATAAAACAGAAAATCTTACCTCTAACTTGAGAAAAATACTTACTACTCCACAGGTTTACAATGTTGCCTTAAAAAAAATGTAAGAGTTGATCAAAGAGGAATAAAAGGAAGATAGTTAAACACTAGGA
This sequence comes from Ceratotherium simum simum, assembly GCF_057802395.1. Classification (NCBI taxonomy): domain Eukaryota; kingdom Metazoa; phylum Chordata; class Mammalia; order Perissodactyla; family Rhinocerotidae; genus Ceratotherium; species Ceratotherium simum. Next base: position 25,024,906 of record NC_141926.1, read on the forward strand.
AATGAAAGAAACTATACATTATAACGTCTTCAAAAAAAGTATGTTGCTAATATAAAATTTTATTTTTTTCTTTACAAGATTTGGACTAAAATTTTATAGTGGGATGTTTGCAAACAGTCATCATATTTCTCAGAAAGCAAGAAGGATTTGCAATAAAATCAGCAATATTTCTGCTCTTTTTTGGGAACAATTACCATTGTAAATTCATTGTTTTAATTTGAAATATTTTAAACGTCAATCATTTGTTCAACAAAATTGTTGTATTCTATGCTAGGCACAGCTCTAAGTGTGGGATCTGAAACAGCTAAATAACAAAAATCTAACACTTTAGGTAGTTTTCATTCTAGTGGAGGAACGTAAAAAATAAACAAAGTAAATAAAATTTATGTGTGACAGATGGTAATCATTGCTCAGGAAAGAAAGCAGAGTAGGAAGACAGGCAATATTGGGATGGGAATGGCCAGTATAGATAGGGTGGCCTCACTTGCTCACAAAGGACTGAAGAATTTGAGCAAGTGAGTCATGCTGAGGGGATAGACAGTAAATAAGACCCTTAGTGGAAATCAACTGCCTTGTTCAATGCACTCACAATGAGTATTGGTGAAGAGGCTGGGTGGGGAGTCAGAAAAGGAGTGGCAATTTGAATCATGAAGGATCCTGTAGGCTATCCTATGAGGTTTAGCATTTATTCTTAAAGAAATGGAAAACCACAGGAAGGTGATGAGCAAATATATGACAAGATCTCCTTGACATTTTCAAACGATCATGCCTATTTCTCTGTTGAGAATAGACTGCAGGGGCTGAGGAGGGGACAGTAAAGATAAGAAACAGTGAATCAAGTTAGGAGTCTCAGAAAATCCAGATCACAGATAATAATAGTGATAGCAGTGGAGTGGAGAGAGGTATTTGAATTTTGGCAATACTTCATTATATCTAGTTAGGTATAACCACACTTACTGGCACTTCAGATGTAGTATGTGAGAGAAAGAATGAGGTCAAGAATAATTCCAAAGTATTGGTGTGAGTCAATGAGTGATGAGAGGGATGAAATTTTCATCCTTAACTGAAAAGCAAACCAGGAGCAGGTTTAGAGTGGTAATAATGAAGATCAGAAGTTCACTTTAGGACATGATAAGTTTGAGTTGCAAATCAGACATCCAAATGAAGATGCGCAGTAGGAATTTGAATATATACATCTAGAATTTAGTGGAGGGGAGTAGCCTGAAGTTACAAATTTTGGAGTCATTAACATATAGATGGTAAGTAAAGCCATAAAGCTGGATGAAACACCAGAAGACAGAGTTTTGATGAAGGAGGAAGTAGAATTACAAAGGCTGGACAAAGAATAGAGGCCTGGGGAATGGTGAGGAAACAGAGAAAGCTGAGAAGGAGCAATGAAACAAGTAGGAGGAAAAACAGACGAGTACAGGATTCAGGAAGACATCAGAAGAAAGGGTTTCAAGAAGGAGGGAAGACTTACTCTGATAAAAATTGCGGAAATGTCAAACAGGTGTGGACTGGAATTGGCTATCTTCTTGACCAAACTGGCAAATTAAACAAAAAGAGAGAGGAAATAGCAAACTACACTAGTGCTTTTTTCAAGTGTTTGATTGAGTTGCTAATCTCTGTAATCCCCTAGGAGAAGGCAATTGTTTTGAATGACTCTATTTTGAGAGAAAGAGAATTCAATGGGCTTTGTTTGGCCTTCCTTGTAAAACCCATGGTCCAAATGTCAGGGAACCACAGTGGAGATTTCTCCTAATTGTAGGATTATCTGTTCCAAATACTCTCCAGACTAGAGGACATAACCATGGGATTAGCTTGGTTTTAGGCCAAGCTAAAGCTTGGAATCATGAAGCAGATATGGCTAACACGTGATTTACCATTTACATTCTCACTAGCAGATTGGAGTATAACCATAACTTACTAGAAGCAGGGACAGAATGTTCACAGGAATAGTCCAACAAGGATCTTTGACCATGCATTCCTGGTATCAAATAGTAGACAGTCATATGCCTCATAATTGCATATATGACAGTGGTCCTGTAAAATTAGTACTATACAGCCTAGGTGTGTAGTAGACTACACCATCTAGGTTTATGTAAGTACGCTCTATTGAGATAGGCAGGAAGCTAGATATGAGCTGGGAGCAAGGTCACTCCACCAGGTGCAGTGTCCTAATGACCCTGCAGTGGCTCTTCAGATGTTCAGCACTCCCCCTAACCTTAACCCAGAGTAGCCCTAAGCCTCATTATACCCTCGTTTGCATTGCGGTTTTGACCCCCCTTGCAGGGGATCACCTCCATGACAGTTCCAGAATTGCCTATATAAGGAAAAAATCTCCCCCTCTCAATGTGGGGGTGGAGACAATGCCCTGGTTGGTCCACCTTCCAAGACCCTAACCCGTCCCCAGGATGTAACCTTCCAAAGCCACCGACCACCACAACTTCGGGGCAGTTGCTCCCCTTGAGCCTGCCCACCCCTCCCCTTGGGAGTGTACTTTCACTTTGCTAATAAATCCTCCTCTGTTAAAACTTCTGCTGTGTGTCTGCTCTCAAATTCTTCTGTGTCAGTGGACCAAGAACCTGGGACCCCACTGCACCGGTCCCACTGGTGCCAGTGACGCTATGATGTTCACACAACAACAAAATTGCCTAACAATGAGTTTCTCAGAATGTATCCCCATTGTTAAGCAATGCATGACTGTACAAGAGAAATTCAATCTTTTATAACCTAATCATGGAAATAATCAACTTTCACCTCTGCTGTGATATATTCACTAGAAGCCAACCACTAGATTCAGCCCACATTCAAGAGAAAGGGAATACAAAAGGCATGAATACTAGGAGGTGGCAATCAATGGGGGACATCTTATATGTTTACTTAACACACATATGTTTTTGAATAGGAAAGTGTGAGATTAGTGTCATTTAAAGTTATATATAGGGGAAGATATATTTGTACATTTAATAAAGGCATAATTTTATTAAAAGAGATTATAATTGACTACTGTTTATGCGACTTAAGAAATATGATTGTATTTTTAAGGGAGGTGAGGAATTTAAAATTTGGAAAGTGACAGATTGAGGCTCAGTGTCTTTCTATGTTACTTTTAGGTTAAAAATATCTACCATCCCTACTCTTCATGTCTTTAAATATTAATATCAATGCTGATCATAATACTAATGCAAATTAAAAATAGTTGTCAGTAAACTTAAAGTTAAGATCGTATATATTATTTTGAAAAAAGCTGAGGAATATCTGAAAACTGCTTTGCTAATCAACACTTCTCATGATAGGTGTATGAAAAAAATAAAAGCAAATTGAATCCTAGAATCCTATTGTATAAGTCGAGTCCATGTTAAATGACCCTCAATGCAGGCCACTGATAGAGTTGATTTAGAAAGAGGAAAGGAAAAGGTAAATAAGGAAGGAGAAAGGGAGAAAATAGAGATTTACTCAATAATTCCTCAGTGATTGATTCAAGGACCACCTAAGAAAAGAGCTGCTTGACTTTGCTTACCACTCTGAAGCAGTAAACAGAAGAGTTAAAAGAATAATGAGGTAATTTCACAGCATTTTACTTTCTTGCCAATATTTTTTAATTTGATAATACTAGCATGGATAGGAATTTTTCATATAGAGGGGATAAAGTGAAAGATATCTTTGGGGAAAACATATAGTGGTCTGAAGCAAAATTATTAGTGAAAATGAGAATATCAGACTGACAAAAGAAAAGCCTCAGGAACTATTCATATAGACTTGCATAATTGTTTCAATTCCTTTAAAGAAATTTTGTAAAGCACTGTCTAAAAGACATTAAATTAAGTAGAAAAAGACATTCATCATGCAGAACAAATGGAACAGAAATTGGAAACATATTATGTTCTGCCTTTAATTGAGAGTAAAAGTACATCTTTGCATTGAATATTTCAGTGGAAATAAAACTTTGTACAACTTCCACTTAAATATATGATATAGCTAAAGAACCAATCCAACTACAGTAGAAGTGACGATACTCTTCTTTGGTTCTTTTAATAAGAGAATCTTAATAGAAAATTTCCAAACTCAGGAATGGACAAAAAATTGTAACAGAAGTGTCCTGTCTAGCCTACTTTTCTGTGAACAATAATTTGGAATATTAGGTAATTACGATAGCGAGCATTCAAAAGCCAATCAAATGTTAGATTGCATTGTTTTTTAGTGTGATGTATATTGCTTAACAAGAGATTAAGATAAAATAATTTCCTTTATGGTTGTTTGCTTTTTCTCTACACTTTTAGAGAACCTAAATAGCCTAAATCCTAGGCAAAAGTGGAAAGTATTTGAGGCTGCCTTCTGGAATACTTCTAGAAGCAGAGATGGAGAGGAATTGCAGGATTAAGAAGAGAAAGGAGCTTTGTTTTACATTGGAACATCCCTAATGAGATTAAGGTAAAATAGAGAGATGAAATTGTAGCTGGGTGTAAAGCCAAGGTTAGAAATCTGAAAAGACAAGATTGTGGAATGGGTAGTGATTTAGCAATACAATCTACACGACAGTAAGTTATCAGAAGAGTTAAAAAATTTTGAGCAAAGATCAAGGTTACAAAGAGAAGTATTGGCGAAATTGAGCAAACTAAATCTCAAATAGTACGTTTGCAGTCATGAATTTTGTTTAACAGAGTGCAATCTGTAAGGGCATAGCAAGGTCATAGTGGGGGATTTTTGAACATACTATTAGAATTTGATAGAAAATGATACTAAGGATTTGAAAATGCATTTAACAAATTGCTCACATGTATGTGGTTGTATTTGTGTTTGTGTGTGTGTAAAATCCTGTTCTCCAAAATTAGATAATTCACATATTTTCAAGCATGCCTTTAAAAAAAGTATGAAAATTGACTATATACTAGAGCAATAAAGGGTGTCTCCCAATACCAATAAATTGATATAATACATATCACATCCTTTACCACAAAGAAAAAAATTATAAATCAGAACACAATTGCACATCAAAATCTTCCATTCAGTTGGAAATTAAAATGACAAAAGAAACACTTTTTGAAGATATTCATGAATCAAAGAAAAGATGTTTATTGAAAATATGAAACATAACTGAAAATGCAAAAGTAAAATATATCAATGCTTATAGGTTCAGCAGTTGTAGTACTACGACAGAGAATTATAATTTTAAATGCATATGTTAAAAATAAGAATATTGAAAATTAATGTGCCTAATTTAGAAAAAATGACAGGGTAAAGACAAATGAAGTAAGAAGAAATAGTACTACAAATAAGAGTAGAAACTAAAGAAAAAGGAAATAAAAAATTAAAATTTTCAATGAAATTAAAACCTGGGTGTGTATAATCACAAATAAAGTAGAAAACAAAATGATTGATTTTTAAAAAGTGTCCTAGGTGCTAGAAAAATATTGTAACAATACCAAATGTCTAGCAGGGAATCTTGAGGGCAAATTTGTAAAATGATTTGCAGTTTTTCCAAACACAATACCCTTCCCTTCATCTATCACAATTATGAGAGCAGGGAAGTTTTGTTTCCTCATGATTTGATAGTCAAAAACAAACACAGTTCCTGGCACATAGTAAGCTCTCAATAAAATTACCAGTCAAATTAATAGGTTATGTAGGAGTCCAGTAGAACATTTAAAGAAAGAGAACTGGGTTATCATTATTAGCTGTATTAAAACTTGCTCTCCACGGAGTGGACAAATATTGCTTTTAATTTTGGCTTCAAGGAAAATGAACTTATGTTTTTAATTTTGGCAGAAGGACAAATTTCTGAAAGTCTTTTGGCCTCAGTTATGACAATCTTTTAAAATAAGAAAGGATCCATAATGTTATACCATTATATCATATATTGAATATCTAATTCATAATTACAAGTAAAGATATGATGTTTATTTCAATAAATTAAAAATTTGCAATTGATGTAATTTCACACTGTTATCTTTGCAATTTTCTTATTCTTCTCATTCTTTGTACCACGCTCCTTGTATGTCTGCCCATTTGTGCTCATACGTACATTATTTAGTTTTAACAGAAATCAACAAACACTAATGAACTAACTTTGAATAATATCATCTATATATGAACATTAACTAAAAGAAATTTAAGTGATGAAGATAAAGATCATATAAGGTCATTATATGTAAACCTGCAAAAATGTAATTAAAAGTAAATATTAACAAAACTCTCACACACCACAAGAAAGCTTATAGATCACAAGCTTACATTAAATTTTCAGGTCATTGTTCTAGTGTGAACCTAGCCATTATTAAGGCTAAATTTATACAAAAGCAATTATGGAATGTATGACATTACTGTAATAAAGCTTCAGGGCTGAATACATATGTGACCTTTCCCTGACAAACCCATCAGTTGTCAAATAGGTTGTCCAACTCAAGCATAGATTGATATAAGCAGTTGATTTTATTGATTATGCACTATTCATAAGATTTTCTTTTCTCTTTTACTTTTCTCTGATAACACAGAGATCATTTTTTTCACCCACTAAGTAGTGTATTAGATTTTTCTGTAAGTTGCTCAGCAAAGGATCATGAGATACAGATAAACAAACTTTCTATCCTAGAGTAGAAAACTGCAATGAAAAGAGTCATCAATAAGATAGAGACTTTAAACACACATTTGCTATGGTCTGAAGGTGATGGTATTAGGAGGTGGGGTCTTCGGGAAGTGCTTAGGTCACGAGGTTGGAGCACTTGTGAATGAGATCAATACTCTTATAAAGAGACCCCACAGAGCTCCCTAGCCCCCTTCTGTCCGGCGAGAATACAACCGTGAAGTCTGAAATCTGGAAAAGGGCCCATAGCCCTCCATGCTGGTACCCTGATCTTGGACTTCCAACCTCCATAACTGTGAGAAATAAATAACTACTGTTTGTAAGCTACCCAGTCTGCAGTATTTTGTTACAGCAGCCTGAATGGACTAAGACATCATTTAAGTAAACATCTGTCTTTGTTTCAGTGTTTTCATTTCCAGACTTGTCTTAGAGAGTTGGCACATAATTTTTCAGTAAATAATGATCTGTAAATTGAACAATAAATACATTGAAGAAGTAAAGGGAGGGGAAATTTGATGAACACTAGTAGAAATTAGTAAAGCAAACTAAAATATTTGATCATAGAATATAACGTCCAGTTTATTTTAAAAGAAGGAAGGAGTAATTGCACACATACACGCACACACGCATAATTTCAGTATACAGAAATTTCCATCTAAATCAGTTTTTATGTCTCCAAACATTTCTTCCTACAATATAGACTACTGTTTTAAAAATGTGAGTTGATAACTACATGTAGAAATAAATTTCCATTCATATCAAACAGTTATCAATTTCAGTCAACCAAGCTCTATATAACCTGGGGATGGATATACATGTGCTGAGAGATAAATAAACAAACTGTGGAAAACCCTCAAGAAAAGAACTATAGTTTGCATCGTGGAAGAAAAGCACAAATGACAACACATATTTAAAATTAATATTACCTATATAAAACTGAAACATTTATGATATAGGCTTCCATAAAAGGATGATTTAATTATTAAATTTTACAAGGTGGTGATACCTCATCCTCCTATATTAACTATGTATATGGCAGTCTCTTTCTAGTGGGATGACAGACTATTTATTGAAATAATTTATCAAGTTTTGCCTATTGAGAAGGAAAAAATAAATACAAAACTAAAAGTAGTTTATCTTACAATCAAAGGATTTATAAATGGAAACTGTGAAATATTTTCCTTGAATTCAATAAAAAAAATTATGTGTTTGGAAATTCTAGCTACATTAATCTTGATAAAATAAAGTTCTTGCTAAACTAACTTTATAAGATTTATATTGGAAAAAAATATATACAGAAGGCTTAGCCTTGCTTTGGTCAATAGAATATGGATGGAAATGATAGTGTGTAATTTTCCTAAAAGGAATGTTATGTTTCTGCTTGCCCCCTCTTGTACTTCTGCCATCATGATGAGAAGGACATGCATCGTGTAACCTGCTAGATCAAAGTGGATGAGAGACATGTGGAGCTAACCCAGACCCAACCTACGGCTTATTATAATCAAGTGCATCTCTGCTCAGTCTAGAGCAGCCATACTCAGCTGACCTGAAGAAAAATTGGCCAAGTTAAACATTTTTGTTTTACACCACAGAGATTTAGAATGATTTCTTACATAGCACTGTTGTTTCAGTAGCTAACTGATACACATGGATGGAAAAAAAATATTAACAATGGTGACTTCTTTTCTGCAATCTATTTTATATTGTACATTTTCTACAATGAGCAAACATAGTTTTTAATTAAGGAAATAATTGTTAAATTAAGTTATTTATTAAATGTGTAGAAACTAGATGTAAATTAAGGTCATAGGACAAAAAAATAACAACTAAAACTCATGCTGTAAAAGTATCTAATAATGGTTATTAAAATTTGTATATACAAAACAGGGTATATGTGAGTTTGAATATTCTACATAGACAGACAAATGTATGGAAAGGTAAGGAAGAGTTTCAACTCCCTAAGAAATCTTATTTAATGTTGACTGTTTATACATCTTAGATTTAATCCCTCCTTCCTTAAAAAAATGACATTGATATCTATCTTTTCTCCTTATCTCACTAAAGAGATTTCCCACAGGAATGCCAATGATATGGATAGTGATCATTTGATTTCTTTAATCCCTTATCTGACCATCTCCTATTGGAAGGACGACACAAACAGCACCATTTTTTTATGCTCCAATATGATGCCACTATTATTGTACAATTCTTTTTAATTTCAGCACTTTTTGAACTTTTACTTCTAAGCCTTTAACAAGTTTATGCTCTTAGACAAGCTCTGTATAGCTTTAACACTTACCCCATCATTTTTCTTGGAACTTGACATTTAGCTTCTTTCAAAAGTAAACCTCAGTACTTTGGAGGGTGTGATTGGATTGGGCTGCTAAGTCTACGTTCACTTGCTGTTGTCTATTATTTCTTCTTGACTTGTCAGAATCACAATCTTGTGTCTTCTATTTTTTCTTTAAGCCAATATTATAATTCTTTAATAGACATACACAAAATATTTTAAATTTCTCAAATATATTTGAGTCAAAGGACATAATTACAAAGCACATACAATCAGTATTTTAAGAGCACATTTAAAATACCAAATATATTGAACGTTATGTACTTAGTTGGATATGGTATAATCAGAGGAAGTATATGAGATTTTTATTCAAATCAACCTGAAACTAAATTGCTGTTCTATCCTTAATTATCTGCAAGAGGCTGGGCACAGTATTAAACTTACTGAATTCAGGATACTTATCTATAAAATTGAGTTTTAAAATAGCTGAGTTTTATTTTGTCTACTTTCATGAATAATATTAAATAACCTATCAATCATATAGTAAGTACTACTCATTTTTTTAAGGCCTTCATGTCAGTAAGAGAAACTGAAAGAAAAAAATGGATAAATAGTATAGAAGATATAATTTTACAGTTACAAGACACAGAGATAATCTGCTTCAACACCCTCACTTAAATGGCTAAACTGAGGTCAAGAGAGATTTAGTGTTTTGCCCAAAACCTCTCAAGAAGAGAGTGGCAGGCAGAGGAAGACTTGTTCATAATTACATAATAAATCTAAGGGCTGAGAATGAGACCTCAAAATTGTTGCTTTGTTCTGGATAAAGGAGGCCCATCTACATTAGCACAGCTATGTTTCAATATCATTTAATAGAATCTCCAAAGAGTTTATACGTATTATAGCCAATTATTACATTATTCAGTATTCCTAAAACACTCAAGTTGTGTTATATTTCCCCATTGAAATCTTCTTGAAAAGTCTGTTATATCCGGTGACTGTTATGCAAAAGAAAAAAATAGTGCAAAATAAGTCCAATTTATTGAAAATTTCTTGCTTCAACATTGACTTTTGAGACTAGCCCCCTTTTATTCAATCAAATTAGCTCATCTGGATCACTAGAAACATCAGATGACACTTTTGAGATATGTACTACCTTTTTATTTATCTATCTCCTCTAGAAAACAAGACTGTAGGGCAGATCTTGATTTTGAAGAAAAATCATAATCAATTTTAATTATTTCTATTTTAGTCTTTAAATTCTAAAACTATTGGGTGCAATGAATTTGATAATAGTTGTTCCTATGCAACCTGCCTGGGAACTTTGGGGTGTAATCTGAAACCCACCCCCACACAGGGAGGGCAGGGAGAGATCCAAGAAAAGGGCAGACCACTCTAGATTGGTAGGAGGCAGTTTTAATCAGCAAGGGAACTTATTTACAAGGCTTGTCTTGGGTGGTGGAAGGATGAGTAGTCTTCCGCCCCTACTCTCCAAATCTTGAAAGTTTGTACAGAGGCTTTAACTGGGTTTAGCCACATACCCAGTCTGGATGGTCTCATTACCATGTGTCTATCTCAAGACTATATCCTTGGGGCAGCTTCTGGGAGAGAGGGAGACAAGCAGGACACACATTCCAAACACAGGGGATGGGGTAGGCCACCTCCAATTGCCTGGGTCCAGCTCATGGGTCAAACTGCAGTCACGTCCTCTTGATAACCTCCTCTAACAAAGTGGAAACTCCTTGGGGTAAATAAAACTTTAACTTCACTAAGCATACACATTTTAATCTTTCTTACATTATGGACTCTGAGAAGACTTGGTATTCCTGCTCACATGTGGATTCATATTTCTTTGGGTCATGAATTTCCTAGTCTTAGCTGAAACCATAGGGACAACTGCTCATGTCACATTTTCTCCCCAGACAGAATCCAGGATTACTAAAAATCTCGCAAGTCATCTTGTTTTTGAAAGATTTACGGCAAGATTTTCTGACCAGATAAGTTTGATAAGTTAGTTTCAGATCTGTATCTGAAATGAACTCCCTTACTATTTGAGGTTTGTCATGGGCGATACCATCAAAAAATTGTACACACAGCTTACTTTCACTGGCATGAAAGGGCTTTGGCAGGCTGCCTAAAGTGAAAATACCTGCAATTCAGAGAATTATGATCACTTTTTTTTAAAGCTTCCATACCTTTTCAAAGTTTCCACTGGATCAGGGTCATTTAGCTCTACTCTCTACTTTCAATTGACTTTAACCTTCCCATGCGAAGCTTGACACAAAAAAGAAACTCAGGGTAACTAGGATTTTTAATTATTTCTCTCTGGTTCTGGGTGGGAATGTTGATATTCTTATTCTGCTAGATAATAGCACTCCCTAAAGTGAAGTGGTAGGTCTAGAAGGCAAGGATTTTTCAAATTAATTCTTTTTGTTTGTTTGTACGTTGGTTAGCACCCAAATTTATTTGATGGGTTTCTGAAAATTATTGTTCTTTTGCTTTTGTGTTTGAAGAATACAGCAGCAGCCCTTTGCACTCAAACACACATTTTTCATCCTTTTATCTTTAATTTCCTTTTGAATTAGCATTTGGAATTAACAATTTCACAATCAACATTTGCTTGTTTTCCTCTCTGCTACTCACTGTCTTCTCACTCTCCTCCATTTACTGGGTGATGGAATTGCAAATACCAAGCAAGTCTGGAAAATAATTCTTTGAGGTGGAGTCCTCAGGTACAGGAAATAAGAATATAAAGACCATCTTATAGCTCTGTCCCTGCCTCTCTGAATTACTGGAATATTGGGTCTTATCTCTTTTCTTCTCAAACTTTCCATGTGTGCACACACTGTGAAGCTAGACTGCCTGGATCACTGGATCTCTTTGGGCAAGTTAATCTCTCCGTGCCTCAGTTTTTGCATATGTAAAATGGGGTTAATAATATTACTTACCTGATAAAGTTTGTAAGGATGGCTTAGGACAGAATGTGACACACACAAAAAATACGCTGTATACGTGTAGACTATTTTCTTTTATTGCATGCCACCTAAAAGTACAAGTTAGTATAAATTAAAATGACCCAGGGGGCTGGCCCCGTGGCTTAGCGGTTAAGTGCACACACTCCACTACTGGCGACCCAGGTTTGGATCCCGGGAGCGCACCGACGCACCGCTTGTCCAGCCATGCTGAGGCGGCATCCCACATACAGCAACTAGAAGGATGTGCAACTATGACATACAACTATCTACTGGGGCTTTGGGGAGAAAAGGGGAAAAAAGGAGGAGGATTGGCAATAGATGTTAGCTCAGGGCTGGTCTTCCTCACCAAAAATGGAGGATTGGCATGGATATTAGCTCAGGTCTGATCTTCCTCACACACACAAAAAAAATGACCCAAATTGTTAAGAATACAGCATTGGGTAAAGTAGAGGAGAGTGAAATGTAGTTTTTTATTTCTTTAGTTCTCTAACTTGAGTTTGACTTGACCAACCTGGAATTTGTAGAATCACAAGTAATCCCATCTAACCCCATGCATCCCAGGGAGTTCTGACTTTAGACTCTGAAAAGCAGAAGAGTAGCAAAAATAAATTAGCTGGATTCAGTGAATCCACAAGTGTAAATCACAGGGAGGAGAAGAAAATGAAAGGTAAAAATTCATGGCTAGATGCAGGAAAGGAGAAATGCAAAAGAAAGGAAGGAAGACAAAGGAGGAAGAACTGTCTCCGAGTAGGAAATCAGACCCGGCTCTAGTGAAAACAACGAAGTGGTGAGCTCTGTCAGAATAAGCATTACCGTGTTTTTTTCATCTTGCTATCTCCACATGGCACATGGTACGTTTTTAATAAGTTCTGATTGAATGAATGCATTCATCAAGTGATGTGAATAGTTTGGGTTACATGAAGTCAAGTGCCAGTGACTGTCAATTGAAAGAAAATCTGGCAATGGGTTTTGTGTTATTATTTCATCTACTTACCCCCCAGAAAATTTTAAAAGTATTACCTTGGTCAGAAGGCAAAAAAAAGGATCTTCAAACCTTTTTTCTAGCTGCATTGAGGTATAATTGACATAAAATAAAACTGCTCATATTTAAAATATATAATTTATAAATTTTGACATCTGAAACCACTATGAATCAAAATTGTGAACATATCTACCCACCACAGAAGTTTTCTCATACCCGTTGCATTTTCTCTTCTGTTCTTATCCCCATCTCCTGCCCTCCTCAAGCAATCACTGATCTGTTTCTGCATGATAGATTAAATCGAATTATCTAGGAGTTGTATAAATGTAATCATACATGTACTCTTTTATCTTCCTTTTTCACTCAACATAATTGTTTTTAGAGTTATCCATGTTTGTTCATAAATCAGTAGTTTACTTTTTTATTATTACTGAATAGCAGGATATTGTGCCAATACACCAAAGTTTGTTTATCCATTTACCTGATAATGTACATTTCTTTTATTTATGTTTTAGGCCATTAGAAATAAAGCTGTTATGAGCGTGAACATTTTTGTACAAGTCTTGTATGAACATATGCTTTCATTTCTCTTAGATAAATACCTAGTAATGGAATGCCATGATTGTGTTATATGTGTATATTTGACTTTTTTTTTTATTATTATTGATGTTTTAATGGTTTCTAACATTGTGAAATTTTGGGTTGTACATTTTTGTTTGTCCATCACCACATATATGACTCCCTTTACCCCTTGTGCCCACCCCCCACTCCCACTGCCCTGGTAACCACAGTCCAGTTTTCTCTGTCCATGTGTTGGTTTATATTCCACATATGAGTGAGATCATACAGTGTTTGTCTTTCTCCTCCTGGCTTACTTCACTTAACATAATACGCTTCAGGCCCATCCATGTTGTTGCAAATGGGACGATTTTGTCTTTTTTTATGGCTGAGTAGTATTCCATTGTATATATATACCACATTTTCTTAATCCAATCGTCAGTCGAGGGACACTTAGGTTGCTTCCACTTCTTGGCTATGGTGAATAATACTGCAATGAACATAGGGGTGCATAAGCCTCTTTGGATTGTTGATTTCAGGTGCGTTGGATAGATTCCCAGTAGTGGGATGGCTGGATCATAGGACATCTCTATTTTTAATTCTTTGAGGAATCTCCATACCGTTTTCCATAGAGGCTGCACCAATTTGCATTCCCACCAGCTGTGTATGAGGGTTCCTGTTTCTCCACATCCTCTCCAACATTTGTTGTTTTTTGTCTTGGTGATTATAGCCATTCTAACAGGCGTGAGGTGGTATCTTAGTGTTGTTTTGATTTGCATTTCCCTGATGATTAGTGATGTTGAGCATCATTTCATGTGCCTATTGGCCATCTGTATATCTTCCTTGGAGAAGTGTCTGTTCATTTCCTCTGCCCATTTTTTGATCGGGTTGTTTGTTTTTTTGTTGTTCAGTTGTGTGAGTTCTTTATATATTATGGAGATCAACCCCTTGTCAGATGTATGTTTTGCAAATATTCTCTCCCAGCTGGTTGGTTGTTTGTTCATCTTGATTCTGGTTTCATTTGTCTTATAAAAGCTCTTTAATCTGATAAAGTCCCACTTGTTTATTTTTTCTTTAGTTTCCCTAGTCTGGGTAGGCATGTCATCCGAAAAGATTCCTTTAAAACCAATGTCAAATAGTGTGTTGCCTATATTTTCTTCTATGAGTTTTATAGTTTCAGGTCTCACCTTCAGGTCTGTGATCCATTTTGAGTTAATTTTTGTGAATGGCGATAGCACATGGTCCACTTTCATTCTTTTGCATGTGGCTGTCGAGTTTTCCAACACCATTTATTGAAGAGACTTTGCATTCTCCATTGTATGTTCTTAGCTCCTTTGTCGAAAATCAGCTGTCCGTATATGTGTGGTTTTATTACTGGGCTTTCAATTCTGTTCCATTGATCCGTGTGTCTGTTTTTGTACCAGTACCATGCTGTTTTGATTACTATTGCTTTGTAGTATGTTTTGAAGTCAGGGATTGTGATGCCTCCTGCTTTGTTCTTTTTCTTTAGGATTTCTTTAGCTATTCGGGGTCTTTTGTTGCCCCATATAAATTTTAGTATTCTTTTTTCTATTTCTGTGAAGAATGTCATTGGGATTCTGATTGGGATTGCATTGAATCTGTAGATTGCTTTAGGTAATATAGACATTTTAACTATGTTTATTCTTCCAATCCACATGCATGGGATATCTTTCCATTTCTTTATGTCATCATGGATTTCCCTCAATAATGTCTTATAGTTCTCATTGTATAGGTCCTTCACCTCCTTGGTAAGATTTATTCCTAGGTATTTTATTCTTTTTGATGCAATTGTAAATGGTATTATCTTTTTGAGCTCTCTTTCTGTTAGTTCATTATTAGCATATAGAAATGCAACTGATTTTTGTAGATTGATTTTGTACCCTGCAACTTTGCTGTAGTTGTTGATTGTTTCTAATAGTTTTGCAACAGATTCTTTAGGGTTTTCTATATATACAATCATGTCATCTGCAAATAGTGAGAGTTTCACTTCTTCGTTACCTATTTGGATTCCTTTTATTCCTTTTTCTTGCCTAATTGCTCTGGCCAAAACCTCCAGTACTATGTTGAACAGGAGTGGTGAGAGTGGGCAGCCCTGCCTCGTTCTTGTTCTCAGAGGAATGGCTTTCAGTCTTTCCCCATTGAGTATGATGTTAGCTGTGGGTTTGTCATATATGGCCTTTATTATGTTGAGGTACTTTCCTTCTATTCCCATTTTATTGAGAGTTTTTATCATAAATGGATGTTGTATCTTGTCAAATGCCTTCTCTGCGTCTATTGAGATGATCATGTGGTTTTTATTGTTTGTTTTGTTGATGTGATGTATCACGTTGATTGATTTGCAGATGTTGAACCATCCCTGCGTCCCTGGTATAAATCCCACTTGATCACGGTGTATGATCTTTTTAATGTATTGTTGTATTCGGTTTGCCAATATTTTGTTGAGGATTTTTGCATCAATGTTCATCAGCGATATTGGCCTGTAATTTTCTTTCTTTGTATTGTCTTTGTCTGGTTTTGGTATCAGGGTGATGTTGGCCTCATAGAATGATTTAGGAAGTGTTCCATCTTCTTCTATTTTTTGGAATAGTTTGAGAAGGATGGGTATTAAATCTTCTTTGAATGTTTGGTAAAATTCACTGGAGAAGCCATCTGCTCCTGGACTTTTATTTTTTGGGAGGTTTTTGATTACTATTTCAATCTCTTTACTTGTTATTGGTCTCTTCAGATTCTCCATTTCTTCTTGGTTCAATTTTGGGCAGTTGTATAAGTCTAAGAATTTATCCATTTCTTCTAGATTGTCCAATTTGTTGGCATATAATTTCTCATAGTGTTCTCTTATAATCCTCTGTATTTCCATGGTATCTGTTGTAATTTCTCCTCTTTCATTTCTAATTTTATTTACTTGAGCCTTTTCTCTTTTTTTCTTAGTAAGCCTGGCTAAGGGTTTGTCTATTTTGTTTATCTTCTCGAAGAACCAACTCTTTGTTTCATTAATCCTTTCTACTGTTTTTTTGGTCTCAATATCATTTATTTCTGCTCTGATTTTTATTATTTCTCTCCTTCTGCTGGCTTTGGGCTTTGTTTGTTCTTCTTTTTCTAGTTCTGTTAGGTGTAGTTTAAGGTTGCCTATTAGGACTTTTTCTTGTTTGTTAAGGTGGGCTTGTATCGCTATGAGTTTCCCTCTCAGGACCGCTTTTGCTGCATCCCATATGGTTTGATATGGCATGTTATCATTTTCGTTTGTTTCCAGATAGTTTTTGATTTCTCCTTTAATTTCATCAATGATCTATAGGTTGTTCAGTAGCATGTTGTTTAATCTCCACATTTTTGTCACTTTCCCAGTTTTTTTTTTCCTGGTTCATTTCCAGTTTCATAGCCTTATGGTCTGAAAAGATGCTTGTTATGATTTCAATCTTCTTAAATTTATTGAGGCTTGCTTTGTTTCCCAACATATGGTCTATCCTAGAGAATGTTTCATGCACGCTTGAGAAGAATGTGTAGTCAGCTGTTTTTGGATGGAGTGCTCTGTATATGTCTACTAGGTCCATCTCGTCCAGTTTTTCATTTAAGTCTACTATTTCTTTATTAACTTTTTGTCTGGATGATCTATCCATTGCTGTAAGTGGGGTGTTAAGATCCCCTACTATTATTGTGTTGTTGTTGATTTCTCCTTTTAGGTTTGTTAATAGTTGCTTTATGTACATTGGTGCTCCTATGTTGGGTGCATATATATTTATAAGTGATATGTCTTCTTGATGTAGTGTCCCTTTTATCATTATATATTTCCCTTCTTTGTCTTTCTTAACCTGTTTTATCTTGAAGTCTACTTTGTCTGATTTGGCCCCTTGAAATTTTCACATGTGCTTATTGATGATTTTCATTTCTTAAAATTTATTTTTGTATATATTTCATTCTGAATAATGTTTATTACTATGATTTCAAGCTCACTAACATTTATTTCTTCAGTGTAGATTATGCCATTATACCAATCCAGGGCATGTTTCATCTCAGACTTTATAGTCTTTGATCTCTATATATTCAATTTTGGCTTCCTTTCCTTTTCCCTATTTTTTGTATTTTTCATGTCTCTTCTTAACTTTTGAACATATAGAATACATTTATAATAACTATTTTAATAATTTTTCTACTAATTTTAACCTCTTTTTCAGTTCTCAGTTGGATTCAATTGTTTGATTTTCTTCCCTATTATGAGTTGCCTTTTTCTGCTTCTTTTCGTGTCTGGTAATTTTTTACTGGATGCTAGAAATTGTGAGTTTTGCCTGTTGGGTGCCAGATATTTTTGTATTCCTACTTGAGCTTTGGCTATAGTAATGTTTTTTGGAATTAGTAGCTTGGTCCATTTAAATGTTACCTTTAAAACTTGTAAGACAGGACCAAAGTAGTGTTTAGTCTAAATACTCTGCCCAAATACCCATAAATTATGAGGTTTTCCACTCAGGCTATTGGGAGAAGACTTTGTTCCCAGTACTGTGTTGAGTGCCAGGTATACTTTCCCCTAATCCTTTCTGATGGTTATTTTCTTAACATCAGGGAGTTTCTTCCCACATATCCACTGATCAGTATGTTGAACTCCTGAGGAGCAACCTCCACATAACTCTAAAGAACTCTTTCCTTGAAAATCTCTTCTCTCCATTACTCTCTCTTCTGATCTCTAATTTCCTTGTTCTCCTCAAAATATGCTCTCTATCTTCTCAATTCATATAATCTGTGGGGTTCCATCTCCGTTCACTCTCCTTCTGCCATAGCCTGGATACTGTCTCAAGGTAGTAATCTGGGACAATCATACAGCTTACCTATTTTTTTCCTCCATCTCTCTAATATCATTGGTCTTTGTTGCTTCATATCTGGTGTTTTGAAGACATCTGTTTTATAAATTTTGTCTTCATTGTTGTTGTTATTGCAAGCAAGTGGGTGAATTTGGTTCCTGTTCCTACATCTTGGTCAGAAACAAAAATCCCCTCTATACTTTATCATCAAGTATTAAGACCACCTTGCATAATAGTTACATATACTTACTGTACTATGTGACAGTAAGACATATACTACACACTTCTGGAAGTGATTTTCCTTCTTTCTTTCTGGAAGGTAGGAATGTGCATGAAAAGAAAAGTGAAAGGCTGAAAACTAAAACTTAGAAAACACTGAGGAAATTTAATAGGGACAAGAAGCTAGTGGAAAGTAAGGGAGGATTTTATTAAATAAGGGACAGTATGATGATTAGAGTGTTGTTAAGTAAATAAAAGGAAGTTTTAAAAAATCTGGTCAAAGTACAGAATGCTGCAGAGTCTATGTAGGACAAATACTGAGAATAACTCATTTGCCACAGAATCTCTGAAATTATAAAAAGTCTGTTTTCATCAGAATGTAAGTATAGAACTTATATCTCAGGGTCTAAGAATGGGAATACATAAAGAGATAGTGAAGGCAGTGCTACTATTAGTTACAAAAGCGTTCCAGTAAAATGAAGGCAGAAAATAGAATGTCATAATACAGTAGCAGGAAGATTAAGTAAAAGTTTTATTATGATACAGAACTGTGTCTTCTCAAAAGGGAAAAATACTACAGAATTATTACCATGGGTGATTTAATGACAAAACAAAAGTAAGAGTATATGTTGCTAATTTTTTGCTTTTTCTATCATATAAGATTCATGGAATCCTTAAAGTGTTTGGATTCCTTGACATGGCATTTGGAAGTAGTCAAGTTATCCCTACAGAGCAGAAAATATTGCAGCTGCTAGGCTGGCTTGTCACAGTCCATAACTTTGGCCAGTAAGAATACAATGAACCCAAATGGATTGAGAAAAAAATAAGCAAGAGCTGTGTGATGTCAGCTTCCTGTATCCACAAGATGACACCAAACTGGAAGGGGCAGATATAGATGACATGAGCGGTAAGCAACTCTGTCATGGAGGAGCTGATTCTACACTGCAACTAAGAAGCTTTATACTCTGCAGCTGCACCCTAAGGAGGATGAGGTGGGAGTTCCATGGCTCGCCGGAACCAGGGAGATTAATGAGAAACCACTTTGTAGCAGCCTCCCACAAAATGGAGAAGCGAATGGAAAGTAGCCTTATGACAATTTTTCACAAGACTGCCTATCTTGCCACGTTCTTGGGAGGATTTCAGGGAGTTACACAAAGACTTGGGTCAGACTGCAAGTGAGCCTTGTCCTCTTGGCCTATGTGGGTACACGCATTGTGGCCATGGTGCCATGGTGGATCTCTTTCCCTATAGTGGTTTGCTAAATTACAGAACAGGTGGAGGGTAAATCAAATTGAGGTTAACAATGTGGGAATAGAAAATGCTAGAAACTGAATGTTTGTGTCTCCCAAAATTCATATGTTAAATCTTAATCCCCAAGGAGATGGTACTTGGATGTGGGGCCTTTGGAAGGTGATAAGGTTATAAGGGTGGAGCCCTCATGAGTGAGGTTGGAGCTCTAATAAAAGAGACTCCAAGGAGTTCCCTTGTCCCTTCCACCATGTGAGAATAACTTGAAGAGAGAGCTGTGTATGAACTAGAAAGTGATTCCTCACCAGACACCAATCTGCCGGCACCTTGATCTTAGACTACCAATCTCCAGAACTGTGAGAAATAAATTTGTGTTGTTTATAAACCACCCTAGTCTATGGTAATCTGTTATAGAAGCCTAAACAGACTAAGACAGAGAAAATCCCAAGCCTACGTTTCCTGAAGAGAAAAAAAACAAACAAACCAGAAATAGAAATGGATAAGCTGCTACCTTACTACCTCTAGAAAGGAAATAGTCCTCAATTCCTCTAAAATTCAGCAGAATTACAAAGAAAGAGTTATTTGGGTATGGGAAAATGGGAAGTTGGCAGACCCCATGCTTGACACTTTTTAATAAAATAGGATGGTATATCATGTATTCCTTGATACAGACTGCCTAGCAATGGTCATTAAAATGTTAAATGACAATAAATATATTTACTTTTTACATAAAAGTTAGAAGAATCTAAATATTCCAAATCTATTGAAGATTGGAATTGATCTTCCAATCCACCATTGATCCATTGATCTTTATTCAATCACTGAACAAGGAGGAAACCCATTGCCGTTCTTACCTCCAATTTTGAATACATTTAATCATTAAAGTACAGCAAATTCATTGGAAAAGTAAAACTCCTGATTTAATAAATGATACAGATATCCAGAAGTGGAAGAAAATTAAAGGTTATCTAGACCAACATGCTCATTGTACGGAGGAGGAAACTGAAGTTTTTTAAAGATGAAGTACTTTTACTAAATGCAGTGGCTGCCAATAAATAAATGGATAGATAGCACACTCCCATTAGGATTATTTTTAATTCCACAAAACTGGTGAAAGTTTATGCATGGAGATGAAAGCTTCTTTACAAATATAGAGAAGGAAAACAGGACAAATGCATTAAAAGTTTTCAAACGCATTGTCATATTTCTAGAACTCATAAAGACTAGTACTGCCATCTTGTGTCTTTATGGATATTTATGAAAAAATTATACACTTGTTTCTATTTTTATTATTGACATGACTTGTTGCTTAAGGATATATTACATGGTACACATGACTGCACATTTCTGTTGCTACCATTAATTTGAAATAAAAACATATTTCACCTTAAAACTAAGATTATAAACTTTAATTGGGTAAATAGGAAGAGGACTGAAAGTAGTATGTTACAGTCACACGTCAGTTGATGTGGACACGTTCTGAGAAATGCAACCTTTGGCCAGGTGGTCATTGTGCAATCATAGAGTGTACTTACACAGACCTGGATGGTATAGCCTACTACACACATACCTAGGCGATATGGTACTAATCTCATGGGACCACCATCGTATATGTGGTTTAGTTGTTGACCAAAATGTCATTATGTGGCACATGACTGTATTATAAGACCAAAGAAAATATGAATTTACTTCTTGTAGGTGCCTTTTTTATAACACATAGGTCGACTTGCTTACATATGGCATATTACATAGTAATGATAGGCAAAGGCAGAAACATGTACCTATTCTGTATATTAATATATATTCTGTATATTAATGTATATAATTCTTTATATGCATATTCATTTTACAAACACTATAGCTGGGGGTTTGTTGAAATATGGCTGTATGTTGAACGGAAATTAAAGGCATTTTTTAACAAAATTTTGCTCAACAAAAGTACTTTTATTACTGTAAAACTAGGGGAAAATTTAAAATTCTACAATCACAGAAGATAGAGACTTACCACAAGAGTATTTATCTATCCTTTATGATGAGCAATCTCTTTGATAAAATCTGATATAATTTATCAAAATATATGATTATTTTCAGATTAAAATAAAGTTCATTTCTAAAGAAGGAGACAAAAGCAAAAACGAATTTTTCATTAATGCATTTAGTATTTATTGAATTCAATAAAAATATATTGTAGAGGAGATACATTTATTAGTTAATGAAATGTTTATCACAACCTTTGGAGTAACAAGAGTTGAAGTAGCAACTATAATTACTCTTCTGAATACCAAAGACCTAAATCTCTGAGAAGTAGGTGAATATTCATGGTCAAATACTCAGCGACTAGAAAAGTAAAGATCTCAGCCCAAGAGTTCTAATGCCAAGTTCTCTGTCTTTCAGTATCTCAGCTGTCTCTCCCAAAGCTACCTATAATCTATTCCTTACTGAGAAACACAATTTACAAAATCAGCGATGTATGTGCATGTTTTATAAAGGAAACTATTCTTCTCTTATGCATTCTTAGCAAAATAAATAGATTGATGTATTGGACAATGCAGTCTATGTACTTTTATGAAATACTTTGTACTCTGCCATATTTTAATCAACAATGTATTTCTCAAGTCAGGTTGTTATTTGTTCTGAGCGTACAGAATGATTTTATTAAAGCATTTGGAACTAGGGTAGTAATTGACTGCTGCTGTCTGTGAACTACAAAATCAAAAAGAAAAATACCAGATAAAAGAGATGACACTTCCCAACATTTTGAATTCTTTACAAATTGCAGAATAAGTGAGCGAGTTGCTGGTTATGCATTTCTATTCAAAATTTTCTAAGACTCGCAATGGGAGTGAATAATAACCATGATTTCAGTTTTACAAATAGCTCTTTTATGCGTTATTCCAATTGTTCCTCAAAACAATCTTATGAGGCATGTGCTTTCATTGACATTTTATTGATGAAACTGGACCTCAGAGAGGTTAAATTACTTCTATAAACTCACACAGCTGGTGATAGAATCAGCCCCCAAACACAGAATTTTAGATAGTAAATTTTCATGAACTTTTACCATTCTGTTATGTTACTATATTTTCCCTAGACACCTGTACAAGTAGTTGGCTTGTCTTTTTTGATATGTTTGTACCATTGCCCAAAATAAAGGCTTGCCTCATCCCTCAGAGGTACATTACCAGGGATGGGGTGAATTTTAGGCAATTTTAGCTGCAAGTTGGGCAAATAATCTAAAAATTGTTAAGCAAACCCTTAGGACTGGCATCTTTCTGGTTTTGATAATGCCTCATGCAATGTCCAAATAATATTTTTGTTGGATATGTGCAATGTGTGTCTATGTTTGCTAATTTTTTTTTTACTTTTATTGTGGAAAAAGTCAAACATATACAAATTAAACCAACATTATAATAAACCTCTATCACCCAGCTTTAGCAGTTATGAGTATTTTGCCATTTTTGCATCACTGATACCTCCATCTATACTTCATCCTATCACTGGAAGGGAATTACGAGAATGATGACAAGGACGACTGATGATGATGACCACCCCTGCAATTTTTCCGGTCATATATAATTTTATTTAGGTATAGTTTACACTCATTAAAATTTAATATACCCTCTTTAGTATTTATGTTTATGAGTTTTGACAAAAATCAACACTCATGTAACCATCACCACCAAGTCCATATAATCTTAAAATTGGAATTATGAGATGATAAAAAAAATAAGGGTATTAAAAATATTTGAATGATCTAAAACTATGTCTGGAAAATATAAATCCATATGGTATTAAAGTGAAATGTTTTAATTAGTCTATTTTTTTCCCTGAAGCAGACTGGTTAAATTACCTCAAAAAATGGAAATTTATGTAGCCATTCAGAGAAAAAAGTGAAAGCTATCCTTATGAAGAGCAAGAACCATAAGGACAGACGACAGCAAAGCAGGATGGGCATTTATACCAGGTTGAAAGATCTCAATTTCTCACACTCTGTAATTACTGTAACTTAGAATCTTTTATGAGCTTGTTTTTCTCTGATCCACACTTCAAGTAGGAATTTTTTTTTCTTTTAAGTACAAGTTCAACAGTCTCTGGAAGCTCATTGTCTTAGCTCTGGTTTTCAACCCATAATTATTGACCACTCTACCTATGGACCCAGCTGACGGTAGATATTGACCTTTCTTCCAATATTGGCTAATGCCAGGCAAGACTGCTCCTCCTGAGCAGGAGGCTGTGGAAAGGGATGGTAAATCCAGCCAGGGTGTCTGCTTTTTGCTTACCAAACAAACAAAAACTAATATAAACTGACTTAGACAAAAAGGAAATTTCACATGTATTAAAATTTTCACTGGCAAGGCTAACATAAGTCGTGGCTGGCTTCAGATCTCAATTTTGTTATCATGAATCAGTTTCTATCTGTCTCTCACCATTGTCTTCCACTGTGATAGTTTTATTATCAGGTACGAATACAGCAGACTCAACTTCAGCCCTTATAACTTTTATGTGTAGCGTATCAGGAAAAACAATGAGTCTCTTACGCCGAATTCTCATCAAAAACCTTATTGAATCCTTTTGCTCTGATTGGATTAAGTAATAATCCATGAAGCAATCACTGTGATCAAGGGGATAAGATAAACTGTTTGTCTTAGATCTGGAGTTGTGAGATCCACCAAAAATTTATGACCAAATATGGAGAAAGGGGTTCTCCACATTCCTATTAGCAGAAGTAGAGGTAAGGAGTCTACATATCGGGTGACCAAAAAATAACAAATGTACATTACACTGGAAAACTTAGTTTTATCTGGAAGATAACTAACGTAGCTTATTAATAACATAAAATATTACAGATAAATATTTTTGTTAATGTTCTGAGAGAAGAACATTCTAAGATTGAATTCCTTTTGACAAGAACAGCATATTCATCTCCCATTGCGTAATGAGTTTGGTGTTTATGATGTTACTATGATAGAACTCCTAGTACTTTGTGGAAAATTACCAAAATATCTTAAAATAGGTTTTTAATAAGTCATATTTTATATTGGCCTAGTAATCATTTAACTTATTTTTTTAAATTTTGTGAAAAAGTAAGTTAAAATAAATAATTGCCTTAAAGTCCACAAACACAGATATTAGGGTTTTTTTAAATCAACTTGAAACCCCTTAGTTATTTCTTCTGAGTTATGCCACAGGCATAGGTTTATGCAATGAAAATCAGAAACACAAATCATCTGAGGGTAAGTGTCATAGATACATATATCCTATTGCACACATGCAATACATGACTGAATTATGAGAGATCACATGTTAAACATATTACAGAACATATAATGTATTGATGTATTGTGTTAAAATATCAATACACCATATTTTATACAAATTTTTATAATATATAAAATCATTATATGTAACATACATCTATATTATTAATTTATATTATATATTTTATAATATTTATTAAATAAAGAAATAATATATATATATATAACCACCTGCATTACCAGACATTATGGCCACCTTGTAGTATCAGAACTAGGGTTCACTTTTGTTTGTTTTTGTCAATCTCACTATTGGATAGGATTAAAAAGAATGGTTTTCTTCTTTCCTTTCTTTCACATTTTAAGTTATCATCAGTTCCTAGCAGTCCAGTGCATTACACATTTTCCCTCTGTTTTGCTCTAGATAAATAGCAGCCCACCATAACGAGATGATCAGGGAAACCTAAGAGGCATGCTAAAAAGGCTGGGAGACATTACTGTAGACAGCCTGCCACAGACGGTTTTGAAATTTTGTTAATATCAATGACAGCAAATAGAGAGTAGAAGTTACTTACAAATTTACCTGCACGCTGAGTATTCTAATAGAGCTACATTCTTCTTTAAGACCATAGAAAAGAACAAATAAAATATTGCCAGAGGTTCACAACTAATATTTAAGTGTGTGTTACTAATGAAATGACTGAAATTCATGTGCAAAATTTCCCCAAAGATCTGGTAAGCATGAAAATTACATAAGACTAAATTATTACATTTCAATCACTAAGGAAAAGGACTAAAATTAATATGTAACGTCAGAACTAATTTAAGAACTCAGACTAATCTCAGTGAACATGTAAAGTTTCTCAATGAAAACATACACAGATTTGTTTGGAGGTCATGTGTGAAGTTTGCACTCTGACTAAAGATAGAATCACCATTTTCCTCACCATTAAAAAAACCTACAATAATGTTTTTTTCAACATGGAATGATCATTGTAATTCAAATTACTAGAAAGTAATGGAAAAGTCACTCTGTTTGATTAAATGAAAAGGAGTATTCCACACCCCAATACAATGAGTAACATTAACCTGCATTTCACAGACTATTTTTTTTCTGGGTAGTCCTCAGGTGGCTGTGTTGCAAAATAATGCAAAATTCCACATGATTCCAGGTCTTATGCAGGAGAGTTAGTGGAAATTACTGTTATTCCCAGTCACCATGGACCAAAGTTAGATTGTTAGTTCTGCCTTCAGGTCACTCTTCTCTCCCAGTAGCAGATTGTCCTCATTGAGATTTGTAATGAGGAATTTCTCAGTCATTTGTCCAGATGATGATCAATTGATGCAAAGTCCCTGCTGAATTGTCCTAAATAAAATTCAAGCATCTATTGGGCCAGATTCCTTCTGGTCTCCTGACTATTAAAAGATCAGGGATGTCTTGACACATTCAAACTGTAAGCCTTGCCCTCTTCTAATAGTTAAAGCACAGCAAAATTCACCACATCGAGGAGAAATATTCTAACCATAACCCATCTGGCATGGATCTAACTCCTACATTTATTTGAGGTAGTGGAATACATAACTGATGCACCAGCATCAACTTTGAAACAGCTGCAGAGATATTTAAATTTTGTCTCTTGTTTAGGAGGATATTTTTGTGAGGAGGGTGATGCTTTATCAACTATGTCTACCCCAATAGAAATCCATCTACCAGGAAACCGTTAAATATGAGGTTGCAAAACACTTCAAGAGTGAGGTATTAAATATCTGAACCCTCTCCAGACTTCACAGAAACTTTCAGAGAACCTATTATAGTTACCTCATTGAGAATAAAATCTTTATCAATACTTAACAAAAATGTAGCTGTGAAAAGTAATATTTATGGAGAAAAATCAGGAGAATATGTATTCTTTCATTTTGTTTGTATCAATGCTTCTCAAAACAGGTAGATCTAAAAAACAATTGGTAACACCCGTTCCGAGGTGCAAGTCTCCTCTTCATGCACTGTGTGGGTAACTATTAAAATAATCTGAACAGTTAAATGTGTGTGTGAGTTTAACTGTAGGCCTTGGCAGACTGCTAAATACTGCCAGCATTATATAGCACTTACTATGTGCCATGGACGGTTATGAGCTCTTTATATTTATGAAATCATTTTAATTTTTAGAATCAGCTTGATGAGGGAGGTA
Source organism: Ceratotherium simum simum (assembly GCF_057802395.1). NCBI lineage: Eukaryota > Metazoa > Chordata > Mammalia > Perissodactyla > Rhinocerotidae > Ceratotherium > Ceratotherium simum. Next base: position 25,052,013 of record NC_141926.1, read on the forward strand.
CTATTATCAACGCTATTTTAAAGATGAGCAAACTAAAATACAGAGAGATTAAGTGACTTCTCTAAGGTCACACAGAGGGTAAATATCCAAATGCTTATCATGACTTTTCAACAATAAGATTTAGAAGGCATCATTTCCAGTGCTTATTTGAAAATATCACCCCTATATAAACAGCTAATATTTCTCAAAGCACATGTTCTATGGAACAAAGTGTGGCTGATGTTGTTTTGTCTAATTCAATTTTTCATTATTGTAAACTAAATCATGGGGGAATTGTATGATAGACTAAATCTTTATTGCTTCTCTTTGATTCACTTTTACCAATCTTTACTTTGGCACTCTGCTTTCTACATACATTCACTTATGCTGCATGAAATGCTTATGATGAGATGTATAGTCATGATAAAGTAACAGGGGCAAGATTTAACCTTCCACATTAAATAACTAAAGCAATGTACAAAATATAGGAAACAATGGTTTTCAGCCATTGGACAAAAAGACGGCTTAGGACAGTAGTCTCTGAGAGAAGAGAAATAAATCAAGTGAACACAAGTGCCCAGTTCACTGCATGGAGAGGTTCTCAACCACAACACAGCATGAGAAACTCAAAGAGAGTCCAGGGATCTTGTTGACCAGAGGAGACAGAGTTCAGGGACAAGGAGGCAAACTACTAGAGAGGAAAGATTTGCTCAGAGAGGAAGAGTTCTTAGATGTGCAGAGGTTTCCCTTGAGTCTTTGTCTGCATGAGGAAACTATAAGAAGAACCATGGAGGAGTAGGTGTAAAAATCATTGGAGAACATCTAACACAAGTTAGCCAGCTGAGTCCTCAGAAAGATATTGCTTCAGTAATGGGGCCAAAGGAGCCTTAAATGCAAAGCTGTTCTGACGCCACCTTACAAAACCTCAAAAGCAAATCTCAAATTGATTGAATTTTTTCCAAGAAACGTAGCTGAGTCCAGATAAAATACCAAAATATTTAAATGTATACAAAAGAGTCCCACATCCAATAAAAAACTCACCCAATATACAAAAAAAAAAAAAGATTATCCATGATGAGGTGAAAATTCAATAGAAGCAGACATAGAAATGACAGAGATAATATAATTAGTAGCCAAAGATGTTAAGCCTTCTATTTTACATAGATCCATATGTTTTCTGAGTACGGTTAGGAATTAAAAATAAGAGATTGTACCCAAGTTTTCATGTCTTTTTAAGGTTATGAGGGTTTGTATGTTCCTCAAATGGAAGCAGTTTTTCAGAGAACATTTCTGACCTTTCTTTCTTCTCATATTCTTTCACTTAGACAGAGTGGTTTTGTGTTAGGAGATTTGACAGAAGAGCTCCTAAAGTAATGGCTGTAGTCTTCTGGTCTTCCTCTCTTATCAGGATCATCACATTTGTGGGTGTGGGTGTGGGTGTGGGTGTGGGTGGGTGTGTGTGTGTGAAAGAGAAGGAGAGAGGGATCTTTCTTTTGTTGCCTGCAGTTAGTAACCCTATAAGGGCAGGTTTCCACCTGTGGCATGACCAAGATGATTCCCCTCAACTTGACTAAGTTTTAGACAGGCTAATTCCTGACTTTAGGCCTCTGACTTCCATTTTCATAGAGCGTTTACTTTAGAAAACATGCAATTGTACGTTCTTCTTCTACCCCTTTGAGATGCAAATCTTCTATAACCCAGGAATGTCTTTCACAATGACCTGGGAGACATCCCTTTGAAATGTAACCATCAAAAGAGATAGAGCTCCTGTTTCCCATGCTCTGTGGGAGTCCAGGAACCTAACTTAGATGAGTGACAAGTAGCAAACATAAATGGTCTAATCATCGTGACCAGCCTCTCCCATGAAGTCCTCGAGTACTTCTCCACGAACTCATGCCAAGCTTTAAAATTCTCCTGCATTTTGTTTCAGCAGAGTTGAATTCAATCTCTCTGCCCTGTTGCAATAGTCCTGACTCCTACTGCAGCAGTCTTGAATAAAGTCTCCCTTGCCATTTTTAACACATGCCTGGGGCAATTTTTCTTTTGAAAGCATAAAGACCAGTAGTTTTGAGTGGATAAATTAAATTTAAGCTGGAGAATTAGAAGGTAAAATTCGGACCAGGCCACATTTCCTATCTGACTCCTAAGCAGTTTTCTTAATTGGTATGGAAAACGTAGAAGTGATATAACTGAGAACTAGAAAACCCAACACTGACTATCAGGAAATTTCCACAGATAGGACATTTCCAGATCCCTATCACACACACACTAAATAATCTTAGAGCACTCCCTCTATTTCTGAACTATCAAACGAGTGAGGGAGAAACATAATTCCCTGCTTATACACAGAATCCACGCATTATTGTAGGTCTGAAATTTTAATGAATGTTTCAGACCCTTATTTAAAAAAAAAATGAGGCACAGGCAAGTGAAGTCATTGCCCCAAGGGACGCTAATTAGCAAAAGAACAAAGAATATAATTTAGATTTCCCAAAGTTTCACTACGCTAAACTGCCTCTCTATTAATTTCTACCTGATGACATGAGAAGGTATATTTTAAATCAGGATTTCATATAGAAAGGGAAAAATATTTTTCATATTTATCAGATAATCCCAATAGTTATTAGCAATTAAAATGGACTGTGCTCATTAGCTCAGCTTAATCCATGCATCTTAAGCAACACCAGGGAATCCACTGGACTCCATTTCCTTCAACATTTCATTGATCATGTACACATGTACTTGAGCAGAGATGCAGAAACCAAGTGGCAAAGTTAAAATAAAAGAAATTGTACGATTATCAGCATTCAGTCCAGTTACTTTTGAATAGGACACTCCATGCACTTATCTGTTTTGTTTCTCATAAAACAAAAAAGTTTGAAAGTTTATCTGTTTGCAAATTGCCTCAGTTATGGATGGTATATGTTGCTGTATTGTCAAAAACTGAGGGAAGGAAATGGATTATCTACGTGGCCTTATATAAAATTTCCTCTGAAAAGCTAGTAAATGGCTCTGTTCAGATTTTCTTTGGTCTCACATTAATCTCATTTCATTGAGATTCAGAACCTCACAGAGCAAATGCTAGATTATTATTTATATAATTAATATTCCTGCATTTATGCATTTGATTATTAAACAAATCATATAGTTATTCTTTAGCATTTTATATTTCTCAGCAAATAACTTATCAATATGAGTATACCTTGATCAGGTACTAATAGATTTCCTTAGGTCACCAGATAATTTTTGCTATGCAAATCATTTCAGAAATAATAGAGCAAACCTCATGCCCCCAGACAGCAGTTCACAGGGTGACTGGAGATACTTCTTGGCACAATTCTCGTTAGCCTTTCTCCAGTTTTGGCTAACAGTAATTCACAGCCTCAGCTTAGTGTCTGCAATGGTGCACCCTGATGAGTGAGAGCTTTTCTCAGCAGGGATCTTATTAGCATTTTTCTGTGCTTGGCAATAAGCGGCTCAATACTCCCTATATCCTCACCCCTTCACTGCCCCAGCAGACAGCACTGATTTCCTTAAAGAAAGAAGCATTCTCTCCTGGCTGTACAAAATATATTTTTTTTAAAGTTTGCCCTATTGGAGACAGGTGAACGACTGACTTTCAGCAGCTGCACAGGAGACTATTTCCAAGAGCTCTTTGCATTAATATGTAAAGCAATAATCAGTAAGTAGTACCTTTTGACAAACAACAGATGACTTTTCATTCTAAAAGAGGCAGTACCTTATTGTGAATCAAAGGTGCCCCACGGTTCTGCCATCACTTCCCTGTACCTCCTACCAGCTTAGGGTATATAGATATCTTCACAGACCAGAGCAACGTCGCTTTCCCCAGAGCTGCCTTCCATGCTTAAATTGAACTTCAATGTTCCTGCAAGTCACTTCAGCACTGTACACTTTCCCTGCACTTTCAAATCATAGGGGGCTTTTGAACTGAAAAACCAAGTTTTCTAATCAGAGAACAGAAGCCATAATAGAGCATTCTCTGTAAGAATACTCAACGTTGGAATAAGCACACACAATGTAGATTTTCTTTTGCTTTTACCACATACTTAGCACCCAGAAGCACATGCTAAGGATTGAAACACTTCTTATTGAATGAACGTGTGACTCAGTTATGAAACGATTTCTAACCATTGACAATGCACTGTGTTTATTATTTTACTTTATTTAATTGAGTACGTGAGCAAGATTAGAAGTGTCGAGATTACATTTTGGCCCTAAAAGAATGAGAAATTAGTTTTTCAAAAAATAAGATACAGGCGCTGGCCCGATGGCCTAGTGGTTATGTTGGGTGAGCTCTCCTTCCGCAGCCGGGATTCGGTTCCCAGGAGTGGACCTACATCACTTGTCTGTCAGTGGCCATGCTGTGGCGGCAGCTCACATTCAAAGGAGAGGAAGACTGGCACAGATGTTAGCTCAGGGTAAATCTTCCTCAAGCAGGAAAAGAGGAGGATTGGCAACAGATGTTAGCTCAGGCCAAATCTTCCTCTGCAAAAAAAAAAAATTACAAGTGCTTCCTTTTTGCCTGAGATGCTAAACATCATGTTGACATATGTAAGGCAGATTAAGATGAGTTAGATGTGTTTTTATGCTGTATGAAACCAACCCAGAGGTACCATAGAGGATAAGACACTGTCCCAATATATTGTGCTTAGTCCTATTCATAAAATAGACATTACAATGGATGTGTGAATGTTATGCCTTTCTTCCACCTAACAAGTAAATTACTGAGAGGTGTCTACTGTATTTTAACAAGTATTTTCAACCTTAGGATTTATAAATATTTGTTATCTGTATAATATACTTTGAGTTAGACGTCTTGTAAATTGTTTTTTTGGTGTCTAAATACATTTTTTAAATGAAATACATATTGTCTTCATCTTTACTTCTATGAAGTTATCAATTATGATATTTTGCATGTAATGACGTATTTTTAAATGGTCCCATATTACCAAAATTAAGTGATATTCAGAAATATGTTGAGTGACTGAATGCTAGATTAATTGGAGAGTGGTTAGAAAAAGTTTATTTCAGGGAATTAGAACACAAATAAAACTCTAAGTAAATATATTTGTAGCTGATTGAATCGAGAGTATTTGATCAATAAATCAACAAGTATTCAAGGTACTTTACCAGAGACTGGGGAATGCAATACGAACCAGGGAAAGTCAGGGACAGACTTACCTAATTAACATTATTTAGGGAAAGGAGAGAACACCCTAGCATAAGAAACCAGTGGAAAATGAAACGTAGAAGACACAAATATCTAACAATGGTGACATAAATCAGAAATGAGATCCAATGATTAACTTAATTACTAGACTGTAGACCTCATCATCTTGGGGTGTGAGGCACAAGAATATTGTAAAACTTCATCTCTCTCTCTTTTTTTACCTTTAGGCAGTCTTTACAACAGCGGTTATCCAAGAAATAAACACCAGACCTAAGATCGTGAAAGAAACTATGGCGCACTGGAATTTCTCAATGTTGACTTTATTTCTAGTCTCCAAAAATCTGAGAATTTACAACAGGCACTATTTTGGTCTGTATTTTGTTTCTAATCTAACCTGAAGTTTACGCTTCCTCAAATGAACAACCCAAGGCTCTGAGAGTTTCAATGATTTATTTCAGGTTATCCAAGTATGAATGCTGGAGGGTGCTTTATATCTAGGTTAAAGAGCTTTCCAATATGCTGGAGTAGCTCTAAAAATATTAATTTAATGATGGTTACTGTTTATTGAGTCTATACTCTGCAGGAAGGACTTTTTGATTCCATTCTGCCCTGGCAGTAGCCTTTTTCTTGTAGTTTTTATCCTCAGGTCATGGGTGAAGAAATTAAGCCAACTACAGGTTCAGAAGTCTGTGCATTTTACACAGTAAGAGTCAAATTCGATAGTTGAATCAGTCAGGATCAAAATCAAACATACCCACCTACTAGTGTACTATGTCTTTTCAGGGATAGAAAGAATTGTCCATATTTCTGGCTTTTCTCTGAACATTGAACCATAGAGTCTCTCTAACAGCCTACCAAAATGCCCTGCTAGAATGATATTATAGATAATCAATATTTTCTAGTGAGGGCTAAAACATTTCTGTATTTAAGTTTGAATTACTCAAGCGCTGGGGGGGGGAGCTCTGTACTCTGATAGAATATAACGAGGCCTTAAAATGAATAAATTGGATCACAGTATAGCATGGATTAAAGCTATCTATCTATCTATCTATCTATCTATCTATCTATCTGTCTATCTGTCTATCTATCTATCAATCATCTATATGTTTTAAACACTGAACAGCAAGAAACAATGCATGCAGATGCACAGTGCTTCTCCAATTTATTAGTGATACTTTTAATATAAACTATGCCCACAGACATGTCATACTTGAGAAAATATTTAAAGATTCTGGAAGAACACACATTATAATTAAATGGATATATTTCCAAGGTCATTTGTACTCAATGTAATGTAGTTACATATAAAGAGCCAGCAAAATGACAGAAATTAGTAGCAAACAACACATCCAATGATCTCAGCTGGCAACTCTTATAACTCTGTCTATATTTACTACTTAAACTCCCATGGCTATCTATGCAGATAATTCACTTGGATAAATTAGCCACTTAATATAATTACAAAACAGTTGTTAATCTAAATATTCCACAACCGAGAAAACACGTTAACCTTCCTTTATGCAGAAAAACATCCAGTTATATTAACAGCTATGGTTTAATGCTAACGAAGAGTGTTGTCTAAGTGTGTTGTCTAAGCTGGTTTACACTGAGCATGAGTGAAAGAGATAAGTGGCATGAGAACTTAGCACAATGATTCCTGCCATGCTCTTAAAGTGTCAGCAGACTCAATATTATAATTTAGTGTATTTAAGCAAAATACCTATAATTTAAATCATTTATATGCCTGGACATTATTTATATTTTTGTACCATGTAGTGTAGTAATTTTTCTGACCTGATAATCCCTATAGAGTTTTTTGAAATTTTTAGAAGCTTAACTTGTTTTTTTAAGTTAATACATTCTTCCTAGAGCTTGACCTGTATTTAATATTAAGACTTAGATGTGATTTTCCTCTTCCAGATTTAGGCAAGTTTGTTGAGACATAAGCCTATTTGTTATTTCTTAATCTAAATGAGAGAAAACATATTGTATCTGTTTATTTCTGCGATTAACAAGGTACTGGGACTCCACCAACGTACAGATTCATTGATTCACACCTTTCTAAATGACTAGCTATAGATTGTTTTATTTTTTAACAAACAACAGATGCAAGACTGCAGTTTGAAATAAGGTAACACGGAATTGGGCTATTTTCTTTTTAACTGTGTTCTAACTCTGAATTACTCTATTATGTTCCATTATAAACCTTGTTTTGCCACAGACTGCCTTTTATTTGTCTTTTTTACTTTACGCTAATTTTGGAGACCCAGATTTCTTTAAGCGTCTATCAAAGAAACTAGATCATCTTGGCAGTTAACATGCTTGGGACTGCTCTCTCAATATCCTCTCTTTAGAGCTCAAAATACTTTTGACATGAGTGTCTAGCCACCAGGTGTGAATGGATATACAAAAAAGGAACACCACTAGTTGAATACTTTGATGGGGGAGATTTACTGCTGAAAATATGACATAGCAGTAAGACACAACAGCACACTGAGCTGCATTCCGGCCATCTGTGCATTGTAGAAAATAAATAAATAAGCTTTCTAAACAAGCAAAATGATTACTCAAGAGATGGAGTGAAGTTAGGAACCTAAAGAAGCCATTCCCACACAGAGGAATGATCTAATGCAAGGCTGGTTTACAATAACTCAGTTTGATCTACAATTTAAAGTTCTGAAAAAAAAACAAAACAAAATTTCTCAGCCTTGTTTATTCTGTCCCTTTTTACTTTACAAAGGGTAGTTTCAATCTCCAGAAGGCTTCGGTAATTGCTTTTAAAACAGCTATTACTTTCATATACTCAAATGCAAATGCCCTCCAAGGTTTGTATTAGGTAGAGAGGAAAAAATGATATCCTGAAGTTATTTTTTCCAGTGCACGTGAATGCAGCAATTTGCATAGGAGAATCTGTGTGTGTGTGTGTGTGTGTGTGTGTGTGTTTTAAAGGGAGAGCAAATGCCTTTTCTCAGGTCTCAAAAGGAGTTATTAATAAACACCGGTTGAACCTACATATATTTGAATCTCTTGCCTCTTGACTGCTCCTTTGAACCAGACGGCTGGCTCTTGACATGTGATTGGCAAAGAGCAGTCAACCATAACGAAGCCAAAGGGAAAAGATTTATAACTATTTAATAGAATCCTCTCATAAAAAAATAAATCCGTGGAAGAATAAAGTGAAAAAGTGCACTGGAGAATTTCACATATTATGCTAACCCTGAACCAAAAAACTTTTTTTAAAAAAGGTTTAAACACACAAACACAGATATAGCACTTTTTGTTTTCATTCATGTATAGAGCGTCTCTGTAAGTACAAGTACATAAAATACAGTTGTAATATGAGTGACCTTTAAATATCTATGATTTCTAAAAATATTAGAAAGGATATTTTACATTGCTAAATGAGGGTGTAGGCAGGTCCCAATTTTTCTGCATGTAATCAGGAGATATCTTTTAATCACCCAGGGCTCTAGGTACAATATATAAATGAAAAAATAATCTGAGGTGTAATTAGATGTAAAATTGAAAACCAGTGTAATATTTACACTTGCATTGCTTCTATGATCACCTTAGGGCAATTAAAACTAATTAAAAACACAGAGAGAAGACAAGAACACATCTGGTTTGACAATGAGAGCCATGGGATATGTTTTATGTTTCTACAAATGACTATTCAAGTTCAAACTAGAACAAAGATCTTTGTCCCAAGCCATTGTGCAAGAATTTGGCAACTCTTCATTTGATGTTTGCCAAGTAGTACAGCCACTCCCTACATCAATATTCTTATAATTAATTGAAGCCAATGTAGTTCCCCCAACAATCCAAGAACTGACGTATTATTCAGATCAACAATTTAGTATATTATTCTAGTATTCAAATATTTATATTTAAGAAATATTTTTTTATGCTAAATCCTAGAATTTATTCAGATTTCACCAGTTTTTCCCTTAATGTCCTTTATCTGTTGCAGGATCCAGTCCAGCACACAACATTGCATTTGAGTGCACTGTCCCATTAGCCTCCTCTGATCTGTGCGTTTTTCAATCTTTCCTTATTTTTCATGACTTTGGCATTTTTGAGGCATATTTTGTTAGGTGTTGTGTGTATGTCCGTCAAATTAGGTATGTCCAATGTTTTTCTTATAGTTAGACTCATCTCTTAGATTCTAGAATACCACACTTTCTTTTCTTATTGTTTCACTTCATTTCTCAGTCACATTTGCTGCTTTCTCTTCTCTCTTACATTTAAGCTTGAGTAAGTGACCAAAAAAGGGAAAAAAAAAAAACAGCACTAATGATGTGAGCTGATGGATGTAATTATCTTGATCTTGGTAATCATTTCACAATGTATATGTATATCAAATCATCTTTAAATATATACAATTATATTTGTCAATTATTCCTCAATAAAGCCGGAAAAAAACGTTTCAGTGAGTGACTCGAGGCTCAGTCCTATGTCCCATCATCTTTTTTATCTACCTATTTCCCTTGGGGATTTCATCAAGTCTTATGGCTTTCAATAACATCTATATAGAGCTGATTCCCAAACATAGCTCTAGTCCTATTTTCTCTCATGAATTTCAGACCCATTTTTCAACTGCCTATTTTATGTCTCCTTTAGGATACGTAACAGATTTGTCAAAGTTAAAATGTCCAGAACTAAACTCCTAATCTCCTTCCAACCCCACCTCCTGTCAAAATCTGCTCCATTTCTACCTTATCTCATCTCTCTTATTCAGTGGTAACTCCATTCATTCAGGTTCTCAGGCCACAAAACTTGAAGTTAAACTACATTAGCATGGATGACCGTAATAATGAGTCTTAAAGTGTAAACAACACAAGGAATTCTTTATTTATGGACTATTCCAGTTCCTAATTTAAATAAGTTTAATAAAAACTACTTATGTACCAAAAGTTTCCAGAATATATCTTAAGGGTTCCAAGTAGCTGAATTTTTGTTTTAAGAAAAACTGTGCGCTTCAACATTCCATTAAACCACCATAACTATCCTGAATGTTAGTTCGATTGCAGAGGATAAGATTCTAAAATACTGGCCTTCCAGGGCCCAGAAGCTTCTCTGAAACAATCTTTTCAGAATCATTAGGAAAGGAAGCCATCATTTATTAAACACTTATTAGCTGTCAAAAACTGCACTTGAGACATTTATATTCCAGGACCACAATGTATTAGAAACATGATGACAGTCCAGGACGGATTGACATTATTGGATCTGCTTGGAACAGTATAATTTTCAAAGGATGACCTTCCGGCTGGTGTTTGCCTAGGTGAATCACACCACAGGGCTTGTCAATAGACATCCAGACATGTCCTGCTGGGAGATGAAGTATGTTCCACTGTTATTAGAAAAACATTAATCTTGAATCTAGGGCATCAGGTCTACCTATTATGGCAATTGGCATGCACCATCCATCAAATGACATAATAAAATAAACATAATTATAATTTCCATAGCTGGCACAAATGTAAATGAATACATGTGTATGTGCACATACTATTTCAATATGTATATACTGTTCTAAAAAAGTCTGACAATCACTTTTCTTCATTCAATTAACAACTCATTGTATGATTAAATGGACCAACATTACAGATCTTTACATACACCCTGCACTGAAAAGAATCATGTCTGAATATTCAAACCAAGAGTTACAGAGAAAAACACTGTTCTAGATGAAGCATAAGACTTTTCCCCCAGAATTCATTTAATCTATAGTCAGTCTTGAAATAGAAATATTTCATTCAGACTACAGTTGCCAGAAAATACAGGACACCCAGTTAAATTTGAATTCCAGATAAATAATGTATATTATTTTAGCAATGTAATAGTAGGGGCATACTTATGCTAAATAAATTAGACATTGTTTTACTGAAACTCAAATTTAACTTGGAGATTTATATTTTTATTTGTTACATCTGGCAACAATAATTCTGAAAAAAATAATCCACCTCTGAAAGGTTCGTTTATTTACTCATGTGATACTTATTTGTTGAGCACCTAGTATGTGGCAGTAATACCAATGTGCACTCAAGTTCCAATGAGTAAAGTTGGTTCAGTTCCTCAAGGAGTTTACTGGGTAGTAGAAGAGAAAGGCAAGTAAATGGGTACCTCTCAACAGCATGGTAAGTAATATAACGTGTTCACTGGGTACCAGAGCAGGTGGATGTCTCCACATCCTCAGCCATTTATGAGAGTTATGGAAGATATCAGAAAAGGGTCAACATCTAGGTTAATTCCTGAAAGACGAGTAGAGGTTAGCTGGTAAGGAGGTCACAGATAAAAGTAAGATATGATGGACTTTAGCAAAAGGTCTTCAATCTGAAAACTGAGCATTGTATTTCCAAGATACCAAAAAAAAAAAAAAAATGCTCAAGAGTAATGAATTCAAACTCTAGATTTTTTATTTCTACATTTTTTATGAGTCAAGGTCCAGTCAGGAGACAAAAAATAAAACTAGTTTTTTGAACAGAACAAATTTAAAGTAAAATATTCTTGTTTCAGTTTCATCCATGTTGTCTCAAATGGCAAGATTTCGAACCTGGAGGACATTATGCTAAGTGATATATGCCAGATGCAGAAAGAAAAATACTACATTATCTCACTTGTATGTGGAATTTAAAGTAGTGAACTCATAGAAACAGAGAGCAGAATGTTGGTTGCCAGGGGCTGGGAGGGTGGGGGAAATGGGGAGATACTGGTTAAAAGGTATGAAGTTTCAGTTATGCAGGATGAATAAATACTGGAGATCTGAGGTACAACAATGCAGCTATAGATAACAATACTTTCTTGTATTCTTGAAATTTACTAAGAAGTTAGATCTTAAGTGTTCTCACCTTATACACACACACAAGTGGTAACTCTCCTAGGAGACGGATATGCTAATTTGTTTGAATGTAGTGATTATTTCATGTATATGTATGTCAAATCATCAAATCGTACACCTTAAATGTATACAGTTCTTAATTGCCTAATATACCTCTATGAAAAACTGCAAATGTTCTTTTTCCTAAGTATACAGTTGCTAACTAGGTGACTGACAAGGTAAGAGACGCTGAGGTATCACAGATGTGGCAACTTCAGGAAGCCTCTCCCATGCCAGTTTCCACTCAAGAACGGAAGGGTGGGGCCCCAGGGTGCTGAGACCCAGACCTCGGAGGAGGGAAGGGCTCAGCTGGAGCTGGTGTCTCTGAGGAGACTGGATAAGGACGGGCCTGAAAGTGTTGGGAAAGCTGTAAAGTAGACTCTGGCGCTATTACGGAAAGGAACTGCTGCCGCAGGAGTGAAGCGGGGGATGTTGGAATGAAGATCACAAGAACCACTGTTCTGGAAGACTGGAAGCCCTTAAGAAGCAAACAGGAAAGAATGACTCTTTTCTTCCTCTATCCTTTAGGCTTCCTGTAGTGTTCCTTCTTGGCAGAAACTAACAGGAAGGCTAAAGGCAAAATAGCCTGGAAATGCCAACTGTTGAGTTCCAGCTTCAGCACCAAAAACAGGGTATAGAATGACAGCTTGAAGTTGAGACGTCTTGATGATTAGCACACCTTACAAGCCACTCTATGAGGATTATCCTGTAGACACTGTCTTTCATGTGTCTTCTATTTTTTATAATTTTTACCTTTTCTCTTCAAGCTTTTCCACTATGTCACAGGAAAAAATAACCTCTTTATGTTAATTGATTTTTATCATTTACAATCATAACATTTTTGTTGATCCTTGCAATTTTTCACATGCCCTTTTTTCTCCTCGATCGAAATGACATTATTGCCATGCAGAATTCTTTATTTTGCATGTCAATTTTCATCCCTCATTTTGACAGTCATTACCATAGGAAAAAAACTAATGAAACAGTGTTTCACCAGTAATTTGGTTATTAATGGTACTACAATTCTTTTGTTAGTCACCTGAGACATAGTCATATTAAAGAGTTTTTCCTTTCTGCTGAAAATTAGAGTTCTTAATGAATGTAAGAGAAAGCCTTGTTTTATCCTCAAAACTGAAGTAAGATAAGAAAGTTCATGATATTTTATATATTGACGGGTTAAACTAGGAAAGAATTTGAATCCTTCCAATTTCATATAACAATAAACTATCTGCTACTATTATCGGCAATGAATGTGAGCATAAATTTATGCCCCTCACCACGCCATCCAAAATCTTTTGACCCAAGACATTGGGACAACTTCAGTTATAAGCAGCAGTGGCAAATATTCAAAGCCTTTTATAAGATAGCTTTAAACTATGAAGATATATAGCTCATATTTAGTGTAAAATTATTTTTAGCCTCACATTGTATTTTACGTCACAGATGGAAATTATTATTTTCCCACATTAGTGAAAAAGTAACCAAAATAAGTGTTTGATGCTGCCTATTAAATAGTATGTATTTAACTAAAGGCATGTGAAAACTGGAAGTCATAAACATAATTAACTTAATCTGAGACTCATGGTAACAATAAGGCAAATAAAACTCTCCTCTAGTGATAGTGAAAATGAAACGCAGAAATTAAATCTAAATTATGGTTAAGGGAAAAGGCAACAGGTAGAGATTTTGTATCCTCTGATTTAATGCTCAATTTGCTCATAATGATACAACTAGCATTATTTTGAAGAAGCTGAAGATGATCTCTGCATTCATAAGATTTTGAAATGATGTTCACATTGTAGTTTTCTTCCATATAACCAGAATCAATAAAGCATAGCATGTGGTACAGTATCTGTCCAATTAATGGATCACATGTGGTTGAACATTCTGTACTAATACTAATAGTTGCAAAGGTGGAAAAATCAAGAACAAAACAATTATTTTCTTCTACGTAGTATGAAAGAGTAGATGGTAATTTCTTTGTCCTAATTGATGAATTGTTTTGCATTCTATACTATATGTTGAACTGGCTACAAAACAAGATTTCCATTCCTATTAAAAGACATTCACTATCACTAGCATAGAGTGCAATACAGATGTGGGGAAAGTTTCCATTCCTTAATTCCTCAGCATAATTAGCAACATGTTTAGAGCTTCTCTACCAAGTGGATTGGGGTGAACATATATCATTGGTTTTGAGGTAGAATTATCTAGTACGATAGATCACAGTTGCCACTTGTCACTACCCTCAATCCATGGCCATTAGAAAGTGCAAATTAGTTAAATCACAAATCTCCAACATTTCCTGAAAACACACAATTTCTCTGATCCTTACATGGAGGAAATGTCCTAGGAATTTAAAAGGACACAAAATTCTGAGTAAATAAACATAAAAAACATTTAGATTCTGTATAGATTTAATATGACTATTTAGTTTGACAGAAGGAAAAATATGTGGCTAATAAAATTGTCAGAATGAATTTTATGTTCTCTATGGCTTAGGCCATAAAGGAAGAAGCATTAAGGTTTCTTTTGTATTTTGTCTTTAAGCAAAGTCATAATTTATATGGAGCATTTATAGTAGTTAAATACATCTTCTATTTAAGATTATAGTCTCACTCGAACACAGACACAGAATTAAGCCAAGGAGATATATTAAGTTAACAAATTCTTTTGGATGGTCTCTTAAAATTGCTGATTATATTGAATTTTGCTCTATGAGAGCAGTGAGGATTTTTTTATGTTTACAAACATCTCTCTAGACATCAGTTCAGTTTATACTATTTTACAAAACCCTAAACAAAACACTATTTGGGATGAAATCTTTCAAATAATGATCACGCATGAGAAAGAATGTATTTCATGTATACTCTTATTGCTCTCTTCTGAATATTGAGCTAGCACTATCACACTGTGAAATAAATGGGTTCCCGCCTCCTCTTGTGCCTGTTTCAGTGACTTTATTTAGTCAAGTAATAATAAGAGATCCAACATGATTTTCTGTGTGGGAGACAGAAAAGAAGAGCAAGAAAATGAGATATGGTGGAGCAGAAAAAGAAAAAGAGGGAAGAAACACGAAGAAAATACGGAGTCATTCAGTGAGGAATAAATATGTCTCATCCACAAGAACATTTATGAAATAAACAGAGACATCCCAACCTTCTCCATGTGAGAGGTTATTATCTGTATTGATTTTAGCTTACAAGTTCTCAAGTTCCTTCTCTCTCTTTCTCATTTAAGAAGATAACATAAAATCCATAAATAATATGCATCCAGAGAGTCAGTTTCGATAGAAAGATCTTGAGAACTGCCTCACATTAATCTTATGACTGTGCATTGGACCACTCAGAGATATAAAATTTAGAATGGCCTCTGAGGATCTAAAGAAATCAAGCCCATGTTTCCACCCTCACAGCACCCCAGAGAAATATTTAGTGGTAGTAATGTAAATCCACAATGCTCATGCAACAAACACACATATATGTGTTAAGGCAGGCGCACACAGATATATACATATATGGCTGGGCAGAGGAATAGAAAAGTAAATGTTACTTGAAATTGTGGGCAAATGAAATATTCACAAATAAATAGTAACAGTTTAGCCACTACTACACTTTTTGGTTAGAGCCATTACATTCTGGCTGCCTGTTTCATTGTCAATATGTTTCTTGTGACATCTGCTGCTACTAATACTGCTCTGTGAGGCATGACCAACAGTTGGGAAGACACTTGATGTATAACAGACAGAGTAGAGACACAGATAACCAAAGGAAAGCCTGCCTTTCATAGCATAAGTCCTTTCAGGTCCAATGAGCAAAAAGTAAAAGAATTTCTTCCCAAATCGTTGCAACAGCACAAATCACCAACAACCTTCAAGTATTTTCTTAGTTTACAATAATAAAAGAAAAAAATAAAAAGAGGAGGAGAAGGAAGAGGGAGTGTAAAAGCAACTGTTTTCTGATAAGAATTTACATCTTAAAAATAGCCTGGGCAGGACCAAAACCAGAATGCCTGGCATCAAATCACTGAACCAGATGCCATTGTATTAGTCTGCTCAGGCTGCCCCAACAGATACCACAGACCGGGTGGCTTAAGCAACAGAAATTTGTTTTCCCACGGTTCTGGAGGCCGGAAGTCTGAAATCAACGTGCTGAAAAGGTTGGTTTTTGGTGTGACTGCCTTTTCATTGTGTCCTCACATGGCCTTCCCTCTGTGCCCATGTGCTCCACGCGCCTCTTCCTCTTCTTATAAGGACCTCATTCCTATTGGATTAGGACCCACTCTCAAGACCTCATGTAACCTTAATTACCTCCTTAACAGCCCTATGTCTAAATACAGTCACATTAGGGGTTAGGGCTTCAACATGTGAATTTGGGGGGGGACACAATTCAGTCCGTAACAGCCATCGAAGAGCTTAAATAAGTGCATGGGTTTTGACGTTAGAATGCCTGGTTTGAGTCATGGTTCTGCCACTTACTGCTGCTAGTGACCTTGTGTAACATATTTCACTCTTCAGTACTCAGTTTCTCATCGTAAAACGGGGATTAGATCAGTAATTCCTTCATATAATTTTTGTGAGAGTTTAAGATGGTTCATATAAAGTGCATGGCACATGAGTACATAAAAAATAATCCATAAATGGTACTTGTAAATGTTATTTTATCTAAGTGAAGTATACAGAGGGAGCACGTTATGATGAGACTTTCTAATTGTGCAATTATTTCTTTAATTGCATGGACTAAGAACCTTGGTTTTGTGTCTTTGTTTTCTTATTATTAGGATGGGGAAAATACTTGACCTTCGTATATCACAAATATGAGCTCTACTTAAAATATAGATTTTAATATTAATAAGTAGCTATATATATTAACTTAAAAGTCATTTCTTTATGTTATAACGGACTGGAATGTACGGTAGTCATAGTACATAATTATGGTTTTCGAACTATTCGTACGCTGGGTGTGCTTTTGTTTTGTTATTTCTGTTGTATTTTGTTTTGATTTAACATGAAGGCATTCTAAAAAGGATAGAAGAAAGAAGAAACATTCGAAATGACATCTTATCTAGGCTCTTTCCTATTTCGCTAGATTACTACTTGGAACCATGGAAGACTGATTTCTGTGTTGCACAGAAGAATCTGAGGGGAAATCCCTGCCATTTTCCTGTTCTCTCTCTCTACTCATGTGTGGATAAAAAATTCAGGAAAAATGAATTTAGGGGAAAGACAGTAATTATCAGCCACTTGTTATTTACAGGTTTGCATAACTTCTAAGTGAATTTTTCAATCATTCTATTTATTAAATTAGTAGTGCATGGTAAAACATATTTTAAAGAGTTCTGAAAAAGAATGATAATATATGTGTGCTAAACTACAAGCAAATAGGTTGGTCCAAAGAAATAGAAAGATCAACTCGTGTGAATTAAGTAGCAATTTTTTTCTTTTTTTTTTTGTGAGGAAGATCAGCCCTGTGCTAATATCTCCCAATCCTCCTCTTTTTGCTGAGGAAGACTGGCCCTGGGCTTAGATCCATGCCCATCTTCCTCCACTTTATATGGGACACTGCCACAGCATGGCTTGCCAAGCGGTGAGTCAGTGCGTGCCTGGAATCCGAACTGGCGATCCCTGGGCTGCCGAAGCGGAGCACACACTTAACCGCTTGGGCCACCAGGCCAGTCTCTAAATAGCAATTTTTTTAAAGCGTTATAAATCCAAATACATACCTAAAAGTCTAAAAATTACTCTTCTGCTAAAAAAAACATGGAAATACCATGTTTTATTTTATTTTGACTTTTTAAAATAGGTTATATTTGAAGTTTTAGGCTCAACTCTTTTTAGTTTTATAAGCACAAATGGTCTGAACAACACACTTAAACCACTTTTTTATGCTTTGTTTATTCAGAAATGACAATTTTACTGAAGATGTTTTTTTGATTTTTCCCTTTGGATTGTGTGGAAACATTAAAAATGTTATCTCAAGAATATCTGTAATTAAGAGAAAGAGATCAAAAATAAAAGGTTATATAGAAGCTGTATTTTAAAGCATAATTATAAAATTACCTTTAAAGATTTCAGAACTTGTTTTTCCATGTTAATATTCTTCTAAAAAATGTACAATTATTTTAAATTAGAGACTTTACATAAGGCAGATGAAAGAGTTAGTGATTTGGAAATGAAAATAAAAGGGAAACCATTAATTAATATTTCTATTGAATAATATCTATCTGCACTAAGCAAATACAGGGTAATTTTAGTTAAGATATGTGTTTTAATGATTAAAGATACTTGGAGATATTTTCTTTATATGAATTTTTCTCTAGTTTGTATTTTGCTTTCTTTTAACCAGAAATAATAATACTATAGATATCTCTGTGGGATGCTACTCCTTTTTCATTTCATTTACTAAAGAAAGGTTTTAAAGACCCATGAAGAATATGTGTGTGTGTGCATTTGTGTGGATATAAGGAACTTGTCTTTCCTAGATCCTGATATATTATAACTGCAGATTCAATTCTACTATTATCTGATATCAGAAAGTTATCAGAAAACTGAATCTAGCCCTCCGGCTAGATGCCAGAAACCTATTTGCTTTTTAAGAAGAACACTTCAGCACAGAAACATGCACCAAATTGTGAGTCTTTCCCTTGATGACTTGAATGTTTTTAATATCCAAAATGATGATTTTTGAAAGTGAAAGAAATATTAAATATTCCTTACATTGCACAAAAACATTACAATAGAAATATTTCACAATAGCCAAGGAAAGTCTCTAATTTTTTTCATTGAAAGACTATAAACTGATTATACCTATGAGAAAGGTAATAGTGAGATCTTTTTCTCTCATTATTCTAAAAAATCTTCTCTGGAAAATGCTCAGACCAATGCGGGGGTTGCATAAAAGTATTAAGTTATAACTCAAGAAAAGTCTAGGGCACGGTAACAAATCCATGTTCTGCACTAGGAGAAGTAGAAGTGACCCTTTTAAGGCTGAAGAAAATTACGGGTCATGGGATCATAATAGAAAGATAGACAAAAAAGAGTAATTGTGCTTTGTCCTTACTCAATACCTGAGTTAGGACTTTCTGACGAAAATTTAAATCAAAAATTGTTTGGGGCCGGCCCGGAGGCATAGTGGTTAGGTTTGCCTGCTCTGCTTCGGTGGCCTGGGGTTCGCGGGTTCAGATCCTGGGCTTGGACCTGGGCACTGCTCATCAAGCCATGCTGTGGCAGGCATCCTACCTACAAAAAAAAATGGAGAAAGACGGTCACAGATGTTAGCTTAGGGCCAATCTTCCTCAGGAAAAAGAGGAGGATGGGCAATGGATGTTAGCTCAGGGATAATCTTCCTCACAAAAAAAAAAATTGTTTGAATGAAAATATATGCTTAGAGGAATAAGGAGTATGTATGGGGAGGCAGTAGTAAGGGAGGTTTGGAAAACATGGCTTTGCTGGTCAAGGCTGCATTGCCATCTGCAGTGTGAGGATCCTTCCTTCATCAGGGAAAACGATGGATTTAAGTCCTGTTCTTATTGTAGCATACCTCAATACCTAGGCCATTCTCAAGAAACTGTTTAACTGTGTTACATCAATAGGAAGAAATAAAATCATCGGAAGTTTTTTAGTTTTTGTATCTTATTCTATATCATGAGAACTTTTGCAGGCTTGCTATTTGTAAAGGTTTTGATTACAGAAATAAAAGATGCTGATTATCAGTGTTCTGAAAAGAAAATAGATGATGCTGTTGGATGAAATTCTCAGTGTCAATCATCTAAGGTATGGAGGAGTGCAGCAGTTCACCAGGCCTGAGGCTAGACAGTAACTGGGCAATGTCTTCTCTGCTTGACTGTGAGTGAACCTCTCTGGGGTGCTTCTTCAAAGATTAGGAGGAGGTACAATTGCTGAGGGAGGAAGGTCTTCCTCACTGTTCATATTTCTGAAAAAAGAATTCAAGAAAAGTTATTTAAGTAGCAGAAGGCTAAAAGATTAGGGTGGTGAATATCAGATAATTATCTCAAATATAAAATAAAAGGGACCTAGGAACCTGTTACTTAACTATTGAATAGCATCTATGTCTTAGCAACTGAAATTATAATTCACTGACTCTTGAGAAGAGCCAGGTTTTCTTTAGGGCATGGCAAAGAAAAGGGTGTTTCCTTAGACTTATGACAAAAACAACCAACTAAAGAAGAGGATTTCTGGGCAGTGTGTGGTTTGGGGGGAGACTGATTCTCTAGGAAATTGAACTAGGAAGACTAGGGGCAGTGATGGCTCCATCAAGATTAAGACTAGAGGCTGACAGATGAATAAGTAAGCAAGCAAGCTTTCTGCTCTCTTTTTACCCTGCCTCCATGCAATCTCTCTTCTTTCTCTCTCTCTCTCTCTTTCTCTCTCTCTCTGTTTCTCTCAGAATGATTCTGGAGATAGATAGATAGATAGATAGATAGATAGATAGATAGATAGATAGATAGATAGATAGATAGATGATAGATAGATAGGTAGATAGATGATAGATAGATAGATAAAGATATAAACACGTATATCTGGTCATTGTAAGAGAAACGTACAGAAAAGAGAATGGTACGAACTGTGAAAAAGCAGTAAGAAAAGCATTTATAAAATCTTTTGAGTAAACTGAGGACTAAATGAGGTATAATGTCCTTTGTATGTTTCTAGAATTTCTTTCATTTTTCCTTTCTCCATCAACCAAGCTACCCAAGGGAATTTCTCTCTTCCTAGTAAAATTTTAGCAACATAAAATGTAAGTGGTATATATGATTCAGGGGAAAAGCCATGATCTACTCTCCAAGCAGTCCAGGAATTTTAGTAGGATAAAGTGTGCTCAGATTTGTGTGATTTTCATTAGGATTTTGGAGAAGATTGCTCTTCCCAGAAGAATAGATGTGGTATACACATGTAGAGAGTTTTATGAGGTTGTAACTCAGTCCCTTACCAACCAAAATAGCTTCCCATTGGTACACGGTCCATTCCTGTGGAGACAATGGATAGAGAAATAAGGTTGAAATGAAGTAGTTTATCCCAATCTTTCACAGCCTTCTCATGTGGGTTTAATTTAAATGAACACAGAAGACAAGGTTTCCACAAAAAAATAAAATGGATGAGTTCTGGGGGTTTTTTTGTGTTTTTTTTTTTTTTGAATATAGGTACAGTAAACAAGAAACATAATGGCACTTACTCCATTAACCAAATCTCCCACCTTTTTCCTAAAAGAAGCATCATCTACAGTCTATGTATTTTTCCTGTGATGTTGACTGAATGGATGGATAGAAGTGGTTGCCAGGGGGCTGGGGGTGGGAAAAATAGGGAACAGTTGGAACAAGTGTACAAACTTGCAGTGATAAGATGGAAAAGTCTGAGAATCTAATGTCTAACATGGTGACTATAGTTGATAACACTGTATTAAGTAGTAACAATTTGCTGAGAAAGTAGAAATTTGCCAAGAAAGTAGAACTTAAATGTTCTTACACACGCTAAAGGTAAATATGTGAGGTGATGGATGTTTTAATTAACTGGATGGGGGGAATCATTTTACAATGTATATGTATATCAAATCATCACATTGTACACTTTCAAAATCTTCTAATTTTATTTTTAAATTATGCCTCAATAAAGCTAAAAAAAAAACGTAGCAGCTGGCAATTGGCAAGTATTACTGACTTCTCTAGCACATGATTTGGATGTTCACTGGCCTCCATTTTCAGTTATGCATCCTTTAATAAAGTCTTAAAGCATCTTTAGAACATGTCAACTGGGTACTGCAGCAGTACAAGTTTATCAAGAAAGAAGATTTCTTTATAGTGTTTCCCATTCTGTTTGTATAATCAGAAGTAGGAGGCCTGGCAAACTTATCTCTCATCCATGGTGTTGTTAAATCAGAAGCAATAGGCCACATGAGATTTCCTTGTGAGTCTTTCTCAATTGAAATCAGGGCTTAGTTCATTTTGCCTCAACTGCTTTAGCTTTCTGAATGAGAAAGTGTTTAGTAACACCAGCAGCTAAATAAAAATCTTGAGGGAATTACTTGCTAGTCAGTCAAAGCATGTTTCTTTCACTTTCTCATGATAGTGCCTTCAATTCACAAACTGGATACTCATTCTCCATTCTTAATCACGCAAAGTAGAACTTCCACAGACATACAATTTTCAGAAATCTCCACTCAGTGTCACACATGAAAATTGATTAGACTCCATGACTATACTCATATAGGACTGGAGTGGAGATGAGAAAGTATAGTGTTATTATTTTCAAAAGCTCATATTTAATTTAGTCAATGGTAGCCAATTTAAACAATTAACATTAACTAACAATTCATAAATTTCTTTGACGTTTCAATTTTTTATTTATTGAAAAGCATTGCTACTTAACTCCTGAATAAATTTAATGTACTTACATATTCCAGGAGACCATAATAGTGAAAAAAGTGACTGCTTTCATTTCTTCAGGAACTGTCTCCCATCTTTGAAAACATTATAATAAATGAAACCACAGAATAAAAAAGAAATTTGATTTTCAAAATGAATTTTGTTTTAATTAAATTTTTGCCATTTTTGTAAAATTAGGCAATATGGGCTGGGAGCTCTTTTAGATTATTTTAATGGTGATGGGGAAGAAGGTCCAGTCCACCAAATAACAGAGACCAGTCAAATGAATTTTACTAACTTTTAATGTTTTCATATTTTTCCTTAAATAGACCTCAGCTATGCAGAAGAGAATCATGATCTTCAGTTCATGGCATACTGTCATTATTGATCCAAACATAGTCATCTTTTACTTATTTATTGGTTAGTTTATTTATATTTAGTAATATAATGACCCACACATGAACTCACTCTCCAGCAAGAAAACAGGAACATTGACAATAACTTGACTAGGAGAGAAATTGTGGCTTTGCCAAGATATTCAATTATAACCTAACTAATGTGCAGCAATGCAGTGCCAGATTTGTTTTTGTTCGTATGGAAACATTAAGAGCAAGCAAGAAGAATTTTAGATGGAGAGAGACTTCTCATAGGTAATTTGTAAGCATTCCAGGCGTTCCTGGTTTGTTGTAATAGATAATCTACATTCTGTGTAGAAACACAAAGGTTCCTGAGAAATCTTGCTTAAGAACAATGGACTGTGGTCACAGCCTGTGACTTCCATCTGCTTTGCAGAATAACAACAATTAAAAAAGCAAAACAATTACTTGAGGAGTGTTCAGTGTTTTTCAAGATCCTAGGAGGAATGCGACGAGTGTCTCTAAAAAATTTCCCTTTTCAGGCAGCAGGTTGAGGGCATATCCCTTCCTTTATTTCCTATACAAAAGGTTCTTTATGGTTTGAATAATTACTACCACACAGCTGCCAGCTGGTGACATAAATATAGGTGTCTGTGTATATATATATAGATTTTATATTTTCCAAACTTAGGTAACATTTGTTTGACTCCTGCCATAGACCCTATTTTTAGTAGTGCTGCTATTACTTTATAATGACAATGCCTTACTGTTGCCGGATCTTTCTCTGAGAGTCCCAGAAAATGATGAGATTTTTGTTCCAGCTCCTGGCAGTAGCCTTAAGAAAAAAAATGAAAGTTGAATTTTAATTATAAGTGTAACATGAAAAATAAAGAAAGTTTAGAGAAGCTGTAAAAAGAAAAAAATCACCCAATACAGCAGCTGGAGTGATACTGTTAAAACATAAATCACACCATCTCACTCTTCTTCTCAAGCCCTTCAATATTTTCTCATTTCTCAGACAATAAATTCTCACTTCTAACAATGGCTTAAAAGGACCACTACAGGGGTCAGCCCGGTGGCGTAGTGGTTAAGTTCATGTGCTCTGCATTGGAAGCCTGGGCTTAGTGGGTTCAGATCCCGGGTGTGGACCTATGCACCACGTATCAAGCCATGCTGTGGCAGTGTCCCATGTACAAAATAGAGGAAGATTGGCACACATGTTAGCTCAGGACCAATCTTCCTCACCGAAAAAAAAACAAAAGGGAGCCACTACAATCTATACTCTTTCTTTTATATCTCTGACCTCATCCCCTCTTACTCACCAGCTTGCTCATTCAATACCAATCACACCAGCCTCTTGGCTGTTCTAGAATGCACCAGGTGGGATCTCAGTGCAGAGCCTCTATACTTGCTGTTCCTTCTCCAGGCACATTTGCATCTCAGGACCTTTGTAGTGCTGCTCCCTTTGCCTGACACACTCTCCGTCCAGACAGCCAGCTGCATTTCTCGCACTGTCACCTTCTTTATCAATGTGCCAAACGTTAAGGAGGCCACAGCGACTGCTCTATTTAAAATTTTAGTCCTATCCCCACTTGCCACAAACGCAATTTCACTGGCTAGTGTCTTTGTTTACTATAATTTTCTTCATAAAGTGCATCCCCTTCTAACATAGAACATAATTTACTTAGTTGTTTTGTTTGTGGTCTGTCTTCTTCCACCTGAGTGTGAGAAGTCAGGCCTTCGATCCATTCCCAGTGTGCAGTCCTGCCACGTAATTTCTACCTAACAAACATGTAACAAACACTGTTCTCATTTTAATTTCTTTATTTAGTGTTATCGTCTGGGTTTTTCCCCCCATGTGCATGTTATTTCTTGTCTTTCAGTAAGTTATATGTTACCCCCTTCTCTGTAAGCTACCCCCAGCCCTGCTATCTGTCCCAGACAAGAGCAGAAGTCAGATTTGACAAGGTTTCAGTAGCCTTCATCCCTTTAGTAGGAGGCATTTTGAAAGTCTGATGCTTCTTTGTGCCTGAGGGCTCATTGCCTGACACAACTGTTCTCAGCATTTGGCAGCATTACGAGCCAACGATTCTTCCATAAGTGACACCACTCTTACTTCCTCACTCCCCAGAGGATAATATAGAGAGGTCTTTCTGTGTGTCTGATTCTTGGTCCCTGGCACGTAAGTTGTACAAGCTTCTCTCTCCTCCTGGTTTCTGTCCTATAAGGGAAACCTGCCCAGTGTCCCCCTGCTTGGTTGGGCCACACTCACCATGTAGTTTCTCTTAGTGTTTCACCTGATGCCTGATAGCACATGAACGGATTGGGCTGGCTCCTGTCTGCGCACCCCGAACTGTTGCTGTTTTTACTGCTCCCGTCCTAAAGCTCTACCTCTTTCAACTTATGCTTTTCTCTAGGATCAGTGCTTTGAGCATTTTGGAATATACTATGTTGTTAACATGATAAAAAAAATGAAAGCAAAAGAAAATACATGACTTTGATGGAATTTAATTTTGCATCTATTATGGATAAAGCCCTGCTAGAAATCTTTGGCTATGATTTGGGAAGACAGGACCGTCTGGGTCTGAGGTCAGGGCTGTGATATAGATTGTGGATATCTTCAAAAAGCCAGAATATGGAGGCAGCATCAAAGGGAGAACAGTGTTTTCTCCGTAGGGAAGAACGCAGCTGCCAAAAGGGGGATCATCACAGCTGTACTAAGCTGCTTTTTCCTTTCTTCTCTCTTGTGTCTCCTGGAATTGTGCTGCTGACGTTACATCTAATGAGTGGGGAGAGGAATCTCCCTCTATCATGTCTTAAGTGATGAAGAGATTTTGGTAATAAGGCTAGTCTAGTCTGTCTGATAGAGGGTAAATTTCCTCTTCGACAGAAAAGCTTGCGATCATTTAGGGTAAATTCTCTTTCTATGGCCATGAATTGGCCCATGAAAATCGGAAAGACTGTAAAATTCTCTCCATCATAAAAAAGCATTACCTGTACTTTTTAGGTGTTTATTTAAAGATTATGTGGATTAGATGCATAAACATTTCTGATTTTTTACCCTTGACTTTTGAGAGAGATACATAGACTACAGTAAGCTGTCTTAAATTTATTCTTCAGAATATGGAAGAGTCACACTGGCCTATAATGTTAAATGGGCCACATTGCTTAATGATGCTCTCAGCTTATGCCTGTGTGATTCAGATCTGCTCCTGCAGCTCTTCATGCTTTATGTGGTGTACAGATTCTTAATTTCCTCATTACATCACCAGCATCAAAATAACGGGGTTTTGACATATCTAAAAGGAGCTAAATCTAATGAAGAAATCATATACACAAGTCAAATTACATTTAAGATGTTTTCCTACTTATCACTGGAATTAAAGGTGTAATTTGATATGGATTTTTGATTAAAAACAGATGGTTCACATCTGTTCTCAAAGTGAAAAAATAAAATTTTAACTGAAAAGTGTAAGTCACTGAGGTAATAGCTGATGAGGCAGACACGTTGAATATAACTTGATGCTGTCTCCATAGGTAGGTCCTGATATCTGTTCACTAAAAGAGTAACTAAAATAAAAATACATACATCTTTAGAATAATAATTTTATAGAAATCATCCCATGTTGCAAGATGTTCCAGAGGTCTGGTGGGTGAACTTGGAGCCAATGTCATCTTCCCCAAGTGTGTGTGGAAAATTCCTGGAATAAAGCCAGCCAAGGTCCTAAGAATAAGAGGTTGAGAAACTTGAGGAGAAGGTGATATGGCCAAATAGTAGGAGATTTTCACCTAGATTTATGGGAATGAGGTTCTTTGTGAGAGACGGATTCTAAGCTGGACGCCATGATTCCTGCCGCCTGGTATTCACATCTTTATGTTATCACCTCCCTTTGAGTGTGGCAGCCCATGACTGATCTCCATCCAATAGACTATGGAAAAGATGGCAGCATACACATGATCACATGTACATGATTATGTTGCGTAAAGCTGTAACACTAGTATTAGAAAGAAACTCTTTCTCCCTTGCTGACCTGGAAGAAACAAGGTGCTACGTTGTGCGCTGCCATATTGAAAAGGCAAGTTGCAGAGGGAAGCCTCTGGCCAAAAACCAGCAAGAAAATGAGAACCTCAGTCCAGTAGCCTGCAAAGAACTGAATTCTGCAAACAACCGTTCAAGTTTGGAAGAAGATTTCTCCCCAGTGAGACCTCATCAGAGACTGAAGTCTTGGCTAATACTTTGATTGCAGGTTTAAGATCCTGAAGCAAAGAATCCAACTAACCAAAGCCCAGACTCCAAACCTGTAGAAAGTGTGAGATAATAAATGGGTGTTATTTTAAGCTTCTAAATTTGTGACAATATTATTATGTGGCAATATATAGCTAATACAATCATTTTTCCACTCTACACTTCATAAGATGTTCCTTATGATAAGATGTCACTAACGAAAGGCAAAGCACTCAAGCTTGACAATAATGTTGTGGGAGACAGAAGGAAACTCATCAAAATGGTTCAGAGCCAAATAGAGATGTCTAACTCTAGCCCCTCAAGAGTAGTAATAACTAATTTGTGCAAAGATAGTACTGCTAAAAATTCTGTATGAACCAATGAGAATATAAGTTATTAAGCTTAAAAGGGATGTATCTTGGAGGAAATAATTATTTTTCCTCATTGGTTGAACTTGATAGTACATCAAGGATGGCGAAGATACTAGGAAGGAGTCCTGTGCTCTGTAGAGACTCTATGAATGCAGCATCTTTGCAGGACGTTGAGATATTTTGGGAACATAAAGAGCACTATTCCTGAAACCCAGAGGCCACAGCTTTAGAAGACACCACCTTGAAACACAGCTAGATATATGATCAAGAATATGTTCCAAAAGTACTGTTAATGTCAGGTTACTAGACTGAAGGTGAGAGCCAGCTATGACAATTTTAACAGTAAAAATTCTTATTTGGAAATTAATAAAATATAGAGTATAATAATTAAGCTATCAATATATAGAACATTTGAACATTAATTCATCATATATTTATCCATTGTAAATATTTTTTTAAAAAATTGTAGGTATAATTTTTCAGTTCCACTTAAAAATTGTAAAGAAATTGTACCTGCAAATTATTTATTTTCTAGATTGTAGAATCAATTATAGTATGCTTTCTTAGATATATGCTAATACAATTTTTTGCAGTCAGATTAAGAATTCAGTAAGCAATTGTATGAAAATAAAAATTTTATATTGCTTTTTAACTGACTAAGTTCTTGTGAATTTAACCCATTTCTTTCTGAGAATATCATGTCTGTAAGATGCAATACATCATATTCTTCTTGGCATTTTATTTTCACTTTCTCCCTTGTAATTCTCTGTAAGGATTGATGTACGCATTATCATCAGTGTAATTTCAAAAACTCTCAGCAGATAAAAATTAAAGTGTTTTCCCCTGCAATGGCAGATGGCAACAAGTTAGATAATTGTAAATTATTATATGGAAAGTACTCTGTGACGGAAGTTTGAAAGAAAGAGAAAGTGACCAATGATCTTGTTGAGAAGACAAGAAAAATGAAGATTGAATTTTAAAAATCAAAAGTTGTACATACACCACTACCATCTGGATCAAACTATATTTTTTAAAATATCGTTCAACACAATTGGTCAAACTACACAACAGGAAAGAAAAGAAGTCCTGCAGAGATCGCAGATGACAGCCCGGTGCACAAACTCCTAATCAAATCATCACCATCTGTGTAACTTGTGATCAAATGTACTTTGGCATTTGGCTTGCTATCTCCTCAAGGGTATGAGTCTCAATGTACAGATACCTTAAAAGCAGAAGAATAATGGATTTGAAGATGAAAAGGAATAGCATGACACACAGAGAGTAAGAGTCAAGAGCCATGTTAATTACTACTATAAACTCTTTGTCCATGAGTTTGTGACCGTCTCCCAAGAATTTCCTATTTTCATACAGGGCAGGGATGATGTTCTGCGTTCTGACCCCTCTGTATTACCTGTCTGCTCATAACTGATAAGTGTTATTAACTGACTCGCTTGCTAAATACTGACTGGAGAAAACAAGGAGAAACGTTGAGAGCAGGGAATCATTTATTTCTTGTGTAGCCACAGGGCACTCTCTCGTTCCTTTCCTACTCCTTCCCAAATATGTTATTTAATACTTTTAAAATATATAACAGAATCAACCTAAATATGCCTCATAGAAACCAAAAGCAAGAATGCGTGGGAACTTAGGAGGAAACTGGAACCAACCACTGTAAAGTCCTTGGCCTGTCTCTTTTCTCCGTTTTCCTATTTATCTCTCTTTATTAATTTCCCCTTCTAGAACTTTCTTTGCTTCTTTAGATCACATGGTAAAATATACCTGTCTGTATAGATACCTAGCTTATGTATAATTCTGGCCTTGTGAACTGGCTAATTGGTCCTAACTGCAAATTCAGGGAGATATAGGATGATGAACCAATTTGGAAAGGTGTCTACCGCTGGTCTAATCAGAGATGGCCAAAAAGATGAGCCTTGGTGGAATATAATGCCTCAGAGCAAATTTCCAGAAAAAGAAGCAGCCTGACTGTAGTGTCATCTTAGAATAAATCTTAGGATGTGATTTTATATGATTCAGGAAATATCATTCCAGTGTCAAGATTTTAAAACTTTGAGCACTTTTATCACGCGTCCTTTGTCTTGACATTAGCGATGTGTATATATCACCAAGAAAGGCCCCTGACTTTTGGCCTCTTCATCTCCACATCCACAAATGAGACAGGTGAGAGGCAACTGCAGATGAAAGTTTTATCCAGGCTGAAATTACTGGATAAAATTAGCGTTGCAATCCGTTGCATCTGTTATCTTTTCATTTCATAAAACTACATATTTTAAAAGGAATTCACAAAGAGAGATTTACATAAAAATAAAATAATTGAAATGGACAATGTGACGGAAGGGTCATGTAATTTTCCATGTCTGTTGCTTCATTACCTTTAGACACAACCTTTTTTTGTTTTGTCAACTTAAAGAAAAATATTGTGTTTAAACCAATTTTCATTTTGTTTTCAAAACTCTCAATCACTAAAACCACGTAATAACCTATGTTACTTGATATTTAATGTCAACTAACAAAAGGTATGAAAGACATATGCTACCAGTGATCTGGTAGATCCAGCATGTGCTGGATAATGAGAACTGGTTTTGCGTGTTGATTGTTAAATGCAAGCATTATTAAAAGTTAAATTATTTAAACTTACAGGAATTATGCTTTTTTAAATTAATAAATGCTAAAAACTAATTATATCCTAATTATTTTACTATATTTTATTATCATATACGCTCTTGAGGTTATTTTATCTATTTAATCTACATGGGGGAAATAAATAATGGTGTGCTACAGCACATCTCTTCCCAACTTTGCATTCAGTAATATTACATGGGTAGCTCAAGTGTGGTTGCGCTGGGAATATCCACACCACAGAAATGGGCAGATATTACATACAATCAGGACTTTTTGTTGTTGTTCAGAGAGCTTATTGTTAAACATTTACCAGCTTACTGTCTATTACTCTTTAGAAGTGTGAATTATACATTTTGCAGATTCACACTGGGGTTCTCTGGAGATAAAGGGATAAACTGAAAATCCCAAAGAGCATGCTTAAGGAAAGATATTAGTGGGGAGAGATGATCTGTTTTGCTTTGTTTCTTTTGCTTGACCATGTCGGTACCTTTTGGGTTCTGAGTTCTCAGTGCAATGTAATAGGAAATGTGGGACAGTCGCTTGAACCAGGTTAATTGTGTGAACTATGGAGATGATTGATGAATAACAAATGAAAGGATGAGGTCAGAGATACAGACAGAGGAGCCTTGAAGAAAGACTAAAGGTTTAGAAATATTTTATTTTTAGAAGATAAATGTGGTAGGCAAGGTATAAGGTAAACTTCCCCTCCATCATTAAGATCTACATTATCCAAAAGGCTTTTGAATTTGGACTTAATATTGTGTCTGAGGAGTTTGGGAGTCATCCAGACATATGGAAAAATAGGGACAACCAAGACAATTCAGTCACATTCACCTTAAATCTAACAGTTGTCAATGGTTATCTTAATACATTCTTCAATCCATCTCTTTATTGTAAAACAATAAAAAGAATCTTTAGTAAAAGTAACAACAGATACTTTAGAGATTAATTCTGTTTACACATTGTTCTCAATGCCTTCCTATAAATTCTTTTAATGTCAGAATAATACCGAAATGAGTTAAGATTTAAAAGCTATTATTAATCAATATCAAAATCTATAAATAAAATTAAAAGATTTTTAAATGACTCATTTTCCTGAGATGATTAAAGGCATAAAATACATGCTGAAATTATCTAAATTATCTTGTATGCAGAGAGCAATAAAATTAAATTCATTATACACTAGAAATAATTACTATATTTTATTGAATACCAATTGGTATGTTTTACCTATTGGTATAATCAATGTATAGTATAGGATATATTAAATATAAGAGCCACATTGAAAAAAAGTCTGCTTTTATAATTCCCTTATATTCTGATTTTGTGCTAGTTGAATAATTCACTGAACAGGTTTAATTTTGAACCAAAGCATATTCAAAAATTCTGAAAGGAAAATGGATTTATTTCCATTTTAAATGTCACTGAAATGAAAATACTGAAGTCCTGGATAAGTGATTTCCTTTCATAAGGTTAAATATCTGCCAAGAATATTAGCTGAGTTTTCTCAAAATTGCCCTTTAAGTGCTATGGCTGCCAGAAACCAACACAAGGAAGGGAAGCGGGTATTGTCTGAAAATCACGGTGCCATGACATTGAATTGTTGTGATCTTATTGCAGCTGGGATGTATCACCAATGTTTATTTTAACCAATTTTATAAAGTGATTTTTATTGCTACTGCTTAGTAATAGGCTTACAAACTTGATTACTGCCCTGTAAATTGATAATCTAGTGGGTGAGATGTACTATAAACAGATCATTGCCACACATTGTGTTAAGTGCTATAATAGAAGTGTTAGTAATGCCCTTTAGACACCGTGAAGAAGGATGCTACCCAGAGACTAAGGGAAGTCTTCAGAAAAAGGCAATAATCGGGATCTATGTTTAAGGATAAGGAGGACTTGTTAAGCCAAGAAGAACTTTCAAGAAGAGGAAAACAGGGCAAAGGAAGAAATGTTCTAACAACCTCAAATGCTTAGCTAATAGAATGATGCTCAGTGTAGCTAATGATCAGAAAATTTACGTTAAAGGAAAAATTATCTGTTTACAGCCATAGGATTTTAGTATTAGAAGAGCCAGTCTTCACAATTGGTGGGGTAACTCATAATTTCTAGAGAAACTGCAAACTAAATAAGAATCTTTGGGAAGAAGGTCACAAGTATATTTATTTGGAAATAATTATCTAGGAGATTCTGATGCTCATTTCTAATGCAAAATATTATTAGGTCAAAGTATTATTTTCTAGCATAACGATATGCATTTTTTATTGCAAAATTTCGTGTTACAACCTCACTTTTTCTGTGTGCCAAGCCCTATCCCACTGTAGCTATGAATATACATCAATTTGATATTTAGACACAAACTAAAACTGTTTCCAGAAGTCTTTGTGAGAACAGGGAACCTTCTAACTGCTATATATCTGAGGCTTTGATTTCTTTCGGCTTTGTTGAGGTAAAATTGACAAAATTATAAGGTATTTAAAGTGTACAACGTGGAGATTTGATGTATGTATACATTGTAAAAGGATTTCCTTCATTGAATTAGTTAACATATCCATTACCTCACATGTTTACCTTTGTTTTTTTGGTGAGAACTACTCTCTTAGCAAATTTTGATTGTACAATACAGTGCTATCATCTGTAGTTACCAAGTTATACATTAGCTCCTCAAACCTTGTTTATCTTATAACTTCAAGTTTGTAGCCTTTTACCAACCTCTTCCCATTTCCTTCACCCCCTAGCCCCTGGAAACCACCATTCCTTCTCTGTTCCTATTAGCTTGGTTTGCTTTGATTACACATATGTGAGATCATATAGTATTTGTCTTTTTCTGTCTGGCTTATTTCACTTAGCATAATGCCCTCAAAGTAAATCCATATTGTCACAAATGACAGTATTTCCTTCTTTTTTAATGCTGAATAATATTCCTGTGTGTGTGTGTGTGTGTATCACATTTTCTTTATCCATTCATCCATTGATGGACACTTAGGTTGTTTCCATACCATAGTTATTGTGAATAATGTTGTAATGAACATGGATGTACAGATATCTCTTCGAGACAGTGATTTCATTTCCTTTGAATATATACTCAGAAGTGGAATTGCTGGATCATATGGTAATCTTATTTTTAGTTTCTTGAGGAACCTCTATACTGTTTTCCATGTGGCTCTACCAGTTGAGATTCCTACCAACAACGTATAAGGGTTCTCTTTTCTTTGCATTCTCATCAGCATTTGTTATCTCTTGTCTTTTTGATAATGGCCATTCTGACAGGTATGAGATGTTATCTCATTGTGGTCTTGATTTTCATTTCCCTGATGGTTAGTGATACTGAGCATCTTTTCATGTGCCTGTTGGACATTTGTATGTCTTCTTTGGAAAAATGTCTATTGAGACCTTTTGCCCATTTTTTAAATTGGGTTATTTGTTTTTTGCTATTGAATTGTATGAATTCCTTGCATACTTTGGATATTAATCTCTTATCGAATATTTGGTTTGCAAATATTTTCTCCCATTCCGTATGTTGCCTTTTCATTTTGTTGATGGTTTCCTTTATTGAGCAGAAGCTTTTTCATTTGATGTAGTCTGAGACTCTGATTTCTTAGTCAATGTTTTTGCAAGCTAAAAATGAGAGTTCAATTTTGATAAATTGATGGGTTTAATATTGAATTCTAAATCAACATGTTATAAGAAAAACAAACAAATAAACAAACAAAAACTTGTCAAAATGTAATGATTGCGATGGTCCGCTGCATTTTCTGTTTGGCTTGACTAACACACATAGAAGCAAAGCACCAGCACCCTTTTCTCGTAATCATAGTCTTAGACACCAATTTAAAGGCATCAGGGATATTTTCAGGGATAGTTAAGATTAGTGCAAAGAGACCTTACAACCCATTGATTTTAACTCATTTTCCAGGTGCAAAGAAATCTCAGGAAGAAAACAGTTTGCTTAAAGTTGACCTAGTTAGTTTAAGGAAAAGTATGAGTAGAACATAAACATAATTTTTGACTAATCGTAGAGTCTTCTGCCCTCGAAATGTGCAGCCTCATGTTAAAGAAATTTCTCTTTGGTTATGTTTTCTCAAATAACATGATACTCATGAATTTGCCATAGAAGAAATTCTGTGATGGACTATTTCACATTTCAAAGAAGCATTTGCTAGGAAACAACAAGCAAATGAAAAATCACGAGGCTTCATGAGCAAAACCTGTTCTTGTAGCGGTGGAGTATGTTATGTATCGATTCTGAGATTTGTAAAATAAACTATTTTTAATTTCACTCTGACTCTCTGATAGACATTTTAAGGGAAATTAAATTTAAGAAATATTGGTTAATTTACCAATGTCTCTATACATGTGTTAGCCAGTTATTGATAGAACAATCATAAAGTTAAAATTATTTTTTACTTATTTATTTTGGGTATATTCTGTATTATTAGAAAGTAGAGAAGGTAACAAGGGTTTGGAAAAGATAAGTGCTGGTCAATTGCTTCTAAGGCTGCATTGACCAAAGGAGTTCTGACCAGATATCTGACACACATCAATTCCTATTACACAACAAAGTCATACAGTAGATTTTCAGTGAATAAAATAAAGAATAGTCCTAAAATAGCCCATCTGATCTTGACAGCCAGAAAGTGCTCACATCAAGGTACTTTCCAATGGCCTAAAGGCTTCTTTGCTCTCTACATCTCCTAAATGTGGTTGTTGAAATGCTGTTGCTGTAAATGCTATTGTCAAACTCCGCATTCAATTTTACCTTTAAAATGTCAAAGAAACAATGTGTGGCCAGTTGCCTGCCCTCTAATGGCTTATGATGATGTCTGCAATGGCAGTGTCTATACAGAAGTTGATTTGTAGTTCCCCAGCATTTCATGAGACTATCTATCTCCCCCATACCATAAGTAAATGTATTATCAAACATTCATCATTTAGGGGAATTAGAAAATCTTTAGCTTATTTTTTAAATCAATGTTGAATAACCAGTGAATTTAATTCTTTCCCTATATTTATTAGCTTTATATGTCTATAAACATACAGTCATGTGTCGCTTAATGATGGGGATATGTTCTGAGAAATGCATCACTAGGTGATTTTGTTGTTGTGTGAACATGGTAGAGAGCACACAACTGAAGGGGAACAAAATTTGCCACCCCAAAATGTGTCTCTTTAACGTGAGAATTATTCTAGGTGGATTTTTAAGAAACAAAAGACTCAGAAAATTTTTTTGTTACCTTCCCTTAACTACCCAAAAATATTTAAATAAAAAATCCTGTCTCAGGAAGTGAGCTAACTTGAACTAGGTGGTAGACAGGGAGGAACCTAGAAAACCCTGTTTGTTGGGCTTTCTTCTATGTTCTTCTGTTTCTGTGTGGCCAAATATTTGTTTTCCAAATGTTTGCTCCTTTTCACCTACCTGTGAATTGCTTTTTGAATTCCCTGACTCTCCCCACTGCTATCATCTTTTGTCCTTAGCTGAGGTAAGGGTTTTGGCCATTTTGGTGAGTTACTTGGTTTTCTCGAGTTTCTCTCACATATACATGTTATTAAACTTCTGTTTGTTTTTCTCCTGTTAATCCGCCTCGTATCAATTTAATTCTTAGACCAGCCAGAAGAACCTAGAACTGTAAAGGAAAATTTCTTCTTCCCCTACAGTACTTACACAAACCTAGATGATATAGCCTACTACACACCTAGGCTATATGGTACTAACCTTATGAGACCACTGTTGTATATGTGGTCCATTATTGACCAAAACGTCATTATGCAGCACATGACTGTATTATACTTGAATAAAGAAAAACACAGCCTCACAAGCAAGACACTTCTTATCTTAAAATTCATAAGGAAAGAAAAGAAACCCAAAGTGAAATGAAATATACATCTCAGACCCTGGTAAATATGAATAAAAAATAAGTAAATTCACGGAAACTTGGACAGAGACTCTCAAATGGTAGGGTAATATCAAAAATGAAATTGCAATGATGTAAATATAATATTTCCAAAAAATAGAGAGTCACTTTACAAAATGTGACTGCAACTAGAAGTCCCTAAAGAATGATTATATAACCAAGTCAAACCAATGTGAGAAAAAGAAAGTAGGATAAAGTGTTGGTATATTATTGAGATTAACATTCAATGATTACGATGTTAACAAACCACCATTGACTTCAGTCAAATGGTTATTTATAAAGTATGATTTGTGAAAATGAGCTCAGAGTTCAGAATATGATGACATATTAATAGATTAAAAAAATACACCAACATGTATTTCCTAGGTGGCTGACTATGAGATGGAGATTAGTGTAAGAACTGTTATGGGAGTATTTGAGGATCAACATTTGGGAAGAGACGTTCAAAAACAAGACATGGCAAAAACAGTAGTTGAACTATAATGCAGTCTCAGGAAAGGACTCAGCTGTCCAGATGGGGAGTTAGGAAGCTGCGATGACCCTTCAGTATTGTCTCAAGTTGCAGCAAAGGATCTGACATAATACCTCATCCCACCCCGGACTATAATTATCATTGCATACCGGCATCTCTGGAAAGAGAGCATGACATTGGGCAAGATGGCTCTGTTAAGCTAAGGCAGTTACTGAAGAGGCCCGACAGCTGACAACTATTTAGGGCAGCATTTCAGCAGCTCAAGAATGGAGCAGGAAATTCTTCATTCTTGCAGCGGGGTTTGTGCTACGCATCACAGTGTCTTCTATAGTTCAGTTCTTCTCCTCAGATCCAATTCTTCATGTGACTCTGGGAACCACTCTTCAAAGATTCTATTTGATGAATCTCTCTTCCTAAGGAAAATTTCAAACAGGAGGGTTAGTGGACAAAGTACAGTCCACACTGATGCAGCTGGTCTTGGGGCCTCAATGGATACTAACAGTAACATATCACCATGTGACATGATAAAATAATTTCCAGGGGGGTTAAAAGTGTTAAGTGTAAAAATAACTACAACGTTAAAAAAATGGAGATAAATATATAAACCAACCAATCTGGTGAAATGTTTTTAATAGTATAATCATAGAGAAAAAAATGAATAAGTTTTTTGCATAAATATTAAGATCTGAGGTAAATCAAAGTGCAATACAAACAAAAAGGTAAATTACAAACCTAATCATTTTCAACAATTATGACATAGTATCTTAAAATCAGTATTGAAACTCACATTCTAATAGAAACATTTTAAATGTAAATGGGTGTACAATTCTCAATATGAAAACATTAAAGACATTGTGCTGTTAACCCATTTATTGCTTTGCAACTCCAAGTTCACCCTTTGTGCCTGCTCTGTAAAAATGGATCTAGGCCGTTTTAAATATTTTTCTTTTGCCAGTTTCCATTGAAGCTTTGCCAGTAGAGGTTGATGGAGTGACATTGCAGGAAAAAGCATGGTGCTTCCTGGGCCTGGTGTGATTGCTTATCAGACTCCTGCAGCACACAGGGCCTCCCCAGTACCCAGCACCTGCAAGCTTTCTAGAACCTGATTCCTGCAGTTCATGGTGACCAGAGCACTCAGCAGCCAACAGCTTTCTTCAGACAGCCTTAGGTCAGATTCGTAGGGGAGTGCCTCCAGTGTGATGCCTCCAGGAAACAGCTCTCCCTGCCATGCTAAAGGATAGATTTCCAGCAAGTTCCATCAGTACTGCACCATAGTGGCTTCTGGGCCATGAGCAGACCCTCTCTAAGAAAGTCTGGACCTCAGCCTTGGGTTGGGAGTGGGGGGTGGGGTGGGGGACAGTCTTCCTTGGGGGCTCTATCTCAGGCCAAGGGGTAATGGTTCTTCTTATATCTGCTACGCCTATATTATTTAGAATGATCTTTACGGCATGTAAATCAAACCCTTGTTACTCTAATCCCATTATAGATAATAATTCTTTATTAAATTTTCCCTGATCATTTTACTATGTGGTTTCTCTTTCCTGATTGAAGCTAGACTGATACAGATATACATGAAGAAAAAAAAATGCTTTCCTCACTGGTTCTCAAATAAATTTATATTAAAACAATAGTGATAATGAAATATTGTATTTTGACAATGGAATTAGTACAACTTTTTTAATAATTAAAATCCTTTGTGTAGCTGAGTAAGGTAAGATGTGGACTACATTACACTGGAGATAAAAGTATAAGTTGCTATAGAAATTTAGAGAAGCAACCAAAATTTTGAATCATATCCTTAAAAATTTTCAAGCACTTGAATAATTCTTAGAATTTATTCTAAGGAATAACAAGAGACATGCACACTAATTTGTGCACAAGGCAGCATTTAAAACTTTTTGGAAGTTAAATAAGGTGAAGTAAGAACAGCTTACATCTCCAACATTGATGACTTCTCAAAAAAAAATTAGTGGTAAGTCTCATAATGAGATGACATTTTAGTGACTGAGGGACGAATCTTGAGCAAAGAAAACTATGTCAACTTGTTTTTTTAGCAGTCTTATTGGCCTAAGATTCATACAATTCGCATACTTAAAGTGTACAATTCAATGTTTTGAGTTATGTTCACAGATATGTGCAACTATCATCACAAGAAATTTTAGAAAGTTTTATCAGCTCAAAAAGAAACCTCACACCCTTATTTGGATGTAGCCATTAATATTAATTCATTGAATTAACATATTAAAA
The DNA here is from genome assembly GCF_057802395.1 of Ceratotherium simum simum. NCBI lineage: Eukaryota > Metazoa > Chordata > Mammalia > Perissodactyla > Rhinocerotidae > Ceratotherium > Ceratotherium simum. The sequence continues at coordinate 25,090,666 of NC_141926.1, forward strand.
CAAAAAAACACTTCGTCTTCCTTGCTTTTAACAGTTAATTAATTTCAAGGATCAACTTAAGGAAAAAAGACTAAATTATGATAAACATAGTTAATATGTTTCTTCAAGTAATTTAAATTGTATTTTAAATTTAATGAATTTGATATGCTCAAAACTTTCAGTGCTGGGAACTGACAAAGAAATCTTTGTGAAGCATTTAAATGACTGATTTCAGTGTAATCAACTAAACTTCTCCATTTAGTAAATGGAGATTCTCTTACACATAATAATATAGTAATTTTACAAACCATGTCTTTCAACTTAAAATTACAAATCTAAAAACAACTACTGAATTTAATTTAAAATGCAATCAAACCTAATCTTAAATTTTGGTAGACATTACAAACACTTTAAAAACAAATATTCACAGAGAATTTCTAAATTCACACAGATCTGTTAGGTTTAGAACCTCTTTACGTCTAGATTTAATTTGAAACTTTCCTAGGTTGGTAAGTCCACATGAAGGGAAAAATGTTAGTTCGTCAGGGTGTTAGATGACCATCCAAAGCATGTTGGGTTGAAGCGTCAACTCTTTCAAGGACACTTATGAACCAAAGTCCAAATCCAAATGCAATAATGAAGTAATTTTAGGCAATGCGGTGTGTGTGTGGTGTGTGTGTCTGTGTGCTTATGTGAGAATTTTTGAGAATTGTATTTTACAGACATTCTCCCTCTGTCCTTAGGACTTATGATCATAGGATATTTTTGTTGCCGTCACTGCCCTTCTTTGTTTATCACTCCTCTCTTCTATCTCCTAGGAAGTGTCTGGGAGGCTGATCACAAGTGGATAACTTTCGCCTGTTTATGACAATATTTTCTGTGAAATTATCTCAGACTTTCACACTTTTCCACCCATGGGCTCTGTTTCTCACAGAGCTTAGTGCCTGGCTATCAGCATTAGCAGAAATCCCCAACTTCTCATAAAATCTCTATCTGGAAATTACAGAGAGCATGACTGAACAAAGGCCGTCTTTTCACTGCCAGAAGCAAACTTGAAAGAATTAAAAATTTCTTACCAAAAAGTAAAATGATTTAAAAAAATGAAGCATTAGGGCTAACGAACTATATTTTTTGTGTGTGTCCTCACATAGGCTTAGTTTCAATTTTATAAAAATAAGTATATATTACAGCATGTTCATTTTGTGGACCATATTTGTGAGGTTGAAAAAAATGCCTTCTAAATATCAAGCAAGTAGTAATAAAATTAAAAACCATAGGTACCATAAAATATATTATCCTAAACTAACAGTGAGGCATTTTGAAATTTAATATTGAAAAAAGTTTCATTAAATGAAGTCAAACGAAAACAAAACACGAGTACTTAATATATATTCTGCTTCCAGATATTAGCATGTTTCGTATTTATTAGTTATAAGAGAGGTTATAAATGAAAATTGTGATTTAAAAATTTAAAACAATTCATGGAAATAAACTTTAAGGTCAACCTGAGACAGAATTTTCTGATCTTATGGATGGCTAAACAAAAACTAAATAGATATTTCTTAGTGTTGTGATGATCTTTACCAATATCAGAATTATACTCAGAATTATCTATACCAATATCAGAAATATACTCAATGTATCATGTATGATCCCAAGTCTAATCTGCTTTCCCAATAGCACACCTTTCAATGTAAGGAGAAAAGCATTCAAGTCGAGTGTTTGTATGATTGCTGAGTTTTTTTCCAAATACATATTCTTGAGGGAGAAAAAGAAGGATAGAAAAGGAAACATCAGTTATAGTTATTCGAGGCTGGTGAATGTTTTCAAACATTAGAGTAAATGAAAATGCATTAAATAAAAAAGTAATATACTTTTACCTATATTTTAAATGTACTTTCTATTGGCTTCAATACCTTTAAGTCTGCAAAATAAAACGTAGTGATTATTAACTGTCATGAGTTTCTTTGGGCAGCTCTGACAGACCATGCATACTTTTAGTTCATAAAAGACTGAATTTGCTTTGCTTTGCTACATACATATACAACTCTAATTCTTTAAGTCTAGCTATTATATGCATATTGTTTGGAACATTTTCTATTTTTTCAAAATTTGTGATGATCTAGACAGTCCCGTTCTCCAGACAATCCAATAAATAACAACCTTATTTTCCTCCCATTCCCACTGAGCTCTCTCAATCTTTAAAGTTCAAAAACACTTATGGGCCATAGTACAAATGGACCATAACACATTAAAAATTCTAATTACAGACCTAAAACTCACTTTCTGTGTAATCTTAGAAAAGTCAGTTCAGTTGCATATATACCTTAGGTATATGTATTTATTTTTTATATAAAATCCTAGGAAAGAAAAACATATTTTTACCTTTATTTCAGAACCATCAGTAGCTGACTCATGTAAATAAATCAAATGTAACCGAATGGCAAAGATAAGAGACACCACTCAGGGTAATATTTGTTGTTATTACCCACATTTACTTTTAAAAACCATAAAGGAGTCCTGAATTTCATAATATACCTAATAAAAAAGACCCAGATCAAAGAGGTGATGATCATACTCTAGAATCATTCTGATTCTTGTTTTTCTTCAATATAATACTGGGAATCCAGTTGCTCACTGAATATTTACCTAGTGCTTGCTAAAGCATGACATTGTGCAGCATTAAGGCCAAATATGAATTTTAATATTATCCACATTTATTGTTTGCTTTTGATTTTTATATAGCATATATGGAATTTCCTAATATGTATTATAATCAATTAAGAGGAGAGTAACATATTTTAAAGAGTCTAATGACTGGGTCATGTATGTGGACCTTGTGCAAGTCATGGTCTTCTGTGAGGTTCGCTATCTTAATCTTTACATAGGAATAATTTCTCTAATTTACTTGATATTCAAAAGAGATATTATAGATAAAGGAGATTATGAAATGTCAAATAGTGCAGAAATTATTACCAATTATGAGTTCTGTGACAGATACTGAAGTTGGCTAATTTTTCAACATTCATCTTCTGCTTTTTCATTGTAACGGAACTTTAAGTTTATTGTAAGAATATGCCCAACCAAAAGACTATGATTCTCTCGAACATCCACTCATGATAAAAACTCTCTGTAAACTAGGAATAGAAAGGGACTTAATCAACTTGATAAAGAATATCTATGAAAAACCTGTAGCTAAGATCCACTTAATAGTGAGAAAATTGAAGCTTTCCCATTAAAATCAGGAAGAGTTGTTCCCTCTTACCATTCCTTTTCAACTTCATTCTGAAAGTCCTAATTAATGTAATAAGATAAGAAATTTTAAAAAATATACAGATTAAGAAGGACAAAATGAAACTCCTTGTTCATAGATGACATCATCATCTATGTAAAAAATCTGAAAGAATCACAGAAAAGCCTCCTGGAACTAATAAATGCTTATAGTAAAGTTGCAGGATACATGGTTAATATACAAAAGTCAATCACTTTTCTATATACTAGCAATGAACAAGTGGATTTGAAATTAAAACACAATATCAATTACATTCTTGCCCTGAAATGGAAATACTTAGGTATAAATCTAACAAAAATATATACAAGATCTATATGAAGAAAACTATAAAACTCTGATGAATGAAATGAAAGAAGAACTAAATTAATGGAGTTAGTCCATGTTCATGGATAGGAAGATTCAATATTGTCAAGATGTCAGTTCTTTCCAAATTGATCTGTAGATTAAACGCAATCACAATCAAAATCCCAGCGACTTATTTTGTGGAAATTTAAAATTAATGTTACGGTTTATATAGAGAAACAAAAGACCCAGAATAGCCAACACAATATTGAAGGAGAAGAAGAACAAAGTTGGGGGACTGACACTACCCAACTTCAAGATTTAGAATAAAACTACAATAATCAAGACTGTATGGTATTGGTGAAAGAATAGACAACTAGATTAGTGGAACAGAAACAGACCACATGAATACAGTCAATTGATCTCTGATAAATGAGCAAAAGCTATACAGTGGAGAAAAGATAGTTTTTCAACAAATGGTGCTGGAAAAAATGGACATCTACATGTAAAAAAAATAAATAAATCTAGACACAAATCTTACACCTTTCACAAAAATTAACTCAAAATGAATCACAGATATAAATGTAAAACACAAAACTATACAACTCTTAGAAGATAACATACAAGAAAATCTAGATGACCTTAGGTATGGTGATGACTTTTTAGATACAACACCAAAGACATGATCCATGAAAGAAATAATTGATATTTATTGATATAATTGATGTTATCAATTGAAATCATTGATAATAAGCTGGACTTCATTAAAATTAAAAACTCCTGTTCTGTGAAAAACAATGTCAAGAGAATGAGAAGACAAATCACAGACTGGCAGAAAATTTTTGCAAAAGACGACCTGGCCAAGGACTCTTTTCCAAAAGAACAAAGAACTCTTAAAACCTGACAATGAGAAAATGAACGACCAGATTAAAAAACGGGCCAAAGACCTTAACAGTCACCTCACTGAAGAAGATATACAGATGGCAAATAAGCATGTAAAAAAATGCTCCACATCATAGGTCATTGGGGAAATGCAAGTTCAAACAAAAATAAGATATCAGCTCACACTTACTAGAATGGCCAAATCCAAAACATTGATAACACCACATGCTGGTTAGGGTGTGGAGCCACAAGAACTCTCATTCATCACTGGTGAGAGTGAAAAATGGTGCAGCCATTATAGAAACAGTTCGACAATTTCTTTTTTTTTTTTTTTTTTTAATTTTTTGTTTATTGCAGTAACATTGGTTTATAACATTGTAAAAATTTCAGGTGTACATCATTGTACTTCTATTTCTGCATAGATTACATCATGTTCCCCACCAAAATACTAATTACAACCCATCACCACACACATGTACCCAATTATCCCTTTCACCCTCCTCCCTCCCCCCTTCCCCTCTGGTAACCACCAATCCAATCTCTGTCCCTATGTGTTTGTTTATTGTTGTTATTATCTACTACTTAATGAAGGAAATCATACGGTATTTGACCTTCTCCCTCTGACTTATTTCACTTTGCATCATGCCCTCAATGTCCATCCATGTTGTCACAAATGGCTGGATTTCATCGTTTCTTATGGCTGAGTAGTATTCCATTGTGTATATATACCACAGCTTTTTATCCATTCGTCCCTTGATGGGCACTTAGGTTGCTTCCAAGTCTTGGCTATCGTGAATAAGGCTGCAATGAACACAGGGGTGCATGTACCTTTGCAAATTGGTGTTTTCAAGTTCTTTGGATAAATACCCAACAGTGGAATAGCTGGATCATATGGTAGTTCTATCCTTGATTTTTTGAGGAATCTCCATACTGTTTTCCATAGTGGCTGCACCAGTTTGCACTCCCACCAGCAGTGTATGAGAGTTCCCTTCTCTCCACAACCTCTCCAACACATGTTGTTTCCTGTCTTGTTAATTATAGCCATTCTGACGGGCGTGAGGTGATATCTCATTGTAGTTTTGATTTGCATTTCCCTGATAGTTAGTGATTTTGAACATCTTTTCATGTGTCTGTTGGCCATCTGTATATCTTCTTTGGAGAAATGTCTGTTCAGGTCTTTTGCCCATTTTTTAATTGGGTTGGTAGTTTTTTTGTTGTTGAGATGCATGAGTTCTTTATATATTTTGGAGATTAAGCCCTTATCAGATGTATGGTTTGCAAATATCTTCTCCCAATTGTTAGGTTGTCTTTTCGTTTTGTTGATGGTTTCCTTTGCTGTGCAGAAGATTTTTGGTTTGATGTAGTCCCATTTGTTTATTTTTTCTATTGTTTCTCTTGCCCGGTCAGATGTGGTGCTTGAAAATATGTTGCTAAGACTGATGTCGAAGAGCGTACTGCCTATGTTTTCTTCTAGAACTTTCACAGTTTCAGGTCTTACATTCAAGTCTTTAATCCATTTGGAGTTAATTTTTGTGTATGGTGTAAGGTAAGAGTCTACTTTCATTTTTTTGCATATGGCTATCCAGTTTTCCCAACACCATTTGTTGAAGAGACTTTCTTTTCCCCATTGTATGTTCTTGGCTCCTTTGTCAAAGATTAGCTGTCCATAGATGTGTGGGTTTATTTCTGGGCTTTCGATTCTATTCCATTGATCTGTGTGTCTGTTTTTGTGCCAGTACCATGCTGTTTTGGTTACTACAGCTTTGTAGTATATTGTGAAATCAGGGAGTGTGATACCTCCAGCTTTGTTCTTTTTTCTCAAGATTCCTTTAGCTATTCGGGGTCTTTTGTTGTTCCATATAAATTTTAGGATTCTTTGTTCTATTTCTGTGAAAAATGTTGTTGGAACTTTGATAGGGATTGCATTGAATCTATAGATGGCTTTAGGAAGTATGGACATGTTAACTATGTTAATTCTTCCAATCCAAGAGCACGGAATATCTTTCCATTTCTTTGTGTCTTCTTCAATTTCTTTCAGAAATGTTTTATAGTTTTCAGTGTACAGATCTTTCACCTCTTTGGTTAAGTTTATTCCTAGGTATTTTATTCTTTTTGTTGCAATTGTAAATGGGATGGTATTCTGAATTTCTCTTTCTGCCTCTTCGTTGTTAGTGTACAGAAATGCAACTGATTTTTGTATGTTGATTTTGTATCCTGCAACTTTCCCATATTCGTTTATTACTTCTAAAAGTTTTCTGGTGGATTCTTTAGGGTTTTCTATATATAAAATCATGTCATCTGCAAATAGTGACAGTTTCACTTCTTCCTTTCCAATTTGGATCCCTTTTATTTCTTTCTCTTGCCTGATTGCTCTGGCTAGGACTTCCAATACTATGTTAAATAGGAGTGGTCACAGTGGGCATCCTTGTCTGGTTCCTGTTCTTAGAGGGATAGCTTTCAGTTTTTCACCATTGAGGATGATATTAGCTGTGGGTTTCTCATATATGGTCTTTATTATGTTGAGGTACTTTCCTTCTATACCCATTTTATTCAGAGTTTTTATCATAAATGGATGCTGGATCTTGTCAAATGCTTTCTCTGCATCTATTGAGATGATCATGTGATTTTTGTTCTTCATTTTATTAATGTGGTGTATTATGTTGATTGATTTGCGAATGTTAAACCATCCCTGCATACCTGGAATAAATCCCACTTGATCATGGTGTATAATCTTTTTAACGTATTGTTGTATGCGATTTGCTAGTATTTTGTTGAGGATTTTCGCATCGATGTTCATCAGTGATATTGGCCTGTAATTTTCTTTTTTTGTGTTGTCCTTGTCTGGTTTTGGTATCAGGGTAATGTCAGCTTCGTAGAATGAGTTAGGGAGCTTCCCCCCCTCCTCAATTTTTTGGAAGAGTTTGAGAAGGATAGGTATTAAGTCTTCTTTGAATGTTTGGTAGAATTCACCAGGGAAGCCATCTGGTCATGGACTTTTATTTTTGGGGAGGTTTGTGATTACTGTTTCTATCTCCTTACTGGTGATTGGTCTATTCAAATTCTCTACTTCTTCTTGATCCAGTTTTGGAAGGTTGTATGATTCTAAGAATTTATCCATTTCTTCCAGATTGTCGAATTGGTTGGCATATAGTTTTTCATAGTATTCTCTTATAATCTTTTGTATTTCTGAGGTGTCTGTTGTAACCTCTCCTCTTTCATTTCTGATTTTACTTATTTGTGCCTTCTCTCTTTTTTTCTTGGTGAGTCTAGCTAAAGGTTTGTCTATTTTGTTGATCTTTTCAAAGAACCAGCTCTTGGTTTTATTAATTTTTTCTATTGTTTTTTGGTCTCTATTTCATTTATTTCTGCTCTGATTTTTATTATTTCCCTTCTTCTACTGATTTTGGGCTTTGGTTGTTCTTCTTTTTCCAGTTCCTTTAGGTGCATTGTTAGATTGTTTATTTGAGATTTTTCTTGTTTGTTGAGATAGGCCTGTATTGCTATAAACTTCCCTCTTAGAACCGCTTTTGCTGTATCCCATAAATTCTGGCATGTTGTATTTTCATTTTCATTTGTCTCCAGGTATGTTTTGATTTCTTCTTTGATTTCTTCATTAACCCAGTCGTTGTTCAGTAGCATTTTGTTTAATCTCCATGTATTTGTGGCTTTTCTGATTTTCTTCCTATAGTTGATTTCTAGTTTCATACCTTTGTGGTCAGAAAAGATGCTTGGTATTATTTCAATCTTCTTAAATTTATGGAGACTTGTTTTGTGGCCTAATATGTGATCAATCCTGGAGAACGTTCCATGTGCATTTGAAAAGAACGTGTATTCTTCGGTTTTTGGATGGAATGCTCTGTATATATCTACTAGGTCCATCTGTTCTAGTGTGTCGTTTAAGGCCAATGTTTCCTTATTGATCTTCTGTTTGGATGATCTATCCGTTGGTGTAAGTGGAGTGTTAAAGTCCCCTACTATTACTGTGTTACTGTCTATTTCTGTTTTTATGTCTGTTAATAATTGCTTTATATATTTAGGTGCACCTACATTGAGTGCGTAGATATTTACAAGTGTTATATCCTCTTGTTGGATTGTTCCCTTGATCATTATGTAATGCCCTTCTTTGTCTCGTTTTACAGTTTTTGTTTTAAAGTCTATTTTGTCTGATATGAGTACTGCTACCCCAGCTTTCTTTTCATTGCCATTTGCGTGGAGTATCTTTTTCCATCCCTTCACTTTCAGTTTGTGAGTGTCTTTAGGTCTGAAGTGTGTCTCTTGTATGCAGCATATATATGGGTCTTGTTTTTTTATCCAGTCAGCCACCCTATGCCTTTTAATTGGAGCATTTAGTCCATTGACGTTTAAAGTAGCTATTGATAAGTATGTACTTACTGCCATTTTTTAACTTTTTTTTTTCCTCAGTGTTTTAGTAGTCCTTCTCTGTTCCTTACTTCTTCTATACAGAATTGATGGTCACTTTAGTTTGACCTCTGTCTGAAAGCTGTACTCTTTAACTACCCTCCTCCCTCCTTTTATGTTTTTGATATCATATCCAACCTCTTTTGTGCATTTGTATCCATTACGTTCTAATCGTGGAAATAGATAATTTTTCCTATTTGTGGTCTTCTCTTTTCCCCTTAAATCAGTCCCTTTAACATTTCTTGTAACACTGGTTTCTTGGTGACAAACTCCTTTAATTTTTGCTTATCTGGGAAAATTTTGATCTCTCCTTCCATTTTGAACGATAACCTTGCTGGGTAGAGTATTCTTGGCTGTAAGTTTTTTCCTTTTAGCACTTTAAATATATCATGCCATTCTCTTCTAGCCTGTAAGGTTTCTGCTGAGAAGTCAGCTGATAGCCTTATGGGGTTTCCTTTGTATGTAACTTGACATTCTCTTGCGGCTTTTAGGATTCTCTCTTTATCTTTAATTCTGGACATTTTGATTATGATGTGTCTTGGTGTGGGCCTCTTTGGGTTTATCTTGTTTGGGGCTCTCTGTGCATCCTGTACCTGGATGTCTGTTTCCTTCCTTAGGTTAGGGAAGTTTTCATCTATTATTTCTTGAAATAGATTCTCTGCCCCCTTGTCTCGCTCTTCTCATTCCGGGACACCTATAACACGGATGTTAGTGCGCTTGATGTTGTCCCAGAGGTCCCTTAGACTGTCCTCACTCTTTTTAATTCTTTTCTCTTTTACCTGTTCACCTTGGGTAATTTCTTCTAGTCTTTCTTCCAGCTCACAGATCCGTTCTTCTGTATCCTCTACTCTGCTTTTGAGTCCCTCTAATGAGTTTTTCATTTCCAGTATTGTATTCTTCATTTCTGATTGGTTCTTTTTTATATCTTCCATTTCTTTGTTGACATTCTCACTGAGTCCATCTATTCTTCTCCCCAGATCAGTGAGCATCCTTAACACTCTTAGTTTGAACTCTCTGTCGGGTAGGTTGTTCATTTCTGTTTCACTAAGTTCCTTTTCTGGGGTTTTGTCCTGTTCCCTTACTTGGAGTGTATTCTTTTGCCTCTTCATTTTGCCTCTTTCCCTGTGCTTGTGTCTACGTATTAGGTAGGTCAGCTACGTCTCCTGCTCTTGGATAGGTGACCTTATGTAAGTGATGGGCTGGGGGGGTTGCAGTGGGCGTCCCTCAGTGCTCAATGTTCCAGGGTGACCCCTATGTGGCCTACGTGTTGCCTTCTGCTGTGGCCTGTTTGCTCTCCCTGTAGGCGCCCAGGAAGGCTGAGTTATGCTCCTGGCCAGCTGTTGTAATGCTCAGCTGCTTGTAGTTGTTGTGGGCCCTTCAGTCTCTTTATCAGCTGTGGGGAGCCCCAGCACAGTTGGCTGCAAGTTCTAATACCACATTTGTGTTGCAGTATTTCTTTTAAGTGAGTAGGCCCCCACCGTGGCAGGTTGTTAGGCTCAGGGCCTTACAATTGCTGTAAGCCTCTAGCCTATTAGGTCTCTTGTCAGCTCTCTGAGGATTGCAGCTGGGTGGGGCTGGCCTCAGGCACAGGAGCACCCAATTGTTTCAGGTTTTGGAAGGTGGAGCAAACCTCCTATGTGGGTCTTTGAGAAGTACAAGTCTTCTGTGGCTGAGAAGCCCTGCTGCCCACAGGTCCACACACACAGTCAACACAGTCCTGCCCCGTGTGAGCGCCCCGACCTCCCCAAGTGGACCCAGTCTCTCCACAGCGGGAGCCCCACACACTCTGCCACCGCCCCACACTCTGCCACCACCCCACACTCTCCACCCGCTCCTTGTGCACACCCTGCCCCGCTCAAGTCAGCTCAGTTGCCAGGCTGCAGAGAATCCAGTCACCAATCTATGCAGGCCCACACGTTGCCTGAGGGCTTGTTGTTGGGTGGGGCTAGTCTCTAGGGTGGGCTGCCTGCCCTGGCTGAGCTGGATTAAATCGGTGCTCTAGCGGGTGGAGCAGACCCTGGGCTAGCAGGTCTCAGGGAGAACTCCAATGGCGTCTGTGTCAGCAGGCTCACACCAGGCCACAACAATGGCCGCCGCCAATGTCCCAGTCCCTGGAGAGGTCTCACCCCTCACCGAGATGCACTCAGGGCCTATTAGGTGAGTCTCTTGTCACCGAAGCACTGTGCACCTTTCTTTCTGGTGATTTTAGGATGCTTTCTGGAACGGGTGAGTTTGTGCGCGGGCCCTTTAAGAGCCAGTTTTAGTTTCTTTGTGAACCGGGTTTTCTGGGGGTGCTACCCAATGCTTTAGTAGCAGGCAAAGTCAGATATTATGCTGCTGGTCTCAATTGTGCTGGGTCCACAAAACGCCCACAGCGGGGGCGCTCCCCGGCTCAGGGCCCCGCGCCTCCAGGGAGGCTGCGTACCTGTGAGCTGCTCCCGGCGGCCGTGACGCTGGCGGCTTGTGAAGGTGGCGTTTTTCCTCTCCAGAAGGGAGTCTCTGCCTCTTCTACCCCAGTTAGGATTGTCCGTTGTTGCAGGAGTTCCTCTTATCCAGTTTTCAGTTCTGTCTCAGGGGTAATTTTTCCACGAGTAGTTGTAAATTGGCTGTGTCCACGGGAGGAGGTGAGTTCAGAGTCTGCCTACGCCGCCATCTTGACTCCGCCCCCCTCCAGTTCGACAATTTCTTACAAAACAAAAAAATACTCTTACGCTGTGATCCATCAATCATGTTCCTTGGTATTTACCCAAAGGAGTTGAAAACTTATGTCCACACAAAAACGTACACATGGTTGTTTACAGAAGCTTTATTGATAATTGCCAAAACATGGGAGCAACCAAGAAGTCCTTCAGTAGGTAAATGGATAAATAAGTCGTGGTACCACCAGACAATGGAATGTTATTCAGGGCTAAAATAAATGAGTTATCAAGTAGTGAAAAGACATGGAGGAAAATCAAATGCATATTAATAAGTGAGAGAAGCAGCAAAATGAGATAAAAATGTCCAGATTGAAAAGGAAGAAGTAGAACTATCTCTGTTTGCAGAGGACATGTTCTTATCAATATAAAATCCTGAGAAATCCACTAAAAATCTATTAGAATGAATAAATGAGTTCACTAAAATTGCAGGATATATTATTAATTTATAAAAATCTATTGTATTTCTATGCAGTAGCAATGAACAAGTCAAAAATGAAATTCTCAATAGCATCAAGAGGAATAAAATACCTAGGCATAAATTTAGCAAAAAAAGTGCAGAACTTATACTCTGAAAACTACAAAGTATTGTTGGAAGAAATTAAAGATGACCTAATCAAATGGAAATACATCCCATGTTAACTGCTCAGAAGGCTTAATACTGATAAGATGGCAATACTCTGTAATTTGCTCTATAGTCAAAACAGTCCCTATCAAAATCCCAGCTGACTTCTTTACAGAAATTGACAAGCTGATCCTAATATTCATATGAAAATTCAAAGGACTTAGAACAGCTAAAACAACCTTGAAAAAGAACAAAGGTGAAGAATTCACACTTTCTGATTTCAAAATAATACGATAATATATAAATATATAAATAAATAAGATAATGTGGTACTGGCATAAGGATAGACATGTAGATCAATGGAATAGAATTGAGAATCCAGAAATAAACCCTCACATCTACAGACAATTGATTTTGACCAGAGTGCTAAGACAATTCAATTCAGTGCATAAACACATACTAATAATTAAAAGAACGAACATGTTTCAAGTAATTTTCATTCTTTTTTATTTAATTAAATCACTAATATACATGAGAAGATACAGTCATGAAGACAAATTTGCAAGGTTTTGGCTACTTTTTTTGCAAATATTTTTCCTTCTCCAATAACTTTTTTCTCTCCTTCTGGTCTCTGATGACATACTTATATTAGACCGTTTGATAATGCCTCACAGGTCCTTAAGGCTGTGTTTTTTTTTTTTAATGTCAATTTTTAAAATCTTCAGATTATACAATACTATTCATCGATTTTATTTTATTTTTTTGACTGTTGTATGTTATATCTTATTGCTAGTTTTGAAACAGTGTTGTTTTCTTATTTTCATTGCAATAGTATGCTATTTCTTTTTTTCCAATCATTTATTGAGGTCCTAATGGTTTAGAACATTGTATAATTTCAGGTGTACATTATTATTTATCAATTTCTGTATAGACCACATTGTGCTCACCACCAATAGTCTATTTCTTATGTGTCACCATAGATATGTGCCCCTTTACCACTTTCGCCCACCCTCTCGCCCCCTTCCCCTCTGGTAACCACTAGTCTGTTCTCTTTATTCATGTGTTTGTTTATCTTCCATATATGAGTGAAATCATGTGGTGTTTTGTCTTTGTCTGGCTAATTTCACTTAATATCAGACCCCCAAGGTCCATCCATGATATCGCAAATGGGACAATTATGTCTTCTTTTATGACTGAGTAGTATTCCATTATATCTTCTTTATCTATTAATTAGTTGATGGGCACTTGGGTTGCTTCCACGTCTCAGCTATTGTGAATAATGCTGCAATGAACATAGGGGTGCATAAATCTCTTTGAATTGATTTCAAGTGGGATAGCTGTGTTGTATGATATTTCTATTTTCAATTTTTTTGAGAAATCTCCATACCGTTTTCCATAGTGGCTACACAAGTTTGCATTCTCACCAGCAGTGTATGAGGGTTCCCTTTTCTCTATATCCTCTCCAACATTTGTTACTTTTTGTCTTGTTAATTATAGCCATTCTGAGAGGTGTAAGGTGATATCTCATTGTAGTTTTGATTTGCATTTCCCTAATAATTAGTGATGTCGAACATCTTTTCATGTGCCTGTTGGCCATCTGTATACCTTCTTTGGAAAAATGTCTGTCTAGGTTCTCTGCCTATTTTTCTATCGAGTTGTTTGTTTTTTTGTTGTTAAGTTGTATGAGTTCTTTATATATTTTGGAAATTAACCCCTGGTCAGATATATGTTCTGCAAACATTTTCTCCCAGTTAATGGGTTGTCTTTTCAGTTTGCTCATGGTTTCCTTTGCCTTGCAGAAGCTTTTTAGTCTGATATAGTCCCACTTGTTTATTTTTCTTTTGTTTCCCTTGTCTGAGCAGATATAGCATTCAAAAAGATGCTTCTAAGACCAATGTCAAATATACTGCCTATATTTTCTTCTAGGTGGTTTCAGGTCTTACATTCAAGTCTTTAATCCATTTTGAGTTAATTTTTGTTTATGGTGTAAGATAAGAGTCTACTTTTATTCTTTTGCATGTGGCTGTCCAGTTTTCCCAACATCGTTTATTGAAGAGACTTTCCTTTCTCCATTGTAAGTTCTTGGCTCCTTTGTCAAAGATTAGCTGTCCATAGATGTGTGGTTTTATTTCTGGGCTTTCAATTCTGTTCCATTGATCTGTGTGTCTGTTTTTGTGCCAGTACCATGCTGTGCTTGTTTGATTGTTTTTGCTGAGGAAGATTAGCCCTGAGCTTCACCATGCAAATGTTCCTCTATTTTTTAATATGGGGGCCGCCAGCAGAGCCTGGCCACTAACAGAACAGTGTATGTCCATGCCCAGGAACTGAACCTGGGCTGCCAAAGAAGAGCAAACTGAACTTAACAACTAGGCCACCAGGACTGGCTCACATGCTGTTTTGATTACTATAGCTTTGTAGTATATTTTGAAGTCAGGGATTATGGTGCCACCAGCTTTGTTCTTTTTTCTCAGGATTGGTTTGGCTGTTTGGAGTCTCTTGTTGTTCCAGATAAATTTTAGGATTCTTTGTTCTATTTCCATGAAGAATGTCATTGGGATTCTGATTGGGATAGCACTGAATCTGTAGATTGCTTTAGGTAATACGGACATTTTAACTATGTTTATTCTTCCAATCCATGTGCATGGAATATCTTTCCATTTCTTTATATCGTCTTCGATTTCTTTCCATAATGTCTTATAGTTTTCAGTGTATGGGTCTTTTACCTCCTTGGATAAATTTATTCCTAGATATTTTAGTCTTTTTGGTGTAATTGTAAATGGGATTGTACTCTTGACTTCTCTTTCTCCTAGTTTGTTATTAGTGTACAGAAATGTAACTGACATTTTAAAGTTGATTTTGTACCCTTCAGCTTTGCTGTAGTAATTGATTATTTCTAATAGTTTTCTGGTGGATTCTTTAGGATTTTCTATATGTAGAATCATGGTTTCGGGTAAAGAGCAAGAGTTTTACTTCTTCCTTTCCAATTTGGATACATTTTATTTCTTTTCCTTTCCTAATTGCTCTGGCCAAAACCTTTAGTACTATGTGAATAGGAGTGGTGAGAGTGGGCAGCCTTGTCTTGTTCCTGTTCTCAGAGGGGTGGCTTTCAGTTTGTCATCGTTATGTTGTTGGCTGTGGGTTTGTCATATATGGCCTTTATTATTTTGAGGTATTTTCCTTCTATACCCATTTTAATCAAAGTTTTTATCATAAATAGATGTTGTATCTTGTCAAATGCTTTCTCTGCATCTATTGAGATGATTGTGTGATTTTTATTCCTTATTTTGTTAATGTGGTGTATCTCATTGATTGATTTGTGGATGTTGAACCATCCCTGCATCTGTGGTATAAATCCTGCTTGATCATGGTATAGGATCCTTTTAATGTATTGCTGTATTTGGTTTGCCAATAATTTCTTGAGGATTTTTGTATTTATGTTCATCAGCAATATTGGCCTGTAATTTTCCTTCTTTGTGTTGTCCTTCTCTGGTTTTGGGATCAGGGTGATGTTGGCCTCATAGAATGAGTTAGGAAGTGTTTCATCTTCTTCAATTTTTGGAACACTTTGAGAAGGATAGGTATTAAATCTTCTTCGAATACTTGGTAGAATTCTCCAGAGAAGCCATCTGACCCTGGCTTTTGTTTTTTGAGAGATTTTTGATTAATATTTCAATCTCTTTACTTGTGATTGGTCAGATTATCTATGTCTTCTTAATTCAATTTTGGGACGTTGTATGAGTCTAAGAATTTATCCATTTCTTCTGGGTTATCCAATTCTTTGGCATATAGTTTTGATAGTATTCTCTTATAATGCTTTGTATTACTGTGGTGTTGGTTGTAATTTCTCCTCTTTCCTTTCTAATTTTATTTATTTGTGTTTTCTCTTTTTTTCTTAGTGAGTCTGGCTAAAGGTATGTCAATTTTGTTTATCTTCTCAAAGAACTAGCTCTTACTTTCATTGATCCTTTCTTTTCTTTATTTTAAGGAACAAAGTCTTCTTTTTTTTTTTCTCCCCAAAACCCCAGTACATAGTTGTGTATCATAGTCGTAGAGTTGTAGCTCTTCTATATGGGATGTCACCTCCGCATCGCTTGATGAGCAGTGAGTAGGTCCGCACCCAGGATCTGAACCGGAGACCCTTGGGCTGCCAAAGCAGAATGGGTGAACTTAACTGCTATGCCACCAGGCCGGCCCCTCATTGCTCCTTTCTACTGTTTTTTTAATCTCTATTTCATTTATTTCTGCTCTAATTTTTATTATTGCCCTCCTTCTGATGACTTTGGGCTTTGTTTATTCTTCTTTTTCTAACTCTGTTAGATATAGTTTAAGATTACTTATTTGAGATTTTTCTTGTTTGTTCAGGTGGGTCTGTATTGCCATAAATTTCTCTCTGAGAACCACTTTTCCTGCATCCCATGAGAGTTGGTATGTGGTATTTCCATTTTCATTTGTCTCCCGGTATTTTAGATATTTTTAATAATATCTATTAAGTCCATCTGATCTAGTGTTTCATTTAATTCCACTATTTCTGTGTTGATTTCTGTCTGGATGATCTATCCATTGGTGTAAGTGGGGTGTTGAGGTTCCCTACTATTATTGTGTTGCTGTTAATTTCTCCCTCTAGATCTGTCAATAGTTGCTTCATATACTTTGCTGCTCCTGTGATAGATGCATATATATTCATGTGTTATGTCCTCTTGGTGGAATATCTCTTTTGTCATTATATACTCCTCCTTTTTGTCTCTCATTGTCCTTTTTATCTTGAAGTCTGCTTTGTCTGATATAAGTAAAGCAACACCTGCTTTCTTTTATTTGCCATTTACTTAGAGTATCGTCTTCCATCCCTTCACTTTGAACCTATATTTGTCTTTAGAGCTGAGATGTGTTTCCTGGAGGCAGCACATTGTTGGGTCTTGTTTTTTAATTCGTCCAGCTACTCTGTGTCTTTTGATTGGGGGATTCAATCCATTTACACTTAGAGTGATTATTGATATACGAGGGCTCAATACTGCTGTTTATTTCTTGTTTTCTGGTTGTTCTATATTTCCATTGTTTCTCTTCCCTTGTATTTCTGACTACCATTTCAGTTGGGTGATTTTCTGTGATGGTTTTCTGTTTTCTTTTTATTTATAAATTGTTGCTCTGTTCTGATATTTTTGTTTCATGATTACTATGAATTTTGTATAAAAGATCTCATAGATGAGATAGTCCTTTTTCTGATAGCCTCTTATCTCCATTAGCCTAAGCAGGTTCCATCCCTTTCCTCTCCCCTGTCTGAATTATTCTTATCACAAATTATTCCATTTTGTTTTGTGAGTTTGTGACTAAATTGAAGTGTTTATAATTATTTTCAATGCTTTCCTTCCCTTTATCTTTTATGTTCTAATTAAGTGTTTGCTAACTTGTTCTTCTAGAAAGCTGAAGTTTTCTGATTTTGTCTGTCTGTTTACCTCCTTGCTAAAAGTTTTGTAAACCATTATCTTTTTGTTTCAGATATGAGGGCTTCCTTCATCAATTCTTGTAAGGGAGATCTAGTGGCGATGAACTCCCTCAGCTTTTGTTTATCTGGGAAAGCTTTTATTTCTCCATCATATCTGAAGGATAGTTTCATTGAATAGAGTATTCTTGGATGAAAGTTTTTGTCTGTCAGTATTTTGAATGTATCATTCCATTCTCTCCTAGCCTGTAAGATTTCTGCTGAGAAATCCGCTGAAAGCCTGATAGCAGTTCCTTCGTAGATTATTTTCTTATGCTTTGCTGCCCTTAATATTTTTTTTCTTTGTCATTCACTTCTGCCAGTTTTACTATTATATGCTTTGGAGAAGGTCTTTTTGCATTGATGTAATTAGGAGTTCTATTGGCTTCACATACTTGTAAGTCTAGTTTTTTCCCAAGTTTTGGGAAATTCTTAGGTATTATTTCTTTGAACAAACTTCTTCTGTCTTTCTCCCTCTCTTCTCCCTCTAGTATACCTATATTCCTTATGTTGATTTGCCTAATTGAGTTGGAGATCTCTCAAAGAATTTCTTCATTTTTTTTAAGACTTAGTTCTCTCTCGTCCTCCACCTGAAACATTTCTATATTTCTATCATCTAAATCACTAATTCTTTCCTCCATAATGTCAGCTCTATTTTTTAAGGATTCTAGATTGTTTTTTATCTTATTAATTGTGTTCTGCATGTCCATGATTTCTGTGTGGATTTTTTTAGAGTTTCAATCTCTTTAGTGAAGTACTACTTCTGCTCATCAATTTTATTCCTGAGCTTATTGAACCGTCTTTGTGAGTTTTCTTGTAACACTTTGAGTCTCTTTAAGACAACTATTTTGAATTCTCTGCCATTTGAATTGTAAATTTCTATGACTTTAGGATTGGTTTCTGGAGACTTGTCATTTTCCTTCTGCTCTGAAGTGTTACTGTGGTTTCTCCTGGTGTTTGATAAACTAAACTTTTCCCAGCGCATTTGTGGTAGCATCGGTTTTCATATTCCACCTGCCACCACTGAGGGGAAACAAGAGCTGTGTTTCAGATCTCACTCCATCTGCTAAAAGTTGTGCAGATACGGCTGCTCTGCATTTTTGCAGGCTGGCCACAGCTGCTTGGTTGGTCACTCTCATGGAGGTGGGGCCTCTGTGCTTTCGTGCTCAGTGGACCGGTTGCACAGATACGGGCTGGCCTTATGCTTGCAGGTGGTTTGGGTGAGCCACTGTGCTTGGTGGGTGGAACACCTTCATGAGGGCCAAGCCGTGGCCCTCAGGTCTGGCTACCCCTCCAAAGGTGTTCACGTGAATTCTGGTCTGCCTCCACGTCCTATTACAGTCACGCTGGTGGCTGTGCTTGGTGGGCAGGATTCCCTCACAGGGCCCAGGCCATGGCCACTCGGTGGGGAGTGTACCCACTAGAAGAGCCACTGTGGCAGGGTGGATGCTACCACAGGCTGGGATAGCATTCATGCATGCACCAGGTTGCCCCTCCCTGCTCTTACAGTCACACTGGCCACTGTGCTTGGTAAGTGGGGACTCCTTCATGGGGCCTAGCCACAGCCTCTTGGTGGGGAGCATTCCTATGGAGGTGCCACTGTGACATGGTAGGTGCTTCTGTAGGCCAGGATAGCAATTGTGCACAGGCGGGGCTGTCCCCGCCTTCCCTTAGAGTCATGCCAGCTGCTGTGTAAGGCTCTGTGATCTGGCTCACTGTGGCTGGGGAGATGGAGGGTTGTGCTCACCTATCTCCATTGCTTCCCGGGGATCTGGTCCATCCACCTTCAGATGTATAGCTGTGTAGGTCTCTCAGGCACTCTGTTGTGCTGTGTGGGTATCATCCCTTGGTCATTTAATGTCCATTTAGCTGTAATTCAGAGGGGGAGAAACAAAGGGAACAGCTCACTCCACCATGTTGCTGACGTCACTCCCACTATTCATCTATTTTAAATCACCCACTCTTTTCTTTTTTTATCTAATTTCTTCTACTGAGCCCATTCAGTAGTTTTTTTTTTTTTTTAATTTCAACTATTATATTTTTTCAGTTCCAAAAAATCCAAGTATGTTTCACTTTCTCTTATGTGGCATAATATAATAGCTGCATTAAAGGGATTTTTCTGATCATTCCAATAGCTGAGCCATCTTGTATCTGGCAAATGTTGATTGTCACTTTCTGGAGCTTTGATTAAATTTTTCTGGTTCTTGTATGTCTAATGATTTTGGATTGAACTCATGACATTTTGAATGTTATTTTGTGTACATTACGAGTCCTGTTAAAATACCTTGAAGAATGATTTTGTTGTTTTTGTTTGTTCCTTTTAATCTATACATCAGTTAGGTTTAGAGTACAAGTTCTGTCTTGCCTTATGTGGGTGATGGTTCTAATCTCAGTTCCCTTTTCAGAGCCTTTGCTATGCTGCTTTGGTTCTGTCATGTGTGTGTGTTATTCAGGGGTTAACTGTGACTTTGGTCATGGTTTACATCTTATTTGGTTCTCGAAGCCTTTGCCTTCCTGATTTGAGTGTGTACGACTCAGGGATAAGTCTGAGACTTGGGTAGTGATTGAAACATTAGTTCAGTTCCAAAGCATTTGCATGCTATTTTGAGGTCTGTCTGATGCACTGCTCAGGGGTGAACTTGAGATTTGTGTGGGCTTATCTACAGAATTAAGGAATTCTCTTCTCCAACTGGCCCCTCTCTAGGATCCCTGCCTTTTACTCTCTAACCAACAGGGGGCCCTTTTTCTTATCTAAAAGTACAGGGTATATATATTGGCCAGAGGTACGGGGTATATTAATGTTTTAGCTCTGTATGCTGCTGCTCCCCTAAGCACCAATGTGACTCAAGCCCACCCTTAGGGTAAAGTTATGAAAGCTAAAAAAAAAAAAAAAATATGTCTAGAAATTCACCCCTTTCACCGTCTACTCTTTTTTGCTTAAACTTTTCAGAGTCATCATTTAGTTGCCACAGCTTTAGTTTTAATTAGCAGGAGACATAGATTGCAGTGCAGCAGGCTTTTCCAGCTATAGCAGGATGGGAACCTGAACACTTTTCTTTAAATCCAAATTAGATTGCCATATATGCCACCAAAAGCTCTGCCTATTGAGAGAATTGTCCCGCCACTGCTTTCTTCCATGACCACTACTGAATGAGGCTGTAGAGAAGCCTCCATTTATTTCCTTCTCCACTGTGAAGATTGAACTGACCCATTCTCATTAATGAACCAAGCCTAGGCTTTCTTTTCTTTCATCAGTGGATCATAAAGGGCGCCCCACTGCTCTGAAACTACATTGTACTTCCCTCTTACTTTGTAGAGTGCGTGTGTCTTACCAAGGATAGTAAATCACTTGACACATTTTGCTCATTTGGTCTAATCAAATTTACAGGCCTGCCTCATCAGAGAAATTCTTAGTAGTCTGGGTCATGTCTGCATATTTTCTCTAAAGTAAAGGACAAATTATTACATTTCACACCTTCCAACCCAAGGAAGGATTTGGTAGGCAGAATAATGGGCTCCCAGAGATGTCCATGTTTTAGTCGCTGGAATTGATGAATATGTTGCTGTATGTTGTAAAAAGGGTTTTACAGATGTGATTAAGGACCTTAAGATGGACAGATTATTTCTGACTATCCTGGTGGGCCCAATTTAATCACATGAGTACAGAGAACTTTTCCCTGCTCTGGAGAGAGACATAATGAGGAAGCGAGGTTGGAAAAATGCAAAATGGCTGGCTTTGAGGATGGAGAAAAGGGGCTATGAACCAAGAATGTGAGCAGCCTCTAGGAGCTGGAAAAGGCAAAGAAATGCATTCTTCCTTAATCATCCAGAAAGTAACACAGCCCTGCCAACACCTCAATTTTAGACCAGTAAGACTTGAGTCAGACTATTGAACTTCTACAACTGTAAGATAATAAATTTGTGTTGTTTTATCTCTCTGAGTCTGTGATAATTTGTTACAGCAGCAATAGGAAACTACTACAAAGGAAGCACAAGGACCGGTAGCCTCTTCAGATTTTCCCAGGCCTCCTTTGATCCAGCGTTTCAGATTCCAGCCCTGTAAGTATTCTCTCAGCTTCTGCAAGTGTGCATTGCTTAGGCACGGCAGCTCCTTTGCTATACAGATCTGGTCCTTTTTCCCTCCTCGAGCAGGTCCAGCACGAGGTTGTGCTGTGACTTAACCCTACTGGTAAGCACAGCACAGCCGTCAGCAAATTTTTTTATACAAGGGGCTAGATAGTAAGTATGGCGGCTTTGTGAGCCAAGAAGAAAATTCAAGGGTAATAAGCAGGTACTTATATACCTTTTTTTTTTTTTTCCAGCATTCTATGTTCTCCAACTGAAAGTGATTAGTGGCTGGGGATGCAGCTCCAGCTCCAAAATCCCACCTTAGGAGTTCGCTCTTGAACCACTCTTTGTATCAATTCTTGCTGGTAGGGATTCCTAAGAAGTAGATCGTGCATAAAGTTTAGCAAGCAAGCAGTTTATTAGAGAGTAATTTTGGGGATCAATGCTTGTGGGTAAAGGAAGGAAGCAGGATTGGGAAAGGGAGAAATTGGGGTCTGATGTAGTCAACATAGGCCTCAGGTGAGCCTTCAGAAAGCTCAGAAACTGAGATAGCTCCTCAGAGTTGCTCTGAGTTTGAGTGAGGATACAGGCAGCCCCCATGGAAAGGGCATTACTTTTGGCCCAATGGCTCTCTTCAGCCTAAGGCAATTTCCAAAGAATCCTGGCAGCTGAGGGCTGTTAGCCAGCAGCACTATCTATGGCCGGGGGAAAAATTATTTCAGTCCCAAAAGATATCTAGGAGATGTGTTAGAGAATCCACTACAGTGGATATTGTGATTTGCACTTATATATGGAAAAAATTGCTTTGTGCTCTGGAACACGCAATTCCAGAGTGGAACAGCATTTTAATGAGCCACCTCATTAGCTAGCCTTAGTCCAGGAACATCTGTCTATAGTCTGAAGCTAATTAGTCTAAAATTTAAAAAATGGAAATTAGAAACGTAGGTAAAACTCTGTCAAATGAAGTATCTCCTGAATTCTTCCTTTGGAAGTTTGTCTATATTGTTGAGTAAATCTAAGGAAGAACACAGTTCCCTATCTAAAATATGTATTTATCCATGTGACTGAAGATAAATCAGATTATAAAGCTTACTGAATGCCACATGCCATTGTATTTTAACCCTATAGGTATTTCACTTTTTAAATACTAGGTGGATGTCAATATCAACACCTAAGATAAGATGTACTACAAGAAACACAGATAAGAATCAAGGCAAGGGGAAATTCAGCTGTAAATATGCTGTGGTTGAGGTGTCTGTGGCCATCCTCTTGAGATGTTTATAGTTTACTGTATGTGTTTGGGTTTAGAAGGAGTCTATCTTACAATGGATATTCGAGATTTATTTGCGGTTATTTAACAGCCGATGCCGCTGAGTGGATGAGATGGGCCATGGAGTGTGTATAGAGTATTAAAAAAAAGAGAGATAAATCATTACAAAATCTAGAAAATGTTGAGGAATAACTTTCAGCTAGTCAGAGATCAAGGAAGAAAACAAGGAATTTATGTTTAAGGGAAGCAAAAAAAAAAAGAAATTGTCATTTACAGCATCAAATAATCAGTGCTTTTAAAAAGTCAAATAAATCAAGCACTAAAAACATGTTATTGACTTTGTTAATCAGGAGACCATTAGTGACAGTTGGTGGTTTTAGTTACATGCAGTTGTAGCAGCAGAAATCAGTTTATCATATATTGAGATACAAAAATTGAAGTAATGTAAGTAGAGAACTGAGAAATTTTTCATAGAAGAGAAAAAAGGGATACACGTTTAGTAAATATTTGTGTCTTAAGTTGAATACACGGCATCTGTAATAGGATACAAAAACTGTTCTGAGATATAATAGTTATTAAATTTTACATGAGGTACCTGTTGTGACACAAGCAAAGTCAATTTGACAGTTACATCAGGCAGATCTTATGTTCCTTTTGATATGTAAAAGCAGCTGCCAATCATTAAGATACTCCCTGATTAACTCTTATAAAGAAAGCAACTTCCAGATCAAAATCTGGCACATGAGTAGACCTTTATTGTAAAAGCATTTACTTACAAGCAGGCACAAGTAGTTCTTACATGATGTTTGGTAAGCTTACAGAAGTCCCAAATCTCTGTCCTCTTAGATGATCTGAATTTCCTTACCACTAAATCTCATTCAAGGCATCAAGGCAGTATTCAGTGGCAGGATTCATGACTTACAGGCTACATCATTTCACAAGAATCTTCTGAATCATTGGTTAGTCACTGACTGTCAAGAAATAGTGAGGAAGGCTTCTAGAATATTTCTGTCTATCAATATATCTTGAATACTTCCAGTTTTCTCCATTGAAAACACATTTCTAACATCCATTATATGAATAATAAGCCTCAAAATTCGCCAGTGAAATCCCATTTTTTGAAATTCATAACGTTAATTAGGAAACCTATTGTGTTTCCTGAGATTTAGAAAGCAGATGTTTTTTATCTTAGCCAGTCCCTGCAGGGTACCAGGCTTGGGATGTAGACTCCTAATAGGGGCAATCCATCACACCAAGGGTGTAGTTTAAGCTAACGGCATATTACACTCCATACTCTCTAGGGTGAAATATTTTAAAGTAAATTACAAACTAGTCTTCTCCAATAAATACTTCAATATAATTTCCTTAAAAAAAGAATATGTTTCCATACTAAAATATTTTCAAAACCAGCAAAATTAGTAATAATTCCTTAGTAAAATATAATAATTGGACTATATTTATATTTTTTCTCCTCTAGTCGCTCCTCCTGTATCTTTTGCAGCTGGTCAGTCCAAACCAGCCTGCAATTCCATGTTATACTTTGCATCTGCTTTATCCCCTTTAATTTTTTGTTTTCAATGTTCCATAGGCTCTTTTCTCAGGTTGCTTTGACTTGCTGAAGAATGTGATCCTATTTTTCTGTGGCATTTTCTACTTTTTAATTTGTCTGATTCTTCCTTAGGGTATTGGTTAGCTAATCCCTTTATCCCTATAATTCCTCTAGCCTGAAAGTCAAGTCTATCATAGGGAAGATGTCTATGTAACCAAACAGATTCAGCTACATGAGCCAAATATCTCTCTGTGTTTGAGGGAGATTGTTTGGTGGTATCGTGAGGCAGCTGTTAGGTGACCCCTTCATGACTTGGCTGTCTTCTAACCTGTGCTAACTATGATAAAAGAAGGGGCTATTGCACTAAATTCTATGATACTTCACAGTGCTAACAAAACCTATGGTCTTCCCCGCCCAACCCCTCACCCAAAAGTGTCTGTAACACAGAGGTGGACATATTTTATTTACTTCCTTTGGCAAGTTTGTCAGCTTCAGTGGCACCTTGATCAAAAGCTCATGCTAGATGCATCTTGAGTTGCAGAGACTGTGACAAATTGAAACTGATGAAGTTCAGGACACCCCCCCCCCCCCCCCCAAAATATGGCTCCTTGGCGTATTACATATTTTAAGTTGAAGGAGTTTGAGCAAGCAGCATAAACAGGAAGGTCACTCTGACCTTCCCACACCCCCGCTTCCTCACCTCCCACCTTTCTCCCCTGAAACAGGTCATAAAACCTTCATGTGAGGCATGCTCTAAATATACTGGAAGGAAAGGAGCATCCTAAGTTCTGAAGACAAAGAGATGCCAAGAAGAATCCTAAAAAACAGGAGTTGCTAGGTTTCCGTCAGTTTATTACGGTTACCTCATACTCCTTAACCTGTCATGTCCTCCACACCTGTGCGCTGTTCGTCAAGCCTAGCATAAAATACTCAGGTCTAACTGTTTCCTTGGGTCTTCATTTCCTTATGAAGGCTCCCGTGTCGTGTAAAACTTAGATTAAGTAAATCTATATGCGTTTCTCCTGTTAATCTGTCTTTGTCAGTTTATTTTTCGGACCCAGCCAGGGACCCTAAGAGGGTTGAGAAAAACTTTTTCTTCTCCTACAAAACTATGTCAGGAAGAAAGAACTTGGAGGGGGTGAGAACAGTATGTGTTAGCACATGAAAAAGACTTCTCAGAACCTCAGAACTATTCGGGAGACTGAAGGTCTGAGCATGAAAATTTAATTGCTATGGGAACAAATGGGATGTGGAGATGTTAAAATTTCTATACTAATGTTATTATCACTTTATTTTTGTTATATATAGCAAAGGCTCATGGGCATTCAGGTAATATACACATAAAGTGCATTTGTCCCAATATTAAAAAGCAACAAAGATAAAAGCTAAAATATGCATCAGGATAAAATATTTGAGAGTACTAAGGTTGGAATGGAAAAACGTAAAAATAATCATAATGTCATTAAAACATATAATATATAAATATAATAAATACATTAAGATAGATGAAACTAGAGCCATACTGCTATTATTTGTTTGTTTAGTTTGTTGCTTTGCTCTGTAATGGGAACCCAGCAGTGTGCTGCTCTCTCTGCTCCAAATCCATCTTTCTATACGTTCATCTGTGATCCTGGGAAGAGGACTCAGTGCAGTGCATTTCCCTAATTCCTTTTCCAGCGTGCTTCACATTAGATTCTATCAGTAGGGCACTAGGAGAAAATTGAAGGTAGGACAAGGGGAGATGGACTTCTGTGTCACTGTTGTTCCCGTGATTCCATCAGCAGCGCTTGACCGCTCCCAGCTACACTTCACCTCCTCCGCTGGCACACCACGCCAGTGCGACTCCAGCACTGTTTTGCACTCTGAAAACCAGTCTCCTTGTACCCACTTCGCAGTACAGGCAGCAGACAGATTGTATCCCCTGCTCAGAAGTCTGATCCCCAGCTGCAGGGGGCACCTCTTAAAAGCTCTTACATTTTTGTTTTCCTGGGTCTAAGGTTGTTACTATCTTTAGTTATTATTTCTGAATTATTTAGTTATTATTTCTGAATTATATTCATGTTCTCTTTATAACCAATCTGTATATTAAGATGTATATTATGTGGATTAAATATTCTCTATTGAAATTTCCAGTATTATTTTTCTTCACCGACCTTAAGTGTGTTATAAGAGAAAATTTGCAGAAATATGACTGAATTATAAAACTCGTGTATCCAAAAGTTTGGCATTGATATATATATATATGTTTTTAAAATTTAAATTTCTTTTAATATTCAAATATTCACTGGGTATAATATGTTAGGTATTTGCATTTGTGCCAACCAATTGTTCTTAATTACATGGTCTAAAACGTCATTATAATTTTGTAAAACTACAGTCAAAAGAATATCTCTACCCGCAAAGATACAGCTAAAAATATTGATTTAATTATTACTTCAAATAGGTAAAATAGAACTACGATGACTATTTAATTCAAAACAATCTTCCAGTCAAATAAAGTATTTTCTATACATTACTTGAATACAATTTGAGGACTTTATAGCTAGAGGTATATTTGGGGAATAGAGGAGAGAAGGAACAGGATCAGACCCTGAAGAAATGTCCTTATTTAGAAAGGATATACACTACAGTTACTTCAGTTAAAATAGAATGTTAAGTAATATTGTTAAATTTCCAGTGACTTAGGGTAAATCTTCATCTTCAATACCATTGCAGACAGAAATCATTACAAAAATTGGATTAAGTTGGGTGATAAAAGTGAATGAACAAACTGATTTTTCAGAACACCTGTTATTCTGGAAAAGCAAAGAGCACTTAGCAAACTGTATGTTTTTATAATGACCTTTTCAACTCAATCAAGTCAATTCATTCTTTGAATCCAGAGCATATATAGGTGCAACATGGGAATCCCCAGAAAAAGCAATCAGGGACCAGCCCTGTGGCCTAGTGGTTAAGTTTGGCACACTCTGCTTTGGATGCTTGGATTTGGTTCCTGAGCACAGACCTATGACACTCAACAGCAGCCATGCTGTGGTGGTGACCCACATAAAAATAGAGGAAGATTAGAGCAGATGTTAGCTCAGGGTGAACCTTCCTCAGGAAAAAAAAAATAATAATAAAGTAATCAGATAGATAGACCACACACACACACACACACAAACACACACAAACTCAGGCACAAATGAGATTTTCAAAGCAACACTGAAATTTGTTTACAAATCTCTAATTATTTTCAGGAATAAATGATTAGATGTCCCCTGAATGTGTACTGATACAAAACATTGGCATTCAAGTTCAAAGTTAGGAAGCATGGATGTTTGGAAACAGACTATGTGCAACATGAAGACCTTTTGAATAGCGATACTGCTGATTAATATGCTAACAAATATATTAAGAGTGGAATGGTCCAATGTCATCCTAATTTTAATCAAGTATTAATTAGCCAGTCAAAAAGATTTCAGAGAATATATAAAAACCAAAACCACAACAACAAAAAACCCAAAAATTGTGAGTGGGAATAAGGAGTGAGGAAATTACAAAATAATACATATTTGTTGTGAGTAAAAGTAATTTGAGTCCGAACACCAGAGATCTTATTACAGAGGAATTAAAAAAAAAATACTTTTTAAACTTTTTCTTCAAAATAGCAAATACCAGCCTCAATACCAAAATAGAATGAATGACTACTGTAACAAGCATTGAGGATTACAGAAATATGGCCAGCTGAAAGTGTGAAATAAGAAATATACTGTGCTCTAATGGAAAATTGAAATTTTTATATATATTCCATAAAATAACATATATTTTAAAATTACATATATATGAATATAATTACATATATATAAAATTCAGTATATAATTAATGAATGCTTCTGGAAGATGTTTCATGTTTATCCTAAGACTTAGCATCCACTTGAAAAGAGCACCATAGGGCTGGCCCCGTGGCTTAGTGGTTAAGTGAGCTCGCTCCGCTACTGGTGGCCTGGGTTCAGATCCCGGGCGCTCACTGATGCACCACTTCTCCGGCCATGGTAAGGCCACGTCCCACATACAGCAACTAGAAGGATGTGCAACTATGACATACAACTATCTGCTGGGGCTTTGGGGAAAAAAAGGAGGAGGATTGGCAGTGGATGTTAGCTCAGAGCCAGTCTTCCTCAGCAAAAAGAGGAGGATTAGCATGGATGTTAGCTCAAGGCTGATCTTCCTCACAAAAAAAAAAATAAAGAAAAGAAAAAAGCACCATGTACTTCCTGTCAAACAACAACAGGATACCTGCACTGGAGAAGAGAATAGGGAAAGAAAGGAAAGTATTCCAAAGAACCATAATGTTTCCAAATATAGCTGTGTTAAAATTCTGCTTAAAACTGCCCTTGGACTTTACTTTATATAGGAAGACTACAAACAGAATTCAAAGGTAGCGACTGAGTTTTACTTATGCTGTATGTCTAGGCCCAGAGAAAATTCTCTAAAACGTGTAATCTAATTTTCAGTACCCCATCCAGTTTAAGAAGATTAAATATATTTAAATTCAATGAGCATTTACACACACAGAAAAATACAAGTAGACAATAGGAAATATCCTAGGTACTGATATACATAACTACATATACACCTATGAAATCACTTGAGGGTTCTTACATTCTCAGGAGTTTTGGGGTCACACACACAGACACAGACACAGATACACACACCCAAACTCTTAGACACAAATGAGGTTTTCAAAGCAACACTGAAGCATATATATATAAATATATATATATATATATATACCTATGTATACAAACATATCTCTCTCTCTCTATATATATATACCTATATATATATACACACACACACATATATGTATATATACACACACATACACACACACACATATATATATACACACACACACAGTTAATTGGTATATCCATGTTACACATTGGGATAAAATGCATTGGATAGGAATATGTAGATAAATCAGAGAAAATTTGAACTCAAGTTTTCAGGTTCCAACACCAGGCCAGTGTATTTTTGCCTAGATAATTATTTCTTCAAATCAACAACTACATTTCTCTGTTCTTTTCTTCATCTTCACAGTCTTTGATAACATTTTTAAACCACTTCCAGAAAAGAAGTAATCTTCTCCCCTACACTTTTGACAAAGTTTATTTATTGTATTCAAGTTATATAATTAGATTACTAATAATATAATACATAGTTTTGAAGAAAACAAAGTTTACAAAGTCAATTAACATCCTCATGAGTCTAGCCATTTGTATACTTTTATATACATATAATCTTTTGGGGCTGTAAAAATTAAGAGAGAATACTCAACTGTTTGAGTAACCACGTAAAAAAATACAGTGCCTAAAGGACGATACAGTTAACTGTATACAAAGTATGGCATGTCATTAAAGATCCCTTCAATAATAAATCACTTTTACCAGATGGTATTCCATCTGACTACCATCAATAATGGACACCTTTGGTGGTACCTAAGATGGCAGACCTGTTTCATTATAATGTTGCATTTGGACGTTTGCCAAAGAAAGTAAAAGAGACAAGTCAGCAGCTTGTAAACATAATCATGGAATTCTTCCACATTTCCTATTTCCAGTCACAAAAAGAAATTTTTCCCATGTGGAACCAGGCAAAAGAGAAACTCACATGGATTTGCAGAATTTAAATTACTTATTATAACAACAAACCCTCAAATCTAATTCCCTGTTCAAGAATTTATTTGCATCTTAATTGGAATAGGAATATTTTCATGAATAAGAATTATAAAATCATACATTATTAGAAATGTAAGTGTACATCAGGGTACCAAAAACTTAATTTATAATTAAATGAGTTAATAGTTTCAGTTTAAATTAGTCTACTTTTCTACCATAAGCTTTTTTTTCTAACTTTCTACATGACCCATTGAGAATTTAAAATTGCTCATAAAATACCCTTATACAGTTTCTAAAATATAGATTTATTTTTCTTGTAAAAGATCACCTTTTTCAGTTTCAGGTCATATTGGGAGAAAAATAAAAGACATTTTCATTGTTATTGATTAAAGTGCTGTGTTTGCATAGAAATAAGTAGCAACAGAGAAATGCAGGCAGGAAGGTAACTAACAATAAAACACAGCATGTGATTTTCATTTTTGTTTTTATAGGTTATAATTTGCTAGCCTACAATGACTCTACTCTGACTTATAATTGAAGCCACGGCTACACAAAGTTGGTAAAATACTAAATTCTATTTAGTTTTAATTAACCAGTAATCTAAACAGTTTGAATGTTGTTGAGTATTTTATCTAGCCCTGAACTTCTTAGTAAGCAAAGCAAACCTGCTTCTTAAATTTTCCTCTCCTTCAGAACCAAAATTACTATTTAATAAGTAAATATATTGCTAGGCAGCTCCTGAATGACACAATTCAAGCTTGTTTCTATGATTTGAATAGAGTTTTAACTCATTTTGCAGGAACAGAATCAGAGACTGGAGTAAAAATATTTGAATGGCTATAGGAATGATGGGTTTTATATGTAAAGAAATCAAGATGATTGGTAGAAATTCTTCATACCCAAGCATTAGGGATTATGTGTGACCTCAAAGCAACCAGTACCTTAATGTCTTGGGCAGTTGATTAAACAAAGCTCAGTTGAGTATTTTGAATAGTGGAGATTCAAATTCATAGAGTCATGTCAACATTTGTACCACAGGAATAGCTCAAAGACAAAGCAATTTTCTACATGGTGTCAACCTACAAAAACAGAAACCAGTTTAAGAGGCAAAGCGTTTATTTGGGACCAAAGAATGGCAATCAGGGAGCACAGATTCAAGTAGAAACCCAAATAGTGTCCCAATTGCAGGAGAGGGGCTCAGGGGAAAAGGGAGGAAGATGAAGTAAGTTGTATTAAAGAAGAGTTCATCGGTGCTACATGAGATAAGGCTAGGTCTGTACTTCATAGATTGGCTTGAGATTTGGTCATCAGGCAAAAGGCTAGACTTGTACTTCATTGATTGGTCAGTGATAAGGTCATCAGCAAAGTCCAATTTCAACAGTCCTTACAAACAGGATATTCTTATCCTTACTGACTTCTTAGAATGTTGGGGGTTTGGTCCACTTTGGAAGATTATGGAAAACAAGACATGTGAGGCAGTTCCTCTGAAATGGCTGCTCTGGCTCTATTTTAGCATGGCTCCACTCATGTCATCTTTCACAATGGGTATAACTATGTTTACATATTTTTAAAAATATATTAATGTACTTTTATCTCTCATCCTTCTCCATATACCTATTTCTATTTTGCCTGAGACATCCATCCGCCTCAGGAAAGATTAAAATTGGGAGAACAAAAATACAAAGAGAAAGAAAGCGTCAATATTCATCTTGTGACAGAGTAGTTAAGGCCAGAGAAAGAAGATGATCTTGAACTTGAAACAATTTTAAGAGAAATTTTTCCCGACTTTTTTATGCTTTCATTAACATACCAAAGACAAGTCTTAATGTACTTCACAGAGTTTTTACAATGGAGCTTAGAATAAAGATAAAACAAGATACCATAAAAGGGAATTTCCTTCTATACAAAACAGGGAAGACCCACTCCCACAGGACCCAGTGGAAAAAAACAGAAAAAGAATTGATCGCTTAGATTAGTCAGAGACAAGGTCCTCACCTGTCTTCTTCATCAGCAAATGATTCCTGTTTTAAAGCCTGAAACTTGAAAGATGAGAAACTTGAAGGACAAAAAGCCTCCAAATAGGTGTGGAGATGACATAAGGACTTTATTTCTAAAGGTCTGCTGAAAACAATTTCAGTGACTATTTACTCAGTTCTCTCGAAGACAGCACCTACAATGTATGCCTTAGGACACTGGTGTTTAATTATCCCCCATAACTTCGTTGAGAAAGGCTGTTATCTAGAAGAGCCTATTCATTTTATAGGTCATCAAGTATAACTTCGCTGAAGAGAGATAGGGCAGGGTTAGCACAGGGAGGGTCCTAATTTCCTGCGTCCCATTTATGGCCGACTAAATTCTGAGTTTCCTCAGTTTCAGAGAGGAGATACAGAAGCATTAAGAGACAAGTTGGACCAGAAAAGGCTTGTGTAACATTCTGATTAATAAATACAGCTTTATGTAAGAGAGAGTAGAAAATAAAACCTTTGTTTTCAATTGGAATAGGTAAAGGTAAAGAACTTAGAATTGTTACAGTTTCCCAAGAATACAGTGTATATTATATGTGTAGTTTATCATAGTTCCTTCTCAGCTCTATTTTATACTGAGTTTTTACATGGTTAAGAGAATTCTACTTTTTTGTGTTATCAGAATAAAACATACGTTACTATTGATCTGGGATCAATGGCCCATGTTTCTTCAATGATTTATCCTGATACAAATATATAAAGAAATCATAAATTTGATACAATAAAAGGAAGGAAAGAGAGAAAGACAGACAGAGAGAGGAAACGGAATCTATTAGTAGATAGGAAACTTTTTTAAAAAGCTTAACTTTGATGGATACATCTCATCATTTTTCTATTACTTTATGATTATCTAAAAATGCATAATTTCTTACTTCCTGATAAGATTATGACTTGAGTTCAGATATATTATTTTCTTACTTCACCTGATCATAATTGACATAACCATAGAAATATAAAAACAGAGGCAGACAGGCACGACTGTTGTGAAATAGGATGAAAGGAACCCTTCCCCATGTGAAAAATTTTGGAAGACAGTGAAGGTCCACTTACAACTCCTGAGAATGTAACATAAAGTCGTTGGAAATAGATAAAACAGATCATGCTAGTAGATGTCAATTAACACTCTCAGTTTGTAAAGGGAGGGCTCGAGGAGATTGCAGTCACGTGGCTGACAGGAGAGGCACCGCTTCTATCTGCTTTTACCCAGTTGGCACCAACCTTTGACAGCAGTTCCGCTAGGCAGGCCCAAGATACAGTAGCTACAAGGGAGTGGAGAGTCAGCCTTGAGGCAGGTCTTTTTCTTGATGCAGAGGTAAAGAGTTCAGAAAGAAGACTCAATAAAATACGGTTTTTAAAAAATCACAGAGATAAAATCTTGTGCCTATACTTATTAGCAACGTTTTGCCTTCTTCCCAGATGTTGCACTTTGTAAGTGAGAAAACAGCCCTAGTTTTCAATTAAAAAGAAATAAAAAAGATAGTGACTCTGTCTTACCAAAATTAAAAAAACAAGGGAATAACAGTGTTCAGGTTTTCTTTTCTTTTTCTTTTTTTTGTGAGGAAGATCAGCCCTGAGCTAACATCCATGCCAATCCTCCTCTTTTTGCTGAGGAAGACTGGCCCTGGGCTAACATTTGTGCCCATCTTCCTCCACTTTATATGGGACCTCGCCTCAGCATGGCCTGACAAGCGGTGCGTCAGTGCGTGCCAGGGATCCAAACCTGGGCCGCCAGCAGCGGAGCGCGCGCACTTAACCGATAAGCCACAGGGCTGGCCCCAGGTTTTCTTTTCTTTGTGTGATTCTTTACCCATTGGCTCTCTGCTATGTTCCATGTCCATCAGCAGAATGCCAGACAATATCACAAGTAATGGCAGCCTGACCTTCGCTTCTCCTCCTGAATATCATCTAATATTTGCTTTATCATCCAGTCTTTACTTCCTAGCGTTGGAAGAGAAATTCATCATATGCTTGAATGCAGCCAGTGAATAAGTGACCTGGGGTTGTTTTCAGGGTCAGGCTTCCTGTATGACCAGACTTTTAAAAACTAAATCAAAGAACGAAAGAAACTTGTCCCTTACTTTAAAAAAAAAAAAAAATAGGCGGGCTATTGGCGTTTTGTGGGACTGTGGCACAATGACAGGATGCTTAGCCATTTCAGGACCCTGAGCATTAAAACCAGTAACACCCACCTCCATCATTGTGACAGTCAAATTTTTCATGTCATAGAATGACTATTAGATTGGTTCACCTCAAAGAGTATGGGTTAGACGGCGTTCCCTTTCAGAATCCTGTTTAATTTTTTTGGCTGCTCTCTGAAGGTCTGATGATTACATAGCATATAAGGTAGTTATTGAGGAGGACACGTCCTTCTGCAGAATCAGCAGCCATAATTGGAACTTTCACTTCATTATTCACTTCATTGGACTATATTGAAATACTTGTTTTTTTACCAAATACAAATTTATTTTTTAAAATGAAAAGGGATGGAATTGAATAATATTAAAATAATGATAATCATATCATCTTATGTAGCCCTCGCTTTTCCCTCTTATCCCTCTTATCCGAGATATATTAATCAAGAGTTCTATATATTAGTTTTGTTTTACATTTTGTATTAGTTTTGTTTATATGACCCGAAATATTGATTCTAGAAACTCCACTTACATTAGTTTTCTTTCCTATTAGAGCTCACTTTTGTCACATAGGGCTGATGACCATTTTATAGTGTTTTATATCTTACCATGTGTTACGGACTGAATGTTTCCCCCCCAAATTCATATGTTGTAGCCCTAACCCCCTTAATGTGATGGTATTTAAGGCGGCACCTTTGAGAGATAATTAGGTTTATACGAGGTCATGGGGCAGAGCCCCTGTAATGGGATTAGTACATTTATAAGAAGAAGAAGAGAACTTCCTCTCTTTACCATGTAGAGATACAGCTAGAAGGAGGCTATCTGCAAGCCAGGAAGAGGGTCCTCACCAAGAACCCTTGATCTGACCACACCTTGATCTTGGACGTCTAGCCTCCAGAACCATGAGAAATAAGTTCCCGTGTTGTAAGCCACCCAGTCTGTGATGCCCGGCTCAAGCTAAGGCACCACCATTTTGTCTGCTGTGTTATTGTTCCCATGATTTTCTTGGTAGCCCTACTGCTAATTTGCTAAAGATTTCATTTAATTTTTATCGGTATATAAAACTCATTTTTAGTAGAAAAATCCTATAGGAAAAGACAGGTGATACAGAATGTCCCGATAATTTTATACAATTGATACGGAGCAATGGGCTCTGCTCTCCACGATCTGAGCCA
This sequence comes from Ceratotherium simum simum, assembly GCF_057802395.1. Classification (NCBI taxonomy): domain Eukaryota; kingdom Metazoa; phylum Chordata; class Mammalia; order Perissodactyla; family Rhinocerotidae; genus Ceratotherium; species Ceratotherium simum. Next base: position 25,126,135 of record NC_141926.1, read on the forward strand.
ATTAATCACAATGAGTTAGGGATGGAGAAAGGAAGTGTTAATTAGATTAGTTTAGCTGGCAAATTGGAAGATGGGTGACTAATGTCTCAAAAAAAAAACCCATCTTCAAGGATTACAGAATCTTGAGGCATTTGTATAGGGAAAATTGGGAGTAAGGAGGGGATTTAGAAATGTGCACGACAGACTCCAGGATCTCTCTTTGTTCTTTTCTTTTGTCAGCGATGATGAATATCCTACAGGTGTTCTTTCTTCCTGGAGGCCTTCTTATTCCTTGGGAACTTCATTAAAATTGTTAAGAAGAAAGCTATCAGAGTACCTCAGTAGGGGTATGTGCACAGGATCAGGGCCAGAAAATCATGAATGCAATTTATAATCATCACATTCTGGAAGAGTTTTAACTAGGAAAGGGTCATTTAGGGTAACAAGAGGGCCTCACTTATATTCACTTACACAATGACAACACCGTAGGTCAGTTCAATGAATTAAGTGGGCATATCCACCAAACCACGTGTTAACTATCTTGAAGATCAAAGACTTGGTTTGATTTATACAAAATGAGAGAAATTGAGAGTATTTTCAAATCAACTCTGCTTAGATTTGTCAATAGTTACAAGGTAGGATAGTTCTTTGAATCACTTAAATCAGTTAAGACCATACACAAAAGTGTAAAATATGCAAAGTATTTCATTATGTAATTTTATTTTGAGAGTATGTTTTGCGTTAAGCTGACATATCAAGGAGATAAAATAGATAAATTACTTTGGGTTGGAGGATAAAACTTCATTACTTTAGGTTGGAGGATAAAACTTCATGATTGTTAGGACAAATTTTACACATGTCTGTCATCTATACAATTGGAGAGAGAGTTGGACCTTGATTCCTCTCTTTTTCCCTTCTTTTGTTTACTTTTCAGCTATTGCTTTGACTGCTAGATAGAGCACACGTTAGAAAAAGGTAATTTAAAAGTTAGCATGTGACATGATTTCTTTTAAATAATTATATAATATTTATGTAGGTTTTTATATGCAACTCTAAAATTATTCACCAAAAGTTTAGTAAATCAGAGGAAATAAATTATATCTTAAATGGGGTTTATCTGTGACATTAATATACCTGCTTCTTAAATAAGAGTTTGCTGTAATTTTAAATGGTTTATACTCAGAAATATTTTGCTAGACAGTGCATAAAAACATGCTAAAATTACATGTCTGTTTCACCTTTAGTGACTAGAAAAATAGCTGCACCTCCAAAAAGTGTGATTTTATTTTCTCAGATTTTCAGTATGGAGAGAGAGAATAAAGAGGGGATATTAAGAGGGAAGTGGTTCAGTTTTGAAATAAGAAAATAAATATACCAGAGTAACACAATTTCAATTTATGTGTTTATTTATGTATTTGTTTTATGTATTTATGTATGTATATATGTATTTATATAATTAGATTCCTATTGAAAAATTAGCCAGTCCCGGTGGTTTAGTGGTTAAGATTCAGAGTTTTCACCACCGTGGCCCAGGTTCGTTTCCAGGCCAGGGAATCACACCATCCACCTGTTGGTTGTCATTCTGTGGCAGCTGCCTGTTGCTGTGATGCTGAAAGCTATGCCACCAAGATTTCAAATACCAGCAGAGTCACCCATAGTGGACAGGTTCAACAGAGCTTCCAGATTAAGATAGACTAGGAAGAAGGACCTGGCCACCCACTTCCAAAAAATTGGCATGAAAACTCTGTGAATAGCAGCAGAACATTGTCTGATAGAGTGCTAGAAGGTGAGAGGATGGTGCAAAAAGACCGGGCAGGGTTCTGCTCTGCTGTACACAGAGTTGCTAGGAGTCGGAATACACTTGAGGGTACTAACATTGAAAAATTATCATATATTTGTTTTGGTTTCTGTAGAGGCCTCAGAATGGTCAGAGGTGAATTTTTATCTTCTACCCACTCTATTTCATGAAGATGGTAGCCAGGCTATTTTTGTAACAAAATGTCTCCTTTTCTTACCCTCAAGAGCAGAGTTATGATCATTTGCTATTGAAAGTAGAAAAAAAACCCATAAATTCCCAGGAACCTAAAAGTAAGCAAGATACCTTTGTTTTCCATGGCTAAGTCATGGTAAGGAACTAACCTAAATTTTACCATAATAAGTCAGGAGATTGGTGCCTTGAGGGTAGAAGCTAGCAATGACTGTCTTGACCAATTCTTATTCCCATGTACATATCACCGCCACCCCTATCTAATCCATCACCCCAGGTCTAATCTAAGGAACTGGGTGAAGGGACAGGTTGGTGGGCATAGATAGTGGAGTCCACTCCAAAGCTGTCATGAGAATAGCTTCATCGGTGCCTGTGAGCATTGACCTCTGGTGTCTTACAGATTCTAAATTTTGAAGCATCAGCATAGTTTAATGTGTCCTAACTCGGAAGAGAGGAAGTTGACTTTCCTGCCTTCAAAGGGGCTGGGCAAAGAAAGAACTGGAACAGGAACTACAGCAGACTGAGAAACAGGGGCCTCCTCTTCCTCATCTCCTGGCTCAAATGTATGAATATGAGAATATATATTTACATACACGTACATCTACAATATAGATAGAGAGAGATATAAACTTTCAGGAAAGAGGTTCGAGTACAATTAAGTAACAGATTTGGACCGAATGCCAATCATGGGTACTGGGTCCTGAGCTATACTTAATTTTCTTAAGGAGTAAAATAAACAAACAATGTGAAGTGTTGTACAAAAGTTCATACCCGTTACTCATTTCTGGAGAAATACACTGTATTAGCTTGCTAGGGCTGCCATAACAGATATCACAGAGTGGGTGGCTTAAGCAACAGAAATTTATTTTCTCACAATTCTGGAGGCCAGGAGTCCAAGATCAGGGTCTTGACAGGGTTTCTATTTTTATTCTGAGGGCTCTCTCTCCAGCTTGTAGATGGCTGTCTTCTCTCTTTATCTTCACATGGTCTTTCCTTTGTGTGTCTTTGTCTCCTAATCTCTAATTCTTATGAGGACACCAGTCATACTGATTAGAGCCCACTCATATGGGCCCTTAATTACCTCTTTAAAGGTCTTATCTCAAAACATAATCAATTTTGAGGTACTGAGGGTTAGGGCTTCAATATATGAATTTGTAGGGAGACACACAGAGTCAATGACGTAGATTTTCTTGTGATATTCAGCCCATACATAAAAAACACTCATTATAGAATAGACATCGAAATTGTTATTACTTAGAATGAGTTTTATTTTCAGTGAGAGAAGATTTGAGAAGTTGTTTTAGTCAGGGTTCAGCACGGGAAACTGAAGTTCTACTGGAATTTTAAGAGATTCATTAAACTAAGGCAATTCATTACTCAAACTGGAAGTGTGCATAGGAGTCAAGGTTATCTAATAATGTGTAGCAAACTATTTCAAAACATAGTAGCTGTTTTAGTTTGGGCTGCTATAACAAAGTACCATAGATTGGTAGCTTATAAATAACAGAAATTTATTTCTCACAGTTCTGGAGGCTGAAAGTTCCAGATCTCTTGTCAGTATGGTTAGATTCTGGTGAGAGCCCTCTTCCAGATTGCAGACTGCTGTCTTCTTGTTGTATCCTCACATGGTGGAAAGAGGGCAAGAGAGCTCTCTGGGTTCCCCCTCACTTTTTTTTTGAGGAAGATCAGCCCTGAGGTAACATCCATGCCGATCCTCCTCTTTTTCTTGCTGAGGAAGACTGGCCCTCAGCTAACATCTATTGCCAATCTTCCTCCCTTTTTTCTCTTTTTCTCCCCAAAGCCCCAGTAGATAGTTGTACATCCTTCTAGTTGCTCCATATGGGACGCCACCTCAGCATGGCCTGACAAGCAGTGCGTCGGTGCACACCCAGGATCCGAACCCAGGCCGCCAGTAGTGGAGTGTGCACACTTAACTGCTAAGCCATGGGACTGGACCCTGAGTTCCCTTTTATAAAGGTTTTATTTCTTACTATGGAAGCTTCAGGTTAATCAGACAGTCTTACATGGCAGCTCATGGCTTCAAGAAGATGAAATGAGGAACTGTCAGTTCTCTTAAAAGCTTTGGAAGGAGCACAACATCACTTCATCATACACTGTTGGTCAAAGCTATCATAGGACAGCCTAGATTCAAAGAGATGGTGCATAAACCTCACGTTCCAAGGGGAAGAGTGTTAAATAAGTAGCAGCAATCATCAATCCACCGGAATCTACCCTCTGGCCACAAATTATTAACATTCTTTTTCATGTGCAAAAATCTCCTCGCATTATAGCATTTAGCTCATGGTTAGGTTTCAGCGTGTCATTATCTAAATCATGTCCAAGTGTAGGTAAGTCTCCTTGGGTGCATTTCCATGGATGCAGCTCTTGAATTACAGTTCCTCTCAACCTGAAGACCACTAGCTAGAGAAGGTTTCTGTCCCTCTCTCACACACCTCCAATGTACTATGGCGAGACAGCATGGGATAATTTCAAAAGACACTCCCACTCAACAGATCAGGAAACAGGATACACACGCCAGTCACTGGTCCATAGAAGTTCTGAAATCCAGCCAGACACATGTCACCAGTTTGTAGATTAGTGCCAATCCTACTCTGTGGGAATGATTATCTGTTGTTTCCAGCTCTGCCATCTGTGGTATTCTTTTTGACTTCAGGATCATGGGTCATCCTACCTTTTCCATAAGAAATGGATCATGTTTACAACTGAATAGGCTTCTCAGCTTGCTTCTTGCCCATTGGATTTTGGGGATCCAAAGTCCTGTTTTCATTGTACCATCTCTGTTCCTATTCCAAACTGGAAAAGACTACACTTGTACAATTATCTTAAAATCCTGGGAGGTTTCTAATGAAACTTATTGAGTACACTCTATTAGAAATTGCTATACTCCCAAATCTCTTTGAGACAGGTACTTCTCTACTTTGGGCCCTCTGTGAGGCTGCTGTGGGATAATATCTTTCAATTCTTTGAAGCCCCATTGTTTTAAAAAATGCCTGTGAGATACATTCTAAAGATATTTAAAAGGGGTTTTGTCTCTTTAAAACTGTCTATGAAGTTCTAAGTAAGAATTTGCAGTCACTTCCATGGCTTTATCTTCAGCCTGAGACATTTTTCTGATAGTTTTTTGTATTTGATCTTTGTCTTGAAGGTCTTTATAGTTTTGAGAATACTCTGCTAAGAAAGACTTGAGATGAGAACTAGTTTTATTTTTGTATCCAGAAAGTCCTGGTCCATGAAGGTGCTCATAAAACCCTTAGGATACCTTTTGTGTAGCTGAAAGCTTCAATGAAGCATTGCCTTAAATCTAAGTTCTCAACAGTGTCTTATTGTTATACCCTTAGGATTTTTACACTGAGATCTTGAAGTGCCATAAAATTTATATTTGCCCTGAAGACTCCCCCCTCTTTTTTCTTTGAGAGTTTTTTTCTAAGTAGAGAGAATAGAGAATAAGACTGTTTTAGTTTTGATCCTATTAAATTTTGAGTTGGAAATATTTCTTCCAGATTTTTCTTGAAAAGTGAACAGTTTCTTTTTTAGTTAATATTCATCTTCTTGTGTTTTATCATAGGAAATATGAAGAAGCCAATGGGCATTTTTTACATTCTGCTTAGAAAAACGCCCATGCAAATCCATGAGTTCATTAGGTATGTATGTCTGTCTAATGTCTACATTAGAAAAATGTAATGTCTATTTTTCATGTTACCATCAGTGATAGTTTTGCCAAACTTTTTGCCCTTATCTAACAAAGATTTACTTTTCATAAGGCTCCAGTAACATTTTCTTCAGTGTCCTTCAGCTCTTATTAAGTCTTCTCAAGGTGTTTCCAAGCTTTCAGTAATAATTTCCTCAAGACCTTTTTGCTTGTGCCAGCTACCCAATCCCAAAGCAAATGCTACATGACTTAGGTTTTTGATATGATATCACACCCATTCCAGTACCTAATTCTGTTCTGGTAAACTACTTTGTAACAAACTACCCTAAATCCTTGAGGCTTACAACAACAGTTATTATTGCTATTATTGCTATAGTTCACAATCCCATGAGACAGGAATTTAGAAAAGGCAACAGCAAGCATGGCTCATCTCTGCTCCATGATGTCTGTGGCCTGTGCTGGTATGACTCTAAAGGTCGGAGGCTGGAACAGATGAGCACTGTCCGGTGCCTGTTTCTGTCTCTCCCTATAGCTTCTCACCATAGCTAGTTGTGCTTCCTCACAGTATGGCAAGGGAGTCAGCTTTCTATTATGACCTGGTGCTCCAAGAGGAATGTAACAGAAACTCTCAGTCCTCGTAAAGAGTAGGTTCAGGGGCTGGCCCCGTGGCTTAGTGGTTAAGTGCGCGCACTCCGCTGCTGGCGGCCCGGGTTCGGACCCGGGCGCGCACCGATGCACTGCTTCTCCGGCCATGCTGAGGCCGCGTCCCACACACAGCAACTAGAAGGATGTGCAGCTATGACATACAACTATCTACTGGGGCTATGGGGGGAAAAATAAATAAATAAATAAAATTATTAAAAAAAAAAAAAGAGTAGGTTCAGAACAGGTTCGAAATCACTTCTGTGACATTGGTTAAAGAAGCCACAGGCTGTCCTAGATTCAAGTGGAGGAAATACAAACCCCACCACCTGATATGAGAATTGTCACCACTTGATATGAGAATTGTCAAAGACTCTAATCTGCTAATTCATGGTGGCTTAGATGTCTAGGTGAGGAAGCTATTGTTTCAGTTATCACCTTTACCACTATTGGCACTTGATGTCCTTAAATATGAAATACTAAGTCTGGCTATCACAATTTCTTACAAATATTTGCATTGATAGCAATGAAAACAGCAGGAAGGTTGCTTTTATTTCATTTTTACCTTAAATGTCTAAAAATACCCCTAATATTAGTATTGATCATTAATGGGAAGAGAACCTGGGAAAGTTAGCTTTTATCTTTCTAAATTCCCACACAACAAGAAAGGTGGAATGTAAGTTAAGAGAACCAATTCTTAATACTTTCTCCAAAGATGATTTTTTTAGAAAACTAGCTTGATATCTGTTACAGTGAGACTGGTGGTTAAGAAAATTATAACTTTGCGAGTTATTGTAGAGTGTGGCATGAAAATGATGTACAAGGAATGTAGAGTTAAATATCTTTGTATGCCTTTATTTATTTCCAGTACACGTAAAAAAACAGAGAAAAGAATTAAAATAAAAAATAGTAAATTAAAATACTAAAGATAAGTAACTAGTTAAGGTTTCACTCTCATGAGAAATAATTACTACAATGTTCTTATTGAAGAGGAATTTGTGGTATCAAACACATCTGCAGTGTTTTCCAAACTTTCCTAATAATAAGAATCACATAAAAATTTCCTAGAAATTTCTTCAGTGACTAAAAAACGATTTTTGTAAGGCAGTGCTGAGAAATATTACATCATCAAATGCCCCAGATGATTTTTATTATCATCAAAGTTTGGGAAACATTGTGAAGAGCATTCTCCTTTTTATCCTTCTTATCAACAACCAAATTTCACCAAGCCTTAAGTTGTTGGAAGCACAGGGCCATATGGTTGGTACTAAGTATATATTTGGTGAAGGAAGGATTGGTGGTAAGGTGATCTCCTAGCAGATAGTTCATTAGTTACAACATTGCATGTGTTATATATTAACTGAAAAGAAACCCTTTGCTAAGATGTTTTTAATTTAATACACCTCCATTTAGACAGTGTGATATGCTTGTCAATGTAGTTAGCTTTACTCGGTGTGTGGTAAGCTGCCCTAATCAGGTATTTCGACTTCAGAGCCATGTCAGTTAAATTCAAGTCAAGATGGCCATACCCCTGTGGTGGCTACTGTAGTGTTTTGGTTTCTTTTATCTTTAATATCAGAGAATTCAGTAAATATTATAATGAAACTTATTAATCAGATTCCATGGCTGAAAATAGTGGCTTGCTAGCATAATGGTTGTAAGAGATTGGCTCTTATTTGTTGTTACTAGTGTTGAGCAAGATATATGATTTGGATAAATTAATTTAGGATAGTTTCCTTCTAGGCATGAGGAAGAGAAGAATCTAGTATGCTCTATGCACTACTTCAGTGAGGCTTTACAGGGCATAATTCCAAAGATTCCTGTGTTTAGGCATAGATTCAGATTAGTTGGTTGTCTGATGATGACAATAAGAGTAGTTGAATTCTGCCTCAAAAATATTGAGGTTGTTTTGTTTGTTTTTAAATGAAATTTTCCTGTACAGTGTGATTAGAAGACCTAAACGGACAGACTGGTGGACCCACATTAAGCTTATGGAACAATGTGACTCTTTTTGCACCTCCTTGATAATAAATGTTGTAATATGTGGCAGAATTTTGTCTGTGACCTGCTTTCATTTAAGCATGGTAGGGAAGTTGAGGGAATTAACCAACCTTCATTTATCTCTGACTTTTTTAAAAACAGCTTTACTGGAGTATAATTGACATGTAATATGCTGCACATATGTAAAGTGTACAATTTGATAAGATTTATATAAGATATATATACAGGGCCGGCCCTGTGGCTTAGTGGTTAAGTGCGTGCGCTCCGCTGCTGGCGGCCCGGTTCGGATCCCGGGCGCGCACCGACGCACCGCTTCTCCGGCCATGCTGAGGCTGCGTCCCACATACAGCAACTAGAAGGATGTGCCACTATGACATACAACTATCTACTGTGGCTTTGGGGGAAAAATAAATAAATAAAATTATTAAAAAAAAAAACAAAAAGATATATATACAGCTGTGATCATCAGCATAACCAAGATAGTACACATATCAATCACTCCCAAAATTTCCTTATGTCCTTTGGTGGTCCCTCCCTCCCACTGTCCTGCCATTCCTAGGTAGCCACTGTTCTGCTTACTGACACTATGAATTAGTTTGAATTTTCTAGAATTTTATATAAATGGAATTATAAATTATGATCTATCTTTGCTGGGTTCTTTCATTCAGCATAATTATTTTGAGACACATTCATGTAGCTTGTGTATCAATAGTTTTTTATTACTGCAGAGTATTATATTATATAGATAGACCTCATTCTGTTTATCCATGCACCTGTTACCTCTTCAAAGACATTGGATTATATATTACAAGCAAAGCTTGTATGACCATTTGTGTAGAAGTCTTTTATAGACAAATGCATTCATTTCTCTTAGATAAACACCTGGAAGTTGAATGGTTGTATCATATGTATCATATATATGATTAATGTTTTAATAATTTGCCAAAATATTTTCCAAAGTGGTTATACCCTTTTCATTCCCACCAGCAGGGTATTAGAGTACCATTTCCTCTATATCATCGTGAACACTTGGTATGATCAGTCTTTTTAAATTTTAGTTATTCTAATAAATGTGTAGTAGTATCTCACTTGTGGCTTTAAATTTCATCTCATTAATGATTGATGATGCTAAGCATTTTTAATATTCTTATTTGTTATCTGTACGTTTTCCTTGGTGAAGTGTCTGTTCAAATATTTTGCTTGTTTTTAAAATTTAGACTATTTGTTTTCTGAGTTTTGACAGTTCTTTATATATTCAGATATAGGTTCGATGTCAGACATATAATTTGCAAACATTCTCTTTGTCTTATGTTTTTAGTCTCTTCACAATATCTTTCCAAAAGTGACAGATTTTAATGAATTTCAATTTATCAATTCTTCTTCCTTGGATATTGCTTTTGGCATTATATCTAATCAAGCTATGCTTAACCCAAGATAGTAAAGATTTTCTCCTATATTTTATTTATATAAGTTTCATAGTTTTAGGTTTCAAACTTAAGTATATGATTCTTTTGAGTTGATTTTTGTATATGGTGTAAAGTTTGAAATCCATGTTTTTTTTCCCTTGTAGCTATCTAATTGTTCCAGCACCATTTGTTGAACAGACTATGATTTATTCACTGAATTGTCTTTGTACCTTTGTTGCAAAATCACTTGCTCATATGTACGTGGGTTTATTTGGGGAATCTTTTTTTTTTCTTTTTGTGAGGAAGATCAGCCCTGAGCTAAAATCCTTGCCACTCCTCCCCTTTTTGCTGAAGAAGACTGGCCCTGAGCTAACATCTGTGCCCATCTTCGTCCACTCTATATGGGACGCAACCACTGCATGGCCTGACAAGCGGTGCGTCGGTGCACGCCGGGCATCCGAACCTGGGCCACCAGCAGCAGAGCATGCACTTAACCACTATGCCACGGGGCCAGCCTCTATTTTGGGAATCTTTATTCTGTTTCATGAATCTATTTTTTTTTATGACAATACCACACTATCATAATTACTTGAAGTCCAATAGTGTTTGTCTCCTAAATATGTTTTACTTCAAAGTTGTTTTGGCTTTTCAAGGTACTTTGCGTTTCTAAATATATTTTAAAATCAGGTTTCTAATTTCTACAAAATTCTTGCTATTTTCCTTATATTTGTTTCTCTGTACATAACATTTTCTTCTTTAGCTGTTTTTAAGATTTTCATGTTATCACTTGTTTTGAACAAATTGATGATAATGTGCCTTTGTGTAGTTTTATTTATTTTTTAATGTTTCTTGTGCTTGGGTTTCATTGAGCATTGTTAATTTATGAGTTTATAATCTTTTACCATAGAATATTTTCAGCCATTATATTTTTCAATACTTTTTATTTCTCTCTCCACTCTTCCATTCTCCTTTGGGAATTAAAACTATAGGTGTATGAGGAACCCTGAGGATGCTCCAATGTTTATTAACGTTCTTTTTTCCTTGTTTTTCCTTTTTGATGTTTCCTATTGCTATATATTCAACTTCACTAAACTTTTCTTCTGCAATATTTAATCTGCCATTAAATTCTTTCAGTGTATTTCTCATTTCACACATTTTTTCTCTAGAAATTTAAGATGGGTCTTTTTTATATCTTCCATGTATCTATTTAACTTTTTTAAAATATGGAATATGGTTATAACAACTCTTTTATTTATTTTTATACTATTTTTAACATCTGTGTCAGTTCTAGAATAGTTATATTTTCCCGCTTCATTGCAAGTCATTTAAATTTTGATTAGATTCTTGACATTGGAAATTTACCTAGTTGTGAGCAGAATAAATTTTTATTCCTACAAGTACTGTTTTTTTTGTGTGTGTAAGAAAGACTAGCCCTGAGGTAACATCTGATGCCAATCCTCCTCTTTTTGCTGAGGAAAATTGACCCTGGGCTAACATCTGCGCCCATCTTCCTCTACTTTATATGGGATGCCACCACAGCATGGCTTGATAAGTGGTGCATTGGTCTGCACCCAGAATCCCAGCCTGCGAACCCTGGGCCACCAAAGCAGAGCATGTGCACTTAACCACTGCACCACTAGGCGGGCCCACCTACAAGTATTCTTGATCTTTGTTCTGGGACCTGATTAAGTTACTGGGCAAAATTTGATCCTTTCAGGTCTTGCTTTTCAGTTTTATTAGGTGTGACGGGAGCAGTGTTTAGTCCAAGACTGAATATTCCCCACTACCAAGACAAGCTTCTTCTGTGTACTCTATCCAATATCCCACAGATTAGAAGTCTTTTCCATCTTGATGGTGTAAACAGGTACTTTAGTTGGTCCTGTCTAAAGGCTGAGTGACCTTTTCCTCCAATCTTTTAGGCTAATTTGTTCTATGACCTAGGGTACATTTGTTCTTCATATAAGCTAATTTGTACTCTGCTTAATTCTCAAGGTAGAACTTCTTTAGATTTCTAGTTTCTCTCTCTGCAGGACTCTGTCCTCTCCAATATTTGGTCCTGTGAACTCTAGCTGCCTTGGTCTCCAGATTCTCAACTCCATTTCTTTAACTCACAGAGTGCATTGGACATCACATGGGTTTGTTCCCATCCCTGTGCTATGGCTGGAAACTCCCACAGCAGGAAGCTGGGCCAATGATAACACTCATGTCATTCATTTCATATCTAAAGGGATTACTTTCCTTTATTGCCTTGTGTACAGCATCTTAAAAATATCACTGGAACATAAGAGAAAAAACTAGACTTCTTGTCAACAATCTCATAATGGCATTGGAGTGACTTAACAAACGTCTCTAGGTGGCTACTCTGATAAAGCAACACGGACTTTGGCTTTGAGTTACTAGGAATTTCCTGTACAGTCTAGAAATTCCATAACCACCTCTAGATAACTGAGAATGTTATGCAAATTATATGTTTGTAACAAACAAAGCTAAGCACATTCTTTTTATGTGCTGTCTGCTGGATGCTACATGGCCCACATTTTAAGTCAGATTTCTCTAAACATAACCTTCAAATATGCTAAAAAGTATCCTGCTGTTTTCCTGTGATAGAGTTTCACAAAGTTAATTTTACTTCATTACTTGTATCCATCATATTTGGAAATACCTCCTCTACGTAATCTGTAATGCATCCATAATATTGAATGTGACCTTCAACAATTTAAACTCCAGTACCACCTTTCACTATGTATTGTGTGCCAATTTACCAGCGATGATGAAAAATATTACCTGGAAATACCAATACCCTTATCTAAATTGTATTTTGTAGCATAAAATATAATTTTATTAGTGATTTTTCAGTGGATCAAAAGATTGAGGAGGTGGAATGTTTATGAAACCTGAACAGAGTTTCCATTTTACCTTTCACATTCATTGACAAGATGTCTTTGACTTATAAATTATCTTCTTTTATTTTTTAACAATGATGGAGCGTGAGAAAAGAATAGATTTAAAAGATATTTAAAAGGTCATTAAATTACTGTGGAGGATGAGAAAGATTAAATATAGGTTAGCTCCTGAGTGTCTGTCATAGGCAAGGGATAAACAATGTTTATTAGCATTTATGGGATGGTTAGGAGAAGAGATTTTGAATTTATAGGTAGATCAAAACAACCACACCACACAAAAAAAACGCACTAAGTTTATGTTATGCACTCAATGTATAATTATTGGGTAAAAGAATGAGTACATATGACCAATCAACTTCTCTGGGAAAATAAGAAGATATTATTTTCAATCAACTCATTTATGGAATTTACTCTACATTTTTCATTTCATTTATTTGGCAAATATTCATCAACAATCCATCCATTCCCAGGAAGATACTTCTATTCTATGTGCTGGAAATACACCACTAACTAAAAAAGAGTCAATCCCTACCCTTGTGGATTTTGTTCTAATTGGAAAAGCAGATAAAAAGCAAATGGTGAGAAATATCATAAAGAAAAATGAATCATAAAGAAAATGAAATGAATCCATCCATTCCCAGGAAGATACTTCTATTCTATGTGCTGGAAATACACCACTAACTAAAAAAGAGTCAATCCCTACCCTTGTGGATTTTGTTCTAATTGGAAAAGCAGATAAAAAGCAAATGGTGAGAAATATCATAAAGAAAAATGAAACAGAGTGCAGGACACAGAGAGTGATGTGAGGTGAGCGGGAGCTGAGGAAGTGTTATTTTAAATAGGGTGGGAAGAAAGGCTGATTTTCTTTATATTGAACAAACATGAAGCAACCAGTCAAGTCATTTTATCTTTCTACATTTAGGAGTTATTTAGGAATCCTGTGGTCAAAAATTAGTTAAATCTAGAAACTTTGCCAGAAATTTATTGTCTAATACTGGAAGGATAATTTAAATTAGAGGAAAAACTTTTAATTGAAAAAGAGTTGTATAAGCCACATATAAAACTTACTGTTCCTTTCCTGAGTTAACAAGTAAAAACCTTATTTAAAAACAAAAACATTATTAGCTTTCTAACTTAACCTTTAAGCCAGGATCTAGTTGCAATTTTTTTCCTTGCTATTTCACAGAAAATACAATCCTTTTAAATAATGGTTATAGCCTAAATCATTATGCCTCTCAATTTCTGAATTTCAGTTAAATGCCTTGTTTTACTCCCTGCCTTTGCAATGTGCCTATACGTATGACTTTTGTCAGAGACATAGAAAAAATTTCCTGACTTTCAAGAATGTGGTGGAAAATTTATAAAATAAATTGTATGTGAGGGAATATTATCCCAGCATATATTTAATGATGTACTAGCAAAGTGTCAATCTTGGCTCCATGTTCTTGAAAGTAGTATTTCAAAGAGTTAGAGACTAGTTATTAAAAATGCAATAAGAGAAAAGAATACATAAGCAATGAATCTTGGTATTTCATTTTTTCGTGTGTGTGCACATGCATGCATGTGTTAGAGAAGAATAGAATATTCAGACACTTGAGGGAATGGAAAAATAAAATGCTATTTGTATTAGTTTCCCATTGCTCATGTAACAAATTATGACAAACCTAGCAGCTTAAAGCAACATAAATTAATTTTCTTACACGTTTTGGAGGTCAGAAGTCTAAAATCAGTCTCAGTGGGCTAAAATCAAGAGTTCAATTATATTCTTTTCTTAGGCTCTAGAGGAGAATTCCTTTCCATGTTTTTTACAGCTTCTAGAGGCTGCTGGCATTCCCTAGCTCATGGGCCCTTCCAGTATTTGCATCACTCTGACCTCTGCTTCTGTCATCAAGTCTCTGTTTCTAACTTTAATCCCACTACCTCTCTTTTATAAGGCCCCTTGTGATTATATTGGCCCACTTGGATAACCCAAGATAATCTCCCCCTCTCAAGATATTTAATGTAATCACATCTGCAAAATTCCTTTTGTTATATAAGGTAACATATTCATAGGTTCTGGGGATTGGGACATGGATGTCTTTGAGGGGCCATTTTTAGCCTACCATATAATACTATTAATGCAAATTCAGATAAATTTCCTTCCAAATGTGTCTGTTGGTCACTGGAAATATTAGAAGCATAACTACATGCTTAAATGCAGATATTTTATGCAACTGTAGTATATGTGTTTTACAAATGCACATATATTATATGTAAATAAGAGATTTTTACCTAACTATAAGAGAGCAGGGGGATTATTCAATTATTGTTTGAAGTGATTCAGAAAGGAAATATAAGCTGTGAGGCTTTTTCCCAAGACATTCACCATTGAGGGTACATTAAGATGTTCTTATGGGAAATGTTTACTTTTATATATTGACTCTCAAGCAACAGTATTTATGCTAGAATTCAAAATCAAATATAATTCCTCAACTCCATTATTTATTTGAAACAAGAAAAATATATTGGCTTATTTTTCTCTTCCTACTAGTAATAAATTGGTTATGAAAAATCACATTTTCTACAGGAATAAAGAATTTAATCAAAATAATTATGGCTCATTTGAATATAAATCATATTTAATTGTATAGTTGCAAATATAACAGTGCTATATTTTATTTTAAAATCAAGTGAGACTAAAAATTCTGTTCATCTTTTGCCCTTCCTGAAAGGCTTTGAAAAATAAAAATAAGGGGAGAAACTCTAACAATTTCTGCTGAAACTGTAATTCTAGTCATGTCAGTCCAGCTTCAGGTATCATTGTTTTTAAGATTATGTTATAAACAGATACTGTTTTAGTAAGTTTGGGCTGCTATAAAAAGTACCTTAGCCTGGATGGCTTCTACAACAAGCATTTATTTCTCACAGTCCTGGTGGCTAGGAAATCCAAGCTCAAGGTTCAGGCAGATCTGGCGTCTGGTGAGAGCACTTTGCCTGGTTTGCAGATGGCTGTCTTCTTCTGTATCCTCACATGGGGGAGAGCTGAGAGTGATCATCTCTCTTGTGTCTCTTCTTATAAGGGCACTAATCTCATTCATGAGGGCTCCATCCTCCTGACAAAATTACCTCCCAAAGGCTCCACCTCCAAATCCCGTTAGGAATTTAGGCTTCAACATATGAACTTTGGGAAGACACAAATGTTTAGTCCATAGCAGATAGTGTTTTCAAAAACTTCACATCTAACTGAAGAGACAAAATAACCTAAAATCATTTCAGACTAGGTAATATTAATTATTATTATTTTTTTTTTTGGTGAGGAAGATTATCCCCAGCTAACATCTGTGCCCATCTTCCTCTGTTTTGTATGTGGGACACTGCCACAGCATGGCTTGATGAGTAGTGTGTATGTCCACGACTGGGATCTGAACCCACGAAGTCCAGGCTGTCAAGGCAGAGAGTGCAAACTTAACCACTATGCCACCAGGCCAGCCCCATAGTTAACCATAGGTTAAACTACATGATATGGATTTTTTCCATAAGTCAAAGACAATCGAGTAATAACAATTTCATAAAGTTCACTCTAATGCAATAGGAATAAAAAAGAAAAAGAGAGAGATGAGCAAAGTATCTTGGATAAATTAGAATATAAATTCCCAGTTCCTTTATCAGCTCCTTCTCCTTTTTTCACAAAATCTGTAACACATCTTCTTGACAGTATAAAGCCACAAGAATGAAAACAGTACAATGTTGCCAAAAGAATCAGGGAATTGTAAACACTCTTGGGGAAATTGATAATTTACTGTGAAAAAAATCAAGTTATATTATACATTTTTTTCTAAATGGATTAAAGAACAATATAAAAAATTAATAATGGAACATGAGACAATATAGTGATTATTTTCTTATTTATAAAAAATGGAAAAATGTAGATTAAAAAATCCACGTGACTACATAAAAACATACTGATGTTAAAATATCATAAACAAAATTAAATATAAAGAGCATATAATGTGCCACAAACATGATTATCAAAAGTTAATAAATTTAATTCTTAAAGACTTATGGAAATCAATAAGAAAATACCAATAATCACATAGATAAATGAATTGTCTTAAATCCATTGAGTAACAACAAGGTAGTGTATAAGTATTTTTTTTTTCAAATAGGCCAAAGTCGTCAATGGATAGTGCGTGCACACACATGCATACACACATTAAAATGCAAATAACCATAAGAAAAAGGTTCTTGGTAATAAGTGAAATGCAAATTGAAACAGGAATATATAAATATTTTTAAATCCACAATGCATAACATTGTTTTGTTTAACTTTCATAAAGTTTATACTGTAGTAAGAAAATGAACATCAACCATGCTCATAATAAAACTATGATGTTCCTAGTAGAATATCAACAATCGTGCTTACAGAATATACACAAGACCACATCATAGCTGCAAAATGATTATCAATCCTTTCTCCATAATTGTTGCTGGTTTCTTACAAAGGATATTCAAAGCCCCGCTTCATTCCCCCCACTTCCTTAACAAAAATAACGCAGACAATCAGCTGTGAACTCTTCATCCTTCTTGACAGCATCTGGAATAGCCTTTAAGTTCCTGATTCTTCCCAGAATAATCCAACCCATATGCAAACTCTACAAAGGTCTTCTCTCCAGTCGTCTTTTCTGAGAAGTCCCAGGATTCCTCTGCTGTGTGCTAGCTCTTCATGCAGCAAGTTAAATAAATCTAATTTAGTTTAGCTACAAGAGTGTTCCTATGGTCTTGGCGGTGGGCTTCTATAGTAGGGCTTGTTCTATACCTTTATTTCCAGCAGATGAATATTTACAACCTTTAGATTATTTAGCATATTCATGGAGGAAGGAAAATGGAATAAGATGTTAGGGACTTAGCTCTATCTATTTTTTGTTTTTGTTAAATTCAATAATATATATCTGAAGTAAATGTGTAAAAAAAAATCATTGTTGAATATTCGAAATCTGGATGGTGGATACATGAGAGTTTGTCATAGTGTTCTTTACACCATTCTATATGTTTGAAATAATCCTCAATATGTCAGATAGTGGGCAATATGCTCTATGCCACCTGACCTGTAAACTTAGAAACAGTTTATTTGAAGAAAGAAAGAAGGTGCCTACACCACAGGTAGCCACTTTTTACCTATTTGGTAATTATGTAGTGAAAAGTGTTGAAAATTCTCCCTATAAGAGTAATTGTAGGCTAGTAGGTAACTGGCAGAATGCTTTAGATCTTCTAAAATGGCAGAGTAAGGCAAAGGTGAGATACATCTTAAAAGAAAATACAAACATCAGTGCCAAGACCATGCATGGCACCCAGCAAGCATTTAGGAAATATTGCAGAGGAAGCCATAAGGGAGTAGAAAAAGAGACATTACTAAAAAAGAGTGAGAGAGATTGTGATGCGTGCTGATAGAGCAATGTAATTGGGAGCTATTGCTGAGAGCACAGCAAAGTAAGTCCATCTGAAGTGACATGAACTGTCATTCTTAAACCTTAGTTTTATAGTTTGTTTTTTGAACAAGTTTATAGTAAATCTATCCTGATTATCGTTTATTAGCATTTGTGTTGTTTTTGGATTTTGAATGTGCTTTATTTTTCTTTTAACTTTGACTTAATCACATAGATTTCAGACAATTAAGTTTAAATATTAATGTTAAATAATTGGTGGGAAAAATCAGTTTCATGAAGTACTAAATTTTTTAATTAAAAAAATTTACTAAATACACAGTTGAATTACTTCCTATAGGACAGTCCAAAGGAATAATATCTCAGGAAAATCAAACTTAAAATATATATGTTTAATTACACAAATAAGATAAAATATTACTGAAATATAAGTTTCAAAAAATAAAGATAAAGACGATTTCTTTTGACTACCATCTTTGTTGCCAGTCTCCACAGCAGCTGTACTTACACTTGTTCTTTGGGTATGTATCTTTCAGGTACATTTTCCAAGCATTCACTTCCATAAATCATGTGTGTCCGGGTACTATATACATACTTAATCATATATAGCTATACAGCACAATAGCATTAAAAACTAAGACCATTCAAATTAACGTGAGTACTATTCAACTATCAGCCTTGACATGGCTTTCTTGCCCAAGAAGAAGAAGTTGTAAATAATTATTGTTTGTTTCAAGAAATTTCTGAAACTCGCTTTATCTGAACAGATTATCACTAGCTTTCATGGAGTTATAGCCCCCTTCTCCAAACAATGAAGTGTCCATCTAGCCTTATCAAATGACTGTTCATTCTTCTAGTCTTACTTCAAATTCTCGTCTTGCTATGTCTGCCCATTTTAAACTATTGTATCTTTTATTTGCCCAAACCCAATCAGGCCTGTATTTTGGAAGACCCACTTTAAAGAAGATCCTGTAGGGCCGGCCCCGCGGCTTGGTGGTTAAGTGCGCGCGCTCCGCTGCTGGCAGCCCGGGTTCGGATCCCGGGCGTGCACCGACGTACCGCTTCTCTGGCCATGCTGAGGTCGTGTCCCATGTACAGCAACTAGAAGGATGTGCATCTATGACATACAACTATCTACTGGAGCTTTGGGGGGAAAAAAACATAAATAAAAAAATAATAAAAAAGATCCTGTAAACTTTATGAATATCCCAATTTTGACCTCCCCCTTTCAAGATCCTACTAAGAATCTGTCAAGGTAATGGTCTCATTCACTATAATTAGTAATAAAGTTGACTTTCCTTGGCTAATAGGTTTTTTACTTTTTTGTTTTCTGTGGGGTCAGGGGTGAGGGGTTCTTTTCAGGGAGTCAACAATCAACAATCTGAATGCCCAGTGACATCCAATGAAAACCTCCCTGTCATCATGGCCTGAGATCTTTACCTCAGAAACACCACACTTCTCTGAGGTTTGTTTTGAACCTACCACTCAGGGATCTCTCCAGTCACAGCAGGGGAGCGCATCTTGCATTGGCCCTAGTCTTTATTTATTTTTGTTGAGCTCCTCCAATGTGAAGGTCATTTCTACTTTTAGGAATAAAGAATACTTTTTAAGGAATTCTTTGATTATCTAAACAAATTTGAAATTGTTTATTCTTGGTGGAAACCTGCCTCATTAACTAACAACCCTACATTTTGTGCTTGTCTGTCCTCACCAACTTTGTTGTGAATCTATAAGAACAAGTTTATAGGAATTAGGATGGGTGCAGGCAACAAGAAATCCATCTTCAACACTGCTCTGAGGGCCAGTGTTTTCAGGGGTCTCCTCAGATAAGCATCCCTATAGCATTTTTTCTGAACCTGATATCAAAGGCTTATGAGAACATTCCTCAATCTTGTCTTATTTTGTTGATGGCAGTCTGATTCTGATAGAGATCTCTTCTACACACTTTCCATCTTTTGGGATTCACAGGTTGTTGTGTTTGAGATTTAAAACAACCAGCCCTTAGTTTGGGAGCCCAAGACGTAAGGTCACAAACAAAATTTGAGCCAACCATTGCCAAACTCTCAGAGATCTGATTCAGTCTAAGTGTGCATCACCTGTTGACTAGACTTGGGTTCATTAAATATATTCACATTATAACCCACATTTGCGTATAAGTCTTTCACCAGGTAATTTAAGTTCCTAGTGACTACTTTGAGGAATTTTTTGATATGAACATTTTTTTTTCCCATTTGAAAGGAATTTTAGAACAAAAAAGTGGCCAAACATCCAATTGTTCTTGTATTTACCTTAGTATGAGGAAGGTTCCAAAAAAGAACACAGATTCCAAAATTGCTTTCTTGAGATTCATTAGCCAAAAAAATCAAAAATGTGAAAAACTTACAGCTATTATTTTACTATTCCTCTTTCCCCACCATATGCTCTTCATTTCCCTTTGCTTTTACTTTTCATTTTTTCCTAGTTCCATTCCTTCCTAGGTGGCCAGAAAACCTTAAATTTCAATTATCTATTGAAGCGAAACCCCATAAGAACAGGAAAAGTCTCTCAGAAATTATTATAAGCTGTGGTCTCAACTAATAGCCCTTGTGAGAGACTAAAAAAGACAAATTTGGAATAGTTCTAGGAATATAAAAGGAGGTCTCCCAGTTCTATGTCTAATAGTGTGTATGTCTGTGGGGATCTCAGATGCAAAGAATTATACGGGAAAGACAAGAATAGGAAGAACTGATCATGTGTTAAGAGACCTCAGAGACAGAAGTCAAGATGGCGGCGTAAGCAGACGCGGAACTCACCTCCTCCCGTGGACACAGCCAATTTACAACTACTCGTGGAAAAATTACCCCTGAGACAAAAATGAAAACTGGATAAGAGAAACTCCTGCAACAACGGACAATCCTCACTGAGGTGGAAGAGGCAGAGACTCCCTTCTGGAGAGGAAAAACGCCGCCTTCACAAGCTGCCAGCTTCACGGCCGCCAGGAGCAGCTCACAGGTACGCAGCCTCCCTGGAGGCGCGGGGCCCTGAGCCGGGGAGCACCCCCACTGGGGGCATTTTGTGGACCCAGCACAATCCAGACCAGTGGCATATCTGACTTTGCCTGCTACTAAAACATTGGGGAGTACCCCCAGACAACCCGGTTCACAAAGAAACTAAAACCGGCTCTTAAAGGGCCCGTGTGCAAACTCACGTGTTTCAGAAAGCATCCTGAAATCACCAGAAAGAAAGGTACACAGTGCTTTGGTGAAAAGAGACTCACCTGATAGGCCCTGAGTGCATCTCGGTGAGGGGTGAGACCTCTCCAGGGACTGGGACATTGGTGGCAGCCATTGTTGTGGCATGGTGAGGGCATGTTGACACAGACGCCATTGGAGTTCTCCCTGGGGCGCCTGCTAGCCCAGGGTCTGCCCCACCCGCTAGAGCACCGATTTAATCCAGCTCAGCCAGGGCAGGCAGCCCACTCTAGAGACTGGCCCCACCCAACAACAAGCCCTCAGGCAACTTGTGGGCCTGCATAGATTGGTGACTGGATTCTCTGCAGCCTGGCAACTGAGCTGACTTTAGCGGGGCAGGGTGTGCACAAGGAGTGGGTGGAGAGTGTGGGGCGGTGGCACAGTGTGTGGGGCTCCCGCTGTGGAGAGACTGGGTCTGCTTGGGGAGGTCGGGGCGTGCACACGGGGCAGGACTGTGTTGACTGTGTGTGTGGAACTGTGGGCAGCAGGGCTTGTCAGCTGCAGAAGACTTGTGCTTCTCAAAGACCCATATAGGGGGTTTGCCCCACCTTCCAAAGCCTGAAACAATTGGGTGCTCCTGTGCCTGAGGCCAGCCCCACCCAGCTGCAATCCTCAGAGAGCAGACAAGAGACCTAGTAGGCTAAAGGCTTACAGCAATTGTAAGGCCCTGAGCCTAACAACCTGCCACGCTGGGGGCCTACTCACTTAAAAGATATACTGCAACACAAATGTGGTATTAGAACTTGCAGCCAACTGTGCTGGGGCTCCCCACACCTGATAAAGAGACTGAAGGGCCCACAACAACTACAAGCAGCTGAGCATTACAACAGCTGGCCAGGAGCATAACTCGGCCTCCCTGGGCGCCTACAGGGAGAGCAAACAGGCCACAACAGAAGGACACACATAGCCCACATATGGGTCACCCCTGGAACATTGAGAACTGAGGGAAGCACACTGGAAGCCTCCTAAGGCATCACTTGCATAAGGTCACCTATCCAAGAGCAGGAGACGTAGCTGACCTACCTAATACGTAGACAAAAGCACAGGGAAAGAGGCAAAATGAGGAGGCAAAAGCATACATTCCAAGTAAGGGAACAGGACAAAACCCCAGAAAAGGAAATAAGTGAAACAGAAATGAGCAACCTACCAGACAGAGAGTTCAAACTAAGAGTGGTAAGGATGCTCACTGATCTGGGGAGAAGAATAGATGAACTCAGTGAGAATGTCAACAAAGAAATGGAAGATATAAAAAAGAATCAATCAGAAATGAAGAATACAATACTGGAAATGAAAAATTCATTAGAGGGACTCAAAAGCAGAGTAGAGGATACAGAAGAACGGATCTGTGAGCTGGAAGAAAGACTAGAAGAAATTACCCAAGGTGAACAGGTAAAAGAGAAAAGAATTAAAAAGAGTGAGGCCAATCTAAGGGACCTCTGGGACAACATCAAGTGCACTAACATCCGTGTTACAGGTGTCCTGGAAGGAGTAGAACGAGACAAGGGGGCAGAGAATCTATTTCAAGAAATAATAGATGAAAACTTCCCTAACCTAACGAAGGAAACAGACATCCAGGTACAGGAAGCACAGAGCGCCCCAAACAAGATAAACCCAAAGAGACCCACACCAAGACACATCATAATCAAAATGTCCAGAATTAAAGATAAAGAGAGAATCCTAAAAGCCACAAGAGAATGTCAAGTTACATACAAAGGAAACCTCACAAGGCTATCAGCTGACTTCTCAGCAGAAACCTTACAGGCTAGAAGAGAATGGCACGATATATTTAAAGTGCTAAAAGGAAAAAACTTACAGCCAAGAATACTCTACCCAGCAAGGTTATCATTCAAAATGGAAGGAGAGATCAAAAATTTCCAAGACAAGCAAAAATTAAAGGAGTTTGTCACCAAGAAACCAGTGCTACAAGAAATGTTAAAGGGACTGATTTAAGGGGAAAAGAGAAGACCACAAATAGGAAAAATTATCTATTTCCATGATAAGAACGTAATGGATACAAATGCACAAAAAAGAGGTTAAATATGATATCAAAAACATAAAAGGAGGGAGGAGGGGAGTTAAAGAGTAGAGCTTTCAGACAGAGGTCAAACTAAAGTGACCATCTATTCTGTATAGAAGAATAAAGGAATAGAGAAGGACTACTAAAACACTGAGAAAAAAAAAGAAGTTAAAAAATGGCAGTAAGTACATACTTATCAATTGCTACTTTAAACGTCAATGGACTAAATGCTCCAATTAAAAGGCATAGGGTGGCGGACTGGATTAAAAAACAAGACCCATATATATGCTCCATACAAGAAACACACTTCAGACATAAAGAAACTCACAAACTGAAAGTGAAGGGATGGAAAAGGTACTCCACGCAAATGGCAATGAAAAGAAAGCTGGGGTAGCAGTACTCGTATCAGAAAAAATAGACTTTAAAACAAAAACTGTAAAAAGAGACAAAGAAGGGCATTACATAATGATCAAGGGAACAATCCAACAAGAGGATATAACACTTATAAATATCTATGCATGCAATGTAGGTACACCTAAATATATAAAGCAATTATTAACAGACATAAAAACAGAAATAGACAGTAACGCAATAATAGTAGGGGACTTGAACACTCCACTTACACCAACGGATAGATCATCCAAACAGAAGATCAATAAGGAAACATTGGCCTTAAACGACACACTAGAACAAATGGACTTAGTAGATATATACAGAGCATTCCATCCAAAAGCCGAAGAATACACGTTCTTTTCAAATGCACATGGAACGTTCTCCAGGATTGATCACATATTAGGCCACAAAACAAGTCTCCATAAATTTAAGAAGACTGAAATAATACCAAGCACCTTTTCTGACCACAACGGTATCAAACTAGAAATCAACTATAGGAAGAAAATCAGAAAAACCACAAATACGTGGAGATTAAACAAAATGCTACTGAACAACGACTGGGTTAATGAAGAAATCAAAGAAGAAATCAAACAATACCTGGAGACAAATGAAAATGAAGATACGACATGCCAGAATTTATGGGATACAGCAGAAGCAGTTCTAAGAGGGAAGTTTATAGCGATACAGACCTATCTCAACAAACAAGAAAAATCTTAAATAAACAATCTAACAACGCACCTAAAGGAACTGGAAAAAGAAGAACAAACAAAGCCCAAAATCAGTAGAAGAAGGGAAATAATAAAAATCAGAGCAGAAATAAATGAACTAGAGACCAAAAATACAATAGAAAAAATTAATAAAACCAAGAGCTGGTTCTTTGAAAAGATCAACAAAATTGAGAAACCTTTAGCTAGACTCACCAAGAAAAAAAGAGAGAAGGCACAAATAAGTAAAATCAGAAATGAAAGAGGAGAGGTTACAACAGTCACCTCAGAAATACAAAAGATTATAAGAGAATACTATGAAAAGCTATATGCCAACCAATTCGACAATCTGGAAGAAATGGATAAATTCTTAGAATCAAACAACATTCCAAAACTGGATCAAGAAGAAGTAGCGAATTTGACTAGACCAATCACCAGTAAGGAGATCGAAACAGTAATCACAAACCTCCCCAAAAATAAAAGTCCAGGACCAGAAGGCTTCCCTGGTGAATTCTACCAAACATTCAAAGAAGACTTAATACCTATCTTTCTCAAACTCTTCCAAAAAATTGAAGAGGGGGGGAAGCTCCCTAACTCATTCTACGAAGCTGACATTACCCTGCTACCGAAACCAGACAAGGACAACACAAAAAAAGAAAATTACAGGCCAATATCACTGATGAACATCGATGCAAAAATCCTCAACAAAATACTAGCTAATCGCATACAACAATACGTTAAAAAGATTATACACCATGATCAAGTGGGATTTATTCCTGGGATGCTGGGATGGTTTAACATTTGCAAATCAATCAACGTAATACACTACATTAATAAAATGAAGAATAAAAATCACATGATCATCTCAATAGATGCAGAGAAAGCATTTGACAAGATACAGCATCCATTTATGATAAAAACTCTGAATAAAATGGGTATAGAAGGAAAGTACCTCAACATAATAAAGACCATATATGAGAAACCCACAGCTAATATCATCCTCAATGGTGAAAAACTGAAAGCTATCCCTCTAAGAACAGGAACCAGACAAGGATGCCCACTGTCACCACTCCTATTTAACATAGTACTGGAAGTCCTAGCCAGATCAATCAGGCAAGAGAAAGAAATAAAAGGGATCCAAATTGGAAAGGAAGAAGTGAAACTGTCACTATTTGCAGATGACATGGTTTTATATATAGAAAACCCTAAAGAATCCACCAGAAAACTTTTAGAAGTAATAAACGAATATGGGAAAGTTGCAGGATACAAAATCAACATACAAAAATCAGTTGCATTTCTGTACACTAACAACGAGGTAGCAGAAAGAAAAATTAAGAATACCATCCCATTTACAATTGCAACAAAAAGAATAAAATACCTAGGAATAAACTTAACCAAAGAGGTGAAAGATCTGTACACCGAAAACTATAAAACATTGCTGAAAGAAATTGAAGAAGACACAAAGAAATGGAAAGATATTCCGTGCTCTTGGATTGGAAGAATTAACATAGTTAAGATGTCCATACTTCCTAAAGCCATCTATAGATTCAATGCAATCCCTATCAAAGTTCCAACAACATTTTTCACAGAAATAGAACAAAGAATCCTAAAATTTATATGGAACAACAAAAGACCCCGAATAGCTAAAGGAATCCTGAGAAAAAAGAACAAAGCTGGAGGTATCACACTCCCTGATTTCAAAATATACTACAAAGCTATAGTAACCAAAACAGCATGGTACTGGCACAAAAACAGACACACAGATCAATGGAATAGAATTGAAAGCCCAGAAATAAACCCACACATCTATGGACAGCTAATCTTTGACAAAGGAGCCAAGAACATACAATGGGGAAAAGAAAGTCTCTTCAACAAATGGTGTTGGGAAAACTCGATAGCCACATGCAAAAAAATGAAAGTAGACCCTTACCTTACACCATACACAATAATTAACTCCAAATGCATTAAAGACTTGAATGTAAGACCTGAAACTGTGAAACTTCTAGAAGAAAATATAGGCAGTACTCTCTTCGACATCAGTCTTAGCAACATCTTTTCAAGCACCATGTCTGACCGGGCAAGAGAAACAATAGAAAAAATAAACAAATGGGACTACATCAAACTAAAAAGCTTCTGCACAGCACAGGAAACCATCAACAAAACGAAAAGACAATCTAACAATAGGGAGAAGATATTTGCAAACCATACATCTGATAAGGGGTTAATCTCTAAAATATATAAAGAACTCATGCAACTCAACAACAAAAAAACTACCAACCCAATTAAAAAATGGGCAAAAGACCTGAACAGACATTTCCTCAAAGAAGATATAAAGATGGCCAACAGACACATGAAGAGATGTTCAAAATCACTATCAGGAAAATGCAAATCAAAACTACAATGAGATATCGCCTCACGCCCGTCAGAATGGCTATAATTAACAAGACAGGAAACAAAATGTGTTGGAGAGGATGTGGAGAGAAGAAAACTCTCATACACTGCTGGTGGAAGTGCAAACTGGTGCAGCCACTATGGAAAACAGTATGGAGATTTCTCAAAAAATCAAGGATAGAACTACCATATGATCCAGCTATTCCACTGCTGGGTATTTATCCAAAGAACTTGAAAACACCAATTTGTAAAGGTACATGCACCCCTGTGTTCATTGCAGCCTTATTCACGATAGCCAAGACTTGGAAGCAGCCTAAGTGTCCATCAAGGGACGAATGGATAAAGAAGCTGTGGTATATATACACAAAGGAATACTACTCAGCCATAAGAAACGATGAAATCCAGCCATTTGTGACAACATGGCTGGACACTGAGGGTATAATGCAAAGTGAAATAAGTCAGAGGGAGAAGGTCAAATACCGCATGATCTCCTTCATTAAGTAGTAGATAATAACAACAATAAACAAACACATAGGGACAGAGATTGGATTGGTGGTTACCAGAGGGGAAGGGGGGAGGGAGGAGGGCGAAAGGGATAATTCGGCACATGTGTGTGGTGATGGGTTGTAATTAGTATTTTGGTGGTGAGCATGATGTAATCTATGCAGAAATAGAAGTATAATGTTGTACACCTGAAATTTTTACAATGTTATAAACCAATGTTACTGCAATAAACAAAAAATTTTAAAAAAAAATTAAAAAAAAAAAAAAGAGACCTCACACTGCATTGTATAAAAAAAAACAGAGGAGTTTAGGAAAGTTGTAGACAGGGTTTTTTTAGAGGCTATCTCTGACTTCTTTTCTGTGAAACTAGATTAGTCTATAATTCAGTTCTATAAATCAGCAGTCAGCAAACTTTTTCCGTAAGGGGCCAGATAGTAAAGAATTAAGGCTTTGTGGACCATATGGTCTTTGTTGCAACTAATAATTCCACTGTTGTAGAGAGAAAGCAGACATAGACAAAACAAATCAATGGGCATGACTCTATTTCAGTAAAAATTTGTTTTCAAAAAAAGACACAGGTAGAGTTGGAAAAACCCCTGTTCTAAGCTAATGAAGGGTAGGCCCGTTGGACACTTCAAGGATATCCTGAGTAGATGGCATCCAGAAGACCCTGAAGCAGATATGATCTACTTTCCCTTATTTTTTATGAATGGACTCTTTGCAGCAATAGGGAATTTAATAGGCAAGCAAACACTGGAATGGAAAACAGCCCCATGGCCGGATTTCCAACCCCTGGCTGAACATTTTGAAAAAACTTCAGAACAAAAAAAAAATAAGACACAAAATAAATTGATAGCCTTGTAGATAAAATAACCAGGTGTTCCTACCCCAGTCTTTGAACATCAGAGTAGGGAACCTCTTGATCAAGATAGTTGGAGAGAATATAAGCTAAAAGGATATTGAAAAAAACAGCTATCGTCTATTAGTCAAGAAACTGAAGGAAAAAAAAATACGAAAAATGAAGGTCCTCTGAGTGGAAAGAAAGCACTCAATTCCCCATTTTACCCTTAAACTCCCAAGGAGCACTTTTTTTCTAAATATTAAAGGACAATTTTGAAAATTTTGACTGATTCTGGCACATTTAAAATTAACCCTTTCCCACTGTCACAGCTGCTTCCTTGAAGTCAACAAATTGTTGGAGTCATGAGAATCTCCAAAAATTTCCAGCAGTCCTTATCTCTCTGTTCATCATTCACATCTTTACCTAAGGAACATTCTTTTCCCTTTGTGACAACACAAGGGCTAATTTAGTAGGAAGGAATCTAATGTGCAACTGTGCAGAGAAAATTCCCATGTTAAATCTCCACTGATGACCTCTTCCCTAAAGTCCCTGAGGAGTTCCTATTCAAAATGAGATCACAGGCAATTGGGATATTGACTTAATGATACCTTTGTTCCTAAATCATTCTGAGGATAAAAATTTCAAGGAGTTCCTGGATTCTTATTCACAAAAGTTCTACTAGTATTGGTAGAATTATTGGGATATTTTGATTCTTTCAGCCAAAAACCC
The DNA here is from genome assembly GCF_057802395.1 of Ceratotherium simum simum. Classification (NCBI taxonomy): domain Eukaryota; kingdom Metazoa; phylum Chordata; class Mammalia; order Perissodactyla; family Rhinocerotidae; genus Ceratotherium; species Ceratotherium simum. The sequence continues at coordinate 25,154,952 of NC_141926.1, forward strand.
AATGAACGTGGATATAGATTTGTTCAGGACCTCAGGTCCGTAAATGGAATATTTATTTTCTCTTTCCCTTTAGTACCAAACCCAAATACTCTTCTTTTCAGTGTTTCATGAGGCTACATGTTTTACAGTGTGTATATTCTGCCTTATTTGGTGTTCCTTAAATCAAAGTTATTTAATACTGGTTGGCCTTTTCTTGGAAAAAATTACCAATACATACCTGAACAATTATGCCCCAGTGGTTTGCTGAGGCACCCTCCTAGTTTACACAATCTGCATCAGACATTAAGGACCAAGAGGATTTAATGTAGGTCAAAAAATTACTGTATTGATCAGAAGGTATTTGTTTTTAGTCCATGGCCATATCACCCTGAAAGTACCTGATCTCATCTGTTTTTATTTTAAATTAGATATATTGTCAAAACTACTTCCTTCCTTTGTGACTTAGAGAAAAATGTGGTTGATTTTTTTCGCCAGTTGCTCCCGATTGAGGACGTAGACTGGTACATTACTGAGCATGATATTTATTGGGAAGGATCTGTGTTATTGTAGAAGACCTTGCTCACAGGAAATTGAGAGTTCACACAATGTGGGAAGGGAATGCAAGCCTGAATTTTTCTCCCCACGTCATGAAAGGAAACACTGCAGTAGAGCATGAGAGGAGTGTGGGATTAGATTGTGGGTTCTAGCTTGTGGAAGATGCCTTGCAGTCTAGGGAATTGTTACATCTGATACACAGAAACCAGACTCATTCTGAGGTAGCAGGGATAGGGGAGAGTGGAGTTTGATTTTACCTGAGAAAATGGACATTCCTTTCACCAAAGATTCAAGATTTCAGAGGGAGGAAGGTAGCAGACCTTGGGCTGAAGGAGAAAGGGATTTTCTCCTGTCCCTGAAGATAAAAGGCAGGTGGGCTCAGACCATGTTGCTTTGTGGGGATCAATGGGTCCTTCACAACGTGGAGTTCAGCAAGGGGTTCTGATATCAGTTATGAGTCGATAGTTCTAAAAATAACTACTTTTTATTCCCTTAAGATGACAATTTATCATTTATTCCTAATTTTTTTTGGCTGTTTGTTCTTCTGTTTTTAAATTACAATCCAGTGCTGGCTGAGTTTTCAGGAATTAAGAGATGGAAAGAGGTAGTTTATATCCAGCCTTGGAGAAAAGCATCATGGAGGTAAATGGTGCAGACTTGAGAATTTAAAACATAACAAAAAGTGATCAGTAGAAGATAAGAATAGCTCTAGTGTGGAGTACACTGAAGCTCAGCTGATGTGAATCAATAAGGATAATATGTGAAATAGACAAGCATCCTTTCTAGAATCGAAGAAATCACTGGAGAAGGTAATGGGAGAAGACTGGACCTTGTGAAAATGGATAGATGTTTGCCACTAGGTTGTTTCTCATATATGCAAACTTTTTTTTTTTTAAATGGAGCCTGATTTTTTTTTTTTTTTTTTCAGGGAAGGATCCGCCCTGAGCTAACATCTGTTGCCAATCTTCCTCTTTTTTTTTCAATTCTCCCCAAAGCCGCAGTACATGGTTGTATATCCTAGTTGTAAGTCCTTCCAGCTCTTCTATGTGAGCCACTGCCATAGCATGGCAACTGACAGATAGGTGGTATAGTTCTATGACTGGGAAATGAACCCAGGCTGCTGAAGAGGTGACAGCACTGAACTTTAACCACTAGGCCATTAGGTCTGGCTCTGTGCAAATTTTATATACATGACTTATTATAAGTGGAAGAAATGTAAACTGGTAATTCAGAAATATTTATGAGACATCAATGAGAATTTAGCTTTAATGACAAAATTAAGAAACTGGTTTTCATTTGAACAGAACTTATCCCTCTTCTCTCCCATCAGTGTAGATGATAAGATAAACGTTGAATGGCTCTGAATGGCATAATTGCAGGTTTAATTTTGTAATTTTCAGATAGTTTTGAATTACATCAAGTGTTTAGTGGCACACTGAATAATATACCCTGTCTCATTCTTTGGATATGTCAGATGTATTTTATGAAGATATTATAGCATAATTACATATTTTATAATGTGTTTCCACTCTGTTTATGCATGAAATATAAATAGGTCTACACATTGAAGCATTTACAATTCAAATATTTAAGCATAACTATATAAATATACAAAGCAGAATTCAAAGAAAGATTAGAACTTTATGGAAGAAAATTATTTAAACAGAAATTTACTGTGAAATATCATTCAAGTGAACTGTCATAGTGAACTTCAATGATGATGTATGTTTTTTGGTTTATTAGAATTGTGTTGCAGTTTTCACTATAATTAAGAAATTTCTTTTTGTATGAAGCATTACATTCTAATTATATTTTTATATTACATTTCTTAGGTGATTGATTTGACTTATATTTCAGCATATAATTTTTAGAATAAGTTAAAGGCCTTCTTCATGGCAGTTAAATATTTGACTGAAGAAAAGTAACCTGTGCTGTAATCAAAACGCTTTTACCTGTTTTTTTCAATTATATTTTCATCTTGCAAGTTTGCTTTTACTTTTCTTTTAAAACTTCTATTTCACTTGAATTACTATATCATTAAAGGTCCTATAATTTTATAACATTAAGTCATTCTTACTTGTGGTTTTCTCTTACTCCTAGGATATAGTTCTGTGTGTTCAAACTAAAAGCCTGGGATATGTAACAGGGCCTTCCTCCTAGGTAGTACCTAAAATCCAATATTTTTACCCCAACTCTTTCAGTTGGCTAAAATCTCTGCTCTTTCTTGTTTTCTCAGCTGCCCCTCTTGAGTAGAGAAATAACTTGAGGATAAAAACGGTGCCAAATATTGAGCTCAACTCTCTGGAACATTCTCTTCCCTTTGGAATCTTAGTCCTATGATTCTTTGATTCCTTGAAAATTCTCCAATGTCGTCAAAGAGATTTTTGTTTTTAATATTTTAACAAGCATTTTTAATAGTTCTCAATGGACTGCTTAACCTGAAACAAACATTGTGGGAAGCTGCTTATAAAATATCTCCCAGGGGCCGGCCTGGTGGCCTAGTGATTAAGTTCGCATGTTCCACTTCTGCAACACAGGGTTCGCGGTTTGGATCCTGGGCGCAGACCTATGCACGGCTCATCAAACCATGCTGAGGCGGCATCCCACAAAGGGCAACTAGAAGGATGTACAACTATGACATACCACTATCTACTGGGGCTTTGGGGAGAAAAAAAAGGAGGAAGATTGGCAACAGATTTTAGCTCAGGGCCAATCTTCCTCAAAAAAAAAAAAATCTCCCAATGATTTACAACTTATGGTATTCTCTTCTTTGAGTTAATATCCTCACTTTGTGGGTGGGTTGCTCCAAACAAATAGAATACATAAAAAGGACAGGATGTAACTTCTGAGGTTAGGTTATAAAAGACTGTGACTTCTCTCACACTGGTACACTTTCTCTCTTGCTGGCACTCTCTCTTACACTCTTTATGCTTGGCCACTCTGGTGAAGCAAGTTGCCATGTTGGGGAGGCACAGGTGGTAGGGAATTGAAGATGGACTCCAGCAAACAGCCAGTAAGGAACTGAGGACCTTGGTCCAACAATCCATGAGGAATTGAATCTTGCCAAAACCATGTCAGCAAGCTTGGACATGGATCCATCCCCAGCCAAGGACTGAGAAGACAACAACTCTGGCCAATACCTTGATTTCAGCCTGTGAGAAACCCTGAAACAAAGGACCCAGATCAGCCATACCCAATTTCTTGACGTAACAGGAATTGTGAGAACACGCATATGTAATATTTTTAAGCTATTAAACTGTGGAGTAATTTGTTATGCAACAATGGATAAGTAATATACTGATACATAATTTTTGGAAGGGAAACTCAGAGAATTCCAAATTTTAAAACCTCTCCTAATTAGTTAAATCTTCTCCAATAGTCCCCTCTCGCCATGTTTGAGTTTTTCTGCACTTGAGGATGTTTGCTTGTTATTTAATTATTTAAACATTAATTGAGAATAATATTCTTGTTTCATGTTTGGTTTTTTTCCTCCCTCAGAATTTTGTGGACATTGTTCTGTTATCTTGGGACTTTGAAAGCTGCTAATAAGAAATCTGAGGCCATGCTTATTTCTGCCTCTATGAACCATCAACCCACATAAAATCTTCCTTTCTTGATCTGCATTATTAAAAACTTCATATTTGAGCTCTACATGACAAGTCTTGCTGTTGAAAGTTCTCTATCATCTATCTATCTATCTATCTAAAATCTATGGTCTATCTATCTACCATGTATATAAATGTTGAATGTTATTTTGAGCTACACCTGCAGTTCTTATCATTCCAGGAAATTTCATATGTTAAACCTTAGGATACTTTTCTATTTGTTGAGTTCTTCCCACTTTTATTTTTCCTTTAAATTTATTGAGATTATCTTAAGACTTTCATTCTCACTTATTTAACTTCATGTAGTGATAGTGTTTGGGTTCTCAATTTGTTTTCTAAAATTACCAATATCTCTTTCATGTCAATCAATTGTTTATTATCTAATCTTCGACTTTTATTTAATTGAATTTTTGTTTAATTTAAAATGTTTCCAGGTTTAATGCATTTACAAAGAACTTTATTATCTTCCTTTTCCCCCTAGACTAGATTCTTTACATTCTTTTTATATGTAGGGTGATCTTTAAATTTCATATTTGCTCTGTATTTTTAAAACCTTTATTATGCTTGACATCATCAAATTTTACCAGATTCTCTATTATTATTCAATTAATTTTCCTTTATCCGCATTCCACCGTATATAATGCAATTTGATTCTTTTAGTTACAGTTTGATATTTCTATTCACTTTTCTGTAGCCTGAGGGTGGTGAGTAACTCAAATAAATTTGTGTCAATCTTTATTTTGTGTCTGTTCTTTCTCTAGTCATTTGTTAAATTCCCTGCACAAAACATTTTTTTCCAGACACTAGAAAGTGATTTGAATCCCTTTTCTCTGGCTTCAGATTTTTCCAATCTATATGAAGCCCTGTTGTTGTTGCTCTTTTCACAGAGTCCATGCCAAATATTTAGTTGCACTGCCTGTCTCTTTACAGCAGTTGCCTCTTCTCCCCAATTATCAAGATAGGAATAAGAAATAAAAAAATGCTCCCAGATGTTAGCAATAGATTTGAGGATAGTAATGAATACTTGGAAGATTTTCAACTCAGCACTAGATCATGACATTTTAGTGTCATGCATGTTAGCAGTCTTTTGTTACAGACATTGAGGATTTCTTTCTTTTTTGTCCTCTTACCATAGCTTTTTACTTTATCCACATTAAACTTGTTGGTTTGCAGTTGGTCATTTTTTCTTTTCACTTTATTTTGTCTCATTCATGAGACTGTAACTGGAAATCCATGTATCATTTTTGAGATTAAGAAAAGAATGAAACTAAAAACACAACTAACCACAATACCTATGATAACTAATAAATAGGGATAAACTGCCTATTTTTAATGAATAGGTATAAAAGGAAGATTTATAGTTCTTATTATTGAGTTTTCCTATCTATCCTAAGGATAGAGGTTTTACAAAAAAACTAAAAATAAATGTATTTTTTCTAAATTATTGAGCATTCCATGTGGTAGACTCTAGATTTAAATGTCAATCACAATTCATAGGAACTCTGGAATCTAAAATCAGTGCATATAAATTAAAATTTTCCAATTTCTCTTATTATTATTAAAGTATGCATACACAATGCATATAAAAATAATTAATCCGACATAAAAACTGTCATTCCAAAACATAACTGTACAATTTCTTCTATTAAAGTTTGATGATTGATTACTATAATTAGATGAGTGTTTGACAAAAGCTACTTGAACAAATTATAGAAGAAAAGAAAATTATAACTCAGAAGTAATTTGAAAGGAAATTAAAACAAAATGAAAACCACTTTTTAATTGAAATTTTATAATTGATTGAGTTATCTCATTTGGCAACATTGGATCCTTTCTCATTAATTAGAAAAGCTCAAACATCCAATAGAAAGAGCCAATGACACTTCAAACAGTTAATAACAGTGACTTATTCAGATAGCAACTTGTAGAAGGTATTTCTAGGTCAAAAGACATTCATCAATGTCCCATTGTTCATTTTCAGGACAAAATGAAAAATAAAAGTCCACAATCATAATCCAATATCTTCTAAATACTCATAGAGAGATGAAATGATATATTTGTTTGGGAATGCAATATATTTGCATTTTAATTATTTAAAATTGAAATTATAAGTGTGCTACAGATGTTCTCTCAATTAGAATATTCAATTAATAGAACACATTAGTCAAGAGTTGTAGATAAACTGAATTGGGAGCAGTTGGAGTTTGAGCCCCACAACCTATGGATTTTATAGCTGTAGTATCAAGCTGATTCTCTGGCAAATGTAGTAGATATTTAGCAAATGTTTCACAATGAATACTAGTTAATGACTTAATTCTAAAGAACAAAACTAAGAAATTTAGTAGTAATAACTGTGGCAGCCATGTAATAAACACTTATTATGTTCTGAATTCTCAGTGAAGGGCAATGAATATAAATATCCATATCTATCTAGTCTATCATCTATGGTTTACATTCTTTCAACAACCCTGAAAGAGGCTTTCACAATCTATATTTTTTTTGTGAGGAAGATCGGCCCTGAGCTAACATCTGCCAATCCTCCTCTTTTTTTTGCTGAGGAAGACTGGCCCTGGGCTAACATCCATGCCCATCTTCCTCTACTTTATATGAGATGCAGCCACTGCATGGCTTGACAAGCAGTGTGTCAGTGTGCGCCAGGGATCCGAACCGGCGAACCCCCGGCCGTTGCAGGGGAGCACGGGCACTTAACAACTTGCGCCACCAGGCCAGCCCCATACAATCCATATTTTTTAAATAAGGAAACTGAGACTCCAGGACGTTAAGTAACTCACACATAATCACATATTTGTGCACTTCAGAATCAGAACTCTAACTCAGATCTATTTGTCCTCAAAGTATATGTTGTTTTTGCGTACAATGTTGTATATATTTCCATTTGCCATTTTATGTTTCCTGGAATTATTAGTTGAGCTTATTTATTCTTAATGCTTCCACTTGTTAGCCAACGTTGCAGTTATTTTTAATTTTTAAGATGTGTACTCTCTAAAAATCATGAAAAACGAGAAATCCAATTTCTGATGGAGTTTGATATGCACACACTCACACACATATGTATGTATATATACATGGTGTAGAGTAACTGAGTAAACATTCTTTCTAATTCTAGACACTGGGTTTCATAATTATCACTAGTTAGATTGGAATGTGGATATAAAGTGAAATTCAATTCTGTGGTTCCAATCTCAAATGCTTAATATTACTACAACATGCCATATTGAAAATGCTGCTATCTGGATTTTAGGCAATTCATCTTGCTGGTATTCAACATGAACTTGCTTGTTGCTGAATAAATGCTTAGCTAAAGAAAAAACAAAAAACCAAAACTTCTCACATTAACAAAAATCTCCATGCTGGCCTTCAAACTTCTTGATTAGATTCTTGAATATCCTAAAAGGAACAAAGGCTAACATGTTGATTTATACATATATATTTATGTATACTATATATATATTTACACATATATGCACACACATACACATTTGGTGTTTTTTAAAAAAGTCTATGTGTTTATTTTCCTTTAAAATGTAAGGTCTATTGAGTACTCGTAAACATAATAATGAGTTTGGTGGAGCACCACATCTCAAATTACATTTTCAGGAAATCATGGCTGAAAGCAAATTAAACCCGAGAGCAGCATGCTTGTATCATACAAAGAAACAGAACATTATTTTTTATATGACACATATATTTAATTCCCCAAAATTTAGAAAATTAATAAAGAAAATATCAAAAATTAATTTTTCTTTCATTTATAAAATATTTATTGAACACATACAATATATATGCACTATGCTAAGTGCTGTATATCTTGCAAGTTGCTGTATATCTTGCTAAGTGCTGTATATTCTTGCAAGTTGAATTAAAGAAAATTTATGTGCAGTAGAATTGATAATACAAGTTCCAATTAAAAAATATCATTTACAAGAAGTCTTTGTGTCTACTTGGTCATGATGAAATTGACCTGCCTTTTAGAAACATTCCCAGATCTAATAATTTGCTATTTCCATGTAATGCCAGTTGAAAACTTTCCACTGTAACTCTTATTCACATAAGTCATCCATCTTTTGTAAATAGGGAAAGTGGAGGCTGACAATGAAAACAAATGTCTTTCCTGGTTAACAGACTTATCAAGTTAGAAAGACTGGCAACATATTTTTGTACAAGAAAACACAATGTCTATAACACAATTGTATATATGCATAAAACTAACAGCAAAACTACATTTACATTTGTTACGAAAGATCTATGAAGAAAATATCTACTTCACCACCTTTTCAAATGTAGCCTGACCCTCCAAACTCCTACCATTTAAAACATTTTTCTTTCTTAAAGGAACAGAGAATGTTAAAAATAGGGTAACCGTTGGGTAAATTAGTAGGCCAGAACTCCCTGCCTCCTTCTGGTAAGGTGTTGGTGTCGTGTTTGCACTAAGAGATAATATTTATGTATACACAACACTGTCAAGGATTCCTGAAATGCTTTAATTTTCATCATGTGGGATTTTCCTGAGGACAGTCACTTTCCTTTGGTTTGCCATCCATCTGTAGATACATTCAAACTAGTGTAGTGTTATTTTCTTTCTTTTACTTACAAAATATTACATTATTTCTTATCTATATCTATAGTTGTTTCTGGAACATTCATGAAATTTTGACATAATAAAACAAACAAACATAAATTTTAGAAAACTTTTCCAAGAATGGATATAAAAGATGTTTGTTTTAAGGTTACAAGTACTTCCGAGCAAGTAGATGAAATAATAATAGATCTAACTTGCAGCTTTCCATCGATCTGGTTTTTTTGGTGGATAACGGCTCCAATATTAGATTATAAATTTTGAGGCACTTTGAAACAAAGGTTAAATCTCAGTATAATAAATACCTTTAAAATACAGATCACTGAATAATTAAATATTTCTAGTCATCCATATTTCAGGTGATAAAACAATACTTGATAAAATTTTAATATTTGAATGGGATGTGAATTGCATTTCATTGACTTAGCCCTGTGTTAATGTCCTTTCTGAATATGACTTGCTTAGTGCTGTCAACCTCCTGGCCTACTGATGGTGACTGCTCTTTGAACGAGTTGATATATATGTGGACGTGATGCTTCTTGCACTTTACCTGGAGCCTCTGTTTTGCTAAGATATTTTGTCTTATTGTGGTCAAAATCAGATTGTAATTCTTGGAATACAGGGCTGATAATACATCATGTAGCCTAAAATAGACTAACCAAACTGTTTTTCTGAAGTAAGAGCAGTGATCATCTTTGATACCTTCAGATTACTTTATGCCATTTATTAATTAATTTTTTTTTTTTTTTTTGCTTGAGGAAGGCTGGCCATGAGCTAACATCTGTGCCAATCTTCCTCCACTTTATATGTGGGTCACTGCCACAGGGTGGCTGAAGAGTGGTGTAGATCCACACCCAGGATCTGAACCTGCAAACCTGGGCCGCAGAAATGGAACATGCCAAACAACCACTACAACATGGGGCCAGCCCCTATTAGTTAAAATTTTTGACAATAACCTTTGAAGTCCAAGGAAAATGGATACAAATAAAACAAATTTGTTAGTACCCTTTCGCATAATGAACACTTTCCTTTTACAGAAGGATTTGTTAGAAATTGTTAAATAATAGAATGTCAAATAGTTAGGGATCTCATATTTTCTAGTACTTCTTTATCTGAATTTCCATCTAAGATAATGACTGAAGTACAAATCAAATGCAAGCATCTTGACACTAACTCTATACATTTTGCATTACCACATATCTTAAAAAGTATCATAAAATAATTACACACAAAATAATTACAAGTATAAAATGATTATATACAATTTCTTAGAAAAATGTATTTTGAGTAAATTAAGTAACATTTACCAAATATTTTCTTTGTGTTTTGCAAGTAAAACAAGAACAGCAAAGGAAATGATATCTTTTTCCCATTTCCCACAAATTTTCTTTTCAGAATAACTAAATGCACCTGCTTGGGCACTGTCCAAAGAACTACGAGGTGGGGCTGAATCTCATAGGAAATAAATGAGAAAAGAGTAAAGGAGGCAATTTAGCGGATGGGACAGAAAAGTGTACATAGCATTCCAAAGCAGTTTTTTACTCTCTTTGAAAAACTGGAAGGAAATAAAGCCTTCCACCAAAGAACTAAAATATTTGTTCCCCATATTTCGCGCCACATCAAACCCTGATTTCATTCATCATTCTCTTTGTCCATCAGTCCTCAGCCAGCTGCTGCTTCTACTCAGAAGCAGAATTCTAGTTCTGTAACTTGCAGATATCCAGCCAGCTCTATAACGTAATATTTTCAGCAGCACATGGATGTCAACTCTCACTTTGTTCTTTCCCCTTTTACGATCAGGACAGCTCAGATGCTGACTTGACCAGCAGAAACGCATACACCATGTGTTTAGTCCTGATAATGACTATCAACGTTTAATTATGTTTTAAATTCATAATGGAAAGAAATTATTAATGAATTGTGATGAACATGGTATGTGAAATCTGTAACAACTTGGTGCTGACGATGTTGTTGAATTTTAGGACAAAGTTACCAGACTGAAAATCAGTCATGCACGCCCAGAAAATTTACTCATCTCTTTGCCCAACACAAAAGAAGTTAGTCATTTTTTAACATTTGCATGTGATTCTCTGCTCTGCCCCCGATTAGCTTCCTGGCCTTGGGCAAGTCACTCATCTTCTCTAGAAACTCAGTTTTCTCTGCTTAAAAAATTAACAGGAAAGGATTAGATCTCCAAAGTTTCTTCCAGGTTTGTTATCCTGTTTCTATGACTGGATAAAGACATCTTTTGGAAGCATGCTATAAAATAGACATAAAATTGACATACTTTATACACGTCAATATTAGACATGAATGTGTTTGCTTTCCTACTGATGTTAACTGTTCATAAGCCAAGTTTGTATAAGTGATAATTCTAAGGGTTACAGAGAATAGTCATGGGGAGATTTATGCATGGCACAATGTGTGATAAAATATCTCTTTTTATTATTGACAGATATGTTGTCAATAAAGAACAATGAGGAAATTTGCTCTGTCTTTACTGTTTCTTCAAATCTTCATTTTAATTAAAAAATACTTGACCTCAAAAAATTATCTTATCTTATTGCCGCTAATTAAGTGTTTTAAGATCTGATTTATCTCTGATATCAAAGAGTGGAAAATTTAATACTCCACAGATACTGTAATTTAATTTTTCATGGTATAATGAAATTAATAAAATCAAGTATCACCACTCCATGATGATTCCTTTTTTAAAAACATATTTTTAAAGAGTTGATTTATTTGTGTTTTTCAAATATTTTATGCATTTGTTAGAAACTGATTAAATATATAAAATGCTATCTTCTTAAATTAGCAATATCACAATTATTTTAATGATGGTTGGCTCTAATAAAATTATCCATTCTAAATTTTTAATACAAACATTGATAAAACACAGTCATTCAATCAACAAATGCTTACTGAGCACCTATAAGACCATATACTAAGAAAAAAAATTACTTTCATAATAAGCAAAGTATTCAAAAGTAATATATAATGATTTTATTTTCAAAGGCCTGAGATAATAAAAAGAAGCATGATAAAATTCTAGAGTCAAAATTTTGATTTAAATACAAAAGTCATTCATTCACTAATTCATGAATTTGTGCATTTTTATTCATGATTTGTATACCCACTTTTATTGGTTCCCTAGTTCTTGTTCTTTTTAAATATGCGTGTCATATCAATCTGAGAAGCTGGGTAAATCCCACCATATCCTTTCTGTTATCATGGATTTTGGCCATCATTTAACATAAAAATAGTGCTGATCACTTTTGCCATAAATTTTTGGTACTTCTCAATCCTCACTGTTAGAGACCATTTAAGTCAACTTTTGTTAATGTATTATTACACATTCACATCAACTTTTCTAAATATTTTCTAAATATCTCACACATGTTCTCCCATCCACTTCGCTAATTTATATCAGTTCACTTTATGCCATGCTTCACCGATGTGAATTCTTTAATATGATTCTAAGAATTTAACTTCATTCTTCCAACAGATTTGAAAGATATATCATTACCAAGAGAATATTTGAAACTCTCGTGACTTCCAGACTTTCATAACACAGCCTTATCCTCATTCTTTCTGTAGTCCTCTATTGCATCATATGTCCCAAATGTTCTCCCACTTAAGAAGGATTTGTACTTTTGTTGGATGCAGTCTTCTATATATGTTCATTATGTCAAATTGGTTGGTAGTGTTATTCAAATCTTCCATATCTTTACCTACTTTATGTTGATCAATTCATTGCAGAAAAGGAGTGTTAAAGTCTGTCAATTTTGCTTTATGTATTTGGGAGCTTTGTTACTGGGCACATACATATATAGTTTTTTTGTATTCTCTTGATCAATTTATCTTTTTGCATCATGAAATGCCCTTTTTTATCTCTAGTAATTTTTTTGTTTTGAGATCTATTTTCTCTAAAATTAGTGTGGCCATATCAGTATTCTTACACATAGTTTTTGCATATAAATATTTTATTCTCAACCTGTTTGTGTCTTGAGGAGTCAATTGTGATTTTTCCTTCTTTTTTCTATAAATAATACAAACAGCCTTACTTTCTTATCAAGTCTGGCAAGTCTGCCTTTTAATTGGAGTTTTTAGTTTATTCACATTCAGTGTAGCTATTGATTTAAGTTCACTTCTTGTTATTTGATTTCTAGGTATCCCATTTGCTCTTTATTTCCTCATTACTTCTCTCTTGCCTTTTTAAGTTAAATCAAATATTGTTTATTATTCTATTTTATCTCCTCTAATTACTTTTAAAGTTCAGCCTTTTGGCATTATTTCTTTGATGATTCTTTTAGGGATTTTAATATGCCTGTGTAATATATTGGGTCTATGTTCAAAGGAATTCTACTACTTCATGATTATTTTAAGACATTTATGACAATCTATCACTTATTGCCTTTCTATCTTTTGTGTTCTTATTTTTATATTTTTTTACTTCTACAAATGCTATAAAATGCACATTTATTTGCTTTCAACAACTAATAGTCTTTAAGGAAACTTAATTATCTATATAGATCAGGGTTTCTCAACATCTGCACTATGGATATTTTGGGCTAGATGATTCTTTGTTGGGGGGAAGAGCTATCCTATACATTGTAGGATGGTTAGCATCACCACTAGTCTCTACTCACTCGGTGTCAGTAGCACTCATCTTCCCTGCCCCAGCTGTGACAATAAAAAATGTTTCCACACATTGTCAAATGTCCTCTATGGGGAGGCAGACAAAATTGCCCTTATCCTTGGTTGGAAACCACTGATAAGGAATATAGATCACTTATATTTGCTAAGTTATTTACTCTTTCTGGTGTTTATTCTTGGGTTTCTATCTGATATTTTTTTTAGCCTATGCAACTTTGTTAAATCAGTTCTTATGCCATTTACTGGAGATGACATCATTCAGTTTTTTATCTCTGAAAATGTCTTTACCTATAGGTTGTATATTCTAGATTGACAGTTCTTTCTTGTCACTAACAAGAAAATTGGGCATAAAATGTCATATAAGCACATAGCACATTCCTTATCACCAATGGAGCAGTGTTTTGTTAAAAATTGGAATATGCAAATAAAACATCTGCTACTTAGAAGAGGAAAATGGCTTAAAAGGATGCCTGAAAGAATCAGTATGTATCAGATTGTACATGAGAGATGCTCTAGGGGGACTTTACTGGAGCTGTTACTAAAATTGTGAGGTGGGAATGATAGAGTGGGATATGATAAAACACATATCCACATCTTTCTTGTCTCACTATTTTTTTTCTTTCCTTTCCCTCTATCTGGTTGTTACAGGGCAAGAGCTTTACTTTCTTGTGCTAGTGGCAGAGGCATCACTTTATATAACATTATAACTACATCATTAAATTTGACTGCGTGCATTACAAATAGAACCTTGGAAGTGAATCTAACCTTACCCCATATTGCTAAAGTAAGGCTAATCTGGAAGGGGCTCCATTAGCAAGTGTCAGGAATATTCTTGTAATTTTTACCTATCAAATTTTATGACATCACCCTGAAAACTGGGTGAAGGAAAAAGTCTTGGTGTGAGCAATGTTACTGCCTGCTGAATGTATCTGAACCAAGTACCTCACTGAGGGAAGAAAGATACAGATTAAAATAATTAGAATGTGAAATAGAAGGAATATGATGGAAAATGGAAAGAGGACACACAAGTGGATCATGATGCCAGGGAAACAAGTAGTAGCTCTTACTCACAAGAGTATCTAAAAGAAAAATATCAATACTCATGCATTTATCTAAGACACAGAACCAACAAACAGCTGATGCTGGAAGGGGCTACCTGACCTATCTTGTCTGGGGAAGGGAAATTAGACTCTTGCTCATGTTAGGCTCTACCTAAAGACTACATCTGGATAATCTGGAGAATAGCTATGAAACAGCTCCCCTTTATGACTTAACGTGCTGGAGCTATCATTTTGTTCATGATTAATAATTTTTATTTATTACCTTTGAATCTCACAGGATGGATGTTACTGAACAGATGGAGATATAGCTGTGAATAAAGGTGTTCCAATGCTAATACAGTTACCTAGGTGTGATGGGAAGCAGATTGCTGTCTTCTGCCCAATACATTAAAGATTGCTTTGCTCTTTTGGCTATGACAAGTGGGAATGTGGATGCACTAAGGGGCAGGGAACTGGAGTAGGCTTGAGGAGTTTGGGCAGGGTGGTACTGAGGGGTCAAATATCCTTTGGGGTTTGGAAGGTGCTACTTCTTTGAAGTCTTGTGACACTCTAAGACTGAGCTGTATTTGGAGGTAGAATATACCAGTTGATATTTCATTGGACAAACCATACCTTGGGGAGCAAAAAATGTACTCAAATTGCACTCAAGAATGTAAGTGGCAACCTAAGCTGGCAGAAGTTTTAAGTTCTGGCTTAATCAGCAGCGACTCCACTAGGTTCTACATAACTTGGGTAGATTGCTGAATTTATCCAATTGAAGTCTTTTTAATAAATTTTGTAATCCAAGTCGCTTTGGGTTTTCCTAATCATGCAAATGGGAACATTGATAGACAAGTTTTGTTGGTGGATATGGTCTCCTTCTCCAAAAGGACAATTTTGGTATCATTTCCCCACTGGTGTCAAAGTGGATAAGACATTTTAATATTATTGTTTTATTTTAGAAAGATAATTTTTTCTAAAGCAATTCTCTTATTCTAAACCAATAAACCACAATAAAGAGGAATGAAATCCTTGAGGAAATGCATTAGATTCATGCTTAAAACACATTTAAAACACTCAACCTATAGAAAAGTAACTATAAGAAACAATCTACATTCTCATTCCTGTCTTCAAGTCCTAGATGAGAATGCAAAGGAATGGCAATTCGATTATGGAGATCATTTTTAAATAGGAAAATTAACTATAAAGAGCAAAAGACGGCTTTATGAGCTGTCAGCTTTATTTTATTGGTGGAATGTGAAAGTGCCTTGGTGCCTTCAGAATACTGAGGTTAAGTCACTGGATATTCATAGGCACTGATTGGAGGAAACTGCCCTGGGCTAATTGCCGTGTTAAAGCTAACAGAGTTTTATACTAAGTGCCTGGTGAAGCTTGTTTAAGTAATGGATTTTCCTTTAGACCTGGAGAAATCCCAAGATACTTTTACCTACTAGAAGGAAGGGTGACAAAAGAATGGGAAAAGAGAGACTAGGATTGTAAAATTCATGATTAAGAAAAGAAGTAAAAGCTTCTATAAGTGGAGGCAGCCTGAACTGTTACTTTGGTTTCCCCTGTCAATAACCTAGACCGGCTTCATCTATATTGTAAAAGCCTAGTTGCATCTGTGATTTTTTATTCTAATACCATGTGACACTGTGTATTTTATAACTATGTTCTACTCAAAATGGTATTTTTTATTTTATAAAGTTACCTAATAGTTTTCTTTGAAAACATTACCACTTTTTTCTAAACAATTTAAGGCTCTACTTTTACTCTGCATATTAAAGCAATCATTTAACCATAATATTAGACACATTTAAATATTCCAAATGATTGTTTATAAAGTATATTGTAATTATACAAGCTATATTAATTTCTTGTACATGTAAATTGAAATGTGTCTATCTAGATTAATAAATATTTTCTTTAATTATCCGATTAATGCATTTTGAACTACTTTCCTATTAATTATGGTCTAAGTGTTTGACCTCATATTTTACTTAAAACTTCTTGTTATATAAATGAAAAAGTCGTGCATGTTTATTGAGGATAGGTTGACAACCCAGATGGTAGAAGATATGTGTAATACATATATATTCAACAAATGAGTCACATCTCAAGTATATATAAAAAACTTCAAATCCATAAGAGAAAGATAGAGCAAGATACCTTCCCTGAAAAAGGCAAAATATTTGAACAGGCACTTCAGAAAATAGAATATCAGAATGGTGAATGAAATACGAAAATATATCCAATGTAATCATTATGAAAATAGAAACTAAAACTGCAAGGATATACCACCATTACACATCCACAAAATGGCTACAAAGAAGAAGACAGATACCACTAAATCTTGACAAGAATATGGATCAATGGACCCTAATTTGTATTTGTACACTACTTTTGGAAATTATTTGGCAGTATCTACCAAAGCTGTGTATGTGCATAACACATGATCTCGCATTCCCTCTTCTAGGTATTAACTCAACAGAAATGCATATACATGCTCACTAAAAAACAAGTTAATAGAGTCATTATTCTAGGCCCAAACTGGAGCTTACCCAAACACCCATCAGCAGTAGAAAGAACAAATCAGATGTGACATATTCACACAATGCAGTTCTACACAGCAATGAGAAAGAACTATCAGCAGCTAATGACAATAATATGTATGAATCTAACAAACGTAACAATGAGTAAAAGAAACTAGATACAAGAGAGTTTATACCACATGATTCCATTTATGGTAGTCCCCCCTTATGCGTGGTTTCAGTTACCTGCTGTCAACCACGATCCAAAAATATTAAATGGAAAATTCCAGAAATAGACAATTCATAATTTTTAAATTTCATGCCGTTCTGAGTAGCATGATGAAATCTCACTCCATCCCACTCTGTCTCGCCTGGGACATGAATCATCTCCTTGTCCAGAGTATCCACGCTGTATACACTACCTACCCCATCAGTCACTTAGTAGCCGCCCCAGTTAGCAGATTGACTGTCGCGGTATGGCATGCAGGGCTTGTGTTCAAGTAACCCTTATTTTACTTAATGATGGCCCCAAAGTGCAAGAGTAGTGATGCTGGCAATTCAGATATGCCAAAGAGAAGCCGTAAAGTGCTTCCTTCAAGTGAAAAGGTGACAGTTCTCGACTTAATAAGGAAAGAAAAAAATCATGTGCTGAGGTTGCTAAGATCTATAGTAACTTTTATTATAGTATACTGTTATAATTATTCTATTTTATTATTAATTATTGTTGCTAATCTCTTACTGTGCCTAATTTATAAATTAAACTTTATCATAGGTATGTATGTATAGGAGAAAACATAGTATATATAGGGTTCGGTACTATCCGTGGTTTCAGCCGTCCACTGAGGGTCTTAAAACATATCTCCCACAGAAAAGGGGGAACCACTGTATATAAAATCCAAATATGGGCAATATTAATTTACGGCATCAGAAGTTGGGGTAGAGATTGCCTTTGGGTGGGGTAGAGAACAGAAGCATTCTCCAGGGGTGCTTTGGGGACACTGGTTCTGGTGGCTTTGTGAAATTGAGCTGGGCTGAACTCTGTTTCTCAGAATTCCCTTCTCTCTGTGTTTCTGGTTATGGTGGACCACAAAAGGTATGTAGAGTCAGAAGGGAAGCAGCAGTTCTTTTGTTTTTTTACTCTCAGAAATTCAGGCAGGCGTTTTTGCATCTCACCCGTCTTATAGCTTATCTGTTGACTCAGCCGATTGCTGTGGGGCAGCAGCTGGGCCTGCAATTGCTCCACCCTCCCCTGTGTTCCTCTCCAGCTTCCCAACCCCTGAGCTAGCTTCCGAGAGGAAGGGGGTCAGCTTCCTCTGCAAGACGTCCGCAGCAGGAAGGTGGGAGACAGCGAGAATTAACATTGATCCTTGGGCACGGTTGTGGGTTCCAGCCCGCCATAGCTCTCTCCCACTTCGTATCCATCTTCTCTTCCTGACCACCTGCCCTGTGGACTTAAGCACATCAGACAGGAAGACAAGAGCCTTACAGAGACTGTTTAATCAGCTCCTACTATTGGGAAAGGTCAGTTCCCTATAGTGAATCACAATATGTCTGACTGATTGCCGTCACACGCACTGGTCAAGTTTGTTTCTTGATCAGTGAATTTGTTATGCGGGTGTGTTCAGTTTTTGAAAATACATCTAGTTATACATTTATGATTTGTATACTTTTCTCTATATACCATATAATTTAATAATGAATTATTTGAAAGTTCCGAACACTTATTCAGGACAAAGTGCCAGCCTTCATAATTATTCACTTGTATGAGACTAAGAAAATTGGAAAAGTATGCCTGAAAAATTATTGTCATCAAATATGTTTTAATTAATCATGAGCATTACATAAGGATCTTTATACTGAAAAAAACGTTTTATCTCTATTTCTTATCTATCTATCTATCTATCTGCATAGTCTTTATAGTTACATGCACATTCATTGTGTTAAGTTGCTGAAATCATTGTAAGTTGTATACATCTATTGTAACTTAATGTTTATTTTCAGAATTAATATTTACAATATATCAGATGGAATTGGTTTGCAATTATTAAATACACCATTAAAACAACTTCTTAGAGGGGCCAGCCCGGTAGTGCAAGCAGTTAAGTGCGTGCGCTCCACTGGGGCAGCCTGGGGTCCGCCGGTTCGGATCCCGGGCGCCACCGACGCACCGCTTGTCAAGCCATGCTGTGGCGGCATGCCATATAAAGTGGAGGAAGATGGGCACGGATGTCAGCCCAGGGCCGGTCTTCCTGGGCAAAAAGAGGAGGATTGGCAGATGTTAGCTCAGGGCTGATCTTCCTCACAAAAAAAAAAAAAAAAAAACAACTTCTTAGATAACCAAGTTCTCAAGATGACCTTTAGATAAGCAATAGAGAATGTGAATACCTGAGCTCATTATTATTATTCCAGCAGCCTTCGTCCAGGAGGCTGCATCAGCAGGAAGGACTAGAGAAAGGATGCTGGGGAAGCTGAGGGGTGGGGCTGGGAGAAGAAACCAACCAAGTGGGCAGAGCTTGCCTGTGACAGGAGCTGTAAATTTCTAAATGCCCTGACAGACTGAGAAATCCTTTGAGAAATAATAATCATGAAGATCCAATCTGTGTGTTTATTTTTTTAGAAGTTTCCAAGGGGTAGTGAAGGCTTGAAATCATATAAACAAGTTGCAGGGGGAATGAAATAGAAAACAAGAAAGGGGAGAGGAGGAGAAGAGAAGGAACACTCTCACGAGGACATGAGAGAGCGTTTTGTTAATTCAGAGAATGATCAACAGGGGATAGGACTTCAGGCTTGAAGCATGACCTGATGTGCTAGAGAGATTCCAACAGGAAGTTGATATTTTATGGGGTCCATACTACGTGCCGCTTAGTTTATATACGTTAACTCTTTAATGCTCCCAATTTTCTCCTAAGTGATGTTCTTCTTTCTACCTCCACCCCCAGTACACATGCACTTTACAGCTGTGGAAACAGAGGTTCAGCTATATTGAATAACCGGTCCCAATGACTCCAGGTCAAGAAATGGAACAGGTCCTCAAATGCAGTTTAAGGTGACATCAACAATCATGTTCTTTCCACTACAGCACACAGCTGCCGTGACTCCAGGTAAGTTTCAAAGCTAATACCCACAGAGAGTATGAAAAAAAAAATCAGGCAAAGTCTGCTTATATGCCCTGGATCAGTGGCTTTATTGTTAGAAAAAAAAATATGCCATGTTCTGGTTCAAAAGTAGAAAATCTCAGCACCTGAGGCTTCTGTACTGCTTGATCTGGTCATGATATTGCTGCAAAGGACATTCAGTAACGCTCTGGAGCAGGAGAGAGCCTCAGAGATGAATACCCAGCCGCAATGATTTTTTCTGTAATTTTAAAGTCTTCATACCTCTCACCATAGTATATATTAGAAAGTATATATTGTCTGTAGTAAAAATTCATCATTTGGCATTGAAGCATGCTTTATATTTTAAAAGCTGATTTTCCATCCAGGTTGGGGCAAAGAAATAATCACTTAGTTTCTAGTGCTTCAAACTGTCTTCCCTTAACTATATTGATTGTGTCGTCTTCACATTTCTTCAGAGCTGAATTTTCAGTGCAAAAATTTCTTTTAAAAAGACCAAGAGTTGTTTTTTTGGTAAACTATCATTGAGCTAATGTACATCCTTGTTTACAGTTTTCCTCTATGATTTTAGAAGTATCTGAATTAAAAGTTGAAGTGTCTAAATTAAAGCTCTTGGAAAATAATGAAAAGAGTCCTCATTAGGAACTTGAGCTCAGGAGTCAGAATGAACTGAAATCCAAGCTCCACCAATCATTAACTGTGTGATTTTGAACGTGTTACTTAACTTATATGAATGTCAAAATAAAAATGAGGTTTTTATCACAGTGCTGTATGGGAATTAAATGAATAAACACATATGATTAGCCTATGTATTTGATACATTTCAGCTATTAACAATTGTTGGTGATGTTTGGTTGCTTACTCATGTTTTCTTATTTCTTTTACTTTCTGATGCTTTGACATCTTAGGGCTCTACCTGGCCTGGGAGAGACTGTTCCTCCCAGGGCCACCTAATTCTTAAGACAATAAACAACTTGTTTGGGAAGATGCCTTTCATATGCAAACCAACGGACCTTGAGTCCATGCCCCCAACCACCTCCTTTATACAACTCACACACCAAGCCAGTATTTGTCCTACCCTAAATCAACCTAGGGCCGTGTACCAGACACCTAAAGACTACCCGTATAGCTGAAAGCCCACCAACATTGTTCAAAGGAGCAATACTATACCATTTCCCTACCCTGCCCAGGCTTTCCCATGGAAAACACAATAAAGGCTCTGGGCCATATTTTCCCCTCCCCCCATCTGTCTCCTGCCCAAGACAGGTTCTTCCCCACGTGGCCCTGCGTGGTATGACATGCCGTCTTCTCTCAGTAAATGTACTACATTCTTCTTTCAATGAAATTGATGTCTCTGTGCTGTCACTCACTCACCTCCATAAATTAAAATGCTACGGATAGAACAGAGACACTTACTCAAGAGTTGGGCCCCCTTTTTTTCTTACGTTGCTCAGCTTTGTTCAAGAAGCAATGTGGATGGCCCCAAGGTATGGATTATAATTGGTTTAATTTACCCCTTATGGTAAATTCATTCTCCTTAGTTAGTCTAAAGATTGATGTGTGATCTAGTACTGGCAAATGAATGTGAGACACAGAATAACAGGAGGAATTATGGGGAAACAATATTCTCTCTTGTAAAAGAGAGACTTAAAGGGAGAGAAGAATCTTAATTCCCTTTGCTTTCTTTCTTGCTTTGGCTACTGTTCAATGAAGACCCAAAGCTTGGAATCGCTGTAGATCTCTTGCAATCATGAAAGGCAAGTTTCTAAGGATGGCAGAGAAGCAGGATGAAAGGCCTGAGTCCTTGATGACATTGTTGAGCCACCGAAACAACAGCAGGAAAGCTCACCTCTGGGCATCTTGTTAAATCAATTACACACGCCCTGTGGCTTACGGTAGGACATTTTTATATTCACTATCTGTTGAATATTTCTATTACTTACCTCAAGTGCAGCCTAATGGATACAACTTTCACATCTGTATTTGTAAAACATATTTTAAAAACCTAGAATCTTTTTAAAGTCCTATTTACTTTCTCAGTCAACAGACTACAAGCACGAGGAAATAACAAAAACAACAATCAATAAGATCAAATAATGTGCTCAAAGCTTCAAAGAAGGTTTTATAATGTCACAATGGGGAGTTTCTTCCTTAATCTGATGAGTCTGCAACATCAAAACCACTCATTTCTTATGACAAAGAGTGAGTTCATTAACTTTACTATGATATATTTTACAAGTTATTTTAAAACAAAATTGTTCATATTTTGGTTTGGCACATCAATACCATTTTTTTAAAATATTAATTTAGTTATTTTTTATTTTAGGAACATGACATTCAAATTGAAATACAAGTTCAGAAGTGTCAACTGTTCTTCCACTAATTATATCCGTTAACCTCTGTTCAACATATATAATGTGTCAGTACATACTAATTATTTTGGAAATATTATGTCATTTAAATCACACAACACTAGGAAGTATATATTTTTGTTATTTCCATTTTTCTAGACGAGGAAACTAAGTTTAAAGATAAGTAACTTATCCAAACTCATCCAACTAATCAGCAGTAAATTAGGAAGCACAACTTTCTAACTGACCACAAAGTCTGTGCTCCAAACCCACATGGTGTACTGTGATATTACTAGGCCAAATCAACTCCTTCTTTTATGCTATGAAGTACATTTGAAAATCAGAAAGTACAAGGGATGCACTAGAATTAAAAAAAAAAAAAAACTCTCAGTGAATAAGAAGATATTTCAAAGAAAAGAAATACAAATAACCATTATGTGTGTTAAGACATGTTCACTATCACTAGTAATGAAAAAATAGAATTAATAGGGATTAATAACAACACCATATCTTGTTTTCCTTACCACACATTTTAATAATAATTCTACTGATGGGTCACAGTAAAACAAGACCTCTAACACACTGCTAGAGTGATTGTAAATTAGAATGAATTTTCTGTAGGGAAATTTTCCAATACCCCAAGAGTCTTTAAAAATTTTACAAGCAATAGTTCTTCTATAAATGCTTTTTTGGGGGGTAATCAGAGGTTTGCTCAGAGTTTATATAACAAGATGTTCACTAACAGAAGTACAAACAAGTTCATCATAGCACATCTATATATCTTAATACAGTACTTAAATGTATTTTTTATATCATTAATGATATCGGTCAATGTATACTAAATAAAGCAAAGTTTAAAAAATGTGACATGACTTTATGTTTTTGTGATGTGTTGTCAAAATTCTGTTTGTATATACTTAGTGTGTATATATAGATATATAGAGAGAGGAAGATAATGTCAGTCAACAAACTCAGTTGTGCAAAATTCTAATTTAATTTTTCTTTCATTCCACTTCATTTCTATCTCTAAATTCTGTATTTTACACTACAACATTAATCTTGACTTCAGTTCTTCTTATGAATCCCTCTAAGGTCATGCCACATATCTGGCAGACTTACACAGTCCAGAGGCAGAATCGGGGGGTGGGGCATGGGAGTAGAATTGATGTATGGTTGAGGGCTGACATACAATGATGTCTCCAAATGTCCAGCTACATTGATGTGGCCTCTGACTCTCTTCTTTCATTTGAGAGACAAGCCCACAACTCCATCTCTGAGATTTTCTCCAACTTTAGATGTTGGAAAGGATCAAAAGGTGAGATTGTCCTCTATCAGGTTACATCTTTTTTTAACTATAAAATATCTTATTTTCTTTGTGAGTATTTGTTTCTTTTAGAAATTTAGAACGTAAGACAGGCTTCTTAAAGATAATTGCACACACAATTTCTTTCCCAGGTATTCTGGAAAGTCAGAGAAATAAATCTCATCAAAAACTCCCTCCAAAACAAAAAACTTCACTGATATTCTCTTTATTGCCTCTGCTATGCCCCCAGGTTGTTGTTTTTTTTTTTTTGGTTCATCTTAACAGTGTTCTATAGTACTTTGAAAATCTGTCTCATTGAGTTCCTCTGATGTTGCTAAGCTGTGATTCTTGAGAGTCTATTTCATGTCTCCATATCAATTATGCAACAAAATTATGAGCACTATAAATATGTATTGGGCATGAATTATCGCCTTTATCATTAGTCCTTGATTGTGGATTTGTTTTGCACAATCTCAGATAAGATCCTTTTCTATAGCGGGTAGCAAATTCAAAAACAGGAAACACAAGTAATAATTAATTTCTCACTTAAAGGCTTATACTACCAGGCTAGTAGAAAAGCTTTGTAGGGGGTCAGAATTGACCACCCCAAAATGTGTCTCTTTGGCATGAGGATTAGGTTGGGCTGGTTACTTTTAAAAACTACAGACATGGAGAAGCTCTGAAAAGTAGAATTTACCCTTTGTAAGAGACATTTACACTTGTAAGGGAAATCTCCATCTGTAAAGGTATCTCCTTCTCTGTACCAGGAAGAAGGGGGATGACCTTATCTCTAGGATCTCTTATCTTGCAAAAGGCAAGAACTTAAATCTGCATAATAACTTTACTCTTATTTACTGTGCTTTTCTGGTAATCTCCCATAACTGACTACCCCCACCCCCAACATCCTCCTTTGTCTTTAGCTGAAGATGGTATTTAAGATGAGAGCCTCCACTGTTTTGGCAAGTTACCAGTTTTCCTGGGTTTCTCCCATATACACATGTATAAAGCTTTGTTTGATTTTTCTCCTGTTATTCTGTCTCATGTGAATTTAATTGATAGCCCAGCCAGAAGGACCCAGAGTGGGTAGAGGAAATCTCCTCCCCTACAACTTATTTCTAATCTTCTTGGATCCTCTCCAAATGAGCCATAGCTCTGGGCTTTGGTCATTTGCCTTGCTTCCTTGCTGGATCCATTTTTTTGGTACCTTGTACTCACAGTCTTAAACCTCAGGGTGCCGTTGCTGTTGCCTCCACCACTATCCAAGAACACTCTCACCTCACCTTGCTCTCACTGATAAGGAGAGACCAACAAGCATGGGACCTGTGATGGCTCTACTTTTCCCTAAAGGCTGCTTAAAAGGGCTGGAAAACATAACCCAGAACTGTGTGACCATGAAGGCCAACAGAGTTACACCCCAGAAGTACGAGGGGGTAAAAGACAAGAAAGAGACAGCAGATTAATTGCTCAATCTTCCTTTGCTCTCCTTCACCAGCAATGAGCTGCTTTGAAATGCAATAGTTCCACGCAGCCTCTTGGGAGATGTCCCCAAGTATTACAGCAACCAGTTGTATTTTGATGCTAAATGGTCACCAGCTTGGTGATGCATCACTTTGTATTTGCTTTCCCTCCTTCCCTATCTCACTCCCTTTATCCTTCATTCTTATTGCCCTAGCAGTGTACCCTGCCAAATCATTGTTAGCAAATAGGGTCTCTGCCTCAGGCTCTGTTTTTTTGTGAAAGCCAGATAGTAGTTTTTATTCTTCATGAGTTTGGCTGCCTTCTCCACATAGATGCCTAGAAGTAGGGTGTGGAATGCCTCTGCTGTTAGGATGCACAAATCATCCCCTTTTCTCCCTTTTTCCCAGACACTTGCTCTATATATCTGTTCCCACTTCTTCCTCTGAGGGCTGTTGTTCAAAAGACAGAATTTCTGTTTATCTATTGATTCAATGAACAGCATGCTGTAATAAAGAAAGGAAAGCAATGAAGATATATCAACATTTTTTTCCTGCTACAAACATATGCAAACAAATAGAGACATAGGGGAAAAGAAATAGGATTAAGGGACAAGGAAAATGTAGCTGTTTTAAGGTAGTTTCCTTTAACTATTGGATAGAAGTTAAATTTTTCTTCTTTTTTTAATAATTAACACTTGTATTATATAAGTAATACCAATAAAAAAATTATCACTAATTTTGTATATTATTTTGTTATGATATGAGAGAGGAACTGGTGGGGAAAGAATAAATCATAGAGTCCCAATTATAACGAAAATTATGATCAAATGGGAGAAGCATATAGAATTATACACAAAAGAACAAAGGATGAATAAAGAAGGTTGAGGGAAAAAAAAAGAAAGTACTGGAGGGTGGAATGCTGAGCCTTAAATATATGCTTACTCCCATTAGTTAACCTTAGGCCAGTTATTTATCTCCTTGTAACAGAATATCTGTTAAGGTAGAGATTAAGTTGGTTGTTCATTCAAAAGTATTTACTTACAATAAAGCTAGTGTCACTGATGTCACTCAAAACAACCACCAATTTAGAGCAGAGCCTGTGCTCTGTAAAGAAAGACTTGAGTGACCCTTCTTTGTTGATGTGTCTGTTTGGCCAGAAGGCATCTCAGTGCCCTGAGGAAAGAAGGGAAAGAGTATGCTAAAAATTTTCTGAGATTGCAAAGGCAAGCCCTGGAACATATCACTGAGTTTTCAGAACTCCTCTCTAAAGAAGTGGTCTATCAGTGTGCATAAGGGCAAAAAGCCCAGAAGGAATAGTCACCAGGAAAGATGGAAAAGCTTGGGCTTTACCTAGGCTCAGAATAATAGTCTGAGTCTTCAGGGATAGAGGTTGTTTAGGACACGACTTATGTCTGCCCTGCAAAGCTTTTCTTGACCCGTGCACCCAAGGCAAACCCCAAATAACTGAGCATGTCGACTAAAAGTGCACTACCTTTGGGGCTCAAACATGGGACACCATCAAGTAACTCACCCTCAGAAGTGCACATGTCAAGAGCATCACTGCAGGGTTAACTAGCCAGCCCTTGAAACAGTCCAGAACCAGAGGCAACAGCAACATGAAATGGTTAGACTCTCCTGTTCACCTGAACTTTGCAATAGGACTTGAGTAGTGTCTCCACCACTGCGCACATTGAATTGGAAGTAGACTTCAAGAAGGAAATTCTGGAATTCTGCTGATAAGAAATTTTGATTGTAATGAAGGTGGATAATTTGCCACCAGTGCTTAATGAGAAAAATAAGTAATAATAGAAAAGTGACCATAAAAGATTTAATGAAGCAAATCATATTGGATATATTTACAATGATTGTGCTTTATCAGACTGTGTATTTTACTCCCACTTTCTCCACAAAGCATCTAGCAGATGCATTTCCTGTAATGGACTCAATAATTATTGAATTAAATACTCATGACAATATTTAATATGCATTTTAAGAAGAAATAGATCTTAATTGAAAAACACTAGATAACATAAAAAACGTGGTGATGATAGCAAAATCATGTTATCTCATGACCAAATGATAACTCCTGTTAATAGTTCCTATATTGCTGGTGTCATTTTATTCATTTTACTTTTATTTAAGAACTCTACCTAAGATAGGAGAATTGGTATCTGTATTCATCAGGGTTCTCCAAAGAACCAGAAGCAACAGAATATATATAAAGATATATACAAGAGGAGACTTGCTATAGGAATTTGTTCTTGCAACTGTGGAGGCCAAGAAGTCCCAAGGTCTGCCATCTGCAAAAGGGAGAACCAGGAAAGCTGGTGGTGTAATTCAGCTCCAGTCCAAACGTCTGAGAATGGGGGATGGGGTGCAATAGTTTAAGTCCCCATCTGAGTCCGAAGGCTTGAGAACCAGGAGACAGGAGGTCTGAGGGCAGGAGAAAATGGACATGCTCGTTCAAGCAAAGAGCAAATTCGTCCTTCCTGTGCCTTTTGGTTTCATTCAGGCCCTCAATGGATTGGCTGATGCCCTCCCACATTGATGAAGGGAATCTTCTTCACTCTGTCTACAGATTCAAATGCTAATCTCTTTCCCAAACACCTTCACAAACACACCCAGAAATAATATTTTATCAGCTATCTGGGCACCCCTTAGCCCTGTCAAGTGGACACATAAAATTAGCCATCACAGTATCTACTTGTATTTATTTGTAACACACACAATTAATTCATTTTTTGTGTGGAGAAAATAATTGATTAACAATTAGCAGATTATCTGTGTTTCCTTGTAAATTCCTTGTAAGTTTCCATAAGTTTTGCTTATGAGCAGGTTATGAGCACCCAGGTTAGGAGGAGCTTATGAGCAACCAGTCCAATCTGGGTATATTAGCTTGCTGCAACTGCCATAACAGAGCACCACAGACTGGGTGGCTTAAATAATAGAGATATATTTTCTCACAATTTTGGAGGCTAGAAATCCAAGATCAAGGTGTCGGCAGTGTATTCACTCTGACGCCTCTCTCTTTGACTTGTAGATGGCTTTCTTTTGCCTTTGTATTTATATGGTCTTCCCTCTGTCTGTGTCTGTGTCCTAATTTCCTCTTCTGATAAAGACACCAGTCATATTGGACTAAGGCTCACTCTAATGACCTCATTTTAACTTAATTACCTCTTTAAAGACCGTGTCTCCAAATACAGTCACATTCTAAGGTACTGGAGGTCAGGACTTCAACAAACGAATTTGAGGGGGACACAATTCAGCTTGCAACACTGGGATAAACTTCTGGCTTCACAATTAATGAGCTATGTGACACTAGGTAAGATACTTCATCTCCTTAATGCTCAGTTTCATTATGTACATATTTGAAATAAGTAGAAAGTGATATAGCATGTTGTAAGGAGGAAATGATTAAATATAAACCACTTTGTAAAGTACTTTGTAAAGTAGTCATAGGTGTTAGAGAGATGCACCCTTTTCAGATGGGTGTACCTTTTAGTGAAAGGGTAGCTTTAACCAGAATAGTATTGAAGAGGGTCCAGATGCCTTGAAGTAAGGATACTTTAACATGAGAACTGTTGATATCTTTATGCTCATTTGTTTTCTCTTTACTGTGCCTTTTTATCAGGATTCCCACATTACTGAGAAGCTATGATTCTGGATTGATATATAGTCACTAGTTTGTGATTACCATGGAATCAGGTATTAAATCTGTCTTGCTACTACTATAATTGGAACACCTGGTATGGTGTGTGCCACTAAGGTATTCAGTAAATAACAACAGAGTAAATTAATAAGTTACTTTGTTTCATATCCTTAATGGATTTGAATAGAGATATGTAAATATTCTTTAGAGATATATTCAATTTAAAGTGCTTACCATTATAAATATTTAATATTATTTACTCTATTTGATATTCATATGACCTGAAAAACAAAATTTCCTTCAAAATAGAGTTTGTAAAGTTTTTAAAAAATAAAGTACAAACACATAGACAAATTTGCTGATGATCATGCAAGCTTTCTCCTATGGGGGATAGAAACTTAGTGATATGAGTATTTGAGTCTTTAGGACCTATATCCAAAGTTACTCACAATGTGGAGACATACTGATGGAGACATTGAAATCTTAGAGTATCCCAGTGGGTCACTGAGAGTGATTTCTCATTGTAAATGACTTAAGTGGCTGATAGCAATTCTCTTTACAGTTTTGTTTTACCTTAAGAGAGACAACCTCCCATTGATATGCACTTCAAATAATTTTTAATCCCTCTAGCAATTATTCTTACTGTAAATTAATACATTGACATTTTAACACAATACTGGATTTCTTGCACTTTCTTAGAAGCTTGGTTAATATAAGCTTTCCCCTTAAAATAGAATTTATTCTCAATGTTGACAAATCATTTATTTGATTCTGTAAGGGTAAAGATCAAACATGAGAAATTGCTAAAGTCATTTAAATAATAAATGACCTTATTTAAGACTTCTTATGAGATTTCCTTGTTGGTCTTTCCTTTAAAATTCCTACATGTATTATCAGAGAGAACTAGTTTCGTCTTCATTTTTTAAAAATAATTTATGCGGTTCTTTATGTATTTTTGTCAATGCACAAATACTTTTCTGTAAATTAACCTTATTTTATCAACTTAGATTAATTTTAGCAGTTATATGATATATAATATAAATTACATAAATGCCAAGATAAATAGCTGATCTTGGAGGAATTAGAGATCATCCAGGGAACAGATAAAATTTAGATAATTCTAATTAGTATTTTCAGTACCTTTTCTTATTGCTGCGTTTTCAACATTCCTGAGTACCTATTGTGTATAAAATATCAACTATATATAACACGCCTTCTCATCCTTTTAAAAATCCTTCAAGGAAAGTATTTTGTTCTTCTCTTTTTAGATGAAGAAACAGAAATTCAAAGAGGTTAAGTAACTGGTTTAAGTTCACACAGCTACTCAGGAGAAAACCTCAATCTAACCTCATGTTTTTCCGACTCTGTAGCTTACCTAACTTTGTTCTTTTCATAGCAATGTATGTTATCACCTACTGGGTATATGTGATTGATTTGAGGCTTTTCATAGCAATGAACGCTATCACCTACTAGGTACGTGAGATTTATTTGAGAACTTTAAACTCTTGAGAACGTACAAGACTCACATCTACTTCAACTAAATTATGTAATCTCTTGAACCAAATAAATGACTTGACATTTAATTCCATTCTCCTCCAAAGGTTTAAAAAATTTTATATTTTGGCCAGTTAAACGATATAAATATTTTTGACAAGAATTCCCATTGGATAAATAAATTTCCTTCCCAGGAGGATTTTATGCCACTGTATTTCAAAGACAATCTGGAGCATCTGTTTCCAGTGCCATTGGTTGTATCCACATTGTGATATTGAATAATGTTCTTTTTATTCCTATACCACTATCGAAGATCTCCATAAATTTAAAATAGTCTCTACAGTTTGATATGAAAAACTGAAGACGTGCATATATTCTATCCCTCCCTAAAATCCAAAGTGTACAAAAATAATTGAAAGCAGTTCTTAGACTTTTGTGAGAAATGGGACAACAATGGACCAGTGATTTTGACTCATTTCTGAAAGGTCTAAGGCAATTGGGTTAATATTGAGTGATACACCAGAGCATAATTAGCCACAACAGGCACCAGGAATTGGAGAAGTCAGTGAAGGTGGAATTATTTCATCCTTGTTGAACCCCGGAAAGACTCCAATCTTGGAGTCAGCAAATCTAATCAGTGAGAATGGGCTAATAAAATTTCTGAGTAATAACAGAAAGAGTGGCAGCAGTGACTTTAGCCTAAGGTTAAAGCAGGTATTTTCTTTCTAAAGAACTTGGGCACGATTGAACTCCTAGTGTGGCAATGGGCACTTTAGAGTTAGGCCATGTTTATTTGGGGAACACAGAGTGGGAAGTGGAGACAGCAAGAATCTGTGTTCCCAACCCAAACACCCCAAAGTGAAACCCATCAGTTAGCTTGTCTCACAGAGGTAAGAGTCAAGCTGTACATTCAGAGGAGAGGCCAAATAGGCAGAGGAATTTCACAATGAAAGAGCTTAGAATAAGCAAGCCATTATTTTTCATTTTTAAATGTGAAAAGACAAACAAGGAATTTCATTCATATGAGGAAATTCAGCAACACAAAAGATAAATAACCAATTTTAAAGGAACCTAAAATAATCCAGGGAACAGATAAAATTAGATAATTTTAATTAGTATTTTAGACAAATTCATGAAAGATAACATCTCTAAAATAAAAAGTCAACTCTGGGAAAAGGATAGTCAGAGACTATGACAGCATTTTTGGAAGTTAAAGTAGGATTGTTACAGGAAAATATCTTGTTGAAAATCTAGAAGAAAAACACTAAGAAATTTCTCACTATGTAAAATTAAGGGAGGGAAAGGAAAAAAAAAATCACTTGACATTTGAAAAAAACTTAAAAAATGAAGTTATATGAAGGAATACCTATGAAGTTGGCAGATTTTTAAATAGGTGATCCAGAAAGAGAGAACAAAAGAAAAATAGAATAATCAAAGAAACAATAACAAATTTCCCAGAGTAAAAAAAATAAGCAAAAATCTTCAGATTGAAAGATCCTACTGAGTTCTAAACAGCACGAATCATAAAAAGTGATGGACATTTTAACATATTTTTCTGAAAATTTAGAATACCAAAGATAAAATGTTTAAAAAAAAAGTTATAGTTTATCTGCAAAAGGTAAAACTCAAGTATTCTATCAAAGTTTTCATCAGCAAGACTAGATTTTACAAAACATTAGAACGACATCTTTAAAAAAGTTGGTGAAAAGATGATATTGAACTAAAATCAATATCCTGCAAAGCAATTATTCAAAATGTGAGAACTAAAGAAAGATATTTGCAGATATAAGCAACTAGAAAATTGAGGTGTGCTATGATCTGGATGTTTGTGTCCCCGCAAATATATATGTTGAAATCCTAACGCCCAAAGATGGTATTAAGATATGGGGTCTTTGGGAGATGCTTAAGTCATGAGGGTAGAGCCCTAATAAATGGGATTAATGTTTTCATAAAAGAGATACAGAGATCCCTAGCTCCTTCCACCATGTGAAGATACAGCGAGAAGGTGCCAACTATGAACCAGGAAGAGGGCCCTCACCAAAACATGAACATGCTGGCACCTGGATCTCGGACTTTCCAGGCTCCAGAACTATGGGAAATAAATGTCTGTTGTTTATAGGCTACCTAGTCTGTAGTATTTTGTTATATCAGCCTGAATGGACCAAGACAATGTACTACTAGTCCTATCAGACAAAAGGAAGAAAGAGACCAGGAGAAAGAAAAGAATATATTCTTTTTTTTTTTTTTTTTGTGAGGAAGGTCAGCCCTGTGCTAACATCTGCCATCCTCCTCTTTTTTTTTTTTTTTTTGGCTGAGGAAGACTGGCCCTGGGCTAACATCTGTGCCCATCTTCCTCCACTTTATATGGGATGCCGCCACAGCGTGGCTTGCCAAGCAGTGCGTCACTGCACACCTGGGATCCGAACCGGCGAACCCCGGGCCGCAGCGGTGGAGCGCGCACTTAACTGCTTGCACCACTGGGCCGGCGAAAAGAATATATTCTATTAAATGGAAAACAAATCCAAGAAAGAAGACTACAAAAGGTGATATAATACAGAAGTATAAAGAAAAGATGGCTCTACATCAAAACAAAGACTTCCAAGTCTAGAGAAAAATAAAGTCAAGAAAAGAATAGATGTCCTGTCATTTTTAATTAAATTAATGTGTCACAGACATTGCTATTGTCCCTCCTAATGTCTTTTCTTTTTCTCTTATTATAATAGAAGTTTTACCTCAGCACATGATGATGAAGCCAAAAATTATATTAGCTTCCTTGAAACAAACTGTAGTCATATAATTAATTTCTGGCCAATAAATGACAAAAGAAGTGAAAATAATAGTATTAAAGAATTTCACTGTGCTTATTATTTTACTGTGTCAAGTGCAATTCCGAGTGCTTTATAAATGGTAACTCATTTAATTCTTGCAGCATCCATATGAGGTAGGTACTATTTTTATTTAAACTTTGCAGATGAGAAGAGCTTTAGTCTCTTGCAATAGTTAGCACAATTATTGAAGCTACATCATATGTGCACCTTCTTGGTGCTACACTTGAAAGGCAAGGCCCCTACCTTCCTCTTCCTCACCCTTCCCCTCCCACTGCCTAGAATGTAGATATTATCCTAGTAGCTGGTACAGGTCTCTTAGATTGCAAGATGCAAATCTAATGGTGAGGATGAAAGAGGATCAAGACAAAAAGAACCTGAGTCTCTAAAACATGGAGGTGACATATTTGCCTTTGTTTTCTTAAGAGTAGACTATTAATTAGACTGTTATTAAGTAGACTATTAATTAGAAATAAATTGCTGTCTTTATAAATTGTTATTTTGATCATTGTTACAGCAGCTAAACTTGCATCATAACTAATATAATATTGTTAAGAAACTGGGTATGAGTAATATGATAATGACATACAATAATGTGACTGTTCTGCCAACGACAACAAAAACAATTAGAAATTTCAGGAAAAAAGGTGCAAGAATTATGGTGCAAATATAAAGCAAATTGGAATATAGACTAATTTTTAACAGTATATGGAATGTAATAATGGAGGAGGGGGAATCTGTCCTTGATATTTGGAAACTATTCCTATCTACATCAAAGAGCACATTTGAATGGCAAGGGATTACAATATCTTTACTTCTCTACGGGTCCAATCACACCAGTTGTTTCAGTAATGCAGAGGATATTCATAATAATTTTATGTTCTCCTTGTTTGTAATGTCTTGACTTAACCTATAAACACAGCATGGGGCTAATGTGTTACACTTTTTAACTGAAAGTTATACACCTTACCAAAGTAAAAACAAAGAAAAAAATCTAGAAGTATTTGAAAAGTAAAGGGGCATAGTAGACATTGAGAGAAGTTTACGAGTGCAAATTTTTTCATCTTACTTAAAAAGAAGCCAAGATACACTGCTTGCAGTAATTTAACAAGAGAAAGAAGTATAAATATTTTATATAAAAGACTCAAGTAGTTAATAGGAGAAATTAAGAAAAATCTTACAGAGATGTTTAAGGAGGGAAAAGAGGGTTTACTTATAATTCTCTTGTTTCATAGTAGAGAGTTAATTGGATCTGTTTAAATTGACAAATCAAGAAATGGAGTTGATATATATCATATAAATGTGATGCAGGGAATAGATAGATGAACCAATAAACTGAGAACGTTAAAATTTGTTGCCTCTGGGCAGTGTCGCTGGGGATGAAGGTGACATAAGACTTTGGAATATTTCTTTTTTATTATAGACAAGTATTTTTGATATAATAAAGTAGTGCATGTGGCTATCATCTCATGTTGTCAGTTGTTCTAGTTGGTAAAAGGTCTCTGCCAACATAAAGTGCACTGTATTTATCTGGGATCTGTTTCCCTGATTTTGAAAAATTATAATAACTCCCTTCAATTGTTCAGTCAAAAGGAACCAAATCAATCAAAGCTTCCGTTTAGACTACAGAAAGCGATCTTTATGTGCCAGCTACAGAATTTCTTAAACTTAAATGTTGAGATAAACAACTCAACTGTGTAAAATGAGCAGCAATATCCTCGGTATACGTTGAATTTTATGAGTGATATTAATTAAATATTAACTGACACCTGCACAATCATCAATGGTAAATGATGGGATACACCTCTGTAGCCCATCTATAGCCCTTATAAAAGGGTTAAACTTGGACAACTGTACAACTTATGATGAACAGTGTCAATTCTCTCTATATTCTTGGGGATAATTTTGAGCTAGCCTTAAACTACTGTCATGATAAATTTTTAAAACATTTATTGAAGGATAATGTGCCTATGGGACAGCATACGTTTACAAAATGTAAAACTTGAATTTCAGTCAATATTTTAAAGGGAGAGTGATAAGACATTTGTTGAATTTCACAATAGCTAGACAGTTCTATACTGAAAAAAAGTAATTAGAATAAAACTAAGATCCCTAAAATCACAAGTAATTTCAACATATTATGGAAAAGGTGAAAAAAAGATGTGTTGTATACAAATACCATGGAAAAATGATTTGACAAATTACTGTATACTGTGAAAATTGAACTTTTTAAATGATAGGACTATAGAGTTTTATGTTAAAAAGTAAGTTCATTTTTCTAGTTGAGTTGGGAGAGTTGAAAATGTGAATGAATTCTACTCTCTTCTATTTGTAAACCTTTTAAAATAATGACATTTCAGGCAGCAAAAAATGAGGAGACTGATTTAAGAAGTTTCAAAACTTTTTCAAGGTAAATATTTTTCAGTGCTACAAGACTATGAGTTAGAAAGAAAAAAGGAAAGATGAATTGCATGTGATACCGAGGGTGGAGTGTAGGTAGTAATCAGCGTGAGCAGAGGAACAGGAAAAGATCATTACTTATCACCCACAGCCCTTCAAATTTTTAGTAGGATTACCATTTATTTGCTCTGGTAACATAAAAAGTTTATTTTCAATATGCAGCTAGGTTCGAGCCAGACATAAAACAGATAATTTTTTTAATTGTTCCTTAGTGGATTAGAAAAAGCAAAAAGCAAATCAACGTTTGCATTTCAAGTTTACAAAGAGATGAAGAAAAATGTTGTGATATATAAAAACATTAAGATTTTTATGAATGTTTTCCTTTTGTTATTAAAAAATAGGAAGATATTAAAGGAAAATATTGGTGTCCTCAATGGGTAATAGTTTACTTTTTTCTGATGTATGTTATGAAAATGTGTTTCTTTATGCCCAAGCCCTGAAGCAGCTGTAACTCTTGGTGCCACAGGACCTTTCCCCCTTAGCAAACTTATCATCAATTTCCATATTCTTGTGATGACAACATGTATCAGAGCTTTCAGCAACTTGGATTCTCCTTGGCTAACCAAATTTTTTATTGCCATTTGTATTTATACTACATTTTCTAATTATATTTTAAATTCTAACTGGTGGTAATTAGTACATATTTCCATAACAAATGATATATTTTATAAAAGAAAATATTTATATTTATGCAGGTTTTAGTTATGTTAAAGTTGAAAGACTTCACTAAAAAAAAAAAGTTTCATAATGATAAATTGGATATATTCTAAAAGAAATGATAATACGATTTAATTAATTAAGTGGAATATGTATATTTTGTATTATATAGGATATAGGAAATGACTTAACTCATCACCCAGGAAAGGGCAGTATCTTCCCTATTACCAGCAAAAATGTGTTTCACTTAAGACCTGCACAAGAATTTGTTACAAGGATGAATAAAGTACAAGCCACTGGACAAATCCAGCCTGCTGCCCGTTTTTATAAACTTTGGTTGAAATGTTGCCACATCCGTTTGTTTTTGTATTGTCCATGGCAGATTTTCTGCTAAAATGGCAGAGGTGGGTAGTTGCAACACAGATGCATGGCTAGCAAAGCCTAAAATATCCCAAACTTGGTCCTTTACAGAAAATGTTTACCAAATCCTGTTTTATTAGGTATGGTTCCACATATCAGAAATTACAGCCTAAGAGTTGTAGGATAGATATATGTTCCTAATTCACTATAACAAATATTTCTGAAAAATCTCTCTCTACATTCATAATTGTCGTAATGTGTACCTAACCATATGAAGGCATTGAACTAATAATAAAGAAGAAAATATTGGATAAACTATTCCTCTTTTTCTAAATGTAGCCATGTGTGACTTAATTTTATCTATCATATTTTATTTAAAGAAGATTTTGATGTCATATTTTCTTAGTTATAAAAACTGCATATTAAAGTTTGTATTTCAGTTTAAGGGTTCAGACTTGCTTTTATCTGCTTTTTATGAAAGCCATTGGTTATCCCTGCTGGAATGTTGAGAGTCCTCAAATTTTTATAAAGGGAAGTATATTGTTATCTAATTAAATTTTACAGTGACCCTTTTTCTTACAAATAACCACACTTTAAAGTACTATTTGGTGATTTTACAATTTCATTTCCACGTAAAACTCTACTTTTTGTCAAAAGATTTATAAAAAACATTTCTCTAAGTTTGAGTAGAAACCAATAAATAGATGACAGATATTCATTTCTGCATATCAGATACCTAGCATATAACCTTAGAACAAGATTGGTAATAAATAAATTTTATTCAAATAATTTAGTTAAAAATAAAAGTGATTTCTTCTGGAAATTCATTATCCGTCTATTTATAAAATTTTGAAGAAAACAGCAGAAAGAAATCTCGAAATCAGAAACATGGCAATAGGATCTAAGCTCATAAAAATTACTGCTGAAGAGTCTATAATGCCATTTTGTCAATATCTGTTTATAAATCATTACTTCTCTCATTCTATGAGCCTGTAAGATATTATTCAACATTCAAGTCAAACATTGCTTATGAAGTGGAAACATACTTCCACTAGCCAGAGAGATACGAATTATCAAAGAAATGAGAATCTTAGTTTGGATGTGATTGTGTATCTCTCAGTAGATTAGTTCTTACTAATAGTACTTACAGGATAGATAACTGTGTTAACTGAGTAGTTAACGATAAAAGGGCCCAAATCTGTGATAACTCTGTGCCTATCACGAGACCTTTAGAGTATACCAACACTTTTATTTTTAGAAAACTCCTTATTTTCTAACAGTGGTTCTCAAATCTGGCAAGATTTTTTCTCCAAGGGACATTTAACAATGTCTGGAGATATTTTTGATTGTCATAACTTAGGTCAGGGAGCAAGTGACGCTAGTATATAAAAGGTAGAGACTAGGGATGATGCTAAACAACCTACAATGCACAGGACAGCCCCCAGCAACAAAGATTGTCCATTCCCAAAAGTCAATAGATGGAGAAAACCTGTTCTAGAAAATTTTCTTATACAAAACAAGTTCCTCTCAAAGTTCTGTTTACTAAAGACCTCAATTAATTTTAGAGTATAGAGCAGTAGCTGAGAATATCTAGTATTGGTACTCTGGATGTGAAGTAGCATTCCATTTAACTCGTTTGGAATTTAAGTGCCATAATTTAAGCCACTAGAACCTGCTTAAATAGCTTTCAGCAATCAGCATCTTTCCCTTGACCTACTATGTTTATTGCCCATCCTGGTGGTCTAGTGGTTAAGGTTCGACGCTCTCACTGGGGTGGCCTGGGTTCATTTCCTAAGGAGGGAACCACACCATCCTTCTGTTGGTTGTCATACTGTGGTGGCTGCATGTTGCTGTGATGCTGAAAGCTATGCCACCGGGATTTCAAATACCAGCAGGGTCACCCATGGTGGACAGGTTTCAGCAGAGCTTCCAGACTAAGACAGACTAGGAGGAAGGACCTGGCCACCCACTTCTGAAAAAATTGGCCATGAAAACCCTATGCATAACAGTGGAGCATTGTCTGATATAGAGCCAGAAGGTGAGACGATGGTGCAGGAAGACAAGGCATGGTTCAGCTCTGCTGTACACAGGGTCGCTAGGAGTCAGAATTGACTCAGTGGTACTAACAAAAACAAGTGTATTTATTATTAAGAATAAAAAAATTAAAATTTAAATATGATTAAACATAAATCAAACTAATTTTAGAACTTTGATACATACTAAAAATGTGACAAACATTTTAGCTTCAAATCCATGAATATGTATAATAATATAGAAAAATTTTCTTACAAAATTCAATTAATCTCAGGTAATTTGTTCAATCTTCAAAGTGAAAAAATGTTTTACCATGATATCATAGAGAACATATTATGTACACTAAATTTAATTAATGACATTTTGTTGAATTCAAAAAAATTTAGATGAGGGCCGGCCCCTTGTCTTAGCGGTTAAGTGCGTGTGCTCTGCTACTGGCGGCCCAGGTTCGGATCCCAGGTGTGCACCGATGCACCGTTCGTCCAGCCGTGCTGAGGCAGCGTCCCACATACGGCAACTAGAAGGATGTGAAACTATGACATACACCTATCTACTGGGGCTTTGGGGAGAAAAAGGAGGAGGACTGGCAATAGATGTTAGCTCAGAGCTGGTCTTCCTCAGCAAAAAGAGGAGGATTGGGATGGATGTTAGCTCAGGGCTGATCTTCCTCACACAAAAAAAATAATAATAATAAAAAGTTAAAATATTAAAAAATTAAGACAGAAGATTCATATAAACACATTGAAGAAACAGTTGAAAAGGTTGAGAATGATTATTTGACTGTTAATGAAATTTTGAAATTCTACTATCATGTACATTTTCAGTTAAATTGAATTATGTTGGTTAATTTTTCTAAATGGACTTGGTGTTTATAAAGAAACTCCTGTTTTTCTTACTTTTTAAGTACCTAAAGTACAAATATCATAAAAGTAGAAATTTTCAGGGCCAGCCTTGTGGCCTTTGGTTAAGTTTGGTGTACTCTGCTTGGGCAGCCCAGGTTCAGTTCCCAGGTGCAGACCTACACCCCCCGTTGGTGGCCATGCTGTGGCGGCCACCCACATACAAAATAGAGGAAGATTGGCACAGATGGTAGCTCAGGGCATATCTTCCTCAAGCAAAAAGAGGAAGATTGGCAACAGATTTTAGCTCAGGGCACATCTTCCTCAGCAAAAAAAAAAAAAAAAAAAAAGTAGAAATTTTCACATATGAAAATTTTATCATGATTGAGTTTCACAGAGCTTCTTGATTTTGCAGGTTGATGCTTTTATTAGTTTTGGACATTTTTGGTCATTATCTCTTTGAATATTGCTTCTTTCTCATTCTCTCTGTTTTCTCCTTCTGGAAATTTATTATACCCACTGTAGAATTATCAGATTTTGTACATTTTTTATACTCTAAAATTTTATTTTTAATATTTATTTTTCTTCACTTTGAAAAATTTCCAGTGAACTGTCCTCCAGTTTGCGAAGCCCATATTCTGCAAGGTCTAATGTGTTTTTTAAACCACCCATTGTATTATTGATTCTTTTGTATAGATTCTAATTATCTGCTTAAATCTATCATTCTTCCACTTATTTGTTCTCTTCTTCTGATTTCTTTTGCATATTAATCATATTTATTTCAATAACTTTATCTGTTAACTTCAATACCTAGATTATCTGTATGGATACCTCTTTTGTCTACTTTTTCCTCTTGCTCATTAGTCACATTTTCTTGACTCATGTCTAGTGATTTTCTACTATATTCTGGACATAATGTCCAGACAGTAAAATAACTGTCTATATCTAGATTTTCTTATTTTGCACAAGAGAGTGTTCTCTTTTTACTCTGTGAAGCAGATAGAATGAATGGCTGATCAACTTAATCCAACTGGGTGTTGAGCATGGTGAGAACATTGTACTTTCAGTAAGCCTCAGTCTGCTTTTAGTTTATCCTATTCCTTTTACATGACCCTCCCAGGCTTTTGAATGAGCGTTTGGTGGGTATCATTTCCTCAGCTGTGAAAAACGATGGGAAATTGACCTCTGCCTTTCATAGGTTCTTGGGTAGCACTTAAGACTTCTGAATTACACAGCTTCAAAATCTGGCA
Organism: Ceratotherium simum simum; assembly: GCF_057802395.1. Lineage (NCBI taxonomy): Eukaryota > Metazoa > Chordata > Mammalia > Perissodactyla > Rhinocerotidae > Ceratotherium > Ceratotherium simum. The sequence continues at coordinate 25,195,707 of NC_141926.1, forward strand.
AAATTTAAGGGTAGAATTGTGGTATTTCTTTCTTTTTTAATTAAACACAAACTTGCAGAAAAGTTAGAAGTACAGTAAAAAGAACTATTTTTCCTGGAAGCATTTGAAAATAAGTTGCAGATTCGATGCCTCAAGTAGCTTAGTATGGATTTTGTATCTGAAAAGACATTCACCTATATAATATAATCATCTGTACAATATGATCATCAAAGACAAAAAATTAACATGAACACATTACTACTATATAATCCACAGACTTCTGCCTAGTTTGACAATTGCCACAATAATGTTTTGATAACAAAGTGTTCAGCTGTGAGTTCCTTAACCTTATCTTGATTTTCATGACTTTGACATAAGTTGGTTATTTTATGTCTAGTAATTTGCTTTTTGTAAAATATCCCTTAAGTAATGCTTCGTGGGTAGTTTCAGGTTATGCGTCTTTGCGTGAATATCCTAGAAGTGATTTTTCTGAATGTATTCTATCAGATGGCATATAGTTTCAATTTGTCCCGTTACTCATAATGTTCACTTAGATCACTGGATTACAGTAATGTATGCTAGAGTTTTTCAGTGTGAAATTATTATTTTCTTCTTCTGTAATTAATAATCATTTTTATATAGGAAAAGTTTGAAACTATAAAAATATTAGTTTTCTCACAAAAGTTTCAATTTATTTTTTTATTTTTCATTTATTTATATCTTAATGGACACATTGTTTTCTATTTTACTCAATACATTATAATGTTACCTCAATTATTTATCTTGAAGCTCAATTGTCCTCAATTTGGCCAACGGTAGCTTTTTCATTCTGACTTCTGTATGCTTTCAACGTATCCCCCAAATTTTTTTACCACATTCTTGCTTTCTGGTACAAAATGATGTTTCTAGTATCATCTTGTACTTTTCCTGTACCAGGCTTAGAATCAGTCATTTTTCTAAGAAGCCTTCCCTTTAGTGGAAAATGGCATATAGAAGCTAAGATATGAGCAGTAGGTAGGCTCAATGTTATTGAACTACTGCTGCTCTTAGATCCTCTCAAGAGACAAAGCTAGAGACCATACGTATGTGTGCATATGTACATGAACACACAAATTTAAATGTGTGTGTGTGTATTCACAAATCTACACTGATACCTCAATTCCACAATTATTGCATATAATATATAACTATTCTGAAATCTCACATATGCATCAGTCAAATCCTGCAATCGTTTAGCAAAAGATTTGAATTAATTTTTATTTAGATAGAAAAATGAAAATTACAGTAAAGATTGATTCAAAGCACACCAATTTCAGTGTAGAGGTACCTAATTGTTCACACTCATAACTAATTCTTTAAACATCACTCTTATATATGTATAAATTTGAACAGTTATTATTTACTTTATTGCAAATTTGATTTATATATTCTTGCTCACAAAGAATCAATAAAAGATATGATGCTTGGCTCATTTTGTAATGAGTTAGTGTAACAAGCCTCAAAAACTAAGCATAAACAACGATAGAAAGTAGCATCATCCATTGTTTTTTACGTCTTCATCATTGGAGGCTTCTTATACTTTGTTTGCTTGTTTGAGAGAAAATAGACAATTTTATGTAATGTTTCTTTCATGTTACTTAGATCTTGCGTTCAATAAAGGAACTGATTATTATTTTCTTTTATTACTTTTCTGTGATTCTTTAACAACAAACCCAATGTCTTAAAACTATAATTATATTCTAATTTGATTTAAATAAAGCAATCTGAATGCAGTTTTCATTTCTCCCCTTAAGGACAAAGAAAATACAAAGAAGCATTCAGTGATGGTATAATTCCCAGTGCTATTTTATTCGGTGTTTGGGTTTAACATTCTGTTACATTGTGATTTTATACGCCATAGTATTTTCAAATATCAGAAAGAGTACTGGTAATATCTTAAACATTTTGTTTTAAGAATCTACTCAAAATGGTACTTTTAAGAAAGATAAAGTACGGGCTGGCCTGATGGCATAGTGGTTAAGTTCACACTCCACTTCAGTGGCCTGGGGTTTGCAGGTTCGGATCCCGGGTGCAGACCTATGACCTGCTTATCAAGCCATGCTGTGGCAGGCGTCCCACATATAAAGTAGAGGAAGATGGGCATGGATGTTAGCCTAGGGCCAATTTTCCTCGGCAAAAAGAGGAGGATTGGCAACAGATGTTAGCTCAGGGCTAATCTTCCTCACTAAAATAAACAGAAAGATAAAGTACAATCAGGCACTGCATAACAACATTCAGTCAATGAGGGACCACATATATGACTGGGGTGCCATAAGATTAGTACCATATAGCCTAGGTGTGTAGTAGGCTATGCCATCTAGGTTTGTGAATGTGCACTCTGTGATGTTCACACAACGAAATCACCTAAAGACACATTTCTCAGAATGGATCCCATCATCAAGCGATGCATGACTGTATAGACTGCTAAACCACAATAGAAAACCAAATGCCAAAATAAATTTGGAACTCTATTACCCACTCTCTAAACCTAAAAGTTTAGAAATGACAATGTTGTATCTCTTACGGCTTTTATGAAATTGTGATGTTGTTGAGTCATGTATGTCTAATTTCCAAGGATAGGTTAAATTTTCACATTCTTTTCATGTATTTAGGCAGTTTTCAGAATTATTGAAAAATCCTACTGCTGCCAGAATAAATATGCTAAAGTAGTTTATTTTATAAATTTAACCACCTCTTCATTTATTTCTTCATTCACCCTTTCGTTTGTTTATTCCATGCTATTTACTAACAATTTATTTTGCTCCAGGCATGATGCTTTTTCTGGGTATATGAAGGCAAAGAGAGGTTACTTATCTCCAAAGATACCTCAGTTTAGTGGGGAAAGCTACAAGTAATTAACTAATTTATGCAAAGGCCACTTTCTGATCATCATCATTCATAAAATATGTACACCTTTCATATTAATGTCATATTACATCTTTCATAATAATTTCCAATATTCCTACACAATAAGACACTCCAGTTTTCTCAGGAAGAGATCTTACTGTTCTCTCTTTATATCATACTCATGCCTACTCTCTGGACTTTGCTCATTTGTTTCTCAACCTGGTACATCCATTTGCTTATCTCGGTTTGCAAAAATCTTACTACTTCAACAAGACCCTTCCCAAATTTCACTTGCTTTGGGAATTCTTGGTGATCTCTCTTATTTGATCTCATCCTCAATAACTCACTGTTTAGCAATCAGTTATTCTCTAATGAGATGGACAATTAGTATGTAATAACTTTGCCATCTTGCATTACTCTGGAATTTTCTACTTTATCATTTGCTTCCTAAACTGAGTCTCATAACTTGGATTTTCAGAAAATTTATTCTACTCTGTAACCTTGCCTGATATCAAGGAAAAGAATGTAGGCTTTAATGGAGGTTTTATGAGAATTTGCTTGACCAGAAGTTGAAATAAAGCATAATGAAGTCTCCATATGTATAATTATTCTGCTGGCTTCCCTATCTATAGACAGCAACTTTTACAAAGCAACTGAGACTGCTATGCAATAATATTTACACCAACCTCAAATAGACAGCTCAAGAATGCAGAATACTTTCAGGCTGTGCTTTAAATAATTCTGTATCACTTAGTACTCTAATCACAAGAATTCTCAAATTTATGGCTTCTTTGAGATTGTGGTAAATAGAAAAGCTTAATCAAAAAGCCAACTAGGGTAAATAGAGGGTGTAGTAACAAATTGTATGAAAAGAAACTTACTTTTCTACTCTGTTGTTGATGTTTGAAAGAACTAAGGAATACTAAGTTGCGTGAAGGAAAACAACTCAATTTGCATATGCACGCTCTGAAATAGGATACAAGATCATCAAATTATAAACTCTATAGACAAATGTTGAAATATGCTAGAAAGAGATATACTGTATTCATATTGCTGTATTCATATACTGAAAACATATTGCAAATTGAAGTGCAAAAATTGACAGAATTACTTAAACTACATTTCTTTATGGTTTATGAGCTATAATAATTACATAGATTCTAGGGTGTGTGTGCATGTGTGTGTATGAGAGAGAAACAGAGAAACATGGTCTTTGTGTAACATTTTCCAAATGATATTTAACATCTCCGTCCCAAATTTTAGGTTGAATTTAACTTCTGTTATTAGTACAGCAATTGAAATAGAATTACCATGATGGCCTAAAAATGTGAGCATTCATTTCTTTCCCATTTTCTCTTCATCCACTTGGAACTTCAGTGCAAACTAGATGTCATTTTAAAACCCATAATTGTAAAGCTAAATTGCCAACCAACTCAGTACGATGTTTGAGTACATATGGAGAAAATGTAATTAAGAAATCAGGAATTTTTTGAAAAGATTTCATAGCTTCCAATATCTATGTTTAATTTTATAATCTGAATATAATATTTTATTGATGTTGTATAGCAACTGGTATAAATTTTCAACATCTATCCACCTATTTTCTTAGTTAAACATAACCAAATATACAATTAAATATTTTTGTTCATAACTACTTAGTGTGCATTATTACGGATAATGAAGTTAAAATAACACCAGTACTTAATACCATTAGTAAAATGTGTCATTTCAACTAATATTTAGTTGAATTTTGATTAGGTAACTTTTAAGAGTTTTCTAATTTCACCCCAGAATTTATTTAATAGTTCATTAAAAAATGTACTAATAGTGTCTATAAGTTTCTCAAGCCTGGATGGGAGCAAACTATTTGTGTTCCTTGGTTATGATTTGTAAATATTTGAAACTGACAAATATTTTCAAAGTTCCTAGGACTAGAAAAAATAAAATATAAAGTAAAAGAATGAACCAAAATCAAAATAATAGGCAAATATATCAGTATTAAGTATTTATTAAAAACATTGTTTTTCTTAAAACTACATATTAAGCGTTTTTTTCAAAGAAATAAAAAGTGATAATTTCTTGTTATAGAATAATTGTACTTTTATTATTCTCTGTTATGTCATTGGTAAATCTGACTTTAAAGTACAAAGCTCATAAAGAAGTAGAAATGAAGTATATAAAGTCTATGTTTCTGTATCTCAGTTCTTGCAAAAACTGGAATGTCTCAATTTTCATATGTAAACATGATCACTCCATGGAATTGTTGTTGTATTTTCAAATGTTTAAAATGATGGAGAGTTTAAATAATAGTACAACAAACTCCAGTGATCCCTTGATTTAGATTAATTGTTAATAGTTTATCACATTTTTCATCTCTCTTTATCTGTAAGTATGTTTCCTTTGTTTTCTTAACCCATTTGAAGGAAGTCAAAGACTCTAACCCTTCGTCCTTAAATACTTCAGCATGCATCGCCTATGGAAAATGATATTTTTTTAATATACCACAATAATATTAACATATTTAACACTAAGTTAATAAAATTATCAATTATATAAGCCTTATTTCCAAATTGCCACAAAATGTCTTATTTTTAAATTTTTATTCAAGGATGCAAATCAGATTCTTGCATTACAATAGTTCACTTTGCCATTTTTCTCTCTAAATCTAAAGCAGTTGCACATTTCTGTATTTTTCATGACCTTGGAGCTTTAAAGCATCCAGATGAGTTGTCTGTTGGACGTCTCACATTCTGCATTTTTCTGATTGCTTCCTCATGCCTATATTTAACGCAGAGATTTCTTGGCAGGTGTACTATACAAGTGCATAGTAAGAAATGGATTCTTGAATTTAGGGTTAAACAGAAGACTGCAGCTCAGGCTCCATGTTAAGACCCAAGAACATAACCTAGGATTACTGTACCCTGTTTCAGGGATCCCGGTTGTTCTCATCTGCTACTGGAAATAATGCCGCAATTTTATACCCGGGCCTGGACCCAATGGCTCAAGAGTAAGGGAGGATATGCCTATAATCAACTGTTTTTAGATTTCACAGGTCTCAACTTACACTTAGAAGTTTAGAGAAACAAAAGAGAATGTACTGATTAGGGGAAAAGGGAATAATTAAATCTATATAAAACCTAATTACAGTTAAAATATTTATATTACTAACAAATCATTTTCATAACATCAATGTTTTAGGTTGTATATTTAAGAAGTGGTAATATTTTAATTCAAGTATCAGGAACGCAAAAGGGAAATGAAAATTGTATAATTCTTGTAAATATATGTGTATATGTGTGCACACCAATGAACAATTTGAAACCATATTTTTATTTAGCTCATGCATATTATAATTGCAATAAAAATTATATTGTTTTCATAATGCTTCCAAATAAAATAACTTCAGATTTTCCCATCTTATAGAGATCTGCTTCTTTTTACCTCTAAAGAAATAGAGCAGACTATTTAATTCTATGATTTATGAGTCAAAGAATTACAAACTAATTAAAAAATGACTTGGCCTGAAATATCTTTGAAATATTATTACTAAAATCAAATGGCATATGATGTAGATAAATTGAAGAGATCAGATATAATACTGTTTTATATTTCTAATAATTCCAGTCTATATAGTTGCCAAGTTCATTGTGGTAAAACTTTTAAAAACCACCTACAGTAATAAATCTGATAGATTTTAGATTTAACAGGATTATTTTTTAATATAATATGGTTTCTAAAACTGGAAGCTTTCCACTGAAATCTATTAGCCTGTCTTATCCTAATATAATCTTCATTTCAGTAATACTTTTAACTTCTGAACAGCATTTATTTCACCAGATGATTTAGCTCATTCTTTTCATAAACCATGTTTTCTTGACAAGTCTTTAATTAATCACACTAATGTACCCAGTCAAGCACATAAATTAATGACATAAGATGACAGTATGTGTCTGTGTGTGTGCATATGTGTATGCACCATTACATCAAAATATCTAAAATAAATGTTACGATAGATCTTATGTTTTACCATACATACACACGAACATGGTATAAATATTTGGCTATTTTGGTATATATTGTATTCAGGCAAAGGAAACTGTTATGTGTCCCTCCCACTCCCTAAAATAATGTTAGAGTCCTAATCCCCAGTACTTTAGAATGTGACCTGATTTGGAGATAGGCTATTTACAGATATAATCAAGTTAAAATGAAGTCATTAGGGTGGGCCCTAATCCAATATGATTGGTGTCCTTATAAAAAGGGATTTGGACACAGACAGACATGCATAGAGGGAAGATGATGTGAAGAGACATGAGGAGAAGACAGTCTTCTACAAGCCAAGGACAGAGGCCTGGAACAGATCCTTCCCTAACTGACCTCAGAAGGAACCTATCATGCCAAAACCTTGATTTTGGATTTCTAGCCTCCTGAGCTGTGAGACAATAAATTTCTTTTCTTTAAGTCACTCTTTTGGTGTCATTTTGATATGGCAAAACTAGCAAACTAGTACAGAAACTTAAAAAGAAAAAACATCAATTTCTCCTTTTCTTTACATTTGGATTCTCTTTAAGACTTTCAAGCCACATTGAAAATACAGTAACTATTTTCTAATAATTATTGCATGTATATCAAATCAATTTATTTATACTATTTTATTATTCAGCAAGAAGTTGAAAAGAAGTTTAAACAGAAAATGTGTGCTTTATATGTAAAAATGGCATGAGTTACTTTATTTGGGGGACAAAATGATTCCTTGAGGACATTAATTATACTCACTGAAGAGTAGAGTTTCTTCAATTCTTTTTTTTTTTTTTTCCTGGAATGTGTACTCCTTCAAATATCTGCTGTTTATTAGGTCATTATGAAAACACAGTCAAGATTTACTAGGTAAATTAAAATTCAGTACATGATGGAAATTTAAGAACCTACTAGGGTTTAATCTTTGATATATTCGGACAAATTTTTTAAGTATAATTGCTCTTAGGTAAAAGAAAAAATTAAAATGATCATTTTCATAAATAAAACGTTAATATTATTATTTTAGGATAAGTACTTTTTCTAGGATGTGGTATATACCTAGAATCTTGAGTACGTAATGAATCATGTCTTCGTATTTTCTTACTTCTCATTGAATGGTAAAATACAATACAGTACCTGAATAGGGGCAGAGTTCACAGGGCCTAATATTTAAAAGATGTTTGTGGCTCTCCATTTTTATTTCAAAACTTAAAAAAATATATATTAATGTATACTACAGATGAAAAGAATCTTAACCCAGTTGTAATTGTTCTACAATGATAATTAGAATGCTTAGCATACTTTAAAAATTAAATACTAAATTTTTTCATAGTGCTTTTTGACTGCTCCTTCATTGCTGGAACACTAGCCTACCATCGTTGGCCTAGCGATAATATAGAACTACAGGTTAGTGAGCAAATTAAAGAAAAGAAAATTTCTCTAAATATAATTGTACCAAAATGAAATTGTGTCTCACAAATTCTTAACTTTCAAAAATTCTTGTCATAAATGATTTGTCATAAGTGCCAACTTTTATATATAATTATCTATTTTAGCAGACTTCTTGAATTAATATAATGTTTAAGCATATTTGTAGCATGGGTTTAAGAATTTTTACATATTCTAATAGCATTCAAAATTAAAATGTGCACATATATCATTAAAATTATTCAAAAATAGAAAAAATGAAGGAATTATTCATTTAGTCTCTTATTGAGAAATTTCATTTCTCATGAGTGTCACTGGCCCTAGTCTTACAGATAGCAGCCACTTTCAGTCTTTTATTTCTTTTATGATAATAACCAAATCTTAAACTATTATTTAATAATACATTATTATTTAATATTTATTTAATATTTTATTGGATTAGTTGACCATAGCCTGATCCAAGAATTAGAGAATAAGTATGTGTTTAATTTTATTTTTTAAATCACAGTTATAGAAATGAAGAAACTAAAAAGATTGTAAAGATCATCAAGGGCAAACAAGAGAGATAAAAAGAGGGAAGGATACCAGTAACCAATTAATTTGAAGTCAGACTCTTATATCTTCCCTTAATATATTTGCTTAAATACATTTCCATTTGGATAGGTAGTAAATTCTCATTTATCCAAAATGGAGAGAAACTAGTTTTCTCTTTTTAAATCAAAGATGCTGATTATTTTAGACATCAGAGGAGGCTATACCGAGCAAATGAAGCTTAAGTTTCAGAGTCTCTCATGTGAACAGGTCTCTATGAGTACCACTAGGTTTTGCCTATAGTTGTAGAATATTCTAGGTGGGGAAGGAAAGTTGGTTGCAGTCAGAAAGCATTTCTATGCAAGCATTTCTGGTAAGTTGTAATTTGTTGTGGTTTTCATTTCTGAAATAAATATTTTCGTAAAATAAATAAATATTCTAAATAAATAATTACTTTCATACCAATTTTATTTTTATAATCTGGTATCCCTTTTCTTTAAAGAAGGTATCCCCAAAGTATATAAGCTTCAGGCTCCACTAATCTGGACCTGACCAAGATTATCTGATATCTTCATATTTAAAAATTATTTGATTGAAAACTATTTTAATACTCAAATTTTTCAACTAGCAAACAAAATTTAATTGTCTCTAATTACTCATTAAATATTTTAAAACTTTCTATACCATTTGATCATCATTGTGAATATAAATATCCATAGTAATAAACTGAAAATATAAAAGGTATAGACATGTTGGGATCTGTGATGAATTCACATAGTCAAGAACTTAAAAAAAAATACATAACTCAACAACAAAAATTTAACTCTGCTTTTCATAGATTGGTAAAAAATAAAAATGTGAGATTATTAAATATTAAAATTATAATCAGAGGAAATTTATATAAGATAAGGAAGCAACAATAGGATAATGTAATAATCAGATTAGGAATTTTATTCAAGCTTATCATTGAAAGTGAAATAACTACATATTTTAATGAATATTAGCAACTTAAAAGTAAAAACATAATGACAGATCTGCAGTGTTCAAAACGTATCACTTGGACCACACTGGAACACATGTAAAATAAGAGCATAGTAAATTTGTAATTTCCTTAATAGACTCAGCACATCAGACTCCTTAATGAGCAAAAAGTCTTTTCCCTACTTTTGCAGATTCTGTAATTAAGAAAGTATAAATTGTAGAGGTAAGCACGTGCTCTGGTGCTATATCTAACATTATCTCATATTTAACTACAGGCACTTCGGTCAATTATAATTTCTTTTTCTTCATAGCCCAGATGCCAAATATAAATAGGAAGCCAGTTGTTGGATAATTAAATGTGCATAAATCTGTGTGTGTGTGTGTGTACGCACATACGCATGCATGTGTGTTGTGTACACTTTTTCTTGTGTGCAGATACCTACTGAGTTATGGAATTTATATCTAGCAAACATTTAAAAAGAGGGCAGAATCATGAGCACATTACAGTATGTTTATTTTTAGTTTCCATTTGCCAAGGCAAATTGCTTTGATTATAGCAGTAATAAATTTGTATGGTTTGTTTCATAATTCTTGTATTTTTCATTCCAAGAGTTTTGGCTCTGCAAGAAACTAAAGCAATAGAACGCAAAAGAAATATATATGATTTACTCATTAGTTAGAGATGAATTGTAATCATATACTTTTTATGTGGCTGCCATTCTTTCCTTCTGTCTTACTGGTAAAGCCCGAATTTGTTCCAGTATCTGCATTAAACACATGTGCTTCATGGGTAAATCCTCATTATTTAAGTCAATCTTGGTAGTCCTATTCCCTTGAAGGTAACAGGTTTATGGGATGGTATGTTATCAATTTCTGTCTAATGAGATGTGATGGAGGTCTTCAAAAAAGATCTCCTAGCTCTTAAGAAAACAAAGGAACATACAATCTTTTATCTTCCCCCAGAAGTTGTCATGTCTTGATGTGACATCTTGCAAACACAAGGGAAAACAGCCTGACAATCAAACCAATACACTGACTATGAGACTTTAGAAAGATGAAAAGCATTTCTGGTGATGGCATGATGTTGACAGGTTGTCTAAGTAAGAAACTGAATAATTATACCTTAGATCTTCTTGTTATGGTGACAATGAGTGCTGTCATTGTTTAAACCACTTTAATTTCCACTTTCTGTTACATGCAGATGAATGTCCCCTCTTGAAATATCTCTTGTGTGCCCAAGTATTTGTGTGCACGTGTGTACAGTTCACATACTATGCCACACATCTTCTGTTTGCCGCTACAGATTCATTCTCTACCTTTCCCTATGTTCTTTCTTAATAACAACTAAAATTATCCAGAAGAAACATTATTCAAAATACAATCATGAAAAATATGTCTTTTTAAAATGAGAAAAGATTCATATATAGTTTGCCTTATGACTTTTTTGGCCCTAGCAATGACTATAGGATTATTGAAGACTCATGTAATTAGTACCAAAAATCAAGCAAGATACCCCATAATTGAAGTTATATAATCAATGCATCTCTAAGAAGAATTTAATAACAATTCTCAAAATAAATTTCATTTCTTTTCAATTTCTTATGTTACTCCTGGATTAATATTCCCTTAATCACTGTAAACACACTGTTTATGTTTTTAACAAAATTTAGATCTTTTCTTGTGGCCATAGCACCAAGAATGAAATCCTCAATACTTATTCCCTAGACACCTACAATTTGACTTCACCTAATCTGGTGGATCTACTTATAAAGTATTAGATTTTTTAGAGGAAGAACCCTGGATGCTATCTAAAATAACAGGGATTACTTCTATAGCACCCATTCTCTAAAGATCATTCACCTCTTGTTTAAATACATTGAGTAATGAGATACTATTTCCTTATTATTATACTATTTCTAATGTTTGACTCTATGGGAACTATTTATTATTTTACTAGACCCCAAATTACTTGTAATCTCTAGCCAGTTTATTTTAGCTTTACCCTTTGGCATCACGCATAATAACCCAATCTTTCTCTTAAACGGCAGCCCTTCACATGTTAACAGGGAAAGTTATATTTCTTCCTAATCTTCTCTTTCCAGGAAAACAATATTTTAACTAAAAATTAATGTATAGAAACAAATAGCAAATATAATCTTAAACATACTCCTCACGAGCTTCATCTCATTTCCTATTCATTCCTCACATAACATAATTTCTAGACCTATGTCACTGTTCTTTGTACAAAGTATAGGAGTTTACATTTTCTAAGCAAAGCTTCACTTACGAAGTTAGGAGAGTAAGACAGTTGACAAATGACAACCTAGCAGTACCATGTGACTGGCTTTCTCATCAGTCAGGTAACTCTCATTTTTCTTTCTTAATTTTTTTTCTACCTCAGCAAGTTTACTTATACTCTTTATTAGACTAGAAGCACTTTCTATTTCCTCTCCAATCAAGTAATCCTATAGATCCTTAAACACTGAACTCAAGTCATATTTCTTCTACTGTTTCCTCTTTACTCCTTGTACATGAAAATTTCTCTTTTCTGAAAACCCATTGTCCTTCAGCCTGGATTACAGAATTTTTATTATCTGCATTCAATATTTCTTTCTCTCTCTTATCTCTCTCTCCCCTTTATCCTCTGTCTCTTGTCTCTGTCTTTCTGTCTCTATCTCTCTCTCCTTTACCCTCTACCTCTATATCTATCTCTCCTCTTTTGTTGGAAGATTTTTGATAAAAGGAGCAACCTCATGCTTCTTTTACCATCCCCGTTTTGAATGATACAGCCCTAGGTCTCCAATGCATGCCCAACAGCATCAGTAACTATAATAATAGCCAAAAACAATTTGCCTTTATGGATCAAAGAGAGTGATTCAGAAACAAGGAACTCGGAAGAAAAAGATATTTTTCCAAGGTCCTAGTCTATTAGTGCTAAAACCCTGACATTTAAGAAATTCATTTATCAAACAAAAAAGAATTACCCAACGCTTTGAAGCAAAGTGATTAAACTGCAAGGTCTCTACAAACTGTAAGGTAAGACCTTTCTTCCTGACCTAAATGTAGGGCAATCGATAAACATGAAGCCTAGGGACAAAGATCACTAGACTTAAGTGCCCTTTCCCATTTATGACGTCATTTATGCAAGGAAACCTACTCTAATTTGCTAGATGGACCCAGTTAACTCTATCTTTAAGTAGAGTTGAAGAGCCAATTTTCCAAACCATGGGGAAAAATCAATTTATATTCATAGAACAGGATCAGCTAATAAAGTATTTTCTGCCTGGTGGATGTCATGAGTTAAGTACTGTATTGCGTGTACCTCATTCAGTGCCACCAGCTCAAATATCATTTAGGTGAGTAGTGATATTGGAAATCCTCCAAAATATAAAATGGCTGTATGCAGCTCAGAGGCTGAGTCTGGTGAATGCTAACATCTCTGCTGAATCTGCAAAAATGCTGATACATTTGATATACTTTTAAAGAAAAGATGTTCTATATCTCTGTTTTAGATGCAGTTCTACTAAAGAGTCATGAGTTAAATGACTATGTAAGAGAATTCTTCCCTTGATTTTTGAAATTTGCTCCATTGTTTGTAAAATACATACTTATGCTTTTTTCAGAATTTCAGTCTATAAGACACTGATGAAAGTTTCATCCTCATTGGAAGAATGAGTACATAAAAACTTGTTGATTCTCCACATATTTCATAGATCATATAGAAGCTTCAGGTTATGTTGTTAATACGTACTTTTAAGATAATTGTAAAGAGCGTATGTTGTCAATATATATATTTAAGATAATTGTGAAGAAAGATAATAACTTGAAATATTAAACTTTCTTCTTTTCCAGACCACATAGTCTTATAGGCAACCTCTTCCTGATTCACTACAAGCTGAGGCCAAATAGAAGGGAGCTTGGCATGGTGGGAAGAATATGGATTCTTACATTAGATCAAATTAATCAACGATGTTCACATACCTGCAGGAGAAAATCATTCAAGCTGGAAGTAAGAGAGAAATAAAAATCACTGTTTAGAATTTTGACTTGCAAAAGAAACTACTGAGAATCAGAAGGGAAGACCTGAAGGAAACAAGCACTAAGTTCATGTTATAGCAGTAGAATTAAAATTAAAGTATGAAATGAGCTAGACTTTATGGCTCCAGGGAGATAAATGAAGGACTCCTTGGGTATAGGTAGAGAGGAGGGGCTGGGGGTTGACCCTGGGGCTTGGAGCCGGAGACAAGAAGACTACATCTAGAAACACTATGAGCGTCTTGTATGGACAGTGCCCTAAAATATAAGTAACGGTCTATCATTAGAATCTTTGTTAGCTGTGCCTTCTGATGATAGCTTCCTGTAAATTTTTAAATTTTCTACCGGAATAATGTCTATCAGTGCCCCAGAACCTGGCTAAAACCCATCTGAACTGCCATAAGTAGATATACATTTTTAATAACCCAGTCACTCAAATCCTCACACTTAGCAATTAAATGCTTAGATACTTGACACACAAAAGAGCAAAGGTAGAGTAGAAAAGACAGCCATTAATACTTAGTGGAATTGCATGGTGGCAAATCCCTCTCCCAAACAGAACATTCCCCTAATAGATTTGCATTTGAAATCTTCACCTTAAAATATGTTTATTTTTCATTCACATCAAAATATTATTTTTGGTATTGAATAAAAGGATAAAGCATTTCAAAAAAATATTGAGCTGTTTTTATCAAAATCATGTTGGAGAGTTCACAAGAAAATTAGCATATTACCAATGAATTTACAGTTCAGAATTTTCTGAGATCATGTGTTTAACCTCACCCCCATCTCCAAATGCATTGCAATGATAGACAAAAAAGAAAAAATATTTGTCTGGAAAATCAAAATTTAACCTCTTTTAAAACAAGAAACAAAAATTAGGAGCTTAAACTACTGGCCTGCTGGATTTATGGTTCAGAGATTATTCTAATTTAATTTGCTAGTTAAAAAGAGCTAAAATTGGTCTAGAAGTAGGGTTCTAGAGAAAGACATATGTTCTCAAAATAAGACTATAAAACATAAGTTCAGATCTAGATGTGTTGTAGGAATACTAATGGACATTAATAATGAAAAAACATCAAAACTTGACAATGATAAAAAACATATTACTTAAAATGAATCTCAACATACAAACAGTAAGAAATGTTACCATCCACAGCACTCAATGGATGAACTCCTGAAGGTTGTACATCAGTAAGAAGAAAAGTGAACCCAGAGGATTACAAAGCAAGAAAAACGATAAGCATAGAAATGGACAAATGAATTCTTACCTTGCTAGTTTGTATCTACAGATACAGGAAATATTTGTGGGAATAGATTTTAAGTGTCCTAGACCAAGGATGCCTGAAAATGTTGGGTCATGACAGATTTATCATTATGAAAGCAGAGGTGGTTGAATAGTGTTGGTTATCCCGCGTAATAGAAATATAATGGTAGCCAAGGATTTGTGGGATCTCTGGCATACTCTCAACCGCCCCCCTCAAAAAAATTAGACCAAAAACTGCATGCCCAACCTGCCAATAGCAGAGGCCATATTATTGCATAATAGTGCATCCCTCCCCTAGAGAGAAAAAAGCTGGACCATCAGAAAGCTGTAATCCTGCATATTATTTATAATTTTATTTTACATCTTCTACCAGAATAGTGGTAGATTATTTTCTTACTTTCCTTGACTTCCATCGCCCAAATTTATAGGTTTCACTTTTGCATCATAGTCTCATCTTTCTTCAAAGGACCTATGAAGATCAAATTTTAAAATCCACAATTACATTTGTTGAGGAAATGTGGTTGAGGCCATTGCACATTATGCCATTCATTGTCACTGATGTAAAGGCCCACAAAAGAAAAAAACATCATAAATAATTCCAGGAAAGTTAACTTCCCCAGAGGAACATAATGTTCTTACTCCATAAGCAATGACAAAATTGTTACTGCTTTTCTTAACCTTTTCATTTAGGCTGCCAATAAGCTAAGATTTAAATATGCGACTCAGCCATGGGCATCCGAATCTCCATCTCTCTCTCTTCAGGTGTGTAACTTCTATTCCAATCTGTGCTTTGTTCCTTGTTCTGCTCTTCATTCATTCTTTTTTATTTTTTCTATACAAACTCTTCAAATCATTTGTGGCACAAAATTGGAGTAGTGATTGGTTAATTTCCTTTTTAATTCATTTAATCAAGAGAATATGAGATACTTGAAATCCCCATCTCATGATGAGAGTCTTGAGGAAGGGAAGTTCAAGATGTTGGGCAACAGCTCCAGGTGGTGAAATTTTGCAGGTGCTAAAGTGAGTTAGTTGCTGCAGCTGCTTCTGTCTGAATCAAGCTGAGGAGAACCTGGATACAGGCAAGAATCTCGTGCATCTCATAAGTGCTGTCAGATGCAATATGCAAGCAGGAACTCATAAAATATTTTTAATCGAAGTATGTTTTCTCTCTCCCAAATGAGTGTTCCATCCTAATTTACTTCCATTTACTTAAGGTTGGAAATTCTGCACCAAATTTTATTCCCGTTTCTTCCTTACTGTCTCTTCTCAATTGTTCTTTTAGTGTCTCATTTCCTGTTCAGCTTCAACACCGTCACCACGTCTGCAAGTACAAATGTTCTGCTTCCCCGCCAGATTATTGTAATAGCCCCCTAACATGTCTCCTGCACCTCATCTCTTTCCACTGGACTTCACAGTATATATTGTTTCCAGAGTCATATTCTTAAAAAACAACTCAAGCAGGGCTGGCCCGGTGGCGCAAGCGCTTAAGTGCGCGCGCTCTGCTGCCGCGGCCCAGGGTTCGCCGGTTCGGATCCCGGGCGCACACCGACGCACCGCTTGTCAAGCCATGCTGTGGCGGCATCCCATATAAAGTGGAGGAAGATGGGCATGGATGTTAGCCCAGGGCCAGTCTTCCTCAGAAAAAGGAGGAGGATTGGCATGGATGTTAGCTCAGGGCTGATCTTCCCCACAAAACAAAACAAAAACAAAAAAAAACAACTCAAGATAATTTCTGTGTAACTCAGTGGTGACCCACTGTTATTGATGTTAGTCAGAATTCTTCACTCTTTCAGTCAAGGCCCTCATAACAAGGCTGTAGATGTCTTGATGACCGTGTCTCCTACAACTGTTCTTGCCAACACATGATCTTTCTCTTCCTAGTATATGAGCCTTCTTTCTGTTTCTAAATAAATGAAACCTGCTCCTGGCCCATCTCATCTCAGATCCTTGCACATTCTCTTTCTTCTCCTGGAAGACTATTCCAGAGACCAGCATGGCTCAGTTCTTCACGTTGCTTCAGATATGTCCCTAAATGTTTTGTTCTCTGAAAGATTTTCCCTGACCACCTTATACAAACCAGCATGACCCCTCTGACACCCCCAAGCTTTCCTGCCATGGTTTTATTTTTCTATAGAATATCTGTCATTAACTGATAGGCTATATGTTTTATATTTGTTTATTTTTGTGTCCACCCACTGGAAATTTGTTTTTCGTTGTGTTATCTGCCCACTGGAGAGTGCATGGTCTTCACAGATGCTCAATAAACAGACGTTGTTCATGTTATTGGTTCCAGACTTTTCTGTCACTATTCATACCATCTATTTTGAAAAATCACAGATTCTGCTTGTTCTCATTCAAACAAGCCCTGCACTTTCTCACTTCTATATCTTTGTTATATTTTACTCTATTTAGGAGTGACTTCCCCTGGCATCACGTCTTATTGAAATTATTTAATTTTTCAAGTCACATTTCTTGACGAAACTTTCCCTGATTCTTCCCACCATTGTGAAAACGTGTTCTCGTAACATTCAAAATTATGAGACATATCATATCACTTATTGTTTTATAGTAATTTCTGACCTTTCTTTATGCCTTTTAGTAGATTATAAATTCCTTGGTAACAATGCCAAGCACTAAATTTGGTCATAATTCTTGGAGCTTCTAAGACAAATGATAGTACTAAGATGAGTTTAAAATATTTGGGCAGTAAGTTAGAAAGAACACAGCTGCTTAATTTGCAATGTTATTTTAAGCACTACTAGAATATATTAAATTAATATTTCAATGTTAAACTGAGGATTTTTCAAAAGTTGACTATTCAACAATTTATTAAATACACATTAATTTGCATTTAATTTCAACCAAGCATGGTGAAAAAAAATGTATGAACATACTCACAAATCTATAACTCATGTGGTAGGCAGAAGAATGGCTCCCCAAACATGACTAATATCTGGAATTTCTGAATATGTTACATTATATGTCAAAAGGGACTTTGCAGGGATAATTAGGGTTATGGGCCTTAAAATAAGGAGATTTTCCTGGATTATTGGGATGGGCCCAATCTAATCACATGAGCTCTTAAAAGCAGAGAAATGATGCGTTAGAGAAAAAAAAAATTCTAAGCCAGGCATCCACTAAATAGTCAACAAATATCCTGACAATACTAATACTGATGTGCTATGCAAGACATCCTTTAATATTCAAACAAGAATTAACTTTTTTATTTGATTTCTCAAATCTTGAAAATGCTATTATACAGTGCTCTGCCTTCCATGAGTCAAGATATTCAGCACATCACATTTATGGTGACAGTAAAATTGAGAAAAATCTGCTAATTACTATCTAGGATAGATTGGCACCTTTCAATTTAAGAAATACTAAAAATGTGTCAATTATATTTCTTATTAATAATTCTCCAAGTACAACATCCAAATGTAGAACAAACCATTCAAGAACTGAATATGACATATGAGTAGTAGAGATCCTTTTAAAAAGCTCTTCAAGAGGGATACATACAAATTAATAATTGAATCAATTGGTATTTAATAATAAAAAGAACATATTCTTAGAAATAGTTACATGTTCCTATGAAAGATTTTCCTACTATAAGGATTCCTATCTGTTGTTCAATTTATAAAATTATTAAATGTTCAAAACAACTTATTATCTCTTATCATGTTTTCTCTCTCTACATAACTGTTTCTTCTCCATATAAAAATTCAGAAGGTTTAGAAAATAGTCACCCTTCACACCCTTGTCACTGTTTGGCTATATGAAGAATACTGGGGTTACCACGTTGTATCCAGCTTGGTTACTTGTAAAGCCCAAGGATATGACCACCTCTGTGAATGGATGAGATTCTTTTTAGTGAGGAAAGCAAAACTTGTAAGTTGGGCTTAAGGAATGGAAGAAGAAAATGCCATATTCTTTTGACTTTACCCTCTTATGTCCTTCACTTAATTGTTATAAGGTGGCTCTATATTTCCAGTTGTCGTGTGAACATAGTGCATACAGCAAAGAAAAAAGATTTTTCCACCTTTTACTTTTAGTTAGTGAAGAAATCTTGCCCATAATTCTTCCACCTGACTTCCGTTAGTTTGAATCTGGGAGCCGTATGCCTATTTCTATGCTGATCACTGGAAAAGGAGTCACATTCTTTGAACATGTATCTCTGGAGGGTGACCACACCTCACAATTGAGTATCTTGCCTTGAGCTGCCTCAGTCCTTTTCAAGGAAACTTCTTCTGAAGCCATGTGAAGGCACTCTGATTAATTCTACATTAAGAGTTTCTACTTCCACAAATTACTACTCTTTACATTAATTTTAAGCACTATGCTTTTTCTTTTGGAAGTCAAGTAAAGTATCCAAATGCAAATATTAATTTGTTAATTTTACTTTCAAACATGCTGAGACTTAAATAAATAAAGCATGTTTTTAATCTTTTGTTTTCTTGAAATTGAATTTAAGAAGTTTTCGGGCCGGCCCTGTGGCTTAGTGGTTAAGTGCGCCCACTTTGCTGCTGGTGACCTGGGTTCGGATCCTGGGTGCGCACCGACGCACTGCTTCTCTGGCCATGCTGCGGCCGTATCCCACGTACAGCAACTAGAAGGATGTGTATCTATGACATACAACTATCTACTGGGGCTTTGGGGGGAAAAAATAAATACAGTTAAAAAAAAAGAATTTAAGAAGTTTTAGACTCATTTTATAAACCTCTATAGAATAATTTTCTCAAATTTTAATGCTATTATCCAGAAGAGAACGTCAATGGAAAACAGTTGGAATTGTTGAACTAAATCAAACATTAAATAACACAGACGATCTCTTAGTGATAGCTGGATGGATATAGCATTAGCAATATCTCCTCCAGTTAATCACAGAGAAAGCAGAATAGATAATTATGCTATTTTTATCACCTCAACACAGAAAAATGTCTATTTGTCATGGACACTTGATCTAAGAAAAGACAAGAATAGAAGGTAGAGATTTTCTTCTTCTCGGGAAGGATGAAATTTATTCTTGCCATTTGCTAATTCTGACAAGGTATTTGGTCAGTCAGAGTTATTATTCTATTGCTTTGATTCCAAATTAGTTTTTATTTCTTGTTTCAAAGTGTGTAATGTTTCATTTTGTAAGAAGCACTTTCCACAATAGAATAAAAATAATATTTGTGAATAGATGAAATATTAAGTCTCTGAAAAAAATTTATGTGCCCCAAATTTTTCAAAATGATTTTCTCTTTTCGTACAGACACACACATACATACCCCTCATGTCATAATCACAAAGAGAACAAAGATTATCTCACATTTGGGATCAATATCATTCCTTGATATTTATTTCACTTTTGAAAAGTAGAGGCACTTTTTGATCTGTTAATCGTGGAGGTTATTGTACTTTTAAAACAGTGTTTCTCTTTTCATTTAGGCACCTCAATTTTCTAAAGAAAAATATATGGAAACCTTCCAAAAATCCTAGCAGAGACAGATTTTTCAATTGATTTAATGACAGTGAGAACACAGAAATCCCTTTCTACACAGAAATCCCTTTCTAAGACATTCTCTTTTAGAAATCTATCTAATAGAAACAGTGTCACTGCACATATATGGATAAAATATTCATTGCAGTTTTTAAATGATGAAACAATAGAAAGAAACTAATGAACTATCAATAGTGGAATTGCTAGATATTAAGGTACACAAATATATGGATCTATCTATTATAAATCTGCACAAGCATTTTCACAGCCGATGCACAGAAACAGGACTAGAATATTGCACAACCACCTATACTAAGAGTAATGACTTATCAGACTAAAACTGAGAGTGAAGATTATTCTTTTATACTACCTGAAATTTTTCAGCAGTGATATTCATTCTGTTGAAATGTTTTGGGATTGTTTTGAGTGACATTTAAAAGGCAAAACATGAAGAGTGGTATTTTTCCCTTAGTTTCCCTCCATTTATTTTAATTTTCCCTTTTTTGTGTGGGTTTCTATTGATTTGCCCTTCTTTCAATCCTATTTAGAATTTCAGAAGTTTTTTTTAATGCATTGTTGATTTGCATTTTCCCAACTGATATTTGGCCAGGCATCAACGACAGAAAGCCCTTCAGTTCCTCACTTGTTTCGTGTTCTTTGTAGCTGCTTTGGTATATGTGAGACTCTAAATAATAATTCCCACGGCATTGTCTCTGAGCTCAGGCTCTGGCCCTGTTCCCCTCTTATAGCTTTGATCTGGTGTATATTTCGGGTGATGATATATTTTGGCGCTAAGTTTATTCTAAAGTTTAAATACAGTCACAAAGATCATGGAGACATCATACTCCAGCAACATTGAAGATTGTGATTAAATTAAGGTTCAGGTATGTGTTTTATTAGAGGCTGGAAAATAAAATAGAAAAAAACCTTTTAAAACCCTTACTACATAGAGTACGAAATAAATTAGCTCTCTCTGGGTAAATAAATTTTAGGTTTTAACTTTTCACCATCACCTTCTGTTGCGTTAACTGAGAATTTAGAATCTGACAGCCTCAGCTCACAACCAGATTTCTGCTTTCACCCTGCAAACTTGGCCAATACTTTACTCATTATGATTAGTATATTAATACCTCACTAGCTCATTGTGAGAACTATTACATTTATTTAACCCTTGTTGTCATGATACATTAAATGGAATCATTAAATTGAAGTAATTATTTTAACACAACGAGAGTGATTCATCAGTGTAAAAGAAATTGTAGCAAACTAACATTTCTATTTAGTGAAATCTTCCAAATATTTTCTTTTGAAAAGAAATAATTTCACACAGTGAGATTGCAACAATCCTTTTATAGATACTTAATAAACTATGTCAACCCCTATCATGTGGAGAAAATAATATACGGCATGGTATTAAACAGCAAATAAAACCTCTTCAATTCCTTTTATATAAGCAGCAATTCAAACCATTAAGCTTGGTGCTTCGATGGGGTTGTATTCAATAATTAACTCAAACTAATCTAGGCAAAGCTAAGACATAACAAGTTCGTATAGAATGTAAACTCACTAATGAACCGCAAGCTGTAACAAGACATTGCAAACAGGTAAAAGTGATCTGCAGTAGAAACGTATCAAATTATTTGCGTGGAGTCAAAAGAAAGAATAAGAACATGGTGGCAATTAAATAGCTTACATCACGTACTATATTTTCTTGCCCAAATAGGACACGCTCAGTTTGTTGTTTGCTTTGGAATTCTATTATTTTTTCTAACAGAAGCTGAAGTTTATCCTTAAAACATGCACAGCAGCTGCCACACTTTTATGCATTCCCAATGTGCCGTATAACTTCCACATCTATAAATGAAAAAACTTTGATATATTCCTTCTTACCCATTTTTTTGTTGGTTTAGATTAGAGCAGAGAACTTCCAAACTAGTTGATTACAGGAAACATTTGATTGCGCATTATCAGTTGTGACTTAACTATGTGCTATTTCTGACTCAATTATTAGGAAATACACGGACATACCTAGATTGAAGAATACTATCTATACTAGGTAAGAAAATATGTTTACATACAAAGTCTTCATGATTATTGAAATGTAACAGCGTCAGCTGGTAGTTATGTATTTCCTTAAAAAGGATGTAGAGCACAAATGATGCTGGGAAAACTGGACATCTGCATGTAAAAAAAGGAAGCTGGACCTTTATCTCATACCACACATAAAATTAACTTACAATGTATCATAGAACTAAATGTAAAAGTCAAAAGTATCAAAATCTTAGAAGAAAATGTAGGAGTAAAGCTTTGTGACCTGGAATTAACCAATGGTTTCTTAGATATGGCACCAAAAGTACAAGACAAAATAAAAAACAGATAAACTAGACTTCATCAAAATTAAAGCTCTTATCCTGCAAAGAACATCATCAAGAAACTGAAAGACAACTCACAGAGAGGAGAAAATATTGGCAAATTATATATCTGATAAAGCACTCTATTCAGAATATATAAAGAACAATCAAAAATAAAAAAGAAATAAAACAATTAAAAAATGGGCAAAAGATTTGGATGGATACTTCTACAAAGAAGATATACAAATGGCCAATAAGTACATGAAAAGAATGCTCAAGATCATTAGCCATTATGAAAATGCAAATCAAGACCATGAGGTATCACTTCATATCCACTAGGATGGTGAAAATAAAAAATACAGAAAATAACAAGTATTGAGGACGCTGTGGAAAACTGGAACCCTAGTACATTGTGGATGAGATGGTACAATGGTGCAGCAACTTCAGAAAATAGTTTTGCAGTTTCTCAAAATGTTAAACAGAGAGTACCAGATGATTCAAGAATAATATACATATAATATATATATATATTCCCCCAAACGAAAACATATGTCCACACAAAAAGTTGTACATGAATATTTAGCTGCACTATTCCAAATAGCCAAAAAGGGGAAACAACCCAAATCACCATCAACTGATAGATGGATAGACAGATGTAGCATACCATATAATGTAATATTATTTAATAATAAAAAGAAATGAAATACTGATACATTCTACAACATGGATGAAGCTTGAAAACATTATGCTAGTTGAAAGAAGCCAATCATAAAAGTATACACATTGTATCATCCCATTTATATGAAATGTCCAGAATAGGCCAATCCATAGAGTTAGAAAGTAGATTAGTGGTTACCAGAGAATGGACAGAGGGAAGAATGGGGAGTGACTGCTAATGGGTGTGGGGTTTCATTTTGGGACAACGAAAATGTTCTAAAATTAGACAGTGGTGATAATTGTGGTTTTGTGAATAGACTAAATATCACCATGTTGTATACTTTAAACGGGTGAATTTATGGTCCATAAATTATGTCTCAGTAAAGCTGTTATTGAAAAACACTGATACTGACCTGAGGTCAGCAAATTTTTTTGGTAATGGGCCAGAGAATAAATAGTTTAGGCTTTGAGGGCTATGTATAGTTTGTCATGTACTCTTCTGTCTTATTTATTTATTTTGTGCATAATACCTTAACAAGGGAAGACCATTCTTACCTAAAACTGTCTATGGGCCAGGTTTGACCTATGCGCTGTAATTTTCCTACTCTTGATTTAGATCACTAGTTCTCACACTTTGTTGGTCATTCGAATCACCTAGAAACTTAAAGGTACAGGTGCCTGAACTCTTCCCTGATGTTCTCAAGCAAAACGTGAAGAGATAGATAGACTTTGGGAATCTTTATTTTTAACAGCATTCCTCTGGGGTTCTTAAGCACACATGGACATAAAAAGACTGGAAAAATTAAACCTAGTATATTTATTATACTTATATTTATGATGGCCCAAATTGTACATCAGTCCAGCTCAAAATTTCTTCCATAAATAATGATACAAATGATATTAGAATTAGGACCTCCTATTTGCAGTCCACATTCTGTAATAGAAAATAATTGCTCTTTACATTAAAATGTATTGGTATATTTGGCTTTACTATTTTCCTTGTTTATTATCAGTAAAGACCACATTTTCCTGAAAATTTTCTTTACATTTCCTTTAGTATTTCTCTAAGTGAGTACTGCAGCTAGTCCTATGAGGTGTTGCAAATAAGTTTAGAAAATGTTAAATTTTACATTTTCAGTTGGAAATGTACCATATCCATCAACAAATTAGAATATTTTCACTCTGTTGTGGAAGGAAATCTACTTAACTTTAACACAATGTTTCCTACACTATTTTCCTCATTCAACAGCACCTCCCCCCACCTTTTTTTAAATACTTGTTAGTATTTGAGCCACATACTTTGAGAATTCTTTTATTAGGTTATCTTACTAGAGATACTCTATCCTAACTCATCTATCACTAGCAGCTATAAATACTAAAACAAAAGTTATCAACTTAATATTCATGCAGGTATCTGCTGAAAAACAAGGAGAGATTAATAGGGGAAGTGCACGTTTATAAAAAATGAAAATATTAATCTTCTAAGACTAGATCCATTTCATTCATATCTCACCAGAAATCTATCAATTTAAGAGAAAATTAAATATTTTCTGCATCATTGAATAAGGACAGTTTCTTCATCAAGAAAATAATATGGAACTGAAATCTTAGTATATCTCATCTTTTTAAGACAAAACACAATCAGTAAAATTCTCTCAGGAATCATTCTCTACAAAGAGTATTGCTGCTTGGATACTTCCAATTTCAGATAAAAATAATAGAGAAATTGTACTTGAATTTGGAAATAGGCAAACCATGAAATAATCTATGGACACTGCTATAAAACTTAAACAAATCAGTCATAGAATATTCAGAGGCCACATTTAAATCTCCAAAGTAACTCTAAATTAATAAGGAACATATTTAAACATTTATTTTAAAATATGGAAGACATGGATAAAAGTCAGTCTTCAATTCATAGTGCTATTATTTCACTGAATTTTCTCGTATTTGGAAAATAATAGAAAAAGTTATTTTTTGGTATTTATTAATTCAAAGAACAAGATATCAAATCAAGTGTCTTGCCACATATAATTCACTAGAGTTAAATCACTATTTAATAATGCAATTAGTGTAAAAGTATATGAAAAGTTACCATGAAGTAAGTATATAAAGGATCATGTAGAAATATAATCTCTAATGACACGTATTTTGGTGTTATTAATCATTTAGAAAAAAAGTAAAGAAGTCATAAAATGGATATCATACATTCTTAGAACATTAAGACTATAATGATCCCTTTCTGCATTTGAAGTTATTGAAGATATAAGAGTTTTCATAACTGGTTTGTACTACTTATTTAGAGAAGGATAGAGGATAAAGAAGTTTCTAAAATGAAATTTTTCTCTTCTGTTTACAAGTTATCACAGGCATCTATTGATTCTTTAAGAGCTGGAATTAAAACACCTTTATAGATGCAAATCAAAACTACAATGAGATATCACCTCATGCCTGTCAGAATGGCTATAATTAACAGGACAGGAAACAACATGTGTTGGAGAGGATGTGGAGAGAAGGGAACTCTCATACACTGCTGGTGGGAGTGCAAACTGGTGCAGCCACTATGGAAAACAGTATGGGGACTCCTCAAAAAATCAAGGATAGAACTACCATATGATCCAGCTATTCCACTGCTGGGTATTTATCCAAAGAACTTGAAAACACCAATTTGCAAAGGTACATGCACCCCTGTGTTCATTGCAGCGTTATTCACAATAGCCAAGACTTGGAAGCAACCTAAGTGTCCATCAAGGGACGAATGGATAAAGAAGCTGTGGTATATATACACAATGGAATACTACTCAGCCATAAGAAACGATGAAATCCAGCCATTTGTGACAACATGGATGGACATTGAGGGTATAATGCAAAGTGAAATAAGTCAGAGGGAGAAGGTCAAATACCGTATGATTTCCTTCATTAAGTAGTAGATAATAACAACAATAAACAAACACATAGGGACAGAGATTGGATTGGTGGTTACGAGAGGGGAAGGAGGAGGGAGGAGGGTGAAAGGGATAATTTGGTACATGTGTGTGGTGATGGGTTGTAATTAGTATTTTGGTGGTGAACATGATGTAATCTATGCAGAAATAGAAGTATAATGATGTACACCTGAAATTTTTACAATGTTATAAACCAGTGTTACTGCAATAAACAAAAAATTTAAAAAAATAAATAAATAAAAAAATAAAAAGCTTTATAGAACGATATCTGACTTATTGTTTTTCCTTTTCCCTAGAAAATAGTATATAATTTGCTCCATAAATATGATTTAAATAGTTTCTGAGAATATGACAGACTAACATGGGTTGGTAGCTTCTCCTCCTTAACATAATTCTGCAAAATCAAAGTAGGGGCAGAAACCCGAAAAATAATTGAAAAACTTCTTATGACTTTCTTACAGCTAGTTATTACAAATGGCACTGGGCTGGTGGGTTACAAGGTGGGTTACAAGGACTCTGGGGATGAGAAGGGTTGAGATCCAGGGAGTAAAGATAGATTGTAAAGGTATTTGTCTGCCCGAAACCTAGTTTTAAGGAGAAATAAACACCAACAGAGATCTAGGGCCCCGGACCCTGGGTGGAGTGAGGGATGCACAAGAGGTTTAGCAACTTCTGGTAGAACTAAAGCCTTCCTTCTCCTGTTCCCACTTCAAATCTTAAAGATTAGAGTATTACATTTGAAGGAGAAAATTTTTGGAAAGGAAAAAGATCTTAGGCAGAGCTACCAGTAGAGACCCTAAAGGACAAAATTCCTTAATGACTGGTCACAAAAAAAGAGTGTGAAGTCCAGACTGACAGCAGAGGGTCTATACTGTGAACCACTTGCTCTACTGCTTCGATGTCCCACATTCAGAAGGAAGGCAAGGACCACAGGGAGACGAAGGACCATAAGCTATGGTCTAGATTTTAGCTTCTGCCCTTGGGCACATATGACCAGTTAATAACTCCATCGTAATATAACTTCTTTGAGAAATATTACTAGACATATACACAGGCTACCTACAAGAGACAAAGAAAATTAATAAACCAAACAGAATTAAAGTAAAATCAGTCATGATTTAAGACGTTTACAAAGATATAGGTAATATGAATCACAAAATACTAAAGCAAAAATATGAATTGTTTTACAAATACAACAGATAAAGTAATGACAAAATAATTACAGCTGAAAGCATTTTATCTGACCATACTTGTATTAATTTTTAAATTTATTAATAAAATAAATTAATGTAAATAAACTATAGACAATTAAAATTAAATAAATTATTAGATAATTTATAAATCAATCAAGCTAATTCGTAGTCATAAAAACAGAATTATGAGGGCAGCCCCAGTGGCCTAGTGGTTAAGTGTAGTGTACTCTGCTTCAGTGGCCCAAGTTTGGTTCCCAGGCGTGGACCTACATCACTCTGGTAGTGGCCATGCAGTGCTGGCAGCCTACATACTAAAAAAAACTTGAGATTTGTACATCTACCATATGTACATTTTACCTCAGTAAAATAGAAATATTAAAAAAATAAACTCAAATAATTTCATATCAGAATCAATAAAGACATCATTAGAGGATTCAAGGATAAAAATAAAGACAGGACCCAAAGTGTTTCCAAGAGACAAAGAGATGGAAATATGAATGTGATTTTATAAGGAACGGCAGATACTGGGAGAGTCTACATCTGTCTACCTGGACCTACAAAAGGAAGAATGAGAGAACAGGACAGAGCAGCACTAGAAGAAAAAATGTTTCAGAGCAGATGAAAAACTTCAATTCAAATACATAAGAGTATCTATAAATCCCAAGTAGAATAATCAAAGGTACTTATATAAAAGTTTAAAGAGACTATAAAAAACTTTATAAAGGGGTTAAAGAGATAAGTTATACTAACTTCTCAAAATCAAAAATAAAATCCAGAAAACAATGGGATTTTACCTTCTATGATAAAAGTACATAAATTTCTAGCTAGAATTCTGTATTCAGTGCAAACATATTTTAATAACATTAGATAAACAGATATTTTTTACCAAAGGAAAACAATAAGAGTTTGCTCCCAGCAAATCTCACTAAATATAAATAAATAATTAGTAAATGAAATAATCAAACAAAATAAAACAATGAAAGTTATTTTAGATGAAAGGTCATGTTGAGGAAGAAATAAAGAGAAAAAGATTGTATAAGGAAATATAAACAAACACTTTGTAAATTGAAAATAATGATTTTGAGGCTTAAAATTTTATTTTAAACTGAAATTAAAATATACAACAATAATAATAAATGCATTGACAAGGAGTGCATGGAATTAAAGTATTTTGCTTTTTATTTGTTAATCAGAAGGTGAGTAGGGATATTAGCAGACCCACAGCCACTGATCCACAAATAGGAAAATAAGAAAGCTCTGAAAACATATATTTTTTAAAAATTAGTATCAGCTTATTTAGTGCCAAATTCTGAGCTAAACTGAAAAGGAGTTAATAATAATTTTTATTTATCTAATTTAATTGAACTACTATAGTTTCTGCATCACATTAATAGAGTTTATTTTAGAGTTTTTACCTCATTCAAGAGTGATTAGAACCTGTCTGAGTTAGGCTGACATTCTCCAGCACTCTTCTTGTTTTGTTTATTAAGCTGATGCCTTTTCCAGTTCTGGGCTTAGTCAGACAATTGGGATCAGCATAAGCAGACAAACTATGCTGGAGGAAAGAAAAAACAATAAAGCTTTTAGTAATCAAAATTGCAAGATTTGAGCATTATCAGCCACAAGCCGAGATCCCACCATGGAATAGTATCCAAGTTCTGAGGCTGCTCAAGAGGCCAGAGACCTTGAGTTACAGTCTTTGTAAAGGCAGAGCAAAATTTCCTGCATTATCTCTGTGCTCAAGTAACAAAGCACATAACTAGTCTTTGCCTACAGATATATCCTGGACATTTGTTCTGCGCAGGGGTAGGAAACTGGAGATACAGATAGGGAAAATGTTTAAAGATAACAATGAATATTCTGTAGTCTTTTATTTTTTTGTGTGTGAGGAAGATTGGCCCTGAGCTAACACCTGCCAATCCTCCTCTTTTTGCTGAGGAAGACTGGTCCTGGGCTAACATCTGTGCCCATCTTCCTCTACTTTATATGGGATGCCGCCACAGCATGGCTTGACAAGTGGTGCATCAGTGCGTGCCCAGGATCTGAAGCGGTGAACCCCGGACTGCCACAGCGGAGCACGCACACTTAACCGCTTGCACCATCGGGCCAGCCCCGAATATTCTGTAGTCTTTAAGGGGTGAGGCCATAAAAATCTGTTACAGTCTCAATGAAAAGCCCAAGAGTCCATGCTCAGGGAACAGGGAGGAGGCAGAGGTATGCCAAGTATCCTCAAATTCAGTCCAGCACTGACCCAACAACATCCGTGTTTAAATTGAAATGATGATACTCTCACCCTACCTGCATAACAGAGGAACAAGAGAATCTTCTTTGATGAAAGAGAACAATATATGGATTCTCTACAATAACTTTTTATATACAGTTTAGCATACCACAAAAATTCCTAGACATTCAAATAGACCAAAATATGACAGATATTTTAAAGAAAATTAGTAAATGCATACGCGCAAATTGTCAAGAATTTGGAGTTACTAGAAAAAATGGATAAAACTTTGCTTACTACAGTAAAAAAAATAGATGAAGCAATAGCTAAAATGGATAAAAGGAAGGATAATTTTACCAGAAATTTGATATCTTTAGAATAATATAATCAAATTCTAGAATGGAAAATATCAATATCTGAAATTAGCTACAGGTAGAGAATTAACATCAGGTCAACACACAAAAATGAAGAATTAGCAGACTAAAAAAATAAACAAATAATGAAAAATACTCAGGCTGAAGAAGCAAGAGAAAAAATATAACAGAAAAAAAAGAACAGATAGAGATGAAAGAGAGAATGCAAAGAGGTAATAGATGGGAACAGATGTGAAAAACAGCAGATTCAATGTAAATGAGCCTCCTGAAGGATAAATACAAGGAAAACCATACTTACATATATCATAGCAAAATTCCTGAAAATAAAAAATTTTTTAAATCATAAAAATAGCTAAAAATAAAAGACCTGTTACTCTCAAATAAGCAACAGTAAGACTGAAGGCTGACTTCTTAAGAGAAACAGTGAGAAGGCAAGAGACAATGGAATAATATCCTTAAACGTGGGGTGGGAGGAAGGTGAAAATAGCACATTTAAAGTTGCTCAAGACATTTTAAAGATAAAAGATATTATGAATGGAATATATGTATAAATGTAATAAACTTTCATGAGACTATTCAAAAATAAAAAGAGGGCACTGGAAACTAACTCTTACATGGTTTTTAACAAGATTTTTGTTTCTTATTCCACTATTATTTTTGTTATTTTCCACACAATTCTCGGATCAAAATGGTGTACTTAAAAATTTTTAATCAGAGCACAAAAACTGAAAAATACAAAAATTGATAACCTAAGTACTTATGATCATTAACATGCATTACTGAAAGAAAGAGAAAAAAATTGAAAAGAACTGTCACAATTTGAAAGAAAATATTCCCAACTAATATAACACTTTAAAGAACTAACATAAGAAAAGTAACTCATACAGTCAGTAAAAAAGATAGAAAATCACAGAAGAAAATAGACTAAAGATTTGAACAGACATCTGACAAAACGGGTTGCACAAATGGTCCATAAATGTATGAAAAGTTGTTCAAACGTGTTAGGGATCAGGGCACTCAAAATTAAAACCCATCAATTAAATTATCAGAAAAAAATTAAAAATTAAAAAAATGGATAACTTGTGGTTTTGGTAAAGAATTTGAACTCCTGGAGCATTTATCCATTGTTGGCAGGAGTATAAATTGGCACTACCTGGCATATTTTAACCATCCCATATCTCACGGCCCACCAATTTAAATATAACATAAGATATATAACTTAGGTAAATAGTGTACTGGAAGATTTTCAAATAGGATCACAGACATGCATTGTTTATAAAGGTATAAAACTAAAAACTGTTCCTATGTCTTGAAATGGAAATAACAAAAATAAAAAAGATAAATGCATTGTTATATGCTCGCCAACAAATTTGAACATGTGCCCGAATGAGCGGAATGAGAAAGCTTTGCATATATCTTGAGATAAAAGCCTTTCAAGCAGAAGGAATAACTAAAGCAAAGATACAAAAGTGCCATTGCACTTGGCATGTTTGAGGGCCTACAAAGTAGCCAGAGAATTACAGCAGAATGGGAGAGGCAAAGAGGTGGAAGGGCAGGTCAGAGAGGTAACAAGGGAGAGAAAGTTCGTATAAATCTACGTGGCTGTTCTAAGAGAATCCACTGTAGAATTTTGAGCACAAGTGTAGCGTTATCTGATTTCAGTTTTAACAGGATCATTTCAAAACAAAATTATGGTGGACAAGGATGTAAACTGTTTCCAAGGCAAATATTTCTGCAGCTATTGCAATAGCCCTGTTGGAGATAATGGGGGCTTAGAACAGGGAAGCAGCTTACAACAGAGAAGTTGAAAAGATGGTCAAGTTATGAACATAGTTGATGAATGAATATGCAATATGTAGAGTTCAGATGAGTCAAGCTACTTGGGCTTATTATGATTCTATTTTCTGAAATAAATTAACTCTTTTTTTTTTTTTTATTTATTTTTTTTTTTTTAAAGATTTTATTTATTTAATTTTTTTCCCCCCAAAGCCCCAGTAGATAGTTGTATGTCATAGCTGCACATCCTTCTAGTTGCTGCATGTGGGACTCGGCCCCAGGATGGACGGAGAAGTGGTGCCTCAATGCGCACCCGGGATCCGAACCCGGGCCACCAGCATTGCAGTGCGCACACTTAACCACCAAGCCACAGGGCCGGCCCTAAATTAACTCTTGAAATGTCAAAACTTAGCATTTGTGCATATCCTGCACACATGTCAATGTGCTGTGTATTTTCTTGATCAGGAGAATCTCATTCTAGCAGTGAAGTAGGGATCTCAGCTCCTTCCATTATATAACTCTGCCCTCTTTACCCGTGGTCTGGGATTGTCTCCACACCAGCTCTCAGAGCACAGAGGAGTATAGAGGATTCTAAGTGGTATTTATTTTCAAGAGAGGACTTAAAGTGGTATACATCATTTCTGCATGTATTCTAATGACTAAAATTAGCAACATAGTCTCGTCTACCACAGTGGAAATTGGGGCATATTATCTAGAACAGGGAATGAGTTTTATTAGTCACTTAGGCAAGTTTCTACCACAGCCTAAGTAGATGACTTAATGAAAGTGCAGTTTACCGAGGAGAAGAATGCAGATGGAGCTGGGTTTTGTAGGGAAAAAAATTCGAGACATTCATTTTGGACACATGAAGCTGTAGAAATATTTGAGATGTCTAAGTGGAAATGTTGATAAGGCACGTGGATGTGTGTATCTGCAGGTAAAGGAGAAACCTTGGCAGCTCATTAATTTGGGGAGTAGCCAGAACATAAATCATACTTACAATCGCCTACAGAGTGAGTATTGGAAGGGATGGGGACCAAGGATGACACCCTGATATGTTCCGATGTTTGACTCCAGGAAAATGAGGGTAAATCAACAGAGAAGTCTGTCATAATGGAAGGATGATGAGGATGATGAGGTCATGTGCTAGTTTGTTTTCAATCCTTATAATTTTGTCAGCGAAATAAGAAGCAAGGTCATCAGTTGAGAGTGAGATTCAAGGAGGAGGCATTTAAAGGGAGAGAAGGGTATGAA
The DNA here is from genome assembly GCF_057802395.1 of Ceratotherium simum simum. Lineage (NCBI taxonomy): Eukaryota > Metazoa > Chordata > Mammalia > Perissodactyla > Rhinocerotidae > Ceratotherium > Ceratotherium simum. The sequence continues at coordinate 25,229,084 of NC_141926.1, forward strand.
TTGGGAAAATGAAAGAGGAAATGGGCGTGCAGAAATACAGTAGGATTGACAGGCATCAGCAAGGGCATAACTGATGCTAGGGTTTCTAGATTCATGGTAAAGCTACTCAACAAAGTTTTATACTTTCTTAACCACCCATATCTGGCTGCCCTACTGTGGACATGAATTAGGATTCTTCAGGCTTGCAACATGAAAATAGTGGTTTGTGGCAAGGTAGTTGTGGTTGTATGTAAGTGAGGTTTTATAATGATGAAATGTGGGATCTAAGCAGTAAGAAGACAATTTAGATGTTGAAGGATCTAAACTGTTAAGTAGAGAATTAGGATGTTGAAAGAATGGATGTATAGGACAATAAAAAGTTGATAGGATTGATAGTTTAAAACTTCATTGCTATATGTAAAAGATGATAAGTAAGTAAAAAATTACACTTTCTTCATTGATGAAATGATTTAACATTATAGTATTTTATTTCTTTCCACATTGATCAATAGATTAAATGTAATCTCTATGACAACGATAGCAGGAGTTTACTGATGACTTTAAACAACTTACCCTATAAATTTTATGGATGTATAAAAGTCCATGAATAACTGATTATAACAAAATCATAGTAAAAAAGAATACAGTCTTGATGGTGAAATTAACAAACAATGAAACAGTATTGAAAACTTAGTCTCAGATGCATGTACATATGCGAAATTGTAACATGATAAAAGTGATACCACATATCAGTGGGAAAGGATGATTTTTTAACAAGTCATTTGGAAAAAAATGCTACTATTTAGAGAAAATTGGAGCTACATATTTGTGCTATGCTGTGTAGAAAATACACCCCAATGATTGATTTAATGGTCAAACTGTGAAAGAGAAAACTGCTAGTTTAATCAAAGAAAATTCAGAGAACTTATTTCTTACCTAGGGATAGAGATGGATGTATTAAACAAAACCCGAAAGAATATATTGTAAGCAAAATTATGGATTTGACTACATACATACAAATTAAAAATTTTTGTTCAACAAACAACCCTCCTGAATAAGAGACAGATATCAGTATAAGAGAAGTTATTTGCACCATCTAAATTTGAAAAGGGATTAATCTCCAGAATATAAAAGTATTCCTCCGTACACTCAAAGTAAATATTAGGAAATTAGGCATAGCGAATGAACAGGAAATTCATCACAGGGGAAATCTGCAAAGCTTATAAGTTCATTGATGTTTTGGGAAACAATTGTCTAATATATTGCTTTTGGGTCTGTAGAACAATATAGCCATTCTAGAGGTCACCCCCAGAAGAATATAAGGAAAGTAGGCAAATATACACCCTAGGATCCAGCAATTCATCCGGCATACATACAAACGGAAATGCTTGCCCTGGTCCATAAGGAACATTTATGGAGATTTTTCTTTCAGTGTCCTTTTGTGTAATTGGTTACTGGAAACAATATGCATCCCCTCAGTAGGGGGAAGTATAGGTAAAATGGGATGATTGCACACAAAACAACTTGCTCAGCAATCATAAGCAATGAATTTATAAGTGCAACATGGCTGGAGTACATAATGGTAGATATATTACCCAATGCTGGATAGATTATGTAATGCTGTATCGCATAATGCTGAGGGACCAAAAACAAAAAAAGAATGAGAAATGTTTTCCTACATCATAAACTAAAATTAAAGGCATACACGCAAAAAATCCTACTATACATTTTTTAACGATACAGATATATTCTAAGATGGTTATCAAATACATTGAAGTATATACTTTGGAGAAGAGAGAAATGATAATGTGGATAAGAGTAAAGAACTAAAAAAGAAAAGAAAATTAGAGTGGACTCATGTGGACAATGGTAGTATGACATTAATTGAGAAAAATTAACAAACTGTACTCAACTGACATTTGAACAAAGACATAGACAATATATACACGTTTCATTACGTTTTTCCTTCATTTTCCAGACAAAACCGTATTTTCTGTCTTTGCCACAGTAATAGAACGTTTTATTTCTAAATTATTTTACAAGGATTTACGTACATTTCTACTAAAACTGTAAATATTTTTAAGAGCAGGATATTTATAAGAATTGACTTAATTTACAGGTTTGCCTGTTGTGCAAGAAAATTATTTTCCTTGCATCACAACTACATTAGATTTCTTGTTTGGCTCTTTTGTAACTTTTAAACAAATTAATAAAAATAAAATTTTAACAGTATTTCAAAAGATATTCTAATATTCTCTCCTTTTAGCTTTTATCCTATTATCTCAAATATGTTTTAAAAATATAGTACTTTCCTCTGGATGTTTCATTTAATGAGAAAGTGAGTGTCTGAGGCAGAAAGTAAGAGAAGTGCATCTGTGATTTCATATTTAAAATCAGATTTCTTCAAATCCTTAGTCTTGTACACTAACTACTCCCTGAAAAACACTGGATTTAATATGAACTCAACAAATCAATATCTCTGTGAACACAAGTTTATATTGTCTTCCTCGTAGTTTTAAACTTCTCCCACCAACAGAAAAATGGTTTTAATAAAGCACAAACTATATCTTCTTCTATAGAATAAATACAATTTTAACTATATTTATATTGGTAGATTTCAGTGTACGGTTAATATTTAGAAATATTCTAGTATGTGTTTTTCACTTAGAATTACCCCAAATAATGGAAGCTAACTAGCGCTTTTCTTTTCCACTTTCGAATTGCTTTTTCTCTTGTCCTGAACTTGAATTTAGAAATGGCAGAATCTCAATAGAGGTAGAGGGTAATTTCCCACAAGACCTGGCTAATTTATAGCTTTCAACACACCAATGACCCCTGCAATTTGGCAGTTGCTTCATTAATTCCTCTACACCTGCTCCATTTATCTTGCAAAAAAAAAAGACAGATAAAAGGCACAATCCTCTCTCACTGCAGCTATTGTGAAGAAAAGGCCTTCATGTCTTTCTGAAGTAAATTGTAACCAGCATTATAGAGAATAAAAAGACAGTAGTGTTAGCTGAATGTTCCCAGTTTGTCACTGGGGTGGAGAAGGAAAGTTTGAACAGCCGCTTCTTCCATATTTCTGGAATAGTATTTTTTACTCTTTGAAATGCTGTACCTATTCAAAGAAGGTCTCAGTTCTCACCGGGGGGTGCCATCTGATTCATATAATTTTAGAATTAAAAAAATAAAAACAATCTGAGTGATTTTAAAAAGTAATGTTCTCTCGTACTAAAGTTATATAGGCATCCTAATTATCTATCTATATACTCAATGAAAAAAAAATTAGACACAGTTTTAGGCTACTTGTATTTCATATATTTATAACACCAAGCAATTTATTTCCATGAAATATAACCTTTAACTTGGGTATTTCTAGCAGCATGGAAAATATACTTTCATCAGCAAGAAGAGGCATTAATTAAAATCAAAACATTTTAACATCAAATTTAGGAAATCATTTATTTAGCTGGTTAACTATCCAAGCACTTTTTTCCTTCTGTTGTTTTTTGCAGTTATTTCTATCTTCATAGACTGTAGGTTCCATGAAAAAAACACAATTTGTGTTTTTGTTTCTCTTTTATGGCAAACAGCTTGAATTCTTGGTCTCCAGTAGGTGAGCAGTACATTTTAAAAAATAATTAAGAGAATTAGTAAAAATATATTAAAAGGAGCTTTTAAGAATTTGCATTATGGGGCTGGCCCAGTGGCGTAGTGGTCAAGTTTGCATGCTCTGCTTTGGTGGCCTGCGGTTCGTGGGTTCAGATCCTGGGTGCAGACATACACTGCTCATCAAGCCACACTGTGGCAGCATGCCACATACAAAATAGAGGAAGATTGGCACAGATGTTAGCTCAGGGACAATTTTCCTCAAGCAAAAAGAGGAAGATTGGCAACAGATGTTAGCTCAGGGTCACTCTTCCTCAGCAAAAAAAAAAAAAAAAAAAAGGAATTTACATTATTGTCATGTATTAAATGTGGCTATAAATCTGAATTTGATATAGGTTTCCTCTCCAATGTTCCTATTTATTTTGGTAGAGATTGTTGAAGGTTGATGATTATTACAAAGACTGTTGGTGTTTAATTCTTTGGTAAGATCTCCATGCCAATATTGCCAGGAGAAAAATTTAACTTACACAAAAGCTGTTTCCATTTTTGTGTTACCTAGATATCTCAAGCTCAAAAATTCATGCCCAGGGCTGGCCCAGTGGCATAGTGGTTAAGTTCGCATACTCCACTTCGGTGGCCTGTGGTTTGTGGGTTCGGATCCTGGCGGGCCTATGCACTGCTTGTCAAGCCACGCTGTGGTTGTGTCCCACATATAAAGTAGTGGAAGATGGGCAAGGATGTTAGCCCAGGGCCAATCTTCCACAGCAAAAAAGAGAGGATTGGCAACAGATGTTAGTTCAGAGCTGATCTTCCTCACCGAAAAAAAAATTCATGCCATTGCTATCGACAGAGACTGAGTAAGAAAATATTGATAAATCACATCACCTCCATAATTATTAAAACAAGAACTGAAAAATCATGCTACAGATTCATACAGCATTGGGGTTTTTTTAATAGTTCAGTGTATATTATTTAGTTATAAGAATTATAACATAAAACATAATGTTTCAAATGCTACAAAATATTTATGGCATATGTGATTTTAAAAATAACTCATAAACAACTATTAGTAAATAACATAGGAAAAGACTTAAACATAATATATATGTTTATGGACATCAGGACATACATATATGTATGTCCTGATATTGCATTACTCTTTCTTCACTCTTTATTAACGCAAAATTATTTCCTAATTTAAATTGATACATTATTAACTGTAGTGGATATCAACAGACATAGAAAGGAAGGTGAGAAATCTTCTACATCTCTCATATGCAGAATATGATAAGACATTGATACCATTACTGGCAAAATGGTGTTGCATTTTATGATTTAGATAAATCATTTTATTTTTTAGAATTTGTGATTTATATCCATGGAAATTAATTGATGGGAAAATTTTTCTTTTCAGTGTGACTGGACTATTTCTTTAGAAATAATTACCACCAGGTAACTTCTTATGATATAATTAGTTTTCCTATAATTATTTCAAAATGTCATTTACTATTCAAGTCAGATTTTATTAAAATGTTTACAAAATGTTCTTTGGCCACAATAAACTATACAGTGAGGTTAATACATTCCACTGTCATATCTGGAAGTCACTTTAAATGTAACAATTGTATAAAGAGAAATAAAATCTAAATCAAATAAACAACTCATTCAGGAATATTGAGCTACTAGTGGACTAGAATCATGACTAAAATCTAGAATCTAGAACAAGGACTAGAATCTTGGTATATCAGTTATCTATTGCTGTGTAACAAATTATCACCAAACTTAATGACTTGATATCTGGAATACAAAGCCCATTAATACCACTACTTCCTCAATTCTTCCTTTTTAGAATTGTCTCAACGCTACTTGACCCTTTACACTTCCATATGGAATTTAGAATATGTCTGTTTTCAGTTTCCTAAGAGAATCTCCACTCATTACTTCACCTCCCATTTTGTTTGACTTGCTTAGGCTTTTTTTTGTGGTGTTTGTCTCTCTTGTGTATTTTGAAATTTTTATGTGACAGTTCACTTTCTGCTAAGATTCTCTTCCAAGGAAGTTTGCCCATGAGATGGTATAAATGTCCATGAATAGGCTTTTCACTGTTCACAGCTCTTAAGTTGGTCTCACATTAGCAGCTAAGCCCTGAGCTATGAATCACACACAAAGTTCATTTCTAGTCTTGCACCACCAAGGGGCCAACATTCAGTCTTGGATCTTGTAGTAACTGTTTTACCTAAAATTACAGGCCAGCTCATTTCCAAATTCAAACATTGGCAAGTAGAATTTTCCCAACCATGTTGGAGACAGGTCTACAGCCTCTGTTTATCAGGGTTATTGAGGTTGGACCACAATAATTCTCTACTCTGTGGGCTGTAATATTTTACACTCCACTCCTCATAGGCTTTCCTTTTATGGACCACAAGGATGTTTGTTTCTTATATTCATCTATATCTATCTATCTATCTATCTATCTATCTATCTATCTATCTATCTGTCTGTCTTCTAACCTTTTAATATATTTCCCTAAGAAGATAGAGCATCTTCTTTTCTTAAGAGGGTTTATAGAAGGCCTTATAATACAGAAGTCACTTGAGGTAAGTAAATATTCATTCATTACTCCAACAAATAGTTCTGGGCTTATAATAGGCTAGGTGCAAGTGTTACAAACACTAGAAAATCTCTTTCCTATCCTGCCATTTGCTACAACAGGGATGGAATTGAGGACATTATGCTAAGCAAAACAAGTCAGATACAGAAGGACAGATACTGTATGATACCACTTACATGTGGAATGTAAAAAAGCTGAACTCAGAGAATAGAATGGTGGTTAAATGTTCTCACCACAAAAAAGAAATGGTAGTTATGTGAGGTGATGGAGATGTTACTCAAACTACAGTGGTCATCATTTTGCAACATATACGTGTATCAAATCAACACATTGTATACCTTAAAGTTACATAATGTTACATATCAATTATATCTTAATAAAGATGAAAAAAAAAATCTCTTTCTTTACGATTTTTTTAGTTTTACTTTGCCAATGCATTTTGCCTAACAAAATTTGTTGAAGAAAATAAAAATTACTAGACCCCACGTGTGACTAAACTAGGATTTCTTAAACCACTGCCTAAATAATGCCATAGGTTTTTTTTGTTTGTTTTTGGGGGATTTTCTTTTTCTTTTTTTCATATTACAGGGACTAATTCATGGATATAGTAATCAGAACTTTAATGAAAGTCATTTCACACAGTTTGGTTAAGGAATCGTCAGAATTTTTGTTTTTTGGAAAATGAAATAATTTTTCAAGGAGCCAAAGGATTTTGAGCTTAAAAGTTCTCTCAAATGTATTTGTTGCATTCTGAATCATAGTGAATTATTAGCATCTTCTAAACTTTTTCCAATACTAGCATGAACAGTTAGGTTATGGAACTATATGTTACTTATTATAAAAAGCTTACTGATAAAACTGATGGAAGAAGAAACGTTGAGTAGATTATACATAAAAGTACCTCATGGATGGCTGCCAACATTTCACATTCCATTTCTATAAAGTATAGTGCAATAATTTAATGAAATCTATAAATGTTACAAAATAGTTTTCTTGGGAAAATGTATCTAATATGCTGAAGTCCAAAATAGCAATGATAGGACAAGAGATTCTAATTTAAGAAATGCTTAGCAGGTTCATGAACTTAATGAGTTCATTTTGAAACTAAAAATATAGAATGTAATATGAAAATGTCATGATCTTATCTGAGAGACTTTCCTATCTTTTTTATTCACCATTTTAAACTTAGTGTCATAAAATGCTTATTAAAACATTGTAAAATCAAATACCAATATATGAAACATTTCAATTCATAAAATAATAAAGTAGTTAATTTATTTAATAACAATAAAAATAAAATTTAAGTTGGAAAAAAAGGCCAATAATCCAAATAAAAAATATAAAAAAGCCCAGAAGCCATTTTTTCACAAAAAGGGAAAGACAGGGATAATTAAACATATAAAGAGGTACCCAGCCTCACTAGTAATTTAAGAATTGTTGAATTCAAATTACAACGAAATGATAGGAATTAAGAGTTTCAAGATTACCGTGAATAAAGAATACCCTTACTCTTCTGGGAGTTTCTAAACTTTGGTGAATAAAATAGAATAATTATGGTTTCCAAAATATTAACTTTATTACTGTTGAATAAAGTTGGATATTGTAAATTGGAGTAGAAATCAAATAGATTGGCTATCTTTGTCACAGACTAGAGTCCTCAAGAAACTTAAAGGTGGGTTTGGAAGCTATTAATTCTTTTTCTCCAAGTTGTTTCTTTTCCTTTTGTGTGTTAAGGAAATGTAGCCACCAGCCATCGGGAAACTGACCAAGCCTCACCACAAGAGCTATGCTCATGACCTTTGCCTTACATTTAATGCAAAGATCTCTCCAGGAGGAGCTTAGGCCTCATTTTGTGGAAGCTTGTCCTGCCAATGAGCCTGTGCAAGTGAATACCCACCTCTCCCTTTGAATGTTCATTCCCCAACCGAATAAAAGTTCCTGCTGTCCTTTGTTCCCGGACGCCATGACTTTGGAAATGATTCTTCATGGCCTCCTCTTTGCTGCAAATACACTTTATTTTGTGAGACAACTTCCCCTGGTGTAGAGTCTTATTTAACTCACCAGGAGGTGAGCCCACTTGGTTCGGTAACAGCTTCTCTCTCCTCCATGGAATCCTTGGGACAAGTCCTTCAAGAGAGATGTGAGTCTACATTGTAGGCAAATCTACTCAAGTTTCCTACTTGGTCTAATGGGGAATACATAGAAATGCATGGGAACGTTTGCTAATTAGATTTACCCAAAGTACAGGGGCTAACAGCAACACGAATGTGCTTTGGATAAATTGATCCTCAAGGAATCTGACTGAAGTAAATATGTCATTGCCATATTTGTCAAAAAAAAAGTTAATAATGCATAATATAAGAAAGAGAAAAATTACTCTCATACACTTTTGATAAGCATGCTCCCTATTTGGAGGTAATTTTAATAGTTTCAAACTCAAACATGAACATACTCAATGACACTGAATATCCTAGCACATATTATAAATAGTATTTCTCTTTGTGATGCCTTCTCCATTATATACGATTCTTATGTGCAATCAGTTTGAGCTAGCTTTTTTTTTTTTTTAAGATTTTATTTATTTATTTTTTCCCCTCAAAGCCCCAGTAGATAGTTGTGTGTCATAGCTGCACATCCTTCTAGTTGCTTGAGCTAGCTTTTTAAAGAAACCAAATATTTAGAATACATTCTAGTTTAATATGGAAAAACATCTATCTTTAAGTGTAAAATTTTACCTACTACTGTTGGTTTTGGATTGACAAACACGTTTGGATACCTAACTTAAAAAAGTTCTTCATGAAATTATTGCCTATTTCAATTATTTTTTTCAGTTTTATATATAGCTAAATAGTCAGAAATACAACTATTTTTGCACATTATGTCTATTCAATATATTAAGCTTTCATTCAAATAAAATTCAAGGACTTCACATTTGCAACTACTTTTGAATATCAAAACAAGAAATAGAGGCCAAAGAAGAATAGTTTAGGAGTTTCAGAATCAATCAAAAATTCAGTCCATTGATGCAAACTGTGAATTCTGAAATTTGGACATTAACGTGAGCTACATTCTTATCTTTATAAGCGCCTCTCTGAGCTGATCAGAGGCTAAACTTTAAAGATAGATATACATTCAGATAGACTGCATAGGGAATAAAGAATGATGAAAAGTGATTCCCTCACGTTCAAACATTGAAAGAGACATACATATAAATTGTACCCAAAGAAATTTGATTAGCCGGAGTATCAAAAAGCTTTTTAATTCTATAAATCTCTTTTGCCTACTTATGAAAAATGCAAAGGTACATATAGCTACTTAAGAAGTAAAAATATATTTAACCTTAATAAAGATGTTGTGTTATTTTTAAGAAATTTCTTATCTTCTGCAACCAGAAATTGCAAAAATGTTTGCAGAACACGCAAAAGAAATAGGATTTGAATTAGAAGTGAAAAATACCAAACTGTTCCACTATTCATTTATCTGAAAAAAAGAAGTTTTATTACTTTAAAGTTACTAATACATGATTGTTCTCATTAAAGTAGATAATGATGAGAAAAAAATCAGTCCTTTTTTATTCTCAATCATCTGTTCATCTATACTGTCTCTTTTTCCACTATTCCCATCACTGCCATTTCTTCCACAGATGTTACATACAGCTCTTGATACTGTCGGGGGAAGAGGAAGAATCTCCCTCTGCCCTTTTCCTTAAGGTTCTTATGGCTGGCCAAATAATTAAGAAGACAGGTTAGCAGGAGAAAATAATACCAAGTTTAATAACATGTATACATGGCAGAAACTCAGAAATGAGCAACCCGTCCCTCTGTCTAACCCGCTCGCTTAAGTATTACAGCTAAAGGTGAGGAGCATGTTGGGGGCGGGTAGTGGCCTGGGACTTCAGAGGGCAGGAAGACAATTCTTTTCAGGGTCATCTATAGATAATGTGGTCAGGGAGAGACAGAGTTATTGATAAAAGGGGCTTGGTGCCTTTCTTATTGTAACCTCTATCCTACATTATCTTTACAGCCATCATGATAGAAGATCTGTTCCAGGAAGGAGCCACCATGTCAAATTCTTTAGGCAGTTAGTGGGGGAGGTCAAATGTCCCTCAGAGAAAACAATCAAGGTGAAGAGATATATTTCAGGGTGGCCAAATCTTGATCTCCCACAATACCCTTCCAAATCTCCTTAATCACACTCTACATAATTAACTATGTTTATATTATTCTTTTTTCCACTTAGAATATTCCACTTAGAATTCAATATATTTGCTACCCCTCCCTATGGTGGAAATTTACATCCATAGTCCATCGACATAAGATGTGGCCTTGTGACTTACAGTAAACAGACTTTAATGTATTCAGAGCACCAAAGTTGGAGCTACATCACATTTTTGTATTTTATTTTACAAATAAAATTTGTAAAATTTTTTATATGTTATTTTTTGTATGTCTATTTTAATTTGTATGTTTAAGACATTCAGATTGAATAAATTATTTTTTTTGAAACTATTAAAGGTAAGGAATTTTCTTTAAAGATAGCAAACACAGAGGCAAATTCTAGGAAAACCAGTTTTAAACATATAAAGCATATTTTTAAAGGCTAAAGCCACTCTAAAGTCAGATAAAGATTAATGTAGTCATTTGAGATGATGCTTATTTGAAGAAATTAATTATGGATGAAAAAAGGAAACCATAAGGATAGGGCCAAGAATCTGATGAATTTAATAAAACTAAGACCTGATCCGTAACTGTGCCCAGTTACAGTAACAACGTGGCATCAGGGATAACATAAATACATCCACTAAGTGGTAAGATATGGTTGTAAGTTGTGAATGACCAGGTGAGAAGAAGGCTAGCTATATAGTGAGCTATATGCAAGCAGCTTAATGTACAATATCTTTATTACCTCATGCAATTTAATCACACAAAGATGTGTATTACTCCACCATTTCAATACATGAGTAAAGAGAGGCTCAGAGGAGATACACATGTAGATTTTACCTACCTTCAAAACTTGTATTCTTTGCATCATGATGGCAAATGTCCTTATCTTTAATTCCACAAAAGAACCACTAACAGAAATGGTAGATGAACTTTATTAAAACAGAACTCTTTATGACTTTGGAATAAAGTATAAAAACCATCGCTAAGAAGTGATTCCTCTGCAATTTTGGAAAAATCAATATTTTTATGTGTTCCTCAATTTTGCCACTGGAGAGAAGGTGTTGGCCTATGTAAGACTATGACTTAGCAGTTCACTTAAAGGAGATGATAAGAACACAATCTAAAAGCATGTGAAGTAGGAGTTTTGCTAGATAACCTTTCTAGCTTTGTGATTTCTTGTTTGTTTTATCTAAATCTACTACTATAATAGACACTATATTTAACAGTTTTCTTCTCATTTTTGAAATAGACTGAAATATAAATAAACTAATAAAAAATGAAATTTACAAGCGGATAGATATAAACATAATATGCAAAAATAAATTTATTACTTCTCAGTTTGATAAAATCAGCTATTAGTAAGCTTAGGCAGAAAATTGTGAATATTAAATAGAAGTACATAATAACAATCCCAGGAAGTTAAATAGCCGTATATTCATCATTACCTAAGCATACGCACATTGAATTTAAGTTTGTATTTACTTTCTTGCCCAATGTTTCATATTAATAAAAATGTGCACACAAACATACACACACACTCACACTCTCACTTACATTTAAAAACATCAAGGTCAGGTTTCCTGAGAACTAAATGAGAACCAGCAGTGACACTGAAGGTGATTTAGAGAGGAGTGCAAATTTTATAAGACTGCAAATTCAACTAAAATACAAATATATAGCTTTTTTATGAAGAATCCTATTTAGAAAGTCTACAGGTCATTATGTAAGAAAACATGAATGGTGATAATGTTAAATCAAGAAGAGATTACTCATTTAGAAAAATCAATACCACAAAACCATATTTCTGACAGAGTATCTAAAATTTACAAATGTATCATACCTTAATTAAAAGAATTTAATTTCTACAGAGATCATTTTCTTTACACTTGATGCTTTGACTTATTGACATAATTTTCTTTGTCTTTTGACTTCCTTCCTTGGATTTAGACAAAAGACAGAAAAAGACATTTTAATCAAAACATAAAATACTTGAATGAAAACTGCTTAATTTTTTCTTGTGCTCTTAAAGTAAAATACTTAGGGAGATTGCTCCCAGAGTTGTTTGTTTGTTTAATATATAATACCCACAGTGCAGACACATTTGAAAACTTTTCTTTTTTAAAAAATTTTTAATGCTCAGTAGAAAAGAAATCACATAGAAAATTTTCCAAAGCCAGCCTACTCTATCTCAACTTCCAACTTACTCTATCTCAACCTTCCCTTATTTTCTTTGTACTTAAATACAGAATGGGGAGAAAAAAACATTAAGCAAAAATCTGTAGGGAATCACTGGATAACTTTCTATATCTTTCTCCTTCAATTAAACCCTAATTATCATCACAAAACTGAAATAGAAATGCTCCTCTGGTTTTTATTCACAGGCATATATAATAAACATATAGCTTAATGACTAAAATAGCAGTCATAGAATTACGAGAATAACTCTACACTAGTCTTTTTTTTTTTTTTTTTAATTTTTTGTTTATTGCAGTAACATTGGTTTATAACATTGTAAAAATTTCAGGTGTACATCATTGTACTTCTATTTCTGCATAGATTACATCATGTTCACCACCAAAATACTAATTACAACCCATCACCACACACATGTACCCAATTATCCCTTTCACCCTCCTCCCTCCCCCCTTCCCCTCTGGTAACCACCAATCCAATCTCTGCCCCTATGTGTTTGTTTATTGTTGTTATTATCTACTACTTAATGAAGGAAATCATACAGTATTTGACCTTCTCCCTCTGACTTATTTCACTTTGCATCATGCCCTCAATGTCCATCCATGTTGTCACAAATGGCTGGATTTCATCGTTTCTTATGGCTGAGTAGTATTCCATTGTGTATATATACCACAGCTTTTTTATCCATTCGTCCCTTGATGGGCACTTAGGTTGCTTCCAAGTCTTGGCTATCGTGAATAAGGCTGCAATGAACACAGGGGTGCATGTACCTTTGCAAATTGGTGTTTTCAAGTTCTTTGGATAAATACCCAACAGTGGAATAGCTGGATCATATGGTAGTTCTATCGTTGATTTTTTGAGGAATCTCCATACTGTTTTCCATAGTGGCTGCACCAGTTTGCACTCCCACCAGCAGTGTATGAGAGTTCCCTTCTCTCCACAACCTCTCCAACACATGTTGTTTCCTGTCTTGTTAATTATAGCCATTCTGACGGGCGTGAGGTGATATCTCATTGTAGTTTTGATTTGCATTTCCCTGATAATTAGTGATTTTGAACATCTTTTCATGTGTCTGTTGGCCATCTGTATATCTTCTTTGGAGAAATGTCTGTTCAGGTCTTTTGCCCATTTTTTAATTGGGTTGGTAGTTTTTGTTGTTGAGATGCATGAGTTCTTTATATATTTTGGAGATTAAGCCCTTATCAGATGTATGGTTTGCAAATATCTTCTCCCAATTGTTAGGTTGTCTTTTCGTTTTGTTGATGGTTTCCTTTGCTGTGCAGAAGCTTTTTAGTTTGATGTAGTCCCATTTGTTTATTTTTTCTATTGTTTCTCTTGCCCGGTCAGATGTGGTGTTTGAAAAGATGTTGCTAAGACCGATGTCGAAGAGCGTACTGCCTATGTTTTCTTCTAGAACTTTCACAGTTTCAGGTCTTACATTCAAGTCTTTAATCCATTTGGAGTTAATTTTTGTGTATGGTGTAAGGTAAGAGTCTACTTTCATTTTTTTGCATATGGCTATCCAGTTTTCCCAACACCATTTGTTGAAGAGACTTTCTTTTCCCCATTGTATGTTCTTGGCTCCTTTGTCAAAGATTAGCTGTCCATAGATGTGTGGGTTTATTTCTGGGCTTTCGATTCTATTCCATTGATCTGTGTGTCTGTTTTTGTGCCAGTACCATGCTGTTTTGGTTACTATAGCTTTGTAGTATATTTTGAAATCAGGAGTGTGATACCTCCAGCTTTGTTCTTTTTCTCAGGATTCCTTTATCTATTCGGGTCTTTTGTTGTTCCATATAAATTTTAGGATTCTTTGTTCTATTTCTGTGAAAAATGTTGTTGGAACTTTGATAGGGATTGCATTGAATCTATAGATGGCTTTAGGAAGTATGGACATCTTAACTATGTTAATTCTTCCAATCCAAGAGCACGGAATATCTTTCCATTTCTTTGTGTCTTCTTCAATTTCTTTCAGCAATGTTTTATAGTTTTCGGTGTACAGCTCTTTCACCTCTTTGGTTAAGTTTATTCCTAGGTATTTTATTCTCTTTGTTGCAATTGTAAATGGGATGGTATTCTTAATTTCTCTTTCTGCTACTTCGTTGTTAGTGTACAGAAATGCAAATGATTTTTGTATGTTGATTTTGTATCCTGCAACTTTCCCATATTCGTTTATTACTTCTAAAAGTTTTCTGGTGGATTCTTTAGGGTTTTCTATATATAAAATCATGTCATCTGCAAATAGTGACAGTTTCACTTCTTCCTTTCCAATTTGGATCCCTTTTATTTCTTTCTCTTGCCTGATTGCTCTGGCTAGGACTTCCAATACTATGTTAAATAGGAGTGGTGACAGTGGGCATCCTTGTCTGGCTCCTGTTCTTAGAGGGATGGCTTTCAGTTTTTCACCATTGAGGATGATATTAGCTGTGGGTTTCTCATATATGGTCTTTATTATGTTGAGGTACTTTCCTTCTATCCCCATTTTATTCAGAGTTTTTATCATAAATGGATGCTGGATCTTGTCAAATGCTTTCTCTGCATCTATTGAGATTATCATGTGATTTTTGTTCTTCATTTTATTAATGTGGTGTATTACGTTGATTGATTTGCGAATGTTAAACCATCCCTGCATACCTGGAATAAATCCCACTTGATCATGGTGTATAATCTTTTTAACGTATTGTTGTATGCGATTTGCAAGTATTTTGTTGAGGATTTTCGCATTGATGTTCATCAGTGATATTGGCCTGTAATTTTCTTTTTTTGTGTTGTCCTTGTCTGGTTTTGGTATCAGGGTAATGTCAGCTTCGTAGAATGAGTTAGGGAGCTTCCCCCCCTCCTCAATTTTTTGGAAGAGTTTGAGAAGGATAGGTATTAAGACTTCTTTGAATGTTTGGTAGAATTCACCAGGGAAGCCGTCTGGTCCTGGACTTTTATTTTTGGGGAGGTTTTTGATTACTGTTTCAATCTCCTTACTGGTGATTGGTCTATTCAAATTCTCTACTTCTTCTTGATCCAGTTTTGGAAGGTTGTATGATTCTAAGAATTTATCCATTTCTTCCAGATTGTCGAATTGGTTGGCATATAGCTTTTCATAGTATTCTCTTATAATCTTTTGTATTTCTGAGGTGTCTGTTGTAACCTCTCCTCTTTCATTTCTGATTTTACTTATTTGTGCCTTCTCTCTTTTTTTCTTGGTGAGTCTAGCTAAAGGTTTGTCTATTTTGTTGATCTTTTCAAAGAACCAGCTCTTGGTTTTATTAATTTTTTCTATTGTTTTTTTGGTCTCTATTTCACTTATTTCTGCTCTGATTTTTATTATTTCCCTTCTTCTACTGATTTTGGGCTTTGTTTGTTCTTCTTTTTCCAGTTCCTTTAGGTGCATTGTTAGATTGTTTATTTGAGATTTGTCTTGTTTGTTGAGATAGGCCTGTATTGCTATAAACTTCCCTCTTAGAACCGCTTTTGCTGTATCCCATAAATTCTGGCATGTCGTATTTTCATTTTCATTTGTCTCCAGGTATTTTTTGATTTCTTCTTTGACTTCTTCATTAACCCAGTCGTTGTTCAGTAGCATTTTGTTTAATCTCCATGTATTTGTGGCTTTTCTGATTTTCTTCCTATAGTTGATTTCTAGTTTCCTACCTTTGTGGTCAGAAAAGATGCTTGGTATTATTTCAATCTTCTTAAATTTATGGAGACTTGTTTTGTGGCCTAATATGTGATCAATCCTGGAGAACGTTCCATGTGCATTTGAAAAGAACGTGTATTCTTCGGTTTTTGGATGGAATGCTCTGTATATATCTACTAGGTCCATCTGTTCTAGTGTGTCGTTTAAGGCCAATGTTTCCTTATTGATCTTTTGTTTGGATGATCTATCCGTTGGTGTAAGTGGAGTGTTAAAGTCCCCTACTATTATTGTGTTACTGTCTATTTCTGTTTTTATGTCTGTTAATAATTGCTTTATATATTTAGGTGCACCTACATTGTGTGCGTAGATATTTACAAGTGTTATATCCTCTTGTTGGATTGTTCCCTTGATCATTATGTAATGCCCTTCTTTGTCTCGTTTTACAGTTTTTATTTTAAAGTCTATTTTGTCTGATATGAGTACTGCTACCCCAGCTTTCTTTTCATTGCCATTTGCGTGGAGTATCTTTTTCCATCCCTTCACTTTCAGTTTGTGAGTGTCTTTAGGTCTGAAGTGTGTCTCTTGTATGCAGCATATATATGGGTCTTGTTTTTTTATCCAGTCAGCCACCCTATGCCTTTTAATTGGAGCATTTAGTCCATTGACGTTTAAAGTAGCTATTGATAAGTATGTACTTACTGCCATTTTTTAACTTTTTTTTTTTTTTCCTCAGTGTTTTAGTAGTCCTTCTCTGTTCCTTACTTCTTCTATACAGAATTGATGGTCACTTTAGTTTGACCTCTGTCTGAAAGCTGTACTCTTTAACTACCCTCCTCCCTCCTTTTATGTTTTTGATATCATATCCAACCTCTTTTTTGTGCATTTGTATCCATTACGTTCTAATCGTGGAAATAGATAATTTTTCCTATTTGTGGTCTTCTCTTTTCCCCTTAAATCAGTCCCTTTAACATTTCTTGTAACACTGGTTTCTTGGTGACAAACTCCTTTAATTTTTGCTTATCTGGGAAAATTTTGATCTCTCCTTCCATTTTGAACGATAACCTTGCTGGGTAGAGTATTCTTGGCTGTAAGTTTTTTCCTTTTAGCACTTTAAATATATCATGCCATTCTCTTCTAGCCTGTAAGGTTTCTGCTGAGAAGTCAGCTGATAGCCTTATGGGGTTTCCTTTGTATGTAACTTGACATTCTCTTGCGGCTTTTAGGATTCTCTCTTTATCTTTAATTCTGGACATTTTGATTATGATGTGTCTTGGTGTGGGCCTCTTTGGGTTTATCTTGTTTGGGGCTCTCTGTGCCTCCTGTACCTGGATGTCTGTTTCCTTCCTTAGGTTAGGGAAGTTTTCATCTATTATTTCTTGAAATAGATTCTCTGCCCCCTTGTCTCGCTCTTCTCCTTCCGGGACACCTATAACACGGATGTTAGTGTGCTTGATGTTGTCCCAGAGGTCCCTTAGACTGTCCTCACTCTTTTTAATTCTTTTCTCTTTTACCTGTTCACCTTGGGTAATTTCTTCTAGTCTTTCTTCCAGCTCACAGATCCGTTCTTCTGTATCCTCTACTCTGCTTTTGAGTCCCTCTAATGAGTTTTTCATTTCCAGTATTGTATTCTTCATTTCTGATTGGTTCTTTTTTACATCTTCCATTTCTTTGTTGACATTCTCACTGAGTTCATCTATTCTTCTCCCCAGATCAGTGAGCATCCTTAACACTCTTAGTTTGAACTCTCTGTCGGGTAGGTTGCTCATTTCTGTTTCACTAAGTTCCTTTTCTGGGGTTTTGTCCTGTTCCCTTACTTGGAATGTATTCTTTTGCCTCTTCATTTTGCCTCTTTCCCTGTGCTTGTGTCTACGTATTAGGTAGGTCAGCTACGTCTCCTGCTCTTGGATAGGTGACCTTATGTAAGTGATGGCTTAGGAGGCTTCCAGTGTGCTTCCCTCAGTTCTCAATGTTCCAGGGGTGACCCCTATGTGGGCTATGTGTATCCTTCTGCTGCGGCCTGTTTGCTCTCCTGTAGGCGCCCAGGGAGGCTGAGTTATGCTCCTGGCCAGCTGTTGTAATGCTCAGCTGCTTGTAGTTGTTGTGGGCCCTTCAGTCTCTTTATCAGGTGTGGGGAGCCCCAGCACAGTTGGCTGCAAGTTCTAATACCACATTTGTGTTGCAGTATTTCTTTTAAGTGAGTAGGCCCCCAGAGTGGCAGGTTGTTAGGCTCAGGGCCTTACCATTGCTGTAAGCCTCTAGCCTATTAGGTCTCTTGTCAGCTCTCTGAGGATTGCAGCTGGGTGGGGCTGGCCTCAGGCGCAGGAGCACCCAATTGTTTCAGGTTTTGGAAGGTGGAGCAAACCTCCTATGTGGGTCTTTGAGAAGTACAAGTCTTCTGTGGCTGAGAAGCCCTGCCGCCCACAGGTCCACACACAGTCAACACTGTCCTGCCCCGTGTGAGCACCCCGACCTCACCAAGTGGACCCAGTCTCTCCACGGCGGGAGCCCCACACACTCTGCCACCGCCCCACACTCTCCACCCACTCCTTGTGCACACCCTGCCCCGCTCAAGTCAGCTCAGTTGCCAGGCTGCAGAGAATCCAGTCACCAATCTATGCAGGCCCACATGTTGCCTGAGGGCTTGTTGTTGGGTGGGGCTAGTCTCTAGGGTGGGCTGCCTGCCCTGGCTGAGCTGGATTAAATCGGTGCTCTAGCGGGTGGAGCAGACCCTGGGCTAGCAGGTCTCAGGGAGAACTCCAATGGCGTCTGTGTCAGCATGCTCACACCAGGCTACAACAATGGCCGCCGCCAATGTCCCAGTCCCTGGAGAGGTCTCACCCCTCACCGAGATGCACTCAGGGCCTATTAGGTGAGTCTCTTGTCACCGAAGCACTGTGCACCTTTCTTTCTGGTGATTTTAGGATGCTTTCTGGAACGGGTGAGTTTGTGCGCGGGCCCTTTAAGATCCAGTTTTAGTTTCTTTGTGAACCTGGTTTTCTGGGGGTGCTACCCAATGCTTTAGTAGCGGGCAAAGTCAGATATTATGCTGCTGGTCTGGATTGTGCTGGGTCCACAAAATGCCCACAGCGCGGGCGCTCCCCGGCTCAGGGCCCCGCGCCTCCAGGGAGGCTGCGTACCTGTGAGCTGCTCCCGGCGGCCGTGAAGCTGGCGGCTTGTGAAGGTGGCGTTTTTCCTCTCCAGAAGGGAGTCTCTGCCTCTTCTACCCCAGTTAGGATTGTCCGTTGTTGCAGGAGTTCCTCTTATCCAGTTTTCAGTTCTGTCTCAGGGGTAATTTTTCCACGAGTAGTTGTAAATTGGCTGTGTCCACGGGAGGAGGTGAGTTCAGAGTCTGCCTACGCCGCCATCTTGACTCCGCCCCCCTACACTAGTCTTTGAGAGATGATAATTATACACTTAGATTAATTGAAGACACTAATTTTTAATTGGCTTTAGCAAACATACATTCTTTAAAATAAATTCTTTTTGTGAATAGAGAAATAAATAATATCCTTAATTATTAATATTTATTTTGTTCAATGTCAGGTTTTTGTAGGAGTAGTCAATATTAGTATTATCCTAGCAAAGACTTTGTCTAAATCTTTTATTGTGATAGTGGTGGTTGGTTGACTTTGTCTATTCAATGACAACAGATCCTTCAGACCAACCATTAGCAAACTCCAGCAGTCAGAGAAAATGCGCTGGACCATTGCAAAATGCACTCACCTGCCCCCTTCCTATGATCTCCCAGCATTTCCTTGATTTCCTTCCTTTACTTAGAACTCTGATGAATAAAGTCTGGAAAGTATAATCATAGTTTATAAGCTCACCTCTTAGAAGAAAATTAATATTGAAATATTTGGCCTGCATTACAGATAAAGTGCAATGATAATTTGACTACATTTCACAGAACAAAGGGCAATAAGCATAGACTAACTGAAGATGCTCATCAGAACAATTTATTTTATTCTCAGCCAATTTGGTATCCAGAAAGTGATAGGAAAGTATGCTATACAGGAAATAAAACGTGTGTTCTAAATACTTTATATGTATTTCTCATTTAATGTTCATTTCAGTCACATAGTGTGAGTGCAATTATTATCTTCATTTCACAAATGAGGAAACTGACAGGTAAATGATTACCCAAAATCAGGACTAGTAAGTGAAAAAAACCCAGGTTCAAATTCAATAAATATGATTGCCAAGTTCCTATTCTTAACCACCATATTAGGGATTATTCATATAATTGGAGTTCAAGAAGAAGAAAACATAGAGAATCTGACAGAAGATGAATAACTGAAGAGACAAAGGCTAAGAATTTTCAAAAACTGATGAAGGACAATAAATAACTGATTCTAGGAGCTCGTTGTAAAACTAAGCTGAACAAATACATAGAAAAACCACCCAAGGCATACAATAGTAAACCTAACGAAAACAGCTCTTATAAGGAAGCCAGAAAATAAAGTCATATTATTTTCAAAGAAGAAATAATAAAACTGATGACTGATTAGTCAAATATAGAACTAAAGGCAGAAGACAATGGTACAATGTTATCAAACTGCTGAAAGAGAATAACTGTCCACCTAGAACACCATATGAGCAAAGAAAAAAGGCTTTCAGCGATGAAGGAAAAATAGAAATATCTTTTCAACCCAAAATGGAGAGAATTAGTCAGTAGCAGTTCTGCAGTTATGCAAACAGAGATAAAGGAAAATGATATCAGATAGAAGGGATGGAAATATAGAGAACAATGAATATAAAGAGATGGAGTAAATATATGGAAAATATGTTATTGCAGACAATACAAAATAAGATTTTGTAGAGGTTAAAATATGTATAGAAATAAAATATACATAAAATAACACCCAGGTTTAGGGCCAAAAGGAGTCAAAGTGTTCTAAGATCATGTACTTTTCAATAAATGGTAGAGCTACTAATTGATATTAGACTTTAGTAGGGAAATGGGACATGCCATAGTTTCTAGATAACCACTAAGTGAGCCATAAAGATTGTTTTAATTAACAAGCTATAGAAGGAAAAATGAATAAGAAAAAAAAGTAATCTCAAAGAAGGCAAGGATGAGAAAAAAATAACATAGAACATGTAGAAAAACAGAAAACAAAAAGTAAAGTTGTATATTAAAAATATATGTCACAATAATATCACACCAAAAATACACAGAATAAATACAGTCCTCCCTTGGTGTCTCTGGGGGATTGGTTCTCCAACTCCCTGCGGATACCAAAATCCAAGGATGCTAAAGTCCCTTACATAAAATGGCGTGGTATTTGCATGTATCCTACACATGTCCTCCTATATACTTTAAATCATCTCTAGATTACTTGTAATATTATAACACAATGTAAATGCTATGTAAATAGTTATTATACCATATTGTTTGGGAATAATGATAAGAGAAAAAAAGTCTGTACACGTTCAGTATAGATGCAACCATCGTAGGTCTTTCGATCTTTCCATCCAAGGTTTGTTGAATCAGAGGATGTGGAACCTGCAGAGGGCCAACTGTAACCTAGTTAAGATGCACACCATAAATATAAGGACCCAGAAATGTTGACAGTAATAGAATGGAAAAAGATGTACCATATAACCATTCAACCACTGAATGGTAGACTGAATAATGCCCCTCCACAAAATGTCCATGTCCTAATCCCTGGAACATGTAAATGCCACCTTACATGGAAAAGGAACTTTGCAGATGTGATTAAGCTAAAGATTTTGAGATGGGAAGCTTATCCTGGATTTTCCAGGTGGCCCTGATGTAATCAAAGGCATCTTTACATAAGAGAGTCAGAAGGACCAGAGAGAAAATAAGAGATGTGGTGACAGAAGTAAAAGATTATAGTGATCTCAAGAAGGGACCATGAGGCGAGGAATCCAAGTGGCTACGAGAATCTTAAAAAAGCAAGGAAACAGTAGTCCTCTTAGACACTCCTGTCAACACCTTGATTTTAACCCAGTGAAGCTGATTTTGGGCATCCAACCTCTAGAACTATAAAACGAAAAAATTTGTGTGAAGTCACTGAGTGTATGGCAATTTGTTCCAGCAGCAATAGAAAACTAATACACTACCAAAAGAAAGTGGGAGTTACTATAATAACAGAAGGCAGAATAGCCTTTAGGATTAAAAGAATTGCTAGATATACACACAAACATTTCTTTAAAATGGATAAGTCAATCCACCAGGGAGATACACAAATTTAAATCTGCATCCACCTAATAGCATAGCTTCCAAATATGTGAAGCAAAATTAACAAAAACAGGAAGAAATAGGGAATAGTAGGTAAGGAATATGTAACACACTTCTCTCAATAACTGGTAGGCAAAGAAACAAAATTCATTAAGTATTTTATACAAAACAAATGAACATGATTGACAGAATAGACCTATTGATATGTAATGAACATTGACCATGGCATGGGATATTAACCAAAATATTTCATATGGTGGGCCAAAAAGCAAGCTGAAATAATTTTTAAGAACTGAAGAAATATGGAATTATGAATATGTAGATGCAAATGACAAATTTTTAGACAAAACCGATATGGACAGAAATATATAATCCAAAGAGCTATGCCCTATTAAATAAATTAAAATTCCAATTAAAAAACTTACCAAGTAATGTACAGGGCCTAGATAGGTGAATTCTTTCAAGCATTGAGTGAAACAATCACAGTAATACTAAAAAAATATTAGAGGAAATAAAAGCAAGAAAATTTACTGATTGTTTTCATGAAGCCAGCAAAATATAATACAAAAGAATATTAAATATAACAACAAACATTACAGCCTGATGTCTCTTATGAACATAGGCCCAAAGTGATAAACAAAAGATTAGCAGAACAAACTCAGTGTCATTAATTAATGTTAATGTTGGGTATATTTCAAGAATGTAAGGGTCATTTAACAATTGAAATTCAATCAATACGATTCACTACATGATCAGAATAATGGATAGAAATCATATAAGAATGAAATTAAAAGTAAATTAAGGATAATATTCTGGTGATAGAAGTAAAACATATATTTTGTAAAATTCAACATCCAATAAAGATAAAAAAAAAACCGTTGGAGACAAGGAAGAGAAGGAATTGATTTTAGGAATTTCCTTGATCTAACATAGAGTAAACACACAAAATCGTACAAAAACATCATGTTTAATTATGAATTATTGACAAAATCACTTCTAATGTTGGAAACAAAATAAAATACTTGTGATTTCCACTTTTTCTTCCATATGGACTCTAGATTTTACTAAGTAGAATAAGGCAATAAAATAACTAAAACTGCGAGGATCAGAAAGGGCGAGCTAAAACTACTATGATTTAAGACAAGATGATTGTGAATGTCTAAATGTAAAAAAAAATCTAAACAATTAGAAATAATTGAATTTAATAAGGTTACCAGATATAAAATTGATATAGAGAGATCAATTCTATTTCTATACACCAGTAAAAATTTTAAATTAAAATGTAAAAGTGATGCTATTTGGAATAGCATAAAAATCAATAGGCATACAATTGTGCAATATTTCTACCAAGAAAATATAAAAATATTCAAAAAATTAAAGGAAACCTAAATAACAGAGGAACATAAAATATTCACGAATTGAGGATACTCAATTTTGTAAAAATATTTTGCCAAATAGATATATACATTTAATTTAATCTCTTTCAAAACTACAGCTGCTATTTTGTGGAAAAATGCAAGCTGATGCTTTTGTGGATATAGAAATGCAAAGAAACATAATAGCCAAGAAAATCTTGAAGTAGAAGAACAAGGTCAGAAGATTTATGATACTAGATAATAATAGTATATAACTATAGTGATTATAAAAGAGTGGTATTGGCTCAAGTATAGACTAATGAACCAATGGAACAGAATAGAGTTCAGAACTACAACTACACACGCATAGACACTGGAGTTATAACAAAACTGGCATTGCAGATCAGTGGAGAAAGAGGCAGTTGAATATCCCAATTAGAAAAAAAAGAATAGTCACTAAGTCCAGGTTAAATAAATATTAAAGTATGAAAATTAAAATAATGAATTTTCTAGAAGAAAACTTAGAATAGCTTTATACTGAGAGAAGTGAAAGAAATTTTAAACAAGACACAAATATCAGTTACCATAAAGAAGGAAACTGATAGATGGAACTACATTAAATTTAAGAATGCATGTTCATCAAAGACATTTTTGTAGGGCATGAAAAGGCTATCTATATAGTGGGAGAAGATACCTGCAATGCATACAATGTCTAGTATCTGGAATGTATAACAACTCTTAAAATCAATAAGAAAAATAGATAAATAGAAAAATGGGTAAAAGTGTTGAGTGGAACTTCTCTCCCCAAAAAAAAGATATCTAAAGGGACAATATGCATATGAAAAACTCTCAATCTCATTAATCACTAGGAAAATGCAAAAAAACCTTCAATGAGATATAACTATATACCTACTAGAGTGATTAAATGTAAAAAGATTGACAACGCTAAGTGTTGACAAGGGAGTGGGGCAGGAAGGGAAATGCTCATACAATGCTGGTAGAAATTTTAATTTTCACAAATTACATTGAAAAATTGTTTGACAATATCCACTAAAGGTGAACCTTCTCCTGTGAACTAGCAATTCCATGCCTGTGTATAGACTTAACAGTCAGGTACAGAAATGATTATGGCAACTTTGTTCATAATAGATTAATAGACAAAAATTGGAAACATCTGAATGGTCATTAATAGGCGAATGGATAAATGGTCTATTATATTCATATAATAGAATACGACACAAAGAGAATGAACAATAAAACTCCTACAATCTACAACGTGGATAAATCTCACAAACTGACTAGAATAAGCCAAATAAATTAAAAGTATAAAACATATGATTCCATGTATGGAAAATTGTAAAGCAAGTGATGTGAATTAATGGTGCTCTGTCATTATAGCAGTTAAGTTGATGGGGGATAATCCTGGGAGGGAATGGAGAGTGCCTCTGGGGTAATTTGTAATGTTCTGTTTCTTGACTTTGATATAGAGCATGGCAATGTTCACTGTGCTAATTCCCTGAGTTGCAAACTCAAAATTTATGCACTTTTTAGTATGCATATCATTAAAAATCATTATGAATTTTTTAAAATTCACTAAAAATTTATGAAAAAAAATTGCCACTGAGATGGGTGTGTAAATTTTAATACAGTTCTGTCACTTGCTCCATATATTTTTGACCACTTAACAAGGACAAATAATTTTTTGTTGTACATTTTTAGTAAATTGAATTATTATTATCTAAGGATCCTATCCTTTAAAAATTGCTGTTGAGTGACATTTTGGGGATATTGTCACTGTCGTCTCCTTTTGTTCGCTGACCCATGATGGATTTCAAGATCTCAAGTTTTAGCCAAGTGTCTGATTTCCATTGCACAAGTGTGTGTGGAACCCAGGCCTTTTCTCCCAGACACCAAGCCGTTAATACTTAATACACTTGATTACGGAGATTAGCAAATGATATCAGAGGTAGTTGAGGTACCAATATTTGCTTACCATTTTACTATCTTACCTTTTTCTTTTTGTTTTGATGAGATTTTCCCATAATGTTTGCAATTGTATGTGTATCAGAGAGATTATAGGTGCATGTATGTGATGGACCAGGTGTATATAGGTGTACAATTGTTTCACCTTCCACCAGCTGGTCAAGCTGTGCAGCCAAAGTTAAAAGCCAGATGAGCGCCATCCAAGGAAGAGACCAGTGCATGATGTGGGGTCCCCAAGAACAGATAGCACATATAACATGCCCAAGTGGTAGAGCGTTTACTTACAGCAGGAGAGGAGAAAGACTGCACGAGATCCAGCCTCTTGCCATGCATCAGTCCCCCACGACCAGTGGATCCACCGCACAGCTGATGTGGGTAATGTAGCTGCACACACCCAACTCTGTGCTTCAGTGTGTGCACAGCCCCTCTCCTGTGGGGTCCGAAATACGGAAAGCTGGGGACATGCCTGAGGGCTACAAACAGAACAGAGATATACACACTGAGTCTGAAACAGGGAAAGATATTCCCACACAGATGATAAGCCCAGCACAGGCTGTGAAGGCTCCCTTTCTCTTGGAAAGGAAGTGCTCCAGGTCCAAGGCCCATTCTTATGCAGTAATGGGCAGAAGACTGCACGCAAGAGACTGCCTTTCCCAACAATGATGATTGACTTTGTCCACATTAGTGATATGATTCTAAAGAAACCTCACATGTAACATTCATTATTTTGGCAAATTTACCAAAGTCCACATTCTTGCCATCAATCCTAACTTTTTTACAGCATCAAAAATGTTACTCTCTTTAAAAAGAAAGGAAATCAAATTAATAAATTTCAAGAGAAAACTGTAAAATAAAAATGCCACTTCTTAAAAACGAGAAGCAATCCTCACAAGCAGAAAAACACATGCATATGACTAATCCATTCTCTCTCTAGGAGAAGCAATATCTTTCTTGGCACTGTAGGGGAAGAGGGAGAATCCCCCTCTGCCCTTTCCCTTAAGGTTCTTATGGCTGGCCAAATAATTAAAAGACAGGTTAGCCCGATAAAATAATACCAAGTTTAATAACATGTACACATGGGAGAAACCAGGGAAACTGAGTTTCTCAACACAATGGCAGAGATTCTCATCTTAAATACTATCTTCAGCTAAAGACAAAGGAGGATGTTGGAGGGGGGTGGAGTCTGTTACAGGAGATGACCAGAAAAGCAGGGTAAACAAGAGTAAGGTTATTATGCAGATTTAAGGCCTCACCCTTCACATTGATAAGTTTTTAGAGATGAGGTCATGCCCCCTCTTCCCAGTACAGCAAGGGAGATACCTTTACATATGGAGATTTCCCTTATAAATGTAAATGTTTGTCTGGCAACTCCTAGCAGGGCCACCTAGAGAATGTGGCCTGGAAGAGACAGAATTTTTGATAAGAGGGGCTTGGTGCCTTTCCTATTGTAACATCTGTTTTACATTATATTACAGCCATTGTGGTAGTAACTCCTTCCTGAAACAGATCTGTTACGTTAAACTCTTTAGGCAGTTTGGGAGGGGCTACTCACATGTTCTTCCTGAGTTGGCTGAGTCTTTATTGTCTTCAGCTGGAAATAATCCACACACCAGAGTGTTGCATCTTGGGGTGGCCTGCCCTCATTACCATCAGCACATATGGATGTAAGCAAATTGAATTAGATTGTTTCTGTATTTAATGTCAAGACGTGAAGTCATGCAAATGCATATATCTCCTCAGTAGGGTTGGGCCAGCTAATTAGACTAATTCCCTGAAGTCTATATGTCAAATTCTCCTTTTAAAAAAAGTTCATCTTATTTGCTTCAATGTTTCTCTTCTTCTATGTTCTTACGGTTGAATGAGTCACTGTCTCTACAGAACATTCATTTTTTATATATGTTAATTATCTCAAACAGGTAAGAATCCAAGCCAGTTGCCTAAGACACATTTTATTTTAAAACATATATTTTTAAAGTGATGTCATTGTATTGATTTAAAAGTTCAACTCTCAGAAGACGTTGTTGTTTTTTTTTCTAATTCTAAAGAATACCTTATGCAGAAGCATTTTTTTTTTGCCAGAAAAGAGCAGTCTTAATCTTTGTATTTCTTACGGAGTTATAGGAGCTGAAGGAGAGGTAACTAGAATTAATTAAATACCTGCTATTTACTGCATATGCAAGTTATTTCATAGTGTCTTATTTAATCATTACTATGACAAGAAAGTTCATTTGTGATTTTTAATTTAGAAATTCTAGGTCATTCCCCAAAAGGCAAAAGTGTCATGTGATCAAATCAACATATGAGCTTAGGAATGTAGGACTTTATATAACTCATGCACGTGGAACACTGAGCAGGATGTAGATTTTGCCATTGAGGAAGGGGTTGCCACCCAGCGTGCATAGAAGCCGGTACTGTGGTACACCAGTCTTTGAGAGCAGAAGCAGGTTATTACTCAGTCGATTGGTAAGGAGACAGATGGACAGGCTCTCAACTCTGTCTCCCCGACCCAGGGTTTGGGGTAAGGTTTAAGGAATCAGGGAGGGCAGGCTGGTGTGTGGAAGTGGTAACAGGATGAGTTTTGATTGGTAGATCAAAATTTTCTCTTCTGCGTGTGCATGCTCCTGGCTGGCTTGCCTGGCTCTGGCTCGCTATCCCTAAAAGATAGCCTTAACATCCTGTTGTTAAGATGAGATCAGTTAGGGAAGATTACCAGGAAAAGCACGGTAAACAAGGGTAAACTTGTTACACAGATCAGAGATTTAGCTCATCCTCCCTTTCTTGGCACAGGAAGGGAGGCATCCTTACAAATGGAGATTTCTCTTATAAATGTAAATTTCTATTACAATTACAATAAGTACAAGATAACTTCTACTAGGTTTTCAGAGCTTTTTCTATGTCTGCTGTTTTTTTAAATAATTATCAGCTCAAGATAGCCCTTATACCAAAGAGGCATATTTTGGGGCGGCAAATTCTGTTCTTGGTCCTGTGGTTACAATTTCACGTTTAAAAGAACATTTTAAACATCTAGGATAGCAGCATTGATATTCAGAGTTCTCAACAATGGAATTAGCTTTCCTACTTAGTAAGAAACTATCAGTTACTGAAAACTCACACTGGCAATGCATTTGCTGTTACTTTCACAAAAGATATTTTTACAAGGAACACGGCATTGTTTCTGGACACCAGAAAGAAATATGATTTCTCTTACTGTATCACTATGTTTTATGAGACATATGACATTATGGAATAAAATGAATGTCCTTTGGGTCATAATATATTGCTTCAAATTAATATTTACCTAACTAAACAGCAGGAATGGATAACAAGGGTAAAACTTCAATGTCATTTAAAAAATTAATCCCATCCTTTAATTACGATTTACACTGCACTTTGGGAAACTTTGAGTTAAAGGGTTGCAATTTTTCTTCTTTAACAAGAGAGGTGACCTCAGCCTTCACTAAGTGCTTAGTGGAAGCATTTAGCACAGCAAAATTGCAAGAGCATCCCAAGAGAAAATGAACTGCCATTGATACCAATGCCCTCCATAGAAAGGGAACTTTAAAACACATTTACCTTAGTAAAAAGATGAAGATAGAATTGATTAACTCCAAGCTAATCAAAAGAGTTGGCCAAAACATTAAGTGGGATTCTCTCAAAGCTTTTTTTTAAAAAGTAATCATGCTAATGAATTTTACCATAAGGTTCTGAAATCTCTGTACACTAAGTCAAAGGTGTTATTTCAAGATAGAGGTTGTCCTTAGCCTGTATTGTTCTTTGTACTTGCCTTTCACAATGACACCGGTGTCGAGTTCTAAAGATTTTATTCAAAAAATTTCAACTTTAGAATTTCAGAAGGTGCAAAGGCCTTTAAGTTAAAAAATCACGGAGTAGAAAAATAATGAAATTATATATGAACATCTGCATGTATGCATGCATTTATTTATTCATATATTGATGTGCATGATTTGACAATCACATGCAAAAATAAGTATTAATTGGGGCTAGCCTGGTGGCGTAGTGGTCAAGTTTGGCAGGTTCCACTTTGGCGGCCTGAGTTCACGGGTTGGGATCCTGGGCACAGACCTACACCACTCATCAAGCCATGCTGTGGCGGTATCCCAGGCACAAAACAGAGGAAGACGGGCACAGATGTTAGCTCAGGGATAATCTTCCTCTCCAAAAATAAAAAAATAAAAATAAGTATTAGTCAATTATCAGCACCAAGAAATAAGTTTAAACTACTTAGTGCTGTAAAACCTCCTCTTGCATACACAGTGGAGAGCATATTATCTTTAATGCAGACCTCTGAAATTCCAATGGAATTTTTTTCTGAATGTAGCTATATTAGATAATGGTTTTCTCATAATAAATCTCTCAAAAGTAAACTTGAACCATATAGTCCTTTTAATAAACAAGCTCACAGAAATAATATATGCATCCAAATCTAAGTTTATACTTTCCAACTGAGGGTATTTTTTTAAGAAAAATAATATGATCATTTAGTTAAAATAAGAAAAATAATACAAGAATTTGGTGATGTTAAATAGCCCAAACCCATTCATATCTTCTGATGATTATAAGAAAAAAAATGAAGATAAGGATCAAGATAAATCTTTTTAAAATGTTTTATGCTTAACTATATCTTAATTCTTCCCTTGTTTACAAGTAATACAAATCAACTTGAATTAATTTAAGTAAAACTCCAGAAAGTTCCACAAGAGAATCTCATGGAATCTAACAGGAGGTATGTAGTAGGACGTCAAAATGGAATTGAAACTAGGACTTGGGAAGCCATCAGGGTACATTCCCAAGTTCTTGAAGCACCTTCAGCTTTACACAGAGAGTTTCTAGGCTTCTCCATCCCTCTCAAGCTAGTCCACACTCAGACTCCAGCAATTTGTCAAAATTCCCATTTAAGTGTTCCTACCAGTTGATGGCTCCAGCAGCTCTGCTCCAGGTAAGTAGATCTTGTCTATAACACTCTGGATTTCATCTCCCTTCTGTGATGGGTTCAAGAAAAGTCATTGATTTTCTGTTTTCTTTGTTTTTTCTTGTTGTAAGAAAGGGAGTGATGACTTCTCTGCATCTTCTCTCTCTTCATTACTTTCAGTATTTCTACTCAGTTCAATTTACAGTCTACTCTCAGCAGATTTTTTTCTAGGATGAGTCTCTGACTTCTTGGGAAAGAGTTTCTGTTGAGTATTTTGAGGTTTTTAGCCACACTCCACTCCTAGTACTCTTCAGATTTTCCACAGTAATTTTGGCATCATTTATAGTTTGGAAGCTGTGCAATCTTTTTCCAAGTTTTCATTGTCTTTTTCAGATCCGCTTGCTGACTCTTCTACTTCTAATTTTTGGGGGGGAATGAATAAGGACCTGCAGGCAATTTCTGGGCTCTCTGGCTTTAGTTTAGGACCATCAGACTAGCTTTTTCTTTCCCTCTTTGCTCTCCTATAGCACTGTTCATCTTGACCAGGTCCTGCTGGTGTCAGTATCTTGACCCCAAATGTTCTTATTCTAGATCAAGAAATATGGAGATAACATTAAATTTTATTGACAATGTTATCGTGGCTTCAGTTTTTTTTGGTTTGTTTTTACATTTGCTATATAGTTGCTCTGTCAATATTCATGAGGAGATTTGGTGAGATTAAAAAACAATTCCATCACAATTGTCTATCCACACACAGAATCTACTACTGCTTTATTATTTTATTTTATTTTGTAAAAATAAGATTGAATATAGTAGTTTGGGTCAGAATTGTTAACTCCTATGAATAGACTAGGGACCAAACCTATATATTTTGAAATAATTTTAGACTTGTAGAAAAATTGAAAAAAAATAATATAGAGTTCATTTACACCCTTCACCTAGTTTTCCCTAAAGTTAACATAACCACAGTACAATTATTAGATAAAACAGAAATTATCATTATTGCAGTGATATTAACTAAACATAAGACCTTATTCAAATTTCAATCCTCCTTTTGTCTAATGTTCTTTTGTTCCAGAAACACACATTGCATTTTGTCGTTGTGTCTCTGTAGTTTCCTCCAATCTTTACCAGTTCCTCAGTCTTTCTTTGACATCCATGACCTTGACTCTTTTGAAAAGTACTAGTAAGTTTTTTTCTTCAGAATGTCTCTCAGTTTTAGTTTTTTTTGGTATTTTCTCATGATTAGTTTGAGGTTATAATTTTTGATAAGAATATCACAGATGATGCCATGTCCTTCTCAGTGCATCTTATCAGAGGGTACTTGATGTTAATATGTCTTATGACCAATGATGTTGCCCTTGATGACTTTGTCTTCTGACTTTTTCCACTGTAACATCAATATTCTTCCCTTTGTAATTGATAAATATTATGACACTACACTTTGAGACTGTGCTTATATACTATTTGTCCTTAAACTTTGTCCCATTGATTTTAACATCTACTAGGGGAGCTTGTCTGCAACAATTATTATTACAGTGATCATTGCATTTTAGTAATGGTTCAGTTTTTAGTTCCAATTGAGTTAGTTTTTTCCCTTTGCTGTAAACTTCATTTTGAATTGTGTAAGTAAAAATACCATGTCTGCTTCAGTCCTTTATCATACATGAATTTTTTTTTCTTCTTTTATTTTTTGTTTATTGCAGTAACATTGGTTTATAACATTGTATAAATTTCAGGTGTACATCATTATACCTCTATTTCTGCATAGATTACATCATGTTCACCACCAAAATACTAATTACAACCCATCACCACACACATGTGCCAAATTAACCCTTTCGCCCTCCTCCCTCCCCCCTTCCATTCTGGTAACCACCAATCCAATCTCTGTCTCTATGTGTTTGTTTATTGTTGTTATTATCTACTACTTAATGAGGGAGATCATATGGTATTTGACCTTCTCCCTCTGACTTATTTCACTTTGCATAATACCCTCAATGTCCAGCCATGGAAATGGCTGGAATTCATCGTTTCTTATGGCTGAGTAGTATTCCATTGTGTATATATACCACATCTTCTTTACCCATTTGTCCCTTGATGGGCACTTGGGTTGCTTCCAAGTCTTGGCTATTGTGAATAACGCTGCAATGAACACAGGGGTGCATGTACCCTTTAAATTGGTGTTTTCAAGTTCTTTGGATAAATACCCAGCAGTGGGATAGCTGGATCATATGGTAGTTCTATCTTTGATTTTTTGAGGAATCTCCATACTGTTCTCCATAGTGGCTGCACCAGTTTGCACTTCCACCAGCAGTGTATGAGAGTTCCCTTCTCTCCACATCCTCTCCAACACATGTTGTTTCCTGTCGTGTTAATTATAGTCATTCTGATGGGCGTGAGGTGATATCTCATTGTAGTTTTGATTTGCATTTCCCTGATAGTTAATGATTTTGAACATCTTTTCATGTGTCTGTTCATTCATCTGTACATCTTCTTTGGATAAATGTCTGTTCAGGTCTTTTGTCCATTTTTTAATTTGGTTGTTAGTTTTTCTGTTGTTGAGATGCATGAGTTCTTTATATGTTTTAGAGATTAACCCCTTATCAGATGTATGGTCTGCAAATACCTTCTCCCAATTGTTAGATTGTCTTTTCGAATTGTTAATGGTTTCCTTTGCTGTGCAGAAGCTTTTTAGTTTGATGTAGTCCCATTTGTTTATTTTTTCTATTGTTTCTCTTGCCCGGTCAGACATGGTGCTTGAAAATATGTTGCAAAGACAGATGTCGAAGAGCGTATTGCCTAGGTTTTCTTCTAGAAATTTCATAGTTTCAGGTCTTACATTCAATTCTTTAATACATTTGGAGTTAATTTTTGTGTATGGTGAAAGGTAAGGGTCTACTTTCATTTTTTTGCACGTGGCTATCCAGTTTTCCCAACACCATTTGTTGAAGAGACTTTCTTTTCCCCATTGTATGTTCTTGGCTCTTTTGTCAAAGATTAGCTGTCCATAGACGTGTGGGTTTATTTCTGGGCTTTCGATTCTATTCCATTGATCTGTGTGTCTGTTTTTGTGCCAGTACCATGCTGTTTTGGTTACTATAGCTTTGTAGTATATTTTGAAATCAGGGAGTGTGATACCTCCAACTTTGTTGTTTTTTCTCAGGATTGCTTTAGCTATTCAGGGTCTTTTGTTGTTCCATATAAATTTTAGGATTCTTTGTTCTATTTCTGTGAAAAATGTTGTTGGAACTTTGATAGGGATTGCATTGAACCTATAAATTGCTTTAGGAAGTATGGACATCTTAACTATGTTAATTCTTCCAATCCAAGAGCACGGAATATCTTTCCATTTCTTTGTGTCTTCCTCAATTTCTTTCAGCAATGTTTTATAGTTTTCAGTGTACAGATCTTTCACCTCTTTGGTTAAGTTTATTCCTAGGTATTTTATTCTTTTTGTTGCAATTGTAAATGAGATTGTATACTTAATTTCTCTTTCTGCTACTTTGTTGTTAGTGTATAGAAATGCAACTGATTTTTGTATGTTGATTTTGTATCCTGCAACTTTACCGTATTTGTTTATTACTTCTAAAAGTTTTTTGGTGGATTCTTTAGGGTTTTCTATATATAAAATCATGTCATCTGCAAATAGTGACAGTTTCACTTCTTCCTTTCCAATTTGGATCTCTTTTATTTCTTTTGCCTGATTGCTCTGGCTAGGACTTCCAGTACTATGTTAAATAGGAGTGGTGACAGTGGGCATCCTTGTCTGGTTCCTGTTCTTAGAGGGATAGCTTTCAGTTTTTCACCATTGAGGATGATATTAGCTGTGGGTTTGTCATATATGGCCTTTATTATGTTGAGGTACTTTCCTTCTATCCCCATTTTATTCAGAGTTTTTATCATAAATGGATGCTGTATCTTGTCAAATGCTTTCTCTGCATCTATTGAGATAATCATGTGATTTTTATTCTTCATTTTATTAATGTGGTGTATTATGTTGATTGATTTGCAAATGTTGAACCATCCCTGCATACCTGGAATAAATCCCAGTTGATCATGGTGTATAATCTTTTTAACGTATTGTTGTATGCGATTTGCTAGTATTTTGTTGAGGATTTTTCCATCGATGTTCATCAGTGATATTGGCCTATAATTTTCTTTTTTTATGTTGTCCTTGTCTGGTTTTCGTATCAGGGTAATGTCGCCTTCTTAGAATGAGTTAGGGAGCATTCCCCCCCCCCTCAATTTTTTGGAAGAGTTTCAGAAGGATAGGTATTAAGTCTTCTTTGAATGTTTGGTAGAATTCACCAGGGAAGCCATCTGGTCCTGGACTTTTCTTTTTGGGGAGGTTTGTGATTACTGTTTCGATCTCCTTACTGGTGATTGGTCTATTCAAATTCTCTACTTCTTCTTGATCCAGTTTTGGAAGGTTGTATGATTCTAAGAATTTATCCATTTCTTCCAGATTGTCGAATTGGTTGGCATATAGCTTTTCATAGTATTCTCTTATAATCTTTTGTATTTCTGAGGTGTCTGTTGTAATTTCTCCTCTTTCATTTCTGATTTTACTTATTTGTGCCTTCTCTCTTTTTTTCTTGGTGAGTCTAGCTAAAGGTTTGTCAATTTTGTTGATCTTTTCAAAGAACCAGCTCTTGGTTTTATTAATTTTTTCTTTTGATTTTTTAGTCTCTATTTCATTTATTTCTGCTCTGATTTTTATTATTTCCCTTCTTCTACTGATTTTGGGCTTTGTTTGTTCTTCTTTTTCCAGTTCCTTTAGGTGCATTGTTAGATTGTTTATTTGAGATTTGTCTTGTTTGTTGAGATAGGCCTGTATTGCTATAAACTTCCCTCTTAGAACCGCTTTTGCTGTATCCCATAAATTCTGGCATGTCGTATTTTCATTTTCATTTGTCTCCAGGTATTTTTTGATTTCTTCTTTGATTTCTTTGTTGACCCAGTTGTTGTTCAGTAGCATTTTGTTTAATCTCCACGTATTTGTGGCTTTTCTGATTTTCTTCCTATAGTTGATTTCCAGTTTGATACCGTTGTGGTCAGAAAAGATGTTTGGTATTATTTCAGTCTTTTTAAATTTATGGAGACTCGTTTTGTGGCCTAATATGTGATCAATCCTGGAGAATGTCCCATGTGCCTTTGAAAAGAACGTGTATTCTTCAGTTTTTGGATGAAATGCTCTGTATATATCTACTAGGTCCATCTGTTCTAGTGTGTTATTTAAGTTCAATGTTTCCTTATTGATCTTCTGTTTGGATGATCTATCCATTGGTGTAAGAGGAGTGTTAAAGTCCCCTACTATTATTGTGTTACTGTCTATTTCTGTTTTTATGTCTGTTAATAATTGCTTTATATGTTTAGGTGGACCTACATTGCGTGTGTAGATATTTACAAGTGTTATATCCTCTTGTTGGATTGTTCCCTTGATCATTATGTAATGCCCTTCTTTGTCTCTTTTTACAGTTTTTGTTTTAAAGTCTATTTTGTCTGATATGAGTACTGCTACCCCAGCTTTCTTTTCATTGCCATTTGTGTGGAGTATCTTTTTCCATCCCTTCACTTTCAATTTGTGAATGTCTTTAGGTCTGAAGTGTGTCTCTTGTATGCAGCATATATATGGGTCTTGGTGTTTTATCCAATCAGCCACCCTATGCCTTTTAATTGGGGCATTTAGTCCATTGACGTTTAAAGTAGCTATTGATAAGTATGTACTTACTAAAATTTTTTAACTTTTTTTCTCAGTGTTTTAGTAGTCCTTCTCTGTTCCTTTCTCCTTCTATACAGAATTGATGGTCTCTTTAGTTTGACCTCTGTCTGAAAGCTCTACTCTTTAACTCCCCTCCTCCCTCATTTTATGTTTTTGATATAATATCTAACCTCTTTTTTGTGCATTTGCATCCATTGCCCTCTTATCATGGAAATAGGTAATTTTCCTATTTATGGTCTTCTCTTTTCCCCTTAAATCAGTCCCTTTAACATTTCTTGTAGCACTGGTTTCTTGGTGACAAACTCCTTTAATTTTTCTTGTCTGGGAAGTTTTTGATCTCTCCTTCCATTTTGAATGATAATCTTGCTGGATAGAGTATTCTTGGCTGTAAGTTTTTCCCTTTTAGCACTTTAAATATATCTTGCCACTCTCTTCTAACCTGTAAGGTTTCTGCTGAGAAGTCAGCTGATAGCCTTATGGGATTTCCTTTGTATGTAACTTGACATTCTCTTGCAGCTTTTAGGATTCTCTCTTTATCTTTAATTCTGGACATTTTGATTATGATGTGTCTTGGTGTGGGCCTCTTTGGGTTTATCTTGTTTGGGGCTCTCTGTGCTTCCTGTACCTGGATGTCTGCTTCCTTCTTTAGGTTAGGGAAGTTTTCATCTATTATTTCTTGAAGTAGATTCTCTACCCCTTTGTCTCGCTCTTCTCCTTCAGGAACACCTACAACATGGATGTTAGTGTGCTTGATGTTGTCCCAGGGGTCCCTTAGACTGTCCTCACTCTTTTTAATTCTTTTCTCTTTTACCTGTTCAGCTTGGGTAATTTCTTCTAGTCTTTTGTCCAGCTCACAGATCCGTTTTTCTGTATCCTCTACTCTGCTTTTGAGTCCCTCTAGCGAATTTTTCATTTCCAGTATTGTATTCTTCATTTCTGATTGGTTCTTTTTTATATTGCCCATTTCTTTGTTGACATTCTCACTGAGTTCATCTATTCTTCTCCCCAGATCAGTGAGCATCCTTAACACTCTCAGTTTTAACTCCCTGTTGGGTAGGTTGCTCATTTCTGTTTCACTTAGTTACTTTTCTGGGGTTTTGTCCTGTTCCCTTACTTGGAATATTTTCCTTTGCCTCCTCATTTTGCCTCTTTTCCTGTGCTTATGTCTACGTATTAGGTAGGTCAGCTACATCTCCTGCTCTCGGATAGGTGACCTTATACAAGTGATGCCTTAGGAGTCCTGCAGTGTGCTTCCCTCAGTTCTCAATGTTCCAGGGGTGACCCCTATGTGGGCTATGTGTGTCCTTCTGTTGTGGCCTGTTTGCTCTCCCTGTATGTGCCCAGGTAGACTGAGTTATGGTCCTGGTCAGTTGTTGTAATGCTCAGCTGCTTGTAGTTGTTGTGGGCCCTTCAGTCTCTTTATCAGGTGTGGGGAGCCCCAGCACAGTTGGCTGCAAGTTCTAATACCACATTTGTGTTGCAGTATTTCTTTTAAGTGAGTAGGCCCCCAGAGTGGCAGGTTGTTAGGCTCAGGGCCTTACAATTGCTATAAGCCTCCAGCCTTTAGGTCTCTTGTCAGCTCTCTGAGGATTGCAGCTGGGTGGGGCTGGCCTCAGGCGCAGGAGCACCCAATTGTTTCAGACTTTGGAAGGTGGGGCAAACCCCCTATGTGGGTCTTTGAGAAGCACAAGTCTTCTGCAGCTCACAAGCCCTGCCGCCCACAGGTCCACACACACAGTCAACACAGTCCTGCCCCGTGTGTGTGCCCCAGCCTCCCAAAGTGGACCCAGTCTCTCCACGGCGGGGGCCCCACACACTCCGCCACTGCCCCACACTCTCCACCCGCTCCTTGTGCACGCCCTGCCCCACTGAAGCCGGCTCAGTTGCCAGGCTGCAGAGAATCCAGCCACCAATCTATGCAGGCCCACAAGTTGCCTGAAGGCTTATTGTTGGGTGGGGCCAGTCTCTAGGTTGGGCTGCCCACACTGGCTGAGCTGGATTAAATCGGTGCTCTAGTGGGTGTGGCAGACCTGGGCTAGCAGACCTCAGGGAGAACTCCAATGGTGTCTGCGTCAGCACGCCCACACCAGGCCACAACAATGGCCACCGCCAATGTCCCAGTCCCTGGAGAGGTCTCACCTCTCACCGAGATGCACTCAGGGCCTATCAGGTGAGTCTCTTTTCACCAAAGCACTATGCACCTTTCTTTCTGGTGATTTTAGGATGCTTTCTGAAACCGGTGAGTTTGCACACGGGCCCTTTAAGAGACAGTGTTAATTTCTTTGTGAACCAGCTTTTCTGGGGGTACTCACCAATGTTTTAGTAGCAGGCAAAGTCAGATATTATGCCACTCGTCTTGATTGTGCTGGGTCCACAAAATGCCCACAATGGGGGCGCTCCCCGGCTCAGGGCCCCAAGCATCCAGGGAGGCTGCTTACCTTTGGGCTGCTCCTGGGCGGCCGTGAGGCGCTGCAGCTTGTGAAGGCGGCGTTTTTCCTCTCCAGAAGGGAGTCTCTGCCTCTTCCACCTCAATTAGGATTGCCCTTTGTTGCAGGAGCTCCTCTTATCCAGTTTTCAGTTCTGTCTCAGGGGTAATTTTTCCACGAGTAGTTGTAAATTGGCTGTGTCCACGGGAGGAGGTGAGTTCCGAGTCTGCCTATGCCGCCATCTTGACTTCTCTCCTCCATTCATGAATTTTTAATTTCCTATATTTTCTTGCATATTTTCACTGTTTTGACCTCCTTAAAAATTCCTATTCTTAAACGTATTTAATATATACTGTGAAATAATATTAAATATTTTATTAAGTAATATTAAGTAATTTAACATCGTAAAAATATATAAGAAAATAAAAAATTGATGGTGACAATAGCAATAAGTAGCCAAGCAAATTTATGGAACAGCTTTTGTGTAATAGTATTGAAAAAAATTAAATAACAAACATTTGGGTCAAAACCAAGGTGAACAGTCTGAAAAAAACACCATACATTTCAACCCATCCCCTCAGCACTAGTTACCAACAATAGAATACTTTTTGAGCTGCAATAGCTTGTTGTTTTTATTTTGGCATGACTGCAGTATAAGTTCTATTAGATTCTTTGAGACTCAGAAATATCAGATTGTTGGGGCCAACCTGGTGGTGTAGTGGTTAAGTTCGTGTGCTCTGCTTCGGTGGCCCAGGGTTCGTAGGTTCAGCTCGCAGGCATGGACCTACACACTGCTTATATAGCTATGCTGTTGCAAGCATCCCACATATAAAGTAGAGGAAGATGGGCACGGATGTTAGCCTGGGGCCAATCTTCCTCAGCAAATAGAGAAGAATTGGCCTTAGCAACAGATATTAGCTCATGGCTAATCTTCCTCACCAAAAAAAAAAAAATCAGATCATTTAATTCTTTGGGTAAGTAAATTTTTTCTACTTTGCAAGCTTTCTCACATGCATTCATGAAAATCTCACATGAAAGTGGTATTCTACTGACTGTACTTGCATGAACCCCCAACATTTTTTTTTGAGACTACAAGCATTCAAAATGTTTACTTGTAAATCATAAAATACACTTACTAATCTGGGGAAAATCACTGTGTTTACAATAAGACTTTGTCTCATCCTGCTATATTATTATATAACCTCAGGTGTATTCAGAAATATCCATATATAAGAAACAGTTTTGAGTAAATATTCTTGGGAAATTGAAGTTAGATGTTTTAAGTGCCAAATCTTTTCAAGAAAAAAGTGCTTTATATACTATTCAATTTTAAATTGTATCATCTTTTCTTATGATTAATGAAAAAGATCAATATCTTATGGCTCTAAAGTTTCTCCCAAGTTTG
This sequence comes from Ceratotherium simum simum, assembly GCF_057802395.1. Classification (NCBI taxonomy): domain Eukaryota; kingdom Metazoa; phylum Chordata; class Mammalia; order Perissodactyla; family Rhinocerotidae; genus Ceratotherium; species Ceratotherium simum. The sequence continues at coordinate 25,269,299 of NC_141926.1, forward strand.
ATATGGTGATATTCTGTGATCGCTGTTATTAGGAGTCATTTTATTCTCAGCAATATAGCATTGTCTTCAGAGATAACTGCATATCCGTGAATGCTTATTCTAAACTAAACATCTCAAAACTACCACAATTTTTAAAACTTTTTTATTTTGAAATGGTTGTAGATTTGGAAAAAGTTGCAAAAATAGAACAGAGTGTTCCTATGTGCCCTTCATCCAGTTTCCAATTGGAACATCTTACACAACTATAGAATAACATCAAAACCAGGAAATTGATGTTGGTATAATCTACAGAATTTATTCAGATTTTTAATTATTTGTGTGCATGTGTTGTGTTTGTATGTTTCTATGAAGTTTTATTACATGAATCAATACATGTAACTATCACAATCAAGATACAGAAACGTTCAATCACTGTGAAGATCTTCCCTCAGCCATCTTTTTATAATTGCACTCATCCTCCCCCTGCTGTGTCCCTAAACTCTGGCAACTGCTAATCTGTACTCCTCCTATATAATTTTGCTATTTCAAGAATATTATATAGGCTTGGGCTGCAGGTGGAGTGCTGGGTAAACCACGTCCAGGGGCAGGAGCTGCAGCTAGACCCAGAGCTGGGCCATTCCCGTCATTTGCCAGGAGGTCCTCAGTGACCATTGTGCAGCTGCCATCCTGGAATTGCAGAACCATCCCTTGCTGCATGCTCTTCAGCACCACCATCTATGACCAGAAATTCCTGATGGAGAAGGAACCCCTCTGTGGCCAACCTACCCATCACCACACACAGAACCTGTGCAACGTTCCCGGGGTCACCAGCCCTGCCAGTGATGAGCCTTCCATGGAAGCCAGCCAGAACCACCTAGGCAAGATCTCAGAAGATAAACAGGAGTCACAGTTTGAGATGGACATTTGAAGGACTAGCTGTTGGATGGAGAAAAGTCACATTCTAGGCCTTATGAAAGTGATCATCCCAGGCAGGCATCAGTCAGGTGTAGAGTTGGCCACCCCAGCCCATTCCTCACTCACTCAGTCTACCTGCTCCCTGCTCCTCTTCATGAACACCAGCAAATATCTCCCTCCATTGAGGCAAGAGCTTCCACCCCAAGCAGAGTGAATGCAGTGAAGGATCAGGAATGATCACCTTCTTCTTCCGGTCCCATCTTTTGGGGCATATCCATCCCTTCCTTAGATTAGTGTGCAGTGGGAAAGCTCCCCTCTCTCTCCTTCCAAGAGAGAAAACAAAAACCACCTCTACCTTAGGGCCAAGGTAGGTGGGGTGGAAAATGTGATAGAAATAAATTCATAAAGTATGTAACATTTGGGGATTGGCTTCCTTTCTCTCAGGATAATTCTCTAGAGATCCATTCAAGTTGTCGTGTATGGATAGTAGTATTACATAATACAGATGTACCAGTTTATTTAACCATCTACTTGTTGAAGAACATCTGTCCAGATTACAGTTTGGGGCTGTTATGAATAAATCTACTGTGAACATTCAAGTACAGTTTTTTAGTGTGACAATATGTTTTCATTTCTGTAGGTTATATGCCAAGAGTGCAATTGCTGGGTTGTATGGTAGATTCAAGCCTAGAATTTTAAGAAACTACCAATTCTACTCAATTCTAAAGTAAACCTATTTGATCCATGTTTTTGTGTGTTTAAACATGAGAATGTGCTGATAAGTTTTTCTTTGTTATTTATTTGTAGATCAACTTGGGAAGAAATGGAATCTTTACTCTGTGGAGTCTTCTAATCCACGAACACAGTGTATCATATCACTACAATTATTAGATCTCCTTTGATTTCTTTTGTTAGTATTTTGCACTTTTCAGCATACAAGTCCTGCACATCTTTTGTTATATTGATACTTGAGTATTTCATCTTTTGAGCAGCTGTAGCTGTCATTGTGATTTTAAATTAGGATTCCACATACTCATTGCTAGTATATAGAAACATGCTGGGGCTAGCCCAGTGGCATAGCAGTTAAGTTTGTGTGCTCAACTTCGGCAGCCCAGGGTTCGCAGGTTCGGATCCTGGGCGTGGACCTATGCACCACTCATCAAGCCATACTGAGGCGACATCCCACATAGAGCAACTAGAAAGATGTACAACTATGACATACAGTTATATACTGGGGCTTTGGGGAGAAAAAAGGCAAAAAGGAGGAAGATTGGCAAGAGATGTTAGCTCAGGACCAATCTTCCTCAAAAAAAAAGGGGGAATATGCTGAATTTTGTGTGTTGACCTTACTTTACTTATTAGTTTTTGAAGTTTTTGTGCCCATTACTTGGGATGTTTGACATATACCATCGTGTTATCTGCAAATTAGGATAGTTTTATTTTTTTCCTTCTGTTCTGTATGACTTTTATTTCCTCTTTGCCTTATTACCCTGACTAGGACTTCCAGGACTATGTAGAGGTGACATAGTCACAGGTGACAGCAGATATCCTTTTCTTGTTCTTTATCTAAGAAGGAATCATTCAGTCATTAACCATTAAATATGTTAGCTCTAGTTTTTTTGTAGATGTCCTTTATCAAGTTGAGAAGTTTCTCTCTGTTTCTAACTTACTCACAGTTTTTATTGCTCGTGGTTATTGATTTTGTCAAATACTTTTTTTGTATCAATTGATATAATCACAAGATTTTTCTACTTTAGCTTAATAATATGGTAAATTATATTGATTAACTTTTCAATGCTGAGCCAGCCTTCCATCTCTGAAATAAGACCCACTTGGTTACAGTGTATAATTATTTTAAATATTGCTGTATTTGAGTTACTGTACATTTTCTTGAGGATTTTTGCACCGACGTTCATGAGCGATACCGGTCTGTAGTTTTCTTTTTTTGAACTGCCCTTGTCTCATTTTGGAATCAGGCTAATACTGGATTTATAAAATAAGTTGGGAAGTATTCCCTGCTCTTTTGTTTTCTAAAAGAGATGTGTAGAATTGGTGTTTCTTTTGTAAACTTTAGTAGAATTCTCTGGTGCAATCCTTGGTATGTGAAGATTTATTTGGGGGAGAATTTTCTAACTACAGATTCGATTTATTTAATAGATATAGGCAATTTATTATTGGTTCAGTTTTAATAGTTCGCACTTTTTAAGAAATTGATTTTTATTATCTCAATAGTAGAATTTATATGTTATCCATTGAATAGGTTTCCGTTTTGTTTGAACTTCAGTTTCTCTTTTACCTAATTGCCAAATCTAATTCCATAACCTTCGATGGTAAACACATTTTTAAATATATATTGTATACTTGCATTTTGAAGCATCAATTCTCAATAGAGTCTGAATTCATCTGATATAGAGACTCCACATATCCAACTTGCTATCCACCTATGAAAAAAACCAGAAACTTGGGGCCGGCCAGGTGGCACAAGAGGTTAAGTGCGTGCGCTCTGCTGAGGCGGTCCGGGGTTCGCCAGTTCGGATCCCGGGGATGCACCAACGCACCGCTTGTCAAGCCATGCTGTGGCGGTGTCTCATATAAAATAGAGGAAGATGGGCATGGATGTTAGCCCAAGGCCACTCTTCCTCAGCAAAAAAGGAGGAGGATTGGCAGATGTTAGCTGAGGGCTGATCTTCCTCACAAAAAATAAAAGAAATAAAAAATAAAAAACAAAAACTTATTTTAGCCATCACGTTATCAGAAAACTGTATTTCATACTGATGGGTCATAACAGAAACACACTTTCAAAATGATTTCAAGAAAAACCGGAAGGCATTTTTGTTCTGTTGAAAATGGCTGGGAAGTACAAAAATGAAACAGGAACCATAAACACAGGTTGATTTACTCTAGGAAGCCAAAATTCCTCTGTGGTATTTATCTCCATTTCTGCACGATAACTTGAAAATAAGAAAAACGTTGTCATCAAAAAAATCTACAAAATGGCTAAAACAAAATAAAAAAATCTTCTTTTCATTGAATGTAATGTTGTTTTCCTGTTTAAAGTGTATGTGTCTCTTTAATACTCTCATTTTAACTTAATGTTAAATATTCATCATGTGTCTCTCAATGTTTCTTAGAAAATTTAACTGGAATTTACAAATAGGAAAAAAATGTCTATCCAAATATTTTCAATATTGTATTCAATACCAAGTTGTTAGGTTTGAAAAAGAAATGTAACATTTAAATGAAATCAAAACAGACTGAAAAAATTATAATGCTGGAATGATAAGTAATTTACACAAAGATGAAGTTTCTAACTACAGAGCTTTTTGCTTACAGAATGGAAATCTAAGCAGTGGATAGACACAAACACGTGTCCACGTGAAAGAGGCTTGATGGAATTCCATAATAAAATCAAATTCAGTAAAAGGGCAAATTTATCTGATGACAAAACATGTTTCACTAAGAAAAATGAAATGTTCAACTGGTTTTTGTCATTATTTTTCTACTTCTTTTTTTTTTCAATAATTTTATTTATGTATTCCCACCCCCCCACCACAAAGCCCCAGTAGATAGTTGTATGTCATAGTTACACATCCTTCTAGTTGCTGTGTGTGGGACACGGCCTCAGCATGGCGGGAGAAGCAGTGCGTCGGTGGGCGCCCGGGATCCGAACCCGGGCTGCCAGCAGCGGGGCACACACACTTAATTGCTAAGCCACAGGGCCGGCCCTATTTTTCTATTTCTTAAATAAGCACCTGTGTGAGAAAGTAAAAAGAAAGTAATATTAGATATTCATTCCGCCCCACTTTTAACTGAGTATAACAGCATGCTGAATTAGATTTTTCCTATGACCTGATAACTGGAACTAAATCCTTGTATTTGTTTACTATGGTCACAGAAATGCTGTGACAACAACAAACGACAACAAAAAAAAACTAACCATTCCAAAAGTCACTAGTTAAAACAATAACCATTTTTTCTCATGGATTTCCAGACCCATTGTGGTCTAGATTGGGTTTAATTTGGTGGTTCTGCTGAGCGTTGCGGTGCCCCTGCACATGCCTGAGGGTCTAGCAGGGGGCTTAGCCAGGGTTCTGCTGATCTAGGTCATGCTCAGATGGAGCAGTATGATTCTGTTCTGTGAGTCCTTCTTCCCCTCCTGAGAAAAACAGACTAGACCAGGTATAGTTTTCTCATGGCAATTTCAGATGTTCTGGAACATGTGCAATAGTGCAAACATTTTTCAAGTCTCGGCTTGCTTCTTTTTTTTTTTTTGAGTGTTTACCTGGCACTGTGCAAGGCCTTAACACGATTTATTATGAAATACATCAAACATAGGGAGTATGCAAACTCAGGCACTTCACCCCTATGGGGCTAGCTTCTTGAATAATCACCCCCAAAGTGAGTTTCATAGCTGAAATTTGAGTCTAGGGGTGGGGAACTGCACCCCACTCAAGTTGCATGGCAAAGAATGTGAATGTGTGATCCTGTTACTGAAGGGTAGAATGCTAAAATAATTCTCATTGTACTATATGCCCCAAAGCTCAAAACATAACTAGACAGTAGATATGTTTATCTGTTATTCTAAGTAGAGCTACCAAGTTGTTGTCACATACAAATTAGTAGGATCCCCATTAATACATACGAGGAGACCTCAAGAAAATCCCAAATAAAGATGTGGATGATTATACAAAGGAGAGACTGGTATCTCATTGTCTGGCTTGGTACTTTGGTTTATATTGTGGTATTGATTATGCTGTTTTTTGTGGTTATTTGAAAAGAAAAATAAGACAAATTGAAGGAGATGGCAGGTGAGATGGAAGAGACTCTCAACTGTCAGCCAGTATACCACTATTTAGTAAGAAAAAAATACAATGATGGTTAATTTTGTGTCAACTTGACTGGGTCACAGAATGCCCAGATATTTGGTCAAACATTATTCTAAGTGTGTCTGTGAGAATGTTTTTGGATGAGATTAACATTTGAATCAGTAGACTAAGTAAAGCAGATTACCCTCCCTAACTTGGGTCGCCCTCATCTAATCAACTGAAGACCTGAATAAAACAAAAAGGCAGAATAAGAGGGAACTTCTCTCTGGCTGACCGTCTTCTAGCTGAAACATCGGTCTACTCCTGCCCTCAGACTTGGACTTGGACACGGAACTACACCATCAGCTCTTCTGGGTCTGCAGCTTGCCAAAGCAGATCTTGGGACTTTTTAGCCTTCATAACTGCGTGAGCCAAATCCTTATGATAAATCTCTTTATATATATAAATATAAATTTATATTTATTATAATGTTATATATAGTATAATATTATATAAAATTATAATGTAAATAGACATTTTATATACATAAATATATTCAGAATATACATATATATATAGTTTCTCTAGGGAACCCCAAATAATACAAATATATTGGCCACTGCAGAAGTTAGTAAAGGCAAACCATTAAGAGATCTGCCTACTAAGAGAAGAGGCTCTGCTGTAGCTAGACCACAAAAGTGGGACGTGAGAAGAAGCGAAGAGGTGAAACTATAGTAATCAAGAACCTATGAGATGGGGAAGGCCCTCAAGTGAGGTTTTTCAAAAAACTCATACATGTGTGCAACAAGAACCCAAACATTTAGCCATATAATGTATAGAATGTATTATCAGGTAAGCAATAAGAGCCAAAAGGGACAACTTCACCACTTTTTAGGTAAGAATTTTGATCTGTTTTCATAATCCCTTCCTTGAATCCTAAATGCTCCAAAGGTTCAAAGCGTCCCAAAGAGGAAATTATGGTGGAAGGAAAGTGAATGTCACATACTCTTTCACTGTGTGTTTCCCAAGGTTTGAGGCCTCCTTGAACTTTGGAGAAAGAGAAGAGGAGATGACTATTGAATTCAGTGAGCAATTTCCATTTTAAACTGATTAATTTTGATGGAACTTTTTGAAACTAAAAGTTTCCAGAAAGTTATAGAGCCTGTCCAAGAAACAGAAAAGGAGATCTTAAAAAGCATGCTCAAAAGCAATGATTAGACAAATTAAAACCTCACAGCCGTACCCATGTGTGAGGTAAGGGTCTACTTGCCCAAGACTGGTTTGGCCTCCTGAAGAGTTCCATGAAAAATTGCTGCAACCAACTTGTAAGGCACTCAGTTCCCTGGAAAGCTGAAGGTAGCAAATCAAGTGACTTATCTATCTTACTACATGAACCACAAGCCAAGGCTTAGGTCTTGGTGTCTGATCAAGCAAGAAGAGGGACCAGTGTTCCTTCTGCTATGAATATTCAGCCGGCAAAATAGGACTATTTCCAAAATAGTCATTTCCTTACACCTTTGGAATTAGCCCCAGATAATGACAGTGAAATGGCTGGTGTTTCACCAATCATGCATCTTAAATCCCATGGTCTAAAAGTCAGAACCTCTTGCCTACTCCTTCTCTGTTACCCAAGTACCAAATGGGAAACAGAGACCTGTACCTCTATAATTGCTTCTCTCTCCTTGTATGCTCCTATTTATATCTTTTCCCTGGAAAATCCAATCTATGTTTCTCTCCTAGCTAATGACAACTCATTTTAAGAAAAGGACTCCACACATGGTGTTGAATTCATTGTGACTCCAGCTTGCCTCCCACTCTTCCATCCAAATCTGTGACTAATGCTCTTTCATTTGCCTTCATTTCAATACGGGTTTCCCTCTATTAGAGAATCTGTAATTTTAATTTGTAAGACTTTTCACTTGTTTGTATGTTTTATTTACATGCTAGGTTTTCTGGCTCTCTCATAATCAGATACTTGATTTCAACAAATGTGTTCAATACCTTTATATTCTTAGTGGCTTGCAGGATACCTGAAACACAGTAGACATTCAATACATTTGGACAGAATGCAGTGGTTTAAATTTCCCTTTTTGAACACCAACTTCGTGTCAGCCACTGTGCTGGGTACTCACATGACCTTGTACCACAAACCTAGTAAATCTGTAGAATATATTTTAATTATCTGCTTTTCATCTATTTCTGCTCCCTTTTTGACACCAGAGATCCTGGTTTGTTTGGATATTCACCATGCTAAGTCATTACTGACCTTAACTAACCATTGTTGTTTCAATACAATTGCCAGAGAATGGATTGAATGTGAGATGTGTGATGCAATTCCGTATGAAAACTGATCAGTAGAAGCTTCTTGTACAGCTTCTGGGAAGGGTTTCTTTGACCTTTTTAGGCCACGAAGTATGTTCATTGCAGCATTATTCACAGTAGCCAAGACTTGGAAACAATCTAATTCATTTCCATCAATGAATGAATGGAAAAAGAAGTGGTATACATACACAATGGAATACTACTCGGCCATAAAAAAGAAGAAATCTTGCCATTTGTGACAACATGAACGGACCTTGAGGGTATTATGCTAAGTGAAATAATCAGACAGAGAAAGCCAAATACCATATGATTTCAGTCATATGTTGGAGATAAAAACAAAAATAACAACAACAAACAAACAAACACATGTAGAGATTAGATTGGTGGTTACTGGTGATGGACGTAACTAGTCTTTGGGTGGTCAACATGATGTAGTCTACACAGAAATTGAAACATAATGATACACACCTGAAATAATAAAAATAAAAATAAATAAAGCAGTGAAGTACAAGACTGACTCCTAGAATTGCTACACCATTTTGAATGAATAAAGATTACTAGACCAGTGGGAAAACTAAAATAATAGGGCAAAAAAGTGAAAGCAAGTTGGGTTCCTGATAAAGCACACAAGTCACGGAATTAAACTCTGGAGCCATACTTATCTCAGATCTTTTTATAACATACGACAATAATTTTCTTTTCCTTTTTTTTTTTTTGGCCAATGAAGGCAAAATTATTTACATTATTTTACCCACATTTTGTTTGTGGGGACAGTGAAATCCAGAGTTTAAGTAAACCTTCTATTTAGGCAAATAGCAGAATAAGAATTCAAATCCAAGTCTCTCACTTCAAAATCATTGTTTTTCCGTGGCACGATAGAGTTTGTGAGACATCTCAGCAAACTAGTGAGTGGCGACACTAATTCCAGTGCAATGTTCTCTGCTTTTCTAAGCATAGCCACACAAGACAAAAACAAAAATAGCATGTCTCATACATTTGTAGAAATCTCACCTAGTCATTCCATCAAATGGATACCAATATCAAAACCAAACCAACTTATCAATGTTAACAATTTTTAACTATCTTCATTTTTAACTTATACATGATATAGTTTTTATCCTTGGCTAGACTGGGTATAGATGACTTATTTAAAAGATAATATTTAAAAGCAATAATTTTGATAAGCAACCTGCTATTATGTCAATAATGAGGCTCATCATTTACTCTGTAGTGTACTAAGATTCCCAAAGTAGATTTATTGGTGACAGAGTTGACACGATGTACTGAAGCAGAAGATGGGGAGGATGGCTCAGACTTTGTGTATAAGGTGCTGCTCATTCCAATACATAGTTATTAAGAGTACACTACTCTCCATGGATAATGAAAGTGGTGCTCTGTAGAGCAGAATACATGAACTCTCAGAGTATGTGCATGGAAAAAAAAGAATAAGTTACTTTACGGTTTAGAAAGATACAAACGTTAAGAAAAATGAATTTAAAACCAGAAAGCTCGTCAGAATTAGAAAGTAGCCAAAATGTATCAAGAAGATATATGCAATCAGACATTCTAGCCATATCTCTTTTTCAAGTGATGGTAAATCAAACACTAAAAGGAAGACCAGGCTGTTTAGTGGAAGTACATGGCAGATTGGCTATAAATTTGGGATATATGTCAAATAAGAAAGAAAAGAAAGACAATTTTACACATAGTTAACTGTATGAAAAGGTCTGCTTCTGAGAAATGATATTAACTGCGCGGCAGTGCTTATCACAGTGTAAACGGATCATCCAGAAGGCAGAGGGTTTCTATTAGACTGTTGCTGGTTCTCGACTTCCAAGCAAGAAGCAGAAATTGCCTTTGCACTATTCCCCAGAGAGTTTCTTCTATCATTTTGGTCTTCGCTGCACTGACGGTGTAGCTTTGCACAGCCCTTTGCTTTATGAAAAGCTCAAAGAGGGTAACTAAGTACAAGGGAAGAAAGAATTTACTTCAAGGTTATGCTCAAACTATTTAGCATTGAATTCCACCAACGAGCAATCTGTGGTTGGAAGCAAAGTTGCACTAAGCAAAATATATGAGCCCTTTGAAGTAAATGGTGGAGTTCTATATAGACACTGGAATTTCACAAAAGAATAGTTGATAGACGCAGACAAGTAATGGGAACTGTTCTATGTAAACAATATTCAGGAAAAGTACTACAGCCAGAATAAGAACTTAAGTATATGTCAAATTGTCAATAATCAACATTCAATAACTATATATGGATAAACCCCTTACGTTTATGAATCAGCTGTGGGAGCTTATCATTCCTTCCTGATAATGAACAGAGGCACAATGCAACAGTCATTTCTGTTTAGTTACTTGCTGCCCTACCACAAATGTACTACTAATATCAATGACTTTAAGAAAGAAGAGTAAAACTTGATAATCAAGGGAAGGAAATAATGTTAAATTGGTGGAATCTATTTGAGATTGAGATACTAATTGCCTTTTCCTAACTCCCGTCAAATATCTCAGGTTGTCGTAGAAACAAACTTTCATATGGACTAAAGCCAAGTTCCTGATGATTACATAAAAAGATTTAATGTCATTTGTTCCATAAATATTTGATTATAAAAGACTTCAATTTTTAAGGAATCTCATTTTGTATTAAAATCCACATGAAGGCAACATTTTCAATCCACGTAATGGACGTTGCAATGTGCAATTTAATGTTTTCAGAAGCAACACAAATAAACCTGCCCTTGAAGAGAACTTTACACATTTAGAAAAAGGCAACTATCATAACAGAACTCGGTGGCATTTCACTTGTGAAGGAATGAATAATTGCACCAACAGTGCAGACTGTGGAAACATTGCAAGAAATAGATATGGGGCAGTTATAATAAGACCTTATCAATGGATTCAAATAAGGCAGTATAACCTCACGAGTACAGGTATCAAAGTCAGCAAATTGGAATAACAAGGCTGATAAGGGCAGCTTATCCACTACACTGAAATCATTAAAGTTGAGGCTAAAGTGAGTCTGATACTTTAATAGTAACATTAAAAGGACTGAGTCAAATTAAATAAACAAGCAAACATGCAACACCACAAAAGTTTAAGTGACTTCCTAGTTATTTTTTTGCAAACATTTTTGTCCCTGATGTGTTTCAGGAGATTAGTGCCACGTTTGTGCGCTCACACATATGTAGCTGGGTGTGATGTGCAGGTTTGTAATCAGTGCCATTAATAAACTTTCAGTGGCTACCGTTCGAGGGTTTAAACTGTTATAAATGAAAACGTTAAATTCTCTAATATGGAAGCACTTTCAATTTCATTTAATCAATATGGTTTTTTTGGGAAAGAGTGGGAGAATAAAACTCAGCTTATCATGTCAGTCTATCTTACAATAGTACTCAACTTTCAACTAGAGGGCATGCAAATTTCTGTGCTTATAGATATTTAAAAGATCTAGATAAAAGATTTAATTTGCATGGATGGTGTTTATTTTATCCTAAGGAAAGATGATATTTAAATTGCTGGCATAATTTGATGACAGTAGTAAGAAACTCAAAGGTAATTAAAGACTCAATAGATTATTATCAGAGCATTAACCTGTCCCATCTCACCTTCAATAAAACATATTGATTCAGTGAGAGATTTATAAGAACATTATTTTAAGGTTAGAACTACTTTTGTGGAGAAAATGAGTGGAAAAGGAAGATAAACATCCTTCATTTTTCTGTTTTATTCATGATCTGAATGCTCCATTAATCATGAAACTGCACTTTTTCCCCCCATGAAGGGAGTTGAGTATTCACCTTTTAAAAAACACACATTTCATGTTTTTAAGAAGTGAAATACTGACAGCTCCATAAGATTTCCAAATAACCCTATTAATGTTTCTCATGTGTAACTGATAAGAATTGAGGGGGAAAATGAGAAAAAAAAAGGTCATTGTTTTATTCTCCTTTTATTCTTGCTGCTATATTGACACCTCATTACAGCTGTGTCAGTGCTTTACGGGAAAGTTTTTGTTATGATAACTGAAACAAACCTTTAGTGTTTCCTTAATTTCTATCAAAAATCACACAGTTGGTAACGCACCTGTGATTCTATAACCATGCATCTTAAATTCAAGAAATAAATACTGTGGGCAATTGGCTAACTGATTTAATAGAACATTTGACATCACCATTGCAACATCAACCAAATTGAATTGAAGTCTGTAGCAATAGTACATTTAAAATTGAACAGAATGAGAACATATGCCACAATGCTCCTAGAACTGCCGTAAATTGTCCAGGAAATGCCTGGGTATTAAGTTTTCCCCTCAATAATTAAAGAAATAGGACATACAAAAACCTGCCCCTAAATATTTTATTAGATTTGTGGAGTTTTCTACCGCTGCTTTAGAAAATCAATATTTATTATCAATATTAAAAAATATACAAAAAATCAATATTTATCTTTTTCTTTCAGAACAAAACTCTAATGATCTAACAAAACTTGTTTTTCCACCAAATTTTCCAACTAGCCAAACAGAACCAAAATATATTATTTGCTTGCTAAGATTTCTCATATTCAAAGTCAAAATGTTGGGCTCCCATACAGTAGTTTTCTAGCTGTGTGAAATCACAGAACATAACTCAGTCTCTGGGCCTCCACGTGCTCATTTGTAAAGTGCATATACCTGTGAGATATATCTAAAATACATTTTAAAACTCAAAAGTTTTTTTTTTTTTATTTTTATGAGGAAGATCAGCACTGAGCTAACATCTGATGCCAATCCTCTTCTTTTTTGCTGAGGAAGATTGGCCCTGCGCTAACATCCATCTTCCTCTACTTTATATGGGACACCACCACAGCTTGGCCTGACAAGCGTTGCAGTGGCATGCGCCCAGGATCCGAGCTTGCCAGCACTGGGCCACCGCTGAAGCGGAGCCTGCGCACTTAACCACTTTCGCCCCCAGGCCGGCCCCTCAAAAGTATTTTTTAAAAGGAAGTTTTCTCACTGTTATGGAGGGGCAGAATGGGAGAACAAAATGAATGGTGAATTTGTATTGGGAAGCCGGATGTTGTAATGTACCTTCCATTGACTGGAATCTGCAGATATAGAAGATGTCAAGTTTACATTCATACAAGAAAGCTATGTAGTAGTCAAATGAATGACACAGATTTCAATATTGAAATCACAAATCTGTTGCTTTCTTGTTTTATATTCTAAATGTTATCTGCTAGTTTTTTGCCTAAAGTAAGAGATTAACATCAGTAAAATCTGGTTTTCTTTTCACAAAGCAAGATTATGTGATGAGAATTAACACAAAACCAGGTCTTAAAAAGGTGGTTTGTTACTGTTTGTTTGTTACTGTTATGTATTCCTCTGGTAAAGTTAAGACAAGGAAATCAATTAACATCAAAGTAGCAGTTTTTAGGCTTGCCAAAGAAAAGAGCATTCAAGTCATTATTTGGAATTAAGAACATAAGATAAGATCTTGGTCTAACCTATATATTGTGATATGTATAATACAATATAGGTGTCAAATAAATGAAAAGTTACTTTATTACTAGAAGTAAATTTGATCCTCAATAGAAAAATAATGAATCAATATCATAAACTTTATACTCATAAGTTTCTTCCAACCTATAAAAACGTATTTGTTAATAGTATAATATTAAAAATATAATCTTAGTGTTTATTTTATAGAGTATTATATTCTTAACATAGTGCTCATGTTTCACTTTCAGAAAGGGCACATTGTGTCAGGTGCAATAAATAGAGTGTTATTAAAGGAAACAAAAGATAATATGTCACACTGCAAGTGTGGGTTTGTTTAAGAACTGTATATAATGTTCATGTACAGGAGAGGTGAGTTGTGTCTAAACTAACTAGATTATAAAGCTTATTATTATGAGTTCTGGCAAATATTTACAATTAATTCTATAGCAGGAAGATGTTTTTTGGTGGAGGGTGGTGATTCCTTTATGTATGGAATTTACATAAGCAGAAAATTCATCTATCACAAATGTCAATCTGTAAATGGTTAGAAAAATCCTGCCTCAAAGTATAGAAAAGCCTATAGCATACTGTAATTGCTGTTGAGATTCTATAAATAGTTTTCTTTAGATGTTGCTGTGTTTCTAATTATACTGGAAGTTATCTTATTACATGCTACAGAGATTCTGAATAATTAAATGTAATCGGATGTAATATCCGACTTTAATAATCAGTGTCAGGAGCTAATATGTTTTCCACATGATGCGTGAACTGAACAGTCATTGGAAGATGTATTAACTAAAGAGGAATTTTTGATTCTACTCTTGAAATTAAAACTAGTTTTGTCATGGAGGATTTGCAAGGCTTTAACAAACACGGTGGAAATGTGTCTGTATTTAAAAGAATATGCTTACTCATCAATCTATGAATGAATGATGTCTTATAAATCATACCATCATTCTCAAAAATACTATATAAGATTTATATAGGTCAGTCTTTAGTGACAGGTCCTGCTGAATTCCCAATCAACTCATTCCTGGTTTTTTTTCTTATCTTATTTATTTAAAACAGAGGATTGAACAAGCCTCACGGAGCTTTAACAAATACATTGCTGAAATGTCTCATCTCTGTTTTTTTCTTACCTATTCCTACTCTTCTCCACACTGCAAAATTCAGATTCATTTATCAGTCACATAGTAGATGATTCCTTGTTCTTTGCCCATGCTAAAGATAATGGAAATAAAATATTTGTTAAATTATGTAATGTATACATCAACAATGTCTTGAGATAGATAGCATCTGCTGTTGATTGAAAGCAGATTACTGGTTAATTTTAACAAAAATTTTGTACATTATGTTGAAAACAGGCTCTTTAAGTTGAATAAGACACAACAAGATAGAGTTTTAAAAATGACTTCTTGTGTCCTATAGAATTTTTCTTTATATCTTAATTTGTGTCTTGTCTTTCAGGACACAAATTGAGCAAATTAAATCAACATGATAATCACCTAATCACACGCTTAATTCATCTCCTTCTGTAACTGTCATTTAAGTGTGCATTTATATCTTAGCAGCAATTCCTTCTACCCTTTTTAATTGATTCATAAATTTGCTGTCTTTAATTATGTTAGAGGTTGTAGTTTATGACCTCTCTACTATAATAGGGACTGTCTAAGCATCAATTTTCATGTTAAGTTATGTCTTCAGATGTAAATGTGTGCTTATTGGAAGGGAAACCTTCTTTGTCTGTTCTTCCTCCTAAATTAATCTCAATCACCAAGAAAACATTTGATTTTTTTCAGATCTACAATTATCCCTATATACTCATTCAGTATTATTTATGTGAAGGAGAATGATGAAAAACAGTAGAGTGATGTCAAAAGAGAATTTCTGGTTTCAGTCTCAACATGTAAAGAACATAGAAGTCATCACTCCTTTCCTTACCATAAGAAAAAGCTAACCCAAAGGAAAATAAATGACTCCTTAGACTCATCAGAGAACTGAGGTCACAGGGAAAACTGGAACTCTGAAATCTGGAGAGACAGATGAATCCAGAGGGCCATACCCAAGTCTGCTAAAATGGTAATTTTGACAAACTGCTGGAGGCTGAATATGGACTAATATGGTGTGCAAAATGCATGAGAGCCTCAACTTAGGAGGCTGCTATACTTTCATAGGTTTTATCGTTAGAAACCCCATCATGTTCTCCCTGGGAAGAGCTGAAAAAGATACCTGTTGCTATGGCAGGGAAGGAGAAGAATAACCATTTTGTATTGCCCCCAAAGAGTGGCCCATAACAAAGGCCTATGATCTGGGGAGAAGATTGAACCAGAGTGTTATCTCGCCTGGGAAAAGGGCATTTCTCCCACTCCAGTCCCTTTTAGATTTCCTGTCTTGAAAGAAAAAAACAAAGAACTAAGAAACATTTGTAAAAGTCACAGCCCCAAAACAAAAGCCCACTAAAAGACTAAGATTTAATCATAAGATTATAGCATTTTTCCCCTACTGCACAATTTACCACCAAAAGGGCTCCAGTATAAAGACAGGAGTTACAACTGAAAGGCTGGAAGACACAGACTCTCTCGGAGAGTAGCTCCCAGGGAAGTCTAAAATCAATAAGGGAAACTAGGAGAAGAACAGGAGAAATCTGAAGCCTCTGGCACCTACAGCTGAGGAAAACATTAAACACAACCTAACTCCTAGCCAAGTCAACATAAAACCTTACACTAAAGGCCTATTTACCTCCTTTCCTATTATCAGAAATACATCATTGTGGCTTTCAACAAAAATTACAAGGCATGCTAATAGGCAAGCAGAAATACTGTTTAAAAAGACAAAGCAAGCATCAGAACCAGACTCAGGCATGACACAGATTATTGGAATTACCAGACAGGAAATTTAAAATACCTATGCTTAATATGTTTAAGATTCCAACAAAAATTGGGACAACAGGTAATAACAGACGGGTAATGTAAGCAGAGAGATGGAAACTCTAAGAAAGAATCAAAAAGAAATGTTAGACATCATAAACACCGCAACAAAACTGAAGAATACCTTTAATGGGCTCATTAGTAGACTGGGCATGGCCGTGAAAGGAATTGGTGAACTTGAAGACAGGTCAATAAAACTTCTCACACTGAAATGCAGTGCTGAAGAAGAAGGAGGAGGAGGAGGAGAAGGAGGTGGAGGAAGAAGAGGAACTAAAAAAGCAAAAAATGAAAAACCCCAGAATATTCAATATCTGTGTGGCACTTTCAAAGGTGTTACATACACATATTGGAATACCAGAAGGAGAAACAAATAGAGAGAGGAAGAGAAGAAACATTTGAACTAATAATCACTGAGAAGTTACCAAACCAGAGATCTAGGTAGCTCAGATAACACCAAGCAGGATAAAAATAAAAGCTATACCTAGACATATCATATTCAAACTACAGAAAATCAAAGGGAAATAGAAAAATGTAAAAGAAACTGGACAGGGGAAGACTTCCTTTAGAAAACCAAGGCTAAAATTATAGTAGACTCTTCTTCAGAAACCATCCAAGTCAGAAGAAAGCAGAGTAAAATATTTAAATTGTTGAAACAAAAAGAAGCACCAACCTAGAATTCTATATCCAGGGAAATTATCCTTCCAAAATGGAGTAGAAATAAAGACACTCTCAGGCAAACAAAAGTTAAGGGAATTCATAACCAGCAAATGTTACCTGCAATAAATGTTAAAAGGAAATCTTCTTTGAGATGTGTCTTAGTCTCTTCAGGCTGCTGTAACAGAATACCATAGACTGAGTGGCTAATAAACAACAAAAATTTATTTCCCATTGTTCTGGAGACTGAAAAAGCCCAAGGTCAAGGCCTCAGAACATCCAATGTCTGGTGAGAGTCTGATTCCTGGTTCATACATGACCATCTTTTGCTGGAATCTCACATGGCAGAAGGAGGGAGGGAGCTTGCTGGGGTCTTTTTCATAAGGGCACTAATTTCATTCATGTGGACGTAATCACTTCTGACATGCCTCACCTCTAAATACCATCATGCTGGAGATTAGGTTTCAACATGTGAATTTTGAAGAGACACGAACATTCAATCTATAGTATTCTGCCCCTGACTCCCCAAAATTCATGTACTTCTCACATGCAAAATGCATTCATTCTATCCCAACAGCCCCAAAAGTCTTAACTCATTTCAGTATTAACTCAAAAGTTTAAAGTCCAAAATCTGATCTAAATATCATCTAAATCAGATATGGGTGAGGCTCAAGGTATAATTTATTCAGAGTGAAATTTCTCTCCAGCTGTAAACTTGGGAAATCAAACACATATGTGTGTGATATTGTGATTTATAATACACATTGGTCCCTATTTCTGGCACAATGCTCCTAAAACCCTTGGAGTTTCTTAACTGATGGGGAGGGTGTCTTTTACTATGTTAGTAAGATGACTTTGGGATCACACCTAAGGAAGGGGGCTGGTTGCCAGGAGAACCAACCGTGTGACTAGAGGGTTATAACTTTCAGTCCCACCCCTCAACCTCCAAGGAGGGAAGAGGAGTTAGAGGTTGAATCAATTACCAATGGCCAATAATTTAATCAATCATGCCTATGTAGTGGAGCCTCCATTAGAACCTGAAAGGACAGTATTCACACAGCTTCTGGGTTGGTGAACATGTGGACGTGCAGGGAGAGTGGTGAGCTCAGAGAGAGCATGGATGCTCCACTTCCTTTCCCCATACCTTACCCTATGCATCTCTTCCATCTCGCTGTTCCTGAGCTTATCCTTTTATAACGAACTGATAGTTTAGTAAGTAAAATATTTCTTTGAGTTCTGTGAGCTGCTCTAGCAAATTAGTGGAACCCAAGGAGGAGGTCATGGTAACCTCTGATTTATAGTCAGCCAGTCAGAAGCACAGGTAACAGTCTGTGCTTGGGATTGGTGTCTGAAGTGGGGGGAAGAGGGCAGTCTTGTGAGACTGAGCCCTTAACCTGTGGAATCTGATGCTATCTCCAGGTAGATAGTGTCAGAACTGAATTAAATTGAGCTGAATTGTAGGACTCCCAGCTGATCTTCGAGAATTGTTTGTTGGTGTAGAGGAACCCCCCCTCCACGTGTTGGAATTGGTACCAGAACTTACTTAATGTGCTTCCAAAGTACAATGATGGGATAGGCATAGGACAGACATTTCCTTTCCAAAAGAAGAAAGAAGTGACTGGTTCCAAGCAAGTCCAAAACCCAATGGGGCAAATTCCATTAGACATTAAGGCTTGAGAATAATCCTCATTGGCTTAATACTATAACCACGGGCCCTCCAGGACCAGTTCAACTGACCCCATCTTATCAATAGAGTAATTCAGAGTGGCTTTTCAGGAACTGAGACCCTTTGTTCAGTTCAGGCCAGTTGAGACCACCAACCCATCAACTGGGCCTGTGAAAACGCTCAACAAGTGACCTTTTTGATGTCAAGGAGCTAAAAACTCCACCCTCAGATCATGGTAACACCACCATTTTGCGAACCTGTGTCCTGTGAAGAAGCATGAAGCTTGACTACACTTGTGCAGATCATCAATTACCTCATTTTCCTTACCTCCAATCATCTATCTCCACACTTCAGACCACCCTGCCCTTCATCCCATAAATCATACTCCAAGCTCTAGATAAGAGAGAAAGATCTGAGGGCACGCACCCCCTGTCTCCCTGAAGATAGATCTCACAGAATAAAGCTGATTTCTTTTCCCAAAAGCTAATGCCGTAATTAATTAGCTTTTTTATGTGCATCAGGTAGGAGAATCCCATTTTGTATGGTAACAATACTCCAACCTCTAGGCCCAGCAGGGCAGAGTTCTTGCCTTCTGGACACACTGAGGTGTGGCAGTGTTGCCCCCATAACTTTGCTAGGCAAGAGTTGGATCTCTAAGGTTTCAGGCAGCCCTGCCCCCACAGATTTGGGTACCTTGTCCCCAGTGCAGTTCTCTGCCTGAGCCCCATGGTTCTCTGGGCTAAGGTCTTGAGCTCTCATCACTGCTGTGAGTCCCTGTCCACTGAAATCTGAGTGGAGGCAGCCATGCCCCCATGGCTCTGCTGGGTGAAGCCCAGCTCACACCAACCAGGGCTGCTGGACCCACATCTGGGATGACCAGGGAGTATGGTGCCAAAGGTCAGGGAGCAAAGCCTGCGATGTGAAGAGGATGTGGGCTGAATACCCCAAATTCCCATGGGCTGTGGCACCCCCTCCTTTGAAATCTCTCTGCCTCTAAGGCCATTGCACTCTGGGCCTGTGATTCAAGGGGCAGCCCTAACGATTTCTGAATTTCCTTCAGGGTCATTCTGCTATTGCTTTGAACTATAGTTCCTGACTTCAATTGAGATGGGTGATCCATACTTACTTATGTTCTTATCAAATGGTAGTTTGGCCACACCCTTAGTCTGTTCTCTCCTGAACAGACTTTCTCATTCCTCACAATATGGATAGGCTGAGAATTTTCCAAATCTTTAAGTTCTACTTCCCTTTTGATTAACAATTCTGCCTTCTAATCATTTCTCTTTTCTCACATTTTACTAATAAGCAGTCAAGGGAAACCAGGCTTCTCCTTTAACACTTTGCTTAGAAATTTCTTCAGCCAAATATCCAAAATTATCACTTGTAAATTCTACCTTCCACAAAACACTAGGGCATGAACACAATTCTGCCAAGTTTTAGACATTTTATAACAAGGATTTTCTTTCTCCTTGAATTTCCAATAACGTGTTCCTCATTTCCATCTGAGAACTCACCAGAACTTTACCACCCATACTTCTACCAACATTCTGTTCACAACATGTAAGTATTCACTAGGAAGACTGAGGTTCTTCTACAGCTCTCTTCTTTCTGGGCTGTCACCAGAAGAATCTTTAATGGTCCATTAGTGGCGATGTAGGATTTTTCTAGCATGCACCTAAAAACTGTTCCTACTGCTACCCATTACCCAGTTTCAAAGTCATGTCCACATTTTTAAGTATTTGTTACAGCAGCACCCTGCTTCTCAATACCTATTTCTATCTTAGTCCATTCAGGCTGCTATAACAGAATACCCTAGACTGGTTGACTTATAAACAACAGAAATTTACTTCTCACAGTTCTAGAGGCTGAGAAGTCTAAGATCAAGGCTTCACAGATTTGTTGTCTAATGAAGGCCTACTTCCTGATTCATAGATGACCATCTTCTCACTCTGTCCTCACAAGGTGGAAAGGACAAGTGATCTGGGGTATCTTTTATAAGGACACTAATCCCACTCATAAGGACTCTGCCTTCATGACCTGATGATCTCCAAAGACCCACCTTCAAATACTGTCACATTGTGGATTAGGTTACAACATATGAATTGTGAGGGGAAATAAACATTTCGTCAATAGCAAGATTGAAAATGATTTAGGTCAGAAACTTTGATCAACATAAAGAAAGGAAGAGTGCTGGAGAAGAAATTAATGAAGATAAGATAAAATCTTTGATTTTTCTTATTCTTAATTTATCCAAAAATGCCTGTTTGTATACAGGAATAATAGTAATAATGTACTGGATGATTATAGCACGTGGAAAAGGGACATGAATGGTATTTATGTCATAGTAGATGGAAGGAAAGAATTAGGAGTATTCTATTATTAGATACTTACACTACATGTGGAGTGGTATAATATTATTTGAAGGTGATTTTCATTATTTAAAAACTTATATTGCACACTCAAAGGCAATCTCTAAAAAATACAAAAAGAAGAATTTTCGTATGCTAAGATAGGACATAAAATGGAAGCATACAAAATTCTCAACTAAAATCAGAGAAGGCAGAAATGGGAGGGACGCAGAGAAAAACTATGGAGACAGCAAAAATATCAGTGGCTGCCAGCAGTTTAGGGAGTGAGGGATGAATAGTTAGACCACTGAGGATTTTTAAGGCAGTGAAAATACTTTGTATGATACCATAAGGATGGATACATGCCATTATATAATTGCTCTAATCCACAGAACCAAGACCAAGAACAAATTGTAATGTAAACTATGGAGTTTGGGGGATTATTAGGTATCAATATTGGTCCATAAATTACAACAAATGTATCGCTCTAGGGAAGGATGTTGATAGTGGGAGAGACTATGCCAATGTGGGGGCAAAGGGCATATGGGAAATCTCTGTACCTTCCCCTCAATTTTTCTGTGAACCCCAAAATACTTTAAAAAAATAAAGTCTTAATTAAAAAAAAAATAGAAAACAATGACATCAAGGTAGATAATCCAAATATATTTGCAAATCACTTTAAATATGAATGGTCAAAATACAACATAGAAATTTGTAGAGTCAATAGATAAACAAGAGCTATATGTGGTCTACAAGAAACTCACATTAAATACAAAGGCTCAGGTTTTTAAAAATAAAAGGTTGGAGAAATATATACCAGGCAAACATTAATCAAATGAAAGCTGGAGTATCTATATTAATTTCACGGAGGTAATGGTTAAGAATTCTGATATCACTAAACTCGTGTACTGGAATTATACAATTAAGTAAATGGATGGTAGATGGAGACAGCCAGGTTTCTCACTATTGGGTTGGTAGTTTAAAGATAACCAAAAAGAGGAGGTTAAAATGACCCATATAGCAGTCAATTAGTGCTGGAAACATCAATACGAGCTCATGTTTACCCTAACATATATGCACATGGCTACATATAGACATTTATAGATATGAGTTAGTATACGTACATACGTTTCCTTTTTCTGTCAATGGAGAAGGCCTAGAAGCAATGACATCCCAGTATCAACAAATACATCCAGTGCCCAATCTTGGTCTCTAACACCATTCTCCAACAAAAGGAGCTAGGGTTTATTGGAGAAATGCTGATTTTAGGATTGGGACAGAAAACATACAACATAAGCTTTGGAGCATCTTATAGCGTTAGAAAGTCCTCAAAAAAAAAGTGAAGATATGCCCAAGGAGCACAGGAACCACCTGAAAGAGCTCCCAATGACCAAAGCTGGAACAATTTGAGCAAAAAAATACATACATCAATATTTTGAATTATAACCCAAACTATAGAATAAATATTCATGAGCCCATACTGATACAAATAAATGATTAAATAAATTAAGATGGGAGAATAGAAATCTCCCATGCAGAAGAATTGCACATAATTGATGTAGATACTCAGCCCTCAAGAGGGTGGAGACAACTACCCACTACTGAACCTGGCACACCTACCTCAGCCAGGTGACCAAGAGCAATATCAATGATGACGTCACGTCCATAGTATGTACTCTTGATATGACGAGATGAAATCATTTTCTACGTTTTCCTTTCCAAAATCCACAGCCCCAGTTTAATCATGAGAAAAACATCAGGCAAATTCCATTTGAGGGACATTCTACATAATACCCGAGTAGCACTCCTCAAAACTGTCAAGGTCGTCAAAAACAAGAGAAGTCGGAGAAGCTGTCACAGCTAAGAGGAGCCCAAGACGACTTACAACCAAACGTAATGTGAGATCCTGGATGTGATTCAGGAACAGAAAAAGGACATTCGATCAAAAATAGGAAATCTGAATAAAGTACGGACTTTAGTTAACAATAATGTATCAATAATGCTTCATTAATTGTAACAAATGTACTATGTTAAAGTAAGATATTAATAATAAGGTAGACTGGGTACAGCGTATATGGGAACTGAATCTTTATAATTTTTCTGTAAATCCAAAATTGTTCTAAAATAGTTTATTTTTAAAAATGCAAAAAATAAAAACAAAAACAAGAATAGAGAAGTATACAATATCCCAAAGGAAGACTTATTTGATATTAGATGGAAGGATATTCTGAGCATCATCTATCACCCCTGATCACCAGGGTAAAGTTTTTGATATGGCTGGTAAGGTGAATGCTTCCAATTCTCCTCAAACCTTCATATACATATCTCTTGAAGTTCTGTAAACATTCAAAGAGAGCACATTTTCTACACAGAATAGTATTGACTTTTTCTGTTATAAGATATATAAATACCAGTGCTTTCCTCTAATATCTCCAAATAACTCCCCAAATTCTTGGCTTTCTAAGCTTAAGAATCTTAAAAACTATAGACCATAAGAAAGAGAGGACTGCAGTATAATAGTGTTTGTGATTTGCAAACTTTTTTTGGTACTATTAAAAGATTCAAAAATTGAAAAAACAATTTCTTAGGAACTTTATCTTAGCATCTTTAAAAAATGTTTTTCTGTATTTATTTAACAAGTATTTATGTATAGTCTGCTTTGTGCCAGGCTCTCTTTCCTGGGGAACATGACAGATAAGGATTTGTTCTCATTCACTTTATGTTCAGTGGGAGACAGATGATTCCAGTAAATGAGATATGGTTCCCTGGGCTGATAAGTGCAATAATTAAAATAAAAAACAAAAAACGATAAGTGCAATAATTAAAATAAAAAACAAAAAACCAAGTAACAAGATAGAATTACGTGTAGTAAGCAAAGGGCATATTCACAGCTTAGAAGTGCCTCTTGAAGGAAGTAACAGGGAGAGAAAACTACAGATACAAATGTACAGAGGCTGGAAGAAGAAAATAGTTCAATGTGGATGCTGTGTAGGGAGATTCTCTCATTTTGATAGCCACTGTGAAACCAATGAACTGGCATTACCAAAATCCAGTGTAAGTATTTTATTGAAGTTAGACAATACAAAAGAAAGAAAAAAGGGTTTCCAGCCAGTGTGAAATAGAAAAGAAGAAACAATAATTACTAAATCTTAACAGTTCATATTTCCTGAAAAAGTTATACCATATGGCTTAGATTTTCATTTACACTTTTGTGGGTATGGCCATTGCAAACCAAATCGTGACAAATAGTGAAAGCAATAACAAAAACAAAATACAAAGTGTAGTTAATGGATGTTTTGCTTATATAAAACTGAAAAAGTAGGAACAGTGATAAAAATCTGAGGGAGAACATAGCCCCTGGAACTGGAGAGATAGCAGCAGAAGAACCCTGAGGAGAAGAAACTTTACAGGGAAGTGGCAGTTCCATTGGTGGAATTCCAACCGTTTGTGTCATGTTTCTCCGTGATCAGAAGAGTGGCCTGAAGGAAACTTCCATGGCTAATTGCCATGAACTATGTTTAATTTAATAAAGTCACAGCTGTGGTGCTCTTCAACGGGGAAATCTCCTGAGTCTGTATTGCTTGAGGGGGTTGATATCCATGAAACCACAGCATTTCCTTGCCTGAACATTAACTTAAAGATAAAGCATCTAGAAAAAGAAAACGTTTCATGAATTTAGGTATGGAATGCATTGAGTTTGATTTAGGATTAACATTTAATAGCTGTATGAGTTATGTTATTTCTTTGGCTCAAGCTAAACATATTTTAAATTTTGAAAAGAATAAAATATTAGCATTATTGTGCACAATAATATTTATATTATGCCAAATATATCTACAGAAATGTATGTTCTACAATTCACATGCTTCTCCGCCCCGTAAGTGTAAGCACCATTACTATTTCCCTAGCACCTAAAACTGTGGCTGGAACAGAGTTGGCATGAAATAATGTTTGTTAATTAAATGAACAAATGTAAGAAGTGTAGAGAGACTCAACTAAGTACACATAAAGAAGTTTTGCATTTATTCATGCTTATTTGGTAATATTTACTAATAGTTTATTATAAGATCACTAAGAAATAATGTTATTTAAATATAAAAACCTGCACATACTTGTTATTAGTGCAATGGAGTCAGTTCAGATTCTTAGCGACCCTGTGTACAGCAGAGCAGAACCCTGCCGAACTTTTTGCGCCATCCTCTCACCTTCCAGCGCTCTATCAGACAATGCTTTGCTGCTATTCACAGGGTTTTCATGGCCAGGTTTTTCAGAAGAGGGTGGCCAGTCCTTCTTCCTAGTCTGTCTTAGTCTGGAAGCTCTGCTGAAACCTGTCCACCATGGGTGTCCCTGTTGGTATTTGAAATCTCAGTGGCATAGTTTTCAGCATCACAGCAGCATGGAGCTACCACAGAGCGACAACCAACAGATGGGTAGTGTGGCTCATGGCTCCCCACCAGGACCGGAACCCAAGCTGTGGCTGTGAAAGCACCGAATCTTAACCATTAGACCACCAGACCTGACATACATATACTTAGATATAGTAAAAAGTTGAATTTTGAAAAATCACAATATGATAAAAGTATGTTGGGCAAGTCTCCTGAATAGACAACAGAGTGGTTGTGAAATATGAGTGGCAGTCTCAATATATCCTGCTTATGTGATTTGGATTTTTGTTTTTTCCTCAGTAAGATTACATTCTTTTGCTGCTTATTTTTATAAAATTTGTCAAGGAAATTTGAATAGTAGATAATTTAGGAAACTAAGATTTCTTTGTAAAAAAGAAAGTTGGCAGAGGTATTTTATCCATTACAAGCATCATATTATCATCAGATCTAGTCAAAAGCATTTCTTTCTAAAATTGTATAAGATTCAAAACCAGTCATTGTCTCCTACAATCATTGATTTCAATAGAGAGAAGAGAAAAATAAGGCATTCCAACATGGAACAATTGAAAGGAAAAAGCTTGGAGGTAGAAAAACACAGTCAAATGCACAGAAAAAGTACTAGTTAAAATTGACGGTGGTTATCTATATGAAGAGTAATTGTAGGAAGAATTGTATATGAGGCAGGCATGATAAATATTAAAGTAGAAGGTAGAGAGGTTGATGGTTAATTCAATAGTCTATGGAAATTTAGGGGGCAGCAGAGAGTCACGGCTGAGTCTGTGCTTATTTCCTGTTAATCTGGAATATGGAAAAACAGGAAGCAAGAACAATTACAGAGGTCTGTTGGAGTGGTTTAAGTGAGCCTATAATCGAGAGATTATAAAGCTATTGATTTCATCAGCAAGCACTTCCCATTGTTAATTTTTACAGAATATAAATCTCAATACTAACAAAATCATTGGTGAAAAAAGAATTCCAGTGAAGTAGGATGGATCTCAGTTTTTTTTCTTTCCTTATCAACTGGATTTTGTGTACCTTGTGCAGTATTGCACCCTATTCATAGTGTAGCAAATGTATGGGCATAACTCTTAAGGGGATATCAAAATGTGAAATATGATTTCCCCATGTTACACTGCACAAGACTTTAGATCAGTAGTAGGTCCAATCAGAAAGAAGAAATAGATTGGATCCACAGACATCCACAATGACTTTAGTAATAGTATTTTCATACATTGAAGAAGAAGGTATCAGGCAGAATTTGAAGTTGGGAAAACAAGAATCAGAAGATGTTTTCATTGCCCATCCATACCCTTTTTATATGTGACAAATCTTTGTCTAACAGACTTTGAATAGGGTGGAACGCTTGGCAAACCTGTTTTTAGTGTGAGATGAATGCATCCAACTATCTCGAATAAAAGCAATAACATACAAATTGTTGAACTCTCTTTGCTTTATTATACATTCAACAGGCAGTATTTGACTAAGCTGTAGGTTTTTCTGCAAAGAAAGACTTCACCTATTATTAAAACTGGATCCTATTAGAGTTATGATTTACTTGTGATTTTATAAATGGGTTTCCAGAAGCTGGTGACTGTAAAGTAGTTATCATAGAAGAATGACCTTCCTTAACATGGGGACATACCTCCCAAGGAGGCCAGGATATATGTCCAAATGAACAGCTTCTAAAGGCAAGCACAATTGTGCAATGATTGTATTGTGGAACAAATATCTAAGATTCTGTGGCTCCAGGAATAACCTTACAGAAGAAAATGTACAATAAACTTACAACAGTAAACTTAATTTAAAATTAAAAAAAAAAAAACAGAAAAAACTACATGTAGATGTTTATGAGCTATAAGAAGGAATAGTAGTGTGTTCAGAATCATCATACATGTTTCTAGTAATGACTTTTGTGGGAGGTGTGTTTGTGTGTGTTTGTGTGTGTGTGTAAGGAGATTTAGAAATTCCAACCATGATTCTAATTTTCCTTGGATTTATTCACACTGCTTTGGCATATCACTATAAAAATTTGTACAGAATAAATATTCATAATATAAACGTTTCTTCCTTCTCTAGCTTCAGAATTTCTTTAGGACCCAAAGCCCAGGCAAATATAACTTAAATATTTCATTCTGATATTAGCTGTCTATAGTAGCACTACATGAGCATACATAAAATTATCCCATATCTTTTAGTAGGTAAAGTCATTTATTTTTACTTGCTATAATTCTTCTCGGAATATTTGATAGCATTTTCCATCACATGACATCTTAGCAAAGATTTTTTTCTTTGCCATTATTAAAAATGTATGACTCAAAATGATTAATATTTATAAAACATATTGATACATATAACATATAAATTAATGCATCCTTTCAAAAAATCATTCATTGATTAAATTTCAAATATTAATCCTTTAAAATATCTGAATAACAATCATTTTAATAGTCTATATCAATTCTGTTAGAATGAATATGAGAGTAAATAAATAGACTAAATAAATAGATTTTGAATAAATAGATAAATTCTGAAGTTTTAGTTCTGAAGTCAGGAACTTATTGGTATGGGATAACCCTGACAATAGAAATGACCAATATATTTTAGTTTTTATTAATGTAAGACAACTGTATCTTGTCTCTAGGAATTTAGTTACTTTCCAACCATATTTATAAAAGTTTTTTCTCAGCATTTTAGGATAATTTTTTCACTTTATTTCTCAAATGAATTCCAAGATGTCTCAGTAAACTGATATTCTGTCTCTTTCCGCTTTCACAAAGAATAGTTGATTGAAAATTTACTGATGTTTCTAAATGTATCCTGAATATAATTTCACATTTTTCAAAGATTCCATAATTAGAGACATAAGATAATGAGACAAAAAGATTAAGTGCTATTGTAGTTCATCATAGTCCTTTAAATTCAGAGCAAGCATACAACCAAGTTGTGAATGAATTTGCAATATAACCTTTTAGATAAATGAATTGTATGTAAGATTATGTTTGAGATGCAGGTATCTTTCTCTCAGAGGGTAGAGATACTCTTGTCAAATTACCTGAAATTGAATCATGAAAATGACTACCAGTGAAAATGAGACATACTTTTTGTCTTTTTTTAAGGTAATAAATTCCATTTGGAATGATTTCTCTCATTAAATGTAGAAATCACAAGTACACAGTCTTTATCTTTATAAATGTCTTCAGTTTACTTTTTAATACTAGGCACATCCATTTGGAAGTCCTTGAATTTTACACATAAATATTCAATAAGATTTTTTTTACATTTAAAATTTTTGCAAATAATTTTTCATATATTATTCTAGCATCAGTCATTCAGAGTTGATATATTCAAATAACACAATAACAACAGGAATCATATATAATTTGCAATTTTAATATAGAAAATACACTTTAAAAGGACTTAAAATTTAGATTTTTTTTCCAAGTTTAATCAACAGTGCCACCAGGTGGCTACATTAATGCAGGAAAAGGACAATTGTTAAAATGATTTAATATTTTAAAAATATAAGGTTGTTGGGGCTTATATTTCACAGCAAAGTAACACAACAGACT
Source organism: Ceratotherium simum simum (assembly GCF_057802395.1). Lineage (NCBI taxonomy): Eukaryota > Metazoa > Chordata > Mammalia > Perissodactyla > Rhinocerotidae > Ceratotherium > Ceratotherium simum. Next base: position 25,298,351 of record NC_141926.1, read on the forward strand.
TTGGAAAGTAGTCTAAGACTTTTTTTAGCTAACTTCTATTTCTACATAATAAGTTGCTGTTAATTTCTCAGCTTCGTAAAGACTTGGTGAACCATATAATACTAATTGGTTGCAAGTAATTCCTTCTTTATTAGCAAGCACCAATTTTTTTTTCAATTTTATCAGTTTGAATAATACATACATGCCACCAGCTCAAAGAGGCCAAATGAGAAATGCATAGAATGTTAGAATAAAGTAATATAAATTTGTTCCTTTCGCTGAGATTTCTCCAAAAGTGTACCTTAATAAACACTCATGACCTTTTTATTTAGGTGGAATTCTGGTTTTTTCCTCAAAATCAATAGCTTTGTGTTATATATTTTATCAATATTTATAATTGTTTATGAGCCATACTTAATGCAATTTTTAAATGTATTCATTTACCTTCATTAAATGCATGTATTGTTTTTCTTCCTATATTTCCTTCCCTGTGCTGCTGCAGTCTTTGGCCATTGGTAGCAATCCCGATGACCCTCCACCATTCCACCCACTGGAAGAGTGATCTAGCTAACCGCTGAATTTGGGGTAAGGAAGGAACTGGGCTTGCGTATTTCAGTTCCTTACTTTTCTGGATGGGGTCTGTCTTAGCTGCACAGAATCTGTATCTTAAATTTCTTTCAGCTACGAGTAAGTTCAACTACGTGAGTCTATGGTCTTCCAGCGCTGCTGGAAGCAATCATCATGATTGCCTAATTTTAGAGGAACAAGGAAACCCACAAGACCATGAATACAAGCTACATTCTATCATATCAATATTTTCAGCAACAAAAGTGATGTTTTGATGTGTATCTCCTTACATTTTCACTTATTTCTCAATTGGATCACCACTTGAGTAGGGGGGAAAGTGCTTTTGATTGGCCTCCAAAAATTAACAAACATAATCACTAATGGCAAACTCTAATGACTGATCAAACACAAATAATTTACTAAACTAGGAAAAAACGGAAGGTATCTTGAAATTTAAGGAAACTGAGCCATTTTTTTTAACTCAATCTAAAGATGCAACATGCAACAAACATGGTAACATATTTTTGTGTAATTTTCTCTTTTAGGTAATCAATGACAAAGTAACCAAAAAGCATGAACAGAATTATTGATGAATTTCAGCTTTGAGGAATTTTTTAAAGAATGAGGTAATTTAAGTCTAGGTTTTTACATTATGGAAATATTCAAAATCTCAATGTCTTTCATATTAAAAAGGAGGTGTTAATCACATACAAATCCACAGAAAAATTAAAAATTTAAAAACTAAGAAATTTGAATATTTAAAAACAACATGCTTGAGGCAAAGTTTTGCCATAACTGCAACTTTCACTAGCTGCCAAATAAAACATTAGACTTTTCCACGTCTCCAGTGCCATGCCATCACCTCCCTGTACATGCGAAACAATTCATACCTTCTTCCATTGCAAAATTGTCACTGAGTTTCTATCCTTTACTGATGAGCACATGGGCTTCTTATATGAATTTAAGAACCTCCAGAATGTGACCTTAATCTATTTTCCTTCATTATTAGAATCTCTTGTTGCTAAAGCCACAGGGAAGAAAACATAGGTAGAGGAGCAACATACCCATTTAATGAAGGTAAATGAATAAATTCAAATGTTGCTTTAAGAATTACTCATAAATAATTATTAATATTGACAAAAATATATAATAAAATAGCCTCTACAAAAGCTGCAATGATCCCCACACCTGGTATCATGCCCTTGTGCATTCATCTCCCCTTGAATGTGGACTGGATCTAGTGACTCACTTTTAATGAATGGAACATGGCAAAAGGGATGGGATGTCATTTTCAAGATTAGGTTAAAGAAAGGCTGTGGTTTTGTTGGGGTCACTCTGAGGAAAGCTACCTGTCAGTTTGTGAGCTGTTCCATGGACATTCCATGTGACCAGAAACTGATATCTTTGGCCTACAGCCAGCAAGGACCTACGACCTGTCAAGAGTCACATGAGTGAGCTTGGAAATGGATCCCCCCTAGTTGAGACGAATGTAGCTCCAGCCAACAGACAGGCTATAAACTTGTGAGTGACCCTGACCCGGAGGCACTCAGCTAAGCTGTCTATGGATTCCTGGACCCAGAAGCTGAGATAATAAATATTTGTGGTTTTAAGCCTATAAGTTTTGGGATAATTTACAACTCAGGAGATAACTAATACACCCATATACTGATGACTGACAATGAGAGAGGCCATTCTGCACACTTGCCAGATGAACTGATTAAGGTTCTGGATTCCTCCTGAGGTAGCCTGGTGAGTCCAGTTACCACAAGTCAGAATTACAGGAGTGGTAAAGATCATGCAGTGGACTTTGACCAGTGAGAGGGAGGAGAAGGGGAGGATCAATAAGTAAATGCCTTACAATTTGTTGCAATCTCCCTGCCAGCCTCAAAAGGAAGATTCCACGATGCGATAGTTCCACTTGGACTATCTTCAGAAGTCCCCAAGATAGAGCGGCCAGCTGTGCTGCTGAGAAACATGGCTCGCTGGGTAACGCACTTTCTGGTATTGGCTCTCTCTCCTTTGCTGTCTCTCTTCTCATGCTTCACTCCAGCTTCAATGGCATTACGCTCCCCAATAAAACACTAACCCATAAGCTTTTGCCTCAGTTACTCTTTTTCAGGAAATCTTTCTGCAGCAAGTATATTCCTTAATTATACTTCTAAAAACAGAAGTAAATGTGGAAATCCACCAAAACCTAATTTTAATTATCTTTAGATTTGCTATAAAATTACATTTAACTCATGTGTTATATATTGAACATATTTTGCCACATGAGAGTTATAAGGAGTGTAACAATCCTGATTTTTTCCTCCAATATTCAGGAGCATAGTTCAGAAAATTTAGAATTATATGACAAGGCTGGTCTGAGGTTATCATGAGTTTGTCATAGTCTCTTTGGAAAAAATATGTATATTCTGAATGCTTAAGGTTAGGTGTTAAAAAAATCCTGTACCGTATGGATACCTATATATACATAATGGACTAGAATATCCACTAAGATTTTGAGAATATGGCATTTAAGACATATTGTGCCAGGTTCTGGGTTTAATTTAAGGTTGAAAGTGAGTAAAGAGTTGGCAGCATCTCTGAAGTGTGACACGTTTATATAAGAACACCACACATTATTGCTTTACTTTATTTCTGTACTCTATATTGGCTGCATCTACTATAAGATTAGAGTTGCTAAACAATGTGAAAAATTATATAAAGAAAAATTTCAATAAAAAAAGCAAAAAAACACCTCAGGTTTCAGAATATAAGAGAATGCTAGGTAAGAGATGTTTAATTTCTCCTCAGTCGCTGCTGCATTCCGTTGAATCATGAAAATTTATTGGCTATATACAAATGAGAGAAGAGTCAAAGGAGAAAAAGGAAGGGTGACCTGAAAACTTAACCTGTGCCAGATGTGGTATAATGGATGTGAAATATCTATGGTCTTGATCTTAAGGAGACTCAGGGATTCAGCATGTAATAAATTATACTTAAGAGAAAAAATTTTTAAGAAAACTCATAAAAATGAATTCAAGCAAATTAACATTTTGAATATGTGAATGACTCATAGGAGGCATAGTGCTAAAGAGTTCTTATACTAAACTTAATCATGGTTCCAATAACATAAGGGAGCATTATATACATATATTTACACAAATAACAGATTTCTATGTCACATTCTCAAGGTGATCTTGAAAGTTTCCAAGCAAATTTTGTTGACAGGTATAAAATAATCCTAAAGCAGTGTTTAGCCAAGAATAAATATTCTGAACTGCAATTTATTGTTTAGCCTGGTAATTATCTTGCCACAGTTCCTTAAAGGTTAAAGCATATTCTGAACCATTAATAGCCATTCCTAAAATATTGGCTTTAAAAAACTCGTCAATGTAATTATATGACCAATATTAAATATTTTGGAAAAAATCCAGATCTACTGGTTTATTGCTGTAGAATATCTATTTTTTCAAATTTCTTTCTTAAATAGAATTTTAAATTGATCTTGATAAAATAACTATCCTGGCATTGCTGATTCACATCGTATAATTAATTGATTGGATTTCCAATCCAGAATATTCTGTATTGATTTAAACAATAATCATTGAAATAATTTTTAAAACTTTGATAGCCAACTTCAAGCTAGACTTGTATCACGTCAATGTCCTATTACTGAAAAATCATTTAATTTATAGAGACTTTTCCATGTAATGTGGGTCATTGGCAAAAATAATAACCCTGATGGCTTCATAAAATTAAAGGGGTTCCAAATCATTAACATACAAAATTAATAATAAACCATTTAACATAGACCCTTGAGGGAGACCAGATGTTGCTGCCTAATTAGAGAAGACCTGACCCTAGTTGACAGTATATTTCAATCACCTTTTTAAATAAGCAGAAAGCCAACCTACAGAGCTTCAAGACAGCCTGCAGTGACACACCTAGGATTAAGGAAGCCTCAGTGAAATATGAAAACTATGCAAAGGTTAAAAGCAGAAAAAAATTATGTTACCATAAATATAGAAACCATTGTCCCTTTATTGTCCTTATGGAAATGTAGAGTCCTGTTTTTCTGTTGTAAGTATTATTGAATGATAAAAAATAAAAAACTACAAATCAAAATTTGAGCAATGTAATGAAGGACGTATTGTAAAGTAATAGCTAATCTTAAATGTATTTAGTAGAATCTTTAAAGGAATATAAAAAGAACCAATAAAAATAATTTTAAAAATCCAAAAAATTATAAATTTGAAAAGATTAAATACTCAAGAATATTATCAAACTAAATGCTAATGTCATAAAAGATGAATAAAATATATAAACATCTTTCAAACTAGATCACAAAAAATATTAGAACAGATCCACAAACAAATGAGATTAGATATGACAAAGCAAAAGACAGGAAGATAAGAGAGGTAACAATAAGTTCAAAAATCTAGAACAGGCTTTGGCAAAGTATAGCCCATGTATCAAATCTGGGCCTCCATCTGATTTTTTCATATAGTTTGATTAGAACACAGACGTTGTTTTTCTATTGTCTCTGGCTGCTTTGGGGCTACAATGGCAGAGTTGAGTAGTTGTGACAGAAACCACGGGATCCACAAAGCTGAAAATATTTCTATCTGCCCCTTTACAGAAAAAGTTTGCTGACTGCTGGCTTAGAGGAAATTGACAACTTTTGAGAGGAAAAAAAGGATAACAGAAAAGTTACACAGAAATATACCAACAGCTACTGAAGAAACTTAATCAATAGGGAGAAAATAGTCACAAATGAGCAGAATTTCAGACACTTTTAGGATTGAATTTGCCATATAACATTATACATAGAATACAGGTAATATAGATAGAACACAGATAATATAGATATAGATATAATATAGATACTACAGATATAGATATAAATAGGTATAGGTCTAATATAGGTATGGATGTATTATATCTATTGTATAGATATAGATCTTTTAAAAATAGACAAGGATAGTTTGGGAAAGGTAAACTGTAAGGCAGCCTTACTAGTGGTCATAGAGGGAAAAACAACTAATTAAACCACTACAAAACAAACTCAATAGTGTAAGAAAGATTAGTTATGGATAGACATTGTTTATTACAGAAAACAAAATCATTAAGATTAGAATTAATTAATTCACCATCTTAAAAGAGTCTAGTAAAAACAAATAATCCTATCAATCTAAAAAATCAGGGGTTGGCAAGTAAGTAATTATATTGTAAAACATTGATACAAACGTTAAGTGTGATAGAAAATACAAGGCAGAGACTATATATTAGACATACGTTTCATTGTAGGGAGAAAAATTATAGTCAAAAGTTGCTAATATTTAGTACATTATAGCAGTTATATAATTGCACATGTACATCACTGTAACTATATCTATGGTGTTTGAAATATTTTTATTTTTCAACATCATTCCAAAGTCAAAGTTAAGTGACTTTGAGGTTTTTACATGAATTCTATAAATACCAATGAAAGAATAGCACATATTAAGAAAAGGATATTATAATCAATACTTTTCTCTATAATTGAAAAATAAAAAATAGGAATATGTTTAAAATGTTATAAATACTCATCTTGATGCATTCAAATATCCAATTGATTAAAATTTAAGGATGAAAATATGTCAAATTTAGTATTTAGGCTTTATGGTGGAAGGTTTCCAAGTTTAACAAAAGAAAGTACAAATCAGTCATAAATATTATCTTGAATAATGAAAAATATCTAAGATGGCTGAAGATTTAATGCATGCTTGATTGATTAGTTTTTATTAATTTGTAAGAGATTTGATTACAGATAAATGCTACTGAGATTTTTTAGGACAGTTAATAGATAGTGCTCACCAGAGTGGTAACTGGCTTAATAATTCATGGAAGTAATCTTTAGAAGGATGTCCCACACTGTCTATATGAAAACCTTGAATGTGACAGAAGTGGCTTTAAAAATCTATTTAGAAGTAATAGTTCTTTTAACAAATGATTTTGGAACAATTGAATCTCAACATCAGGAAAAGAAACAAACAAAAAATTAGGTCATTAACTTATTCTATACTAAAATACAAAGAACTATATCCAAACCAGGTTTTAAAAGTGGTAAGCATAAAACAGAAAAAAATAGATAAAGTTGACTATACATTTTTTTTATAATATCTGTAAGCCTAAAGACACCATAAAGAAAACTGAAGTCCCAGAATCGAAAGTGATATTTGCAAAGCATATGTCAAACAACATCAATAAAAAATTCCTGCAAAATATAAGAAAAGACAATCAGTAGACATTTGGTTCTCATCAAGGACTTTTTGTCATGGACCAAATGTCCTATGAATCAAATGTTTTATGGACATTTTGGACAGGACAAAATATCAAGGATCTTTTGGTGTAGACCAAATATCTTAAGGACGTTTTGGACAGGACCAAATTCCTGCAAAGGAAAAGATTAGCGTACATTTGGACAAGACCCAATATCAAGGACTTTCTTGCATGGACCAAATGTCTTATGGATGTTTTGGACAGAACCAAATGTCCTGCAAGGGAAAAGACAAACATTTCAATAAAAATAAAATAGACAATTTTATAACAGGCAAGCACAAACAGTCAAAAGCATTACCAAAGCTTTTGTAGTTTTTAGTAGATGTATCCTCAGCACATGTTTTTTTAGACCAAGTCTACTTAGTACAAATCTAGATCTATGTAAGATCTTTTCTACATACTTTTATACTTAAAAGTAGAATTTTTGTGTTGTTGTAGAGAGAAAATACCTTCAAATTTCTTGCATACCGTCCCTTTTCTCTCCAAGGTGACTGTATCTACTTTATATTTGTTCATTTTCTCGGGATATTAAAATCACTCCATATTATCAGACTCTTTAGTTGTAGTTAAAGGTTGCGAAATGGTATTACATTACTGATGCATTTCCCTGATACCAATGAACAGGCTCTTCTTTTCACGAGTCTTTTATTAGAAACTTCCAGTGTTTTTTCCCGAAAGTAGTTGTGCCATTTTCATTCATACTACAATATATGAGAGTCCCCTCTGTTCACATCCTAGCACTTTGATTTTTTTTATTATTATTTTTACCTATTCTGTTGGGGGGTGCAGTAGTATTTCACTGCAGTGTTGATGTGCCTTTCCTTGATTAGTAATGATTTTAAGCAGCTTTTAATGTGTTTACCCTTGGCTTTTTGCATACTACCTTGCTAGTATACAGAAATGCAATGAATTTTTGTATTTAACCTTATATATTGACCTTGACAACTTCAAATGTTAGGTTAATAGTTTCTTTGTATATTACTTTGGATATTCTATATACTCAGTTACCTTATCTGTGAATGAAGATAATTTACAGTTTCTTTAAATTTTTATGCCTTTTATTTCTTTTCTTTGCTTATACCACTAGCTAGCACCTCCAGTATAACATTAAATAGAAGTGATGATAGTAGTGGACTCCCTTGCCTGTATCTTATCTTCTACCTTTTGTTGAAGAGATACTGTTCTGTATTTCAACATTTTGTATGATACTAGTTGTGAGCTTCTTGTAGATGCACTTTATTAGACTGAGGCAGTTTTCTTTTACTCCTAGTTTGCTGAAAGCTTATATCAAACAGGAAGGAGTGTTAAATTTTATCACAAACTTTTTCTTCATTTATTAGAATGATAATATTTTTTCTACTATATTCTGTCATTGTCATGAACAAAATCAATTGACTTTCAAATGTTAAACCAAACTGCATCACTAGGATAAACATTCCTGGGCATTATGTACTTATTACCTTTTTACGTATTGTTGGATTCAATTTGCTAATATTTTGCTTAGAATTTTGTGTGTATGTTCACAGAAGTTATTGGCATATCATTTTATTTTCTTGTATTATCCTTAGATGTGTTTTTCTTTGAATTTTCCTGCTTAGTGCTCTTTGAGATTCTTGAATATCTGGATTTTTAACATCAGATTTGGATAATTCTTTTTCATCATTTCTTCAAATATTTCTGTCTCCATCTCTTATACTCTCCTTCTGGGTGTTAGAACTTTGATCATGTCCCATATCTCTTTATGCTCTAAGTTTCATATATGGGCTCAAATAGGAATTTTTTTTAGAGGAAAATTTTGGAAACAGTATTCTATTTACACATATTTATGGTGATAACCAATTATAGGCATTATTTCAATACAATCCTAGGGAAAATATAGGTGACAAAAAAGTGGGAGGGTGCTTTCAAAATTTAGGTAGGAAATAATTGACAATAGTGGGATCTTTAATATATTGGTAAATAATAAATAGAAAACAAGATTGCAAAAATGAGAAATATGAGTATTAAATTGTAGATCACCTTTCAAATATCAATAGGAGTTTTTTTCAGATTATTTTACTACTTAGTTTTATAACAAGTATACACATTCCTGTTACTGAGCTCTGATTACCAGATTCAATCTGAAATTCATTTCATGCAAGAAATATGTAGCCCTGTCTACCATATGGATGTTCTGGAAAATATCAAACTATCTGCAGCGTAGCTTACTAAATTTCCTGAAGCAGAACAAGTATTATAAACACAGTATATCAAAATCAAATTTGCAGTAAACAAGGTTATCATTCCCTCATTTTGCAATTGCTATTTTAGTTTCCTTCTTCATCTCCCTGGCTCCAGCCTCAGCCCCATCCAAAGGGCTGAGAGACTAAACTCTTAAAGGGTCATTTTTAACACTTCACTTCCTCCTAATACATACAGATCTTTTCTTTCATAATTCATAAATTCCCTGTCTGACTTAGAAATGCAGCCAATAAAACTTCCAATTTTACAATGTTAACTTTTATTTGCCTTCTCAGGTTCTTCACTCTGCCATGCTCGTTTCGATTCTGGTCCCATTTATTCAGCAATCGGACCATTTAAAATGCTCTCTCTTCCCTTTCCTCTCATCCAAATTTTGCCTGCCTTCTTTATTAATCATAAAACATAGTCAAAAATGACTTTGGTTGAAATTTTGTCTTAGATGGGCAGATTGAACATAAATATTTAATTCAAGAAAAAGATAAGTATTAACTCAGATATTTTCAGTTATTTAAGGAATTGTTTTTTTCCTAAAAGACAGTATCTGAATTTGTTGTAAGTTTATTGCTGTTCACATAGAGGTGGTGAAGAAATAGTTCTTGACTGAAAGACAACAAGTAATTTATAGGCATACCTCTCAGAATAGTAAGTTAAGGAAATTATCTCTTTTTATTATTTCATTTTTGGAAAGATAATATGTAAAATATTATTTTTCATATAAAACAGAAAATACTCCAGAAGAAATAGATTATAAATATGATTCACTGGGTAAAAATGGTGATTTTTATATATTTTAAAAGCAAGAGAGGGGATGGCTCCATGGCATAGTAGTTAAATTCACTCGCTCCACTTCGGCAGCCTGGGGTTCGCAGGTTCAGATCTCAGGCACGCACTGACACATCGCTCATCAAGCCATGCTGTGGCAGCATCCCATATAAGGTAGAGGAATATGGGCACAGATGTTAGCCCAGGGCCAGTCTTCCTCAGCAAAAAGAGGAGGATTGGCATTGGATGTTAGCTCTGGGCTAATCTTCCTCACAAAAAAAAAAAAGAAAAAGAAAAACAAGATAAACGAAGCTTTAGGTAAACAAATTCATATAAATATGTTAACAAGTAACAGTCCAGAAAAGAAAAATATAGCTACATCAAAGAAAAAAAGAGACTTTTTTTCCTGCACATATAAGAAATATCACCTTGTTTTTTCTCACTGTAACTGAAATTTTTCCTCTAGATATTATTTTTATCATATCTATGTTTTTACCCTTTCCAAGTTAATATTATCCTTTCTGTGACCTTTTAAAAAATAGTTGTGAGGCCAGTCCGTGTGGCCTAGTTGTTAAGTTGGGCATGCTCTGCTTCGGTGGCCTGGGTTCAGTTCACAGGTGTGGACCTACATCACTCCTCTGTTAGTGGCCATGCGATGGCAGTGGCTCACATAAAAAGGCAAAGGATGTTAGCTCAGGGCTAATCTTCCTCAGCAAAAAAACAAAATAATACTTGTATACTGTTTTTGAAAAAGTGATTTATAAAAGTCAGCATTCGCCCATTGGTATTTACTGTTTTTGCCAATACAATATATTTTTACTATTGGTAAGAACTAAGAAGTCACTTTTTACAGAAATATTTGAATGATTTAATATAATTGTGGAATTTTGTCTTTGGACAGATGGCCAGGCAGACAATAGCATTTCTTCCACTATTAAAATTTTTAATAACTATTTTAAATGATATTGTTATTATCAGACTTAATTTTGCAAATTATCCAGTAGTATGAAACATAATTGTAATACCCTCTACAGTACTTCAAATTGCAACAAAAGAGGGGAAATGAAAAGTACATCTTAAAACAGACACAAATCAGACAGAAACAACCAATGTAAAGACATTACAGTCTATTTTAGTGTCAAGAGTTTAGAGACAACAAGTGACTTCGTAGATTCACCCTCAACGTGATATAAACCTAAATGAAATGATGACTCTGAAGAAAAAGTGAGAATTGAAAGAAGTGTAAAATTGCAGCTATATCATTTTAAAAGTTGTGTAGAATTCTATTTCTTTTACTTCCCTATCAAAAGAAGACAAATTTTATCCTTATTATTAATAAGTCAAGTAGAATAGAGTGATTTACTGTGGAAATTTGTATTTGGTAAGACTGTGAGAGGGGTGATGGAGGTTAGATATACTGCATTTTATTGACTGGGAAACAGGCTTGTCTTAAAACAAATAACTATATCTATAAATATAAAAGAAAATTACATTTCTTTGGCTAGAAATCAGTTCCCTAAACTTGAACAAATAATAGCTCTCCAAATGATTCTGAAAAATGAAAAGTGATTATGCTCACCTCCTGGTATAAATCTAAACATTTTGTACCTGTCATCTCTTTTAATTCAATATTAATAATCATTTCATTTTTGCAGGGAAGGATTTCTACTGAGCTAACATCTGTTGCCAATCTTCCTCTTTTTTTCCCTCACCAAAGCCCCAGTACATAGTTGTATATTCTAGTTGTAAGTCCTTCTGGTTCTTCTGTGCGAGCCACCATCACAGCATGGCGACTGACAAGACTGGTGGTGTGGTTCCGTGCCTGAGAACTGAACCTGGGCCGCCGAAGTGGAGAGCATGGAACTTTAACCACTAGGCCATCAAGGCTAGCTCAATAATCCTATTTTAAAATTATCTTTAAGATAATATGTTAGTGATCTATAGCAGCATACCAAATTACCCTAATACCTATGGGCTTAAACAGCAAACAACTTAACAATTATTGAGGGTTAGGAATTTAAGAGCAACTTAGCTGGGTCCTCTATCTCAGGGTATGCCATGGGGTTGTGGTCCAGATGTCAACAGTCATTTGAAAGCTCTGCTGGGGCTGTAGGATGTGCTTCCAACATGGCTCACTCACATGGCTTTTAGCAGAAGCCCTCAGTTCCTTCCCATGCAGGCCTCTCCATAGGGCTACTGGACTGTCTTTAGACCATGGCAGCTGGCTTCCTCCAGTGTGAGTTATTCCAGAGAGAGAGCAAGACAGAAGTCTCCAGGTGTTTTGTGACCTTCACTTGGATGTCACACATTACTTCTGACGTATTCTGTTGTATGCAAGCGAGTTGTTAAGTCCAGTCCATAATCAAGAGCAGCAAAATTAGGTTGTACTTTCTGAGGAAAGAGTGTTGAAGGATTAGTGGACACACTTTAAAACTATCAAAAAGGATATCACAGTGAAATCTCACATTTGCACATAACAAATGGATGAAATGCTTGAGTATGGACAGTGAGAACCAGGGGTGATATGCTTGAGTGATCAAAAATGGTTGTTAAACTGCTTTCTAAGAGAATGTGACAGACTAGGCTAACTGCTGGCTTCTTGTTTTGCTGGATAATTGCAGTTAAGGACCAGAGTTGAATTTTTGTGAAAAGTGAAAGAGATTGCACAGGCTGTAGAAAAAGAAATAATTAATTTCAGAAGTCAAGAACCAAAAGAACTTTGTGATCGAGGTGGAGATATCCAAAGGAGAGGTTCACTGATCGAGGAATAGTAGAAATCCTTTACACTAGTTCACTTGCAGTAGCTATATTTCAGAAAAAATCTTTTTTGCACGTGTGCGATCAACTATATACGGACTCTTGGTAAATTGAAATCATGAGGTAGCTGCCCTTCATGTCTAGGTTATATTAAACACAATCATTGAGGGTTATAGAATCTAACATTCTCATATATAATTAAAAAAACTAAACAACCATGCAAAATCCACAAAAGATGCTCAAAAGATAATATTTTATTTGTCTTTACGAAATTATGTGCTACTTACATGAGCAAAAATGTTAGCAAAACAATAAGTTTAATAAGAAGCTTGCTAAAAACGGAACGGAAAATATAACCCAACTTTGCTACATGATAACGCTGAATCTGTACTCTAATACTGTGGACAGTTGTAAACACATGTTAAGAAAGATCATTTAAATGGTGAGTGCATTAGGATAAAAAGTAGGCTGTCCTAATAAAGGATCTAAAAATAGAGTGAGTTATATAAGATAAAATTCATTTCTCTATCACATAACAGTCTAGCCAGTCCAAACTGGTGGGCAAGCTTCGCTTCGTGGGCTCCTTTGAGAATCTGTGTTCATCCTGTTACTTTGCTGTCCCCAAAGGTTTCCATCATACCTGAATGGAGGAGAAGGAATCACTGTCCTTGCTGTGTTCTAACATGCAGCCCTTTCCAGTTCTTAACATGATGCAGGGAGTCCAGTTCCAGCTTTTCTATCCAGAGTGTCTGTGGATTTATATCATGTCCCTTGGGGATTGCAAATCCAAGCACTGAGGCAGTAGATATGAGGCAGTTACTTCCTGGGAGTAAACAAGTTTAATTCTTACTGTCTTATGTGGATTTCCTTTACATTTCTGGCTCCTGGAGAATTCTTTCTACCTTTTAAAATCAGCAGTGTCCTTATCATCTTTTAAATAAAGTTTCCTTTTGCTTTTAGGATTTTGAATGTGGTTTGGAGTATAATTTTGGCTTCCTCCTACATCTTGCGTGTAAATAAGAGTTTTATTTGTCATGATTCTGATTATTTTTTCTTTTTTTGCATACAAAACATGACATAAATGTTATAATCAGTATTAAACAGTGATCTTTATCACGTTGTTAAATATGAGGTTGGTTAACTAGAAGTTAGAATGTAAAATATTTTTTAAAAAATTATGGTACATTCATGGGGTAAGTTAACATGCAGGCAAGAAGCATCAAATTTTGAGAGAATATTTAATGACTTGGAAAATATTTACAATATAATATTAAGAATAAGAAAAGTCAAAACATAATATAACAATATGAAAGTTGACACACAAACATATGCATATATAATATATATAAAATATATGTAAATTCCAAAATATTAAAATTGTTTTTTTCCCTTTAGGAAACAGGATATGAGAGGATTTTTTTTGCATTTTTATTCTATAATGCACTTATGTAGCCATCATAATGAAAGAACTAATTAGAAAAAATATGTTGGCTCTTTGAATTTTATGCATATAGAAAATAGTTTGATTCTCACAATAATTCAGGATCCGTTGTTTTCTCTAAGAACCAGAGTTCATTCCACCTGGTTGTACAAAGAAAGTAGTGTGTAGAGAGTGCTCTAACTCCGTAACGTTTTAAACAAATGATCAAACAACAAAAAAATAAACAAATGAATACATAAGTTTTACAAAGTTTTTATAAAACCAAAATAGTGTCAAAATTAATGATTTCGGAAGCAGAACCAACCTGTCTTACATACATCAGCTCTGCTCATGTCTATTTAATTCAAAGTTTTAATCAGTCAATCCCATCATTCTGATTAATCTTTTGTGATGACTTCTTTTCTGGGGTGTATTTATGTATTTATTTTAGTACGCAGGACTCTCTTCAATACATTTCCTTTTGTATTTCTCTATATTAGTATCTGTAGCAGAATGAGCACAGCTATGTAAAAGTGAACTCAGGAAGTCACTCTGAGTTATTGGACAACCAGTCAGCTGGAAGGTGGGGGAACATTTCAACCTCCCTCTCCTAGCTTTACATATGGAAACTTTTGGGAAGTTGAAATATTTTGATCATTTTATAAGGATGTCCTAAGGGGAGAAATGGAAGTCCTTAGGATTTAAGTTCAAAGGAATTGAAATTGTTAGTTTCAGATTTGCAAATATGCTTGTCTTCCCTTGTTCAAAGATAGAATACATAGTCTGTTCCTCTCTATGGGTGCTAAGGTGCAAGTGTGTCACACTTCCCCTGCTGACCACCTGATAGAAAATGTGTGAGAAAGGTAACTTTACCTCCTCCTCTTTTTCCCCTTCCCTTTTAGAAGTTCAAGTTACTGCTCATCTGAACTTTCTGCCTAGCTACTCATTTATTTTATTCCACTTCTTAGAACCTGAAACTCCAACTATGTTTATCAAAGCAAAAACACCAGCCAGATAATATTTTTTCAAGACTTAATCCGAAAATTTGTTGTGAAGGAAAGAGTTGAGGCCAAGAAAGCACAGGAAAAAGTCTTATGAAAACTATGGTAATCCCTGGGAAAAAAATCCCAATAAATATGAAATCTACAAGTTCCAAAATTTGTCTACATTAAAAGTACATTTTTTTAAAAAACTTTGAGTGTTTTCTTTCTGTATATATATATACATTTTTTTTTGGTGAGGAAGATCAGCCCTGAGCTAACATCCCTGCCAATCCTCCTCTTTTTGCTGAGGAAGACCAGCCCTGAGCTAACATCTATTGCCAATCCTCCTCCTTTTTCTCCCCAAAGCCCCAGTAGATAGTTGTATGCCATAGTTGCACATCCTTCTAGTTGCTGCATGCGGGACGCGGCCTCAGCATGGCTGGACAAGTGGTGCGTCGGTGCGCGCCCGGGATCCAAACCCAGGCCACCAATAGCAGAGCGTGTGCACTTAACCGTTAAGCCACGGCGCTGGCCCCTTTCTGTATATTTTTAATTTAGAAGTTGAAGGCTTTGAGAAGTGAGGAGTATTGCTTAGAGTTATATAAATGGTCATAGTTTCGTTTGCCTTCTTTAAAAGTCTTCTAATAAGCAAGTTGAGTTTACTGAGAAAATGATTTTTGCTCAAAACCTTGGAGGTTGGGGCCAGCCTAGTGGTGTAGTGGTTAAGTTCCCATGCTCTGCTTCGGCCACCAGGGGTTCATGGGTTCAGATGCCAGTTGCAGACCTACGCACCGCTCATCAAGCCATGCTGTGGCAGGCGTCCCGCATAAAATAGAGGAAGATGGGCACAGATGTTAGCTCAGGGCCAATCTTCTTCAGCAAAAAAAAAAGTACTTGGAGGTAATTCATTCATGAGTTCAACTGATATTTATTGAGTGTTCGGTAATTTGGGGGGACTTGGAGTAGAACAGCAAAGAAAACAAGCCAAACATCCCTGTCCTTGTGAAGTTATCATCCTTGTGGATGGATTTAGATTACAGTGATGTTATTGGGGCGATGAGCAGGTGCATAGCCACCGTCAGCTTCACTTGTTCTTTGGGCTTACACATTACGTAATGCCTAATGATCATACGATTTTCCATATCATATTACTAATGTTGTTTTATTTGTTTCCTCCCCCCACCACACACACACACACGAATGATATCGAATGAAGTCAAGGACAAACATGATTTTTTGGTTTATCCTTATTTTCTGAGGCAAGACTGTGGCTAGTACATGGTAAGTACATAATTAGTGTTTGTTGAAAATGGAAGAATTAAAAACAAGAAACTTTGTTACAAAATTTCAACTTAAACTCAGTTTTGCACAATATTTGTCTTCTATATTTCTTTCTAACCTTCACTTTAGTTCAGGTTTGAAAGGCATATATACACAGAAGAGTTCTGTATGATGAGAATCTGCAGAGCACAAGCCCACGAACATGCACTGAATACAAACTGTGAGAAACGAGGAAACAGGAACAATCACTGAAAAAAAACCTCTTTAGAGCACTTCTTTGATAACTTCAGTCTTGATTTACATTAAACTTTGAATGGTATATCTTTTAAAGGAGCTGATTATAATTTGGTCTGTTGACAGTTATTCCTAAGAATCACTACTAACTGAAATTCTTAAAGAAACATTCTTTCCATGCAGGTTATAAAGCTTAATATCCTGACTTGGGTTTTGTTTCTAGTTAGCTTCAGAAATTTACCCTGGAAAACATTAAATGGTAGAAGAACTGAGACAACTACTCATAAAATATATATTTTCTGACACTTTCTCCTAAGGCCAAAAGGAAGATAAAATATATTCAGATGATATTTACTAATTAAATTCTTATAATATACATTTTCTATCCCCAATTCCTTCCATTGCAACAGTTATATTTCTTGTTGTGGCTAATGTTATGAATATAATTTACATTTTATTTTCTGAAATTATACTTTTTTAATTATTAACTTTATTTTATTTTTAAAGGAATTGCTCTCTGTCTCTTGAGCAGATAAATTTTCTACATGCTGGCAATAAAAAGTGATCATGAATTATGTAAGGTAATATACTAGTTTTTCTTTATGCACAAATGTTACATATTAAACACAACCTGTTTGTGAGAACCTTGAATCAAAAGTGCTACTTCCTATGACAAAAGAAGAAGATTGACTTTAATTTTATGTTTTTATCAAATAAGAAAAAAGGAAGGGGAACATAGATGTGGAGAGGAAAGGCCAGTTAATGAAAATGTATATACAAAACCAAACAAACAAGCAAAGAAATAGAACATTTGGTAACTAGATAAAGGTTAATGTGAGAAAATATACAGAAAGTTAAATGAGGAAAAAGTGTAAAGAAAGAAAGAAGGAAGAAAGGAAAGAGAGAGAGAGGGAAAGGAAGGAAGGAAGGAAGGAAGGAAGGAAGGGAGGGAAAGAAAGCAAAGAAAGAAGGAAAGAAAAGCTTTGCTGCAATTGTTAATGGCTTCCATTATTGTCCATATTCAGCCCATTCCTCACTTGAAATTGTGCTATTTGACTCTGGGGATCATCTGTCTCTCCTCAAAATTGTAAATTTGCTTGGTTAACGTAAAATCATTCACTTACATCTCAAAATGCTTCTCTTTCTTTGTCAATTCCCATTCTTTCACCAGGCCTATCAAGTCAGTTTTCCTCAGTTACTCTACTTCTCTGCTCACCCTGCATAATTTCTAGGTCATATCGTCCTGGCCTTCCACAGCAATCAGTCTGGGAACAATTCCAACATTTATGCCTGCAGCTCTGACATCACAAAAGCAGTTCTTATTAGACGTCGTCATCTGAACGTCATATACATCCCCAGTTTACCTCCAACACACAACGTTCTCACAGCTACTGATTTTAGTTCAAGCATTCACTTTTCCTTCCCTTCTTTCCTTATAACTCAGCTGACTCTAATATTTTTCCAAATAAAAAAATTAGTTTTTTTAACCCACTGTTCTCAATCCATCCTTCAACCATTTACAACCTTTTGATGTGTCTCCATTACTTCCAGAATAAACTCAGATTTTTTAAACATAGTATGAAAAGGTCCCTGAAAAATCTCTGACTTCTTTTCCAACCTCAGTTCCTACAATTTGTCTTACTAGTCTCCTCTTTTCCACTCTCTAACCTTATCAAACTAGCTATAATTCTCTAAAAAAACTAATGTTCTTTCACACAATTAAGAAATTTACCTCTTTAGAAGTTCCACATGGTAGTTTATATAACTATTATGTTCAACAATTTGTCATTTTAGGAACTATAAATTAATTAAATCCTGCATTTGGGGGCTACTTAATGATTCAGATGCTAATGAAAAAGCACATTTAGAAAGCAATCAAGTGTATCAGGGGAATTAAGTAAATTTGTATGTCTCTGTTAGCATGGATTAGTGATACCTTATATTTCCTTTTATTGGAGACTGCAGAGAATACGAATCATGACCTATCTTTTAATGTAGATTCTAGTTCAGGTCATTAATATTTTAGAACATATGGTAAAAGAGTGCATTTTGTATTTAATTAAAAAGAATCTTTGTTGCACTACTTGCAAAATTTTAATCTCAAGATATTATATACTAGTTCATAAACATTTAAGTATAAAATATGTAGACTAGCAGTTCTACCCTAACGATGTCACTGCTCATCCATTGCTTTCCTAACTAACATCCATCAAAAAATAAAATATTGGGCCAGCCCTGGTGGCCTAATGGTTAAGTTCAGCATGCTCCATTTCAATGGCCTGGGTTTCATTCCCTGGCGTGGACCTACACCACTCATCTGTCAGTGGCCATGCTGTGGCAGTGGCTAACATACAAAAAGAGAAAGGTTGGCAGGGGATGTTAGCTCAGGGCAAATCTTCCTCAGCAAAAAAAAAAAAAAAAGTTGATTCTTTATGGAAACATGCTTCAGTTTATAACATCACCAACCGTAATCCCAAGAATTATCGATGAAATTGAATACTACTACAAAGGAATTTTCATCAAAACATGATTTTTTTCACTCTCGAATGTATTTTAAATATTGAAAGTTATTTCTCTTTCATATATAAATGAAAATACCCTGAAATGTCTAAAGAAAATATGGCTGAGCACAATTGAATAAAAATATAGGCCTGTCTTAGTGAATATCCTGATAAAAGTGTTTGTTTCTTTATAATCTGTTTTTTTATGCTCCTTACTTTCTTCTAGTTTGAATATTCTATAATTTTTCCATCTTCTAAATGATTTTTCACATTTAACTTGTCGTTTAACTGAGCTTAAGAGCCTTGGTTCTGTTCTCTTCTTTTGTGTTAATACCCATGAGAAACCAAATTTGTTTAACGTTCCCTGGAGAAGCCAACCAAGAAGGGCCTTGTTTCACTTACAATATCCAAACAATCCATAACTCATGGCAGCTGTTTATTTTTCTTTTTCTCTTCTCATTTTTCATTTTTTCTGCTACCAACTCCCAAGAAAACCAACACTAAGCAAATAGTATTCGCTACATATAACAAGACTTTCAAAACTTATCTTCTAGGATATTGTGAATGCTGAATATTTTAAAGGACAAATCTGTTTAAAGTGTAGCAGCCATAGGTAGAGATCTCTGAAGAGATCTCCACTTCCAAATGTGAATCCAAAATATGCACTAAATCACAGCATAGAATGTACTCAGATGTGAGCAATCATCTTGCATTTAAAGAAATCTCTGACCTTTAGAACTTAGCTGGCCAGAACTTGAAGACGGCACTTACACTCAAGTTAACAAAAATTTTGAACAGAGCATTCTGCATTTCTGTCTTTACAGCTGACAAAAATTCCTGGAAATAATGTGAATTGACTAATAATTTAAAAAATTGAAAGACTTTAATATTGAGCATTGTCTGAAAAAATAGAAACTTATTAGCATTATGCATGTAATAATATATAAGAAAGGACCTGAATTTTCATTGTATCTCGCATTTGAAAGATACAGAAAGGGTGAAAGTCATAATAAAGGCTTATGTATGTTGAAATATATATTTAACAATGATAACTTTCTGTTGCAAATATATGTTTTTTTAATTTTAGTTTTCATTTACCAAATTGTAGAAGAGAGAAAACAAATGGGAAACATAAAATATATTTAAGAATAAAATAAAGTTTATAGTATTTATTTCAAATAATTGGCACATTTAAGAAGTTAACACTAATTCCTTTTTTTATGTTACTGAGATATAGAACCATCAAAAATACTTTGAGATTTATTGATTATTAAATTTATTTTTATATATTAAGAATAAACAGAAATAATATTGAGTTGTTACTAAGTTTTTAGAAAAATACTTTTATTAAACAGTTTTATGAAAATAGAAGTGTTAGATCACGGATGAAATGGGGCCTTTCCAGAAAGACAATATTAAGACTAATGCAAAATTTCTTAAAGTTAAAATTTGACATTATTTGTTTATTTTGCTGATATGTTTTTTAAAGCAAATGTTGACACTTCAATTTTCTCAAATTTGGCAACTGTGCGTTCCTCTAAGCTGGTTCTTGTGTTATTATAATATGATCACGTTGGTAGATCAACATTTCTTTCTTGGCACAAGAAAAAGTCCCAGGCTCACTATGTAATGTCCATTCCCCAGAATAGGAATCAGCCACTTCTCCAAGTAGTCTTGGTTTCTTTTATGTGAGAATAATATTTAGAAGCTAAATTCTGGCCATTGCGTGTGCTTGCTCATTGCTCATTCAGTGGACAGAAAAGAGGCAAAATTATATACACACACACACACATTTGTCATCAAAGATTTGGAGTATGACTACGAGATGATGCATAGAATTAAAGTTATGAATTTTTATCAGCATTTTCCAATGTGGCTACTATTTAAAAATTTATGAAGTAAAAACACATTTTGCATCCACATTTAAATATCAATAAACCCAAGAAAAAGCTGTAATTCATTTTTTTGAGTTACATTGTATTTCATCAACAACTCATATTCACCTTTCAAGATTTATGTCAGTCAAGTTCAAACATGAAATATAATCCATTATCCAAATGGGACCCATGTGTTACCTAAAGGTTTAAAAAAAATTTCTGATTTCTAGCTAACCTAGAATTCATAGTTTAATATTTATTGCTTATGCTTGAATCAGTTTCTAGATATTAGGCATCAAACGACTTATATACGGTAAACCGAAAACTTCTGTTGGAACTTGTTAAGATACAAAAGAGTTTCAAGCACATATATGCACCATACACTGTACAAAGGACTTGCATATATCATCTTATTTAAGACTCTTAAAAATCCCAGCTGCTAGGTATTTTTGCATTTTACATGTGAAGAAACAGAAGTGTTCAGCAGACAAAAGCCTATTGAGAATCTGATTCAATAGACTGGAGGAAGTTGCGGGGTCACATAGAATTTTGGTAAGCTTCATGAACATTTCTGTGTATACTAAAGCTTGAGAGCAACTGTTATGAGAGGTTCGGGGATTCGATCGGAGACGTAAAAAAAACTTTCTACTCCAAACAAATGGACTGAAGGTATATTTTATTATATAGAGGACAGTAAAGGCGATAGTCCGCAAACAAATCCGAATAGGTCAAATAATAAGAGGGAAAAAACACCAGCTCGACTGGAAAGGGAAAACATCCACATCGGCTGAGATAGCAGCAGATCCGAATAGGTCATATAATAAGAGGGAAAAACATCAGATTGATCGGAAAGGGAAACACCAGATCGACTGAAGGGAAATGACACAAATCAACCGGAAAGAGAAACACCAGGTTGACCGAAAAGAGAACACATCAAATCAGTTACTTCACAGTAAATCAATTACTCACAACATCCATGCCCCACTGCCGGGAGAGTCCTGTCAGTCGACACGGCTGGGCAAGGATCACACATCCTGGGCAGGGTGTCCCTTCCACAGGTGGAACTCTCACCAGGTCTCAGTCTCCAGCAGTTTATATAAGCAGTTACAGAGTTTACAGAGCAAGCATCCAGTGTTCCCATGCACAAATGGATATCAGTGGCATACGTGCACTGAGCCCCTTGGCTAGCGTCCCAGCCCAGCAGTTGTGTACGTGCATTGTTTTCTTTGGTTATCGTCTTAGCCCGGCACAGATGGCCAGTCCATCCCGTGCTACGACGCTCCAAGAGCCTTGAAATGTTACAACTTGCAACTCCCTCCGTGAGAGAAGGGCCAGTTTCCACCACGCAGAAAGCAGCTTTTATATTTCTTTTTGTGCTGGTGGCTGTAAGTCAATGGAGCGGCCAAACATGGCTGTACTCATGTCAAGACAGCAACTAACTTTGAAAGTCATGTTATTCAAAGGTGGCGTGTGATACAAACCCGCACAGTTAAATATTATAATATATTGCAGCAAATAAACAAGATTATCAAAAAATTAAACTTCTCATAGTTTCAATTTATATGAAATAGCAATGTAAAACATTTTTTAATTGATTTTCCATTTAAATATAAAATCAAGTCTAAATAAAATTTGAAAATACAAATTAAACAGTTGGTTTTTTTCATACTATAAATTATAGAGAAACAAGAGTAGATGTTGGCATCAGGAAACTTGAGTTCAGAGTCTCATTGAGCTCTCTGATCCTGATGGATATTTTTCTCTTACTTACCAAGACTCATTGAGTTTGTACAATGAGACAGGCACAGCTTTGCATGTAGAGAAGAGAGCAATGTACAAGATGGGTGATGACCTAGATTTAAGAAACTTGCATTTTAATAGGCAAATGACAATGCATAAATAAATGCAAGTCAATTTCAGAGTGAGATAAGTGCTATGAAGGAAATAAGTAAAGTGATGTGGTTAAGAGTAACCGAATAGTGGTTGTTTAGATTCACAAAGTAGCAGAGGAGATGAAAAAGGGTGGATAGATTAGGACTAGGTATTACATTTGATGTAGTTGATGTAGAAAAAGGAAGTCCGGGATAAGTATTTTGGCTTGTGAGTTTGCAGGAATGTAGCGCCATTTTATTTATTGAAATGGAGAAGATTGCGAGGAGTTCTGATTTGAATATTTTTAACTTGAAGATGTCCATTAAACATTCAAATGAATTACCAACAAGGCAGTTGGCAGTAAGTCTAGAACCCAGGCTCACTGAAAGTATAAACATGTAAATCTTCAGTCAATATAAAAAAGTATAAATATGTAAACTTAATTCATGGGCTCCCTGTCACCACGCTACAGAGAATTCACATTTTGGTGCATCCTTTCCTCCAAAGAAATACCACTGTAGATAAATAGGGAGATAGAAAACAACTAAACAAGTATTGATGAGTCCTAAAACAACATAAATTTCTCTGTGTTCCAGAAACAGAGTAGAAACATACAGTGGTGGCAGAGCAGAGAGATGAAGCCTTGTATGTGCTAGACTACACTTCCTAAAGCAAGAAGTAGGTAAAGGGGAATAAAAATGGATCCAAAGAGACAAACGGGCTGAGCCTGTTTTATCAACTGAAGCCAGACTGCCTGATCTTGAAAGGCAGATGAAAAAAATGCTGCCAAACTCCATGAGAATCAAGGAATAGTGACTTTACTGCACTATCTTTCAAAGAGGAATTTAGCCTTATCATCTACTGGATTTGGGCTTGGATGTACAAAGAAATCTAACACACATGCACACAATAAATAAAAGATAGAAGGAAAGAAAGAAGAAAAGAAGGAAGGTAGGAAAGAGCCAATACAATCCATAGTTGGGATGTGAATTCATTTCCAATTAAATTTATTTTAAGGTCTGATAAAGATTTTGAATTTATGATATGATAAAATGTGTTTGAAAGGTAATTGAAACTACCTAGAAGCTGAATTGGGAAGGGCAATATGTGTTAATAGGGAGGAAAAGAAAAAATAGAAAGAGTAGGGAAAAGTAATAGGTAAGAGAAATATTGCTGATAATTTTCCAGAATTAGTATAAACATAACTTCTCATATGAAGAAACACTTTTCGTAAAATTAAATGTGATAATATAAGCATAGAAAACTGCAGAGTAACAAATTCTGTCAAGGAAAAATTGTGCTAGGTAAGTTAGGCAAAGGAGACTTTATTCACAACTATTGCAATAGAGATTAAGACTTGCAATATAGAAGAGATTAAACTCAGTTCCATTGAAACAAAAGGCAGGAGAAGTTTTCAGCATTGAGGGGAGTTAGAGGAGAATTTAGGGGTGAAGCTGGTTTATATGATTAGGCTATCTGTGCTTGCTAATTATAGCCTGTTAAAGTTAGGCTCCCACCCTGCCACAGAGACTGGGAAATAGGTGCGCTATCTTTCTGGATGATTACGTTCCAAAGGGATAGCTTCCAGGTCCTTGAGAAAGACATTCCTGGGTTAGAAAACTAGCAAGAGTCTAGGAAAAGATCTACATCTCAAAAAGGCAGAGAAATAATTTACAATTCCAAGTTTTCTTAAGTAAGTGCTCTAAGAAAAGAGAGTTCGGGGGCCTAAGGTCAGAAAGAATCTTGTCTAAAGTTTAGTCAAGCAGAGGGGAACATTATAGCCATGTTGTTAAATTCAGAGAGTAATCCTAACAACAATAGAATGAAAAATATTTCAGACCAATAACAATCAAGGATTTACCACTAAGTATCCTTGACGAAAGAACCACCAATAGATGAACTTCAGTAAGAGATAATATGCTCTTAAAAGGAAGAAACAGGATGCAGGACTCAGTAGTAAGCAAAGAACTTGGTAACTACATGAATAAATCTAAATAAGAATGGCCAGAGAAAATAAAAGAAATAATTACTAATTTGCGGTGGGTTAAAAGCAATCTTAAATTAATATATCTAACAACTAACATCAAATATGTCAGGGGAATAAACACAGTTTAAGTAGTATAATGTTTTTGAATTTTTCTTGTGGAAGAACGGCTTTAAATTTTAACATAAGATGCATATTAACATTTCGTAGATTATAAATAAATGTATATCTTATAAACTAGTAAAGAAAGAAAAATGCACTAACAAAAACTTGATTATCTTAATAGAAAGCAGCAAAGAGTAAAATAGTAGCAAAGAAAAGGCACAGAAAGTAAAAAAACTATGTGGTTTAAGACATATTTTGAGGAATCTCCATACTGTTTTCCATAGTGGCTGCACCAGTTTGCACTCCCACCAGCAGTGTATGAGATAGAACTACCATATGATCCAGCTATTCCACTGTTGGGTATTTATCCAAAGAACTTGAAAACACCAATTTGCAAAGGTACATGCACCCCTGTGTTCATTGCAGCCTTATTCACAATAGCCAAGACTTGGAAGCAACCTAAGTGCCCATCAAGGGACGAATGGATAAAGAAGCTGTGGTATATATACACAATGGAATACTACTCAGCCATAAGAAACGACAAAATCCAGCCATTTGTGACAACATGGATGGACATTGAGGGTATAATGCAAAGTGAAATAAGTCAGAGGGAGAAGGTCAAATACCGTATGATTTCCTTCATTAAGTAGTAGATAATAACAACAATAAACAAACAAATAGGGACAGAGATTGGATTGGTGGTTACCAGAGGGGAAGGGGGGAGGGTGGAGGGTGAAAGGGATAATTGGGTACATGTGTGTGGTGATGGGTTGTAATTAGTATTTTGGTGGTGAACATGATGTAGTCCATGCAGAAATAGAAGTACAATGATGTACACCTGAAATTTTTGCAATGTTATAAACCAATGTTACTGCAATAAAAAAAAAAAAAAAAAAACAAACAGTAAGACATATTTTGTACATTGTTTATTATATAGTCTTATGTGATGAATGCAGAACAATACATACAATCATTTACATACAGTGTTCTTCCTCCAGAGGAAAGGGGATAATATAAACTTTTATTTCTCATAGGCATCATATCTGATACAAAACCACAAACGTGTCAAATCTGGGAGGTAGGTGCAGGAATGAAGAGTAGATAACTGTTTGGAGAAATGTGTCTGTGAAAAGTGTTGGCGAGATGGGAAATCAGCTGGAAACATCGCAGGATCAAGGGAAATTCTAGAGCTGCACTGCCTAATGGAACTTTCTGCGATGATGGAAATATTCGGTAATGTAGAACATGCTTTAGAACTGCATTGTTCAACACTGCAGTCACTAGCCACATGTGGCTTCTGAGACTTGTACTGTGGCTAGTGTGACTGAGGAACTGATTTTTCATTTTATTTAATTTTAACTAATTTAATTTTAAATAGCTTCATGCGGCTAGTGTTGGCCACATTGGATAGCGCAGTTCTACAGCATGTCTGTATAACGAAGGAAATTATCTAAAAAGAGACTATGGTATAAGAGAAAGAATAGTCCATTGAAACTGTGAAGTCCTTAAGAAGTCAAGCATGAAAGATATCCAGATGTCGAGTGGAAGGATTGGATTTGAAAGGATCTACTTATTCCTCAGTGACAACAATGAAGACAGGTTAATTATGCAAATCAGCAAATTGTTATTAAGCACCTACAGGCTGGGATCTCAGTGACGAATTACCTACACAAATGGAGTTTACATTCTAGTGGAGAAGAGAGATAATAAACAGATATTTAAATAATATGAATTTATCAGAGATAATTCTTGTGAAGAGGTCGATGTTAGGCTGGCCAGCGATGTCTTCTCTGAGGAAGAAATGAGAAGAATAGAAGCTTGAATGACACCAAGTAAATAGCTAAGCTAATATATGAGTGAAGGTTATTATAGCGGGAAACAAATGAAATTGACCAGCCCTGGGGACAGAACACAAATTGGCAGGTTTGAGACAGACAGGACTATGTTGGCCCCAGCCAGTAAGCAATGAGCAAAGTGATGAGGTTGGACAGTAGACTGAGGCGAGACCTTCTAGGGCATTCTTGGGCTTGCAGGCCTTGGAGCAATAAGAAGCCATAAATGCTTTTTCAATATAAAAGTAACACGATTATTGTTAAGTATTCATTTTCAACAAAGATTTTTGAGCAAATATTGTATGTTCTAATTCAAGATATGTTTCAAAATTAATTTTCTACTTTGATGGGCAGATTTTAGAAGGGCAAGAATAGAAGCAAGCAAAACAGTTCATTCACTCAGAGACTATTTATTGAGCAGTTGCTATGAGCCAGGACATTTGGGAATTCGTCAGACATACAGGTTAATATTCCAATACCTGGTTCCTATTTTTTATTTTATCCCCAAACTACAAGCTGTAAACGCATGGGTTAAACTTAATTTCAAAGAGCAAATAGCAGCAACTATTATATGAGAGATGAACATGCAGATATAGAAAGAAGGAGAGGGAGGAGGAGGAGGAAGAAGAGGAACAGAAAAAAGAGAATGGAGGAAGAGGGGAAATTTAAGACAAAAAGAATAATCCAAAAACCAGATGAGAATACCTGGTGCATATATTTTGTTTTATGTTGCTGTTGTTTGTACGTATGCATACAGTGTTTGAATGATTAGATATATATAGTATGTTCCGGTGCTGTCTCAAATTCACTAACAAATTCCAGGATGCAGTTTTTCCTAACCTTTCTCCCACCCTACTTCTTCTATTCACCTTCCTTTTGTCATCTATTCACTGTCCTTAACGCAGCCCTTGCTAACTGTCTGACACCACTCTACCCAGGACGTGTTTCATTTTTATTGACCCACTCCCTTGAGAGCATTTATGAATAGATACAGGGATCACGGTATTTGCCTCAAAATTTCTGAATCATTTTGCCCCTCTTTAAGAGGGAAAATATTACTCCTAGTACTAAAGAAATCACAAAAAAATACTAATTAGAATAAATATGCATTTCCATTAAATTTAACACAAAATTAAATGTTAATTCAAAAAATTAGTCCCTCATTTAAATCTCTTTTGTTTAAACCAGTGTTACTAAATGGCCTTTTCAGTACACATTATGTGTTTGCAGGTTTTGTCTTGTTATTGAGAAGGATTTTCATCGAGTCCCATATTAAGAATGAACATTTCTGTTCGTGGATTACTATGTCTACAGAGTTGAAATGGACACCACAGAGCTTAAGAGAGTTCCTCGGCTGTCAACTTCTATCTTTATGCTAAGAGTTTTGTGCATTTTCGGTGCCCTTTACATCAAATTTTGAGAGATCTCAGTACGGTAAGGAGGGAAGAGAATGCAGAAAATGGCATAAATGTAATTAAATAGATGTTTAGGTTGATGAAGGGGATGGCTTTTCATATAGATTTTAAAATGTCAACACTTTGTCTGTTACAATTCGTATTGTCTTGGAATAATATCTGCTGCTTCTGTTTCTTTTTCTGGTTCCAAAAGCAACAGCAGCCTTCAAATGCCAAAACCCATTTGAAAATTACCACTATTTTTCTAGGTTATTTTCTTATATGTTGGCTTTATTCTTTTTCAAATGTATAACTATTTAAGTCAATTAGTCTATGCTATAAGACAGGGGAAAAAGCAAGTGTGATCTTAATCAGAATTGAACTTATTATAACCACTTTCTAAGAGTAGATTAAGGAGTTGTTGATTAACGTGAAATATACTTTTTAATAATTAATATTGGTCTACTTTAAAATATCAGTGCTTTGGATCCGGGTTGATAGCCATAAATGAATGAATTATTCTTTTGTAAAAATCAGTCACTGGGAAATTTGAATTAGAATATATCTCAAATGCACTCAAGTGACCAGAAATGCTCACTGAAAAATATGAGCAATTTAATCATTTGTAAGAGAAAGTCCATTACAACGCCAGGATAGAAGCCACAAAGAACTTTATGTGAGGATAATGCATGTTTTAAATTGAACATGAATATCCAGAAAGTAAGTACAGTCAATGGAGCGATTATGTAATGTTCTTGGTTGAAATGATAATCAGGTCTCCATTTACATTCTCTAACGGCTAGCATAAAATATGCACAGTATTTACCAGTGTCCTTAATTGGTCCCAAGAAGTCTCTTGGTATTCTGCCTCCATCTGGATGACATGCTTTTAAGAAGATACCTTCCTTAGTTTATTACAACAATACCAGTTAATATATATATACATAAATAGGAGAAACATCATACTTTAATAATTTTATGGTATATTCAAAAAAAATAAATAAACTATTTAATCATGTTATTCTCTCCAAAGGACTGAGGCAGAGCATAGTTAACATCAGGGTTTTTTGGCACTTTACATACTTTACATAAAACATAAGTTTAGTTTTATATTGTAAATAATTTGGATTTTATCCTTTCAATCATCAAGAAGGCAATCTCTCTTAACGAGAAATCTTCTATCTAACATTTGATAAAGGTAAGGATTTTTGTCTATTTTCTTCACAGCCTTACCTCAGTGCCCCAAATAGTGCCTGGAGATACTAAATTCTTGAAAAATATTTATTCATTTAATTAGAAAGAACCAGTCTAACATAGATATTAAATTAACCTCATAATAATAATAATAATGGGTCACATCAAAAATTAAGAATTTTTCCCAAGTCATGCACATACACAAACATACAGGTTGTAGAAATTAATATTTTATCTAGAAATGAATGTTTCTAGAAACAGGGCCTTTTCATTCAAAAAGTGCTAGCTCTACTTCTAATTTTCTACCAGAGTTTTGATTAGATATGAAAACCTAATAGAAAGCTAACCTATATAAGTTCTTTTAGCTATCTTCAGCGTATTTCCAAAAACAAAGTTACAGCATTTTTTTTCAGTACTACTTATACAAAACCTATCTCAGCTGATAATGTTGCCCTTGCTTAAAAATGTATATCAACAGGTCAAGCTCAACTAAGATTTTGGCTTTGCTCAAAGTTTTGTTTCTCATTCTCAATTTACTCTTGATTATCTCTTTTATAGGACTATTCTATACACTTTCAGTTCCGTGAAAGTAGTTGTTTTCATACTCCGGAAACATTTACCTCCTAATTTGTAAGCAAGATCAAAGTCAAGAAATCTTAGGACGCTGAATATTATTCTTCTCTAAAATGTTTATGGATCTACGGTGTCCTTTCTTCCTTCTGGGCTCAGATAAAAACACATCCTTTCTAGTTGGCAAAATAAAGATAATAGCAATATCTAGATGATAGGGTTTCACAGGGATTAAACGAGGGAATAAACAAACACACAGACCTCAATCAAATTTTTCTTTTAGATACAGAATCTTTTCACACTCAAGACTAAATTCTCACTTATAGCCGCATTTGCCCAAGCAAATCTCAGCTTACACAACTTGTTCTGAAGTTCTGTCCAGTAAACATCTCTTATCACTCTCAAAGGTGTTCCTCTCAAAGCTGTTCCAATTGGCATGGGAAATGAACAAATACAAGCTTTAAGCTCACTGGAATTGCTTTTTGTGCACAGTGCACAACACATTGGGTGATCTTTTTTTCCATGTGAATAACCAGTTGTCTCAGCACAAAGCACATTGTTTTCTCGCTACTTTGCAATATCACCTCTGTTATATATCTGGTTCTCATATGTTCATACTTACATGTCTAGGCTATATTTTCTGTTAAATCGACCTATAGTTTACTTTGCACTAATATTATACTTTTTTAATTACTAGAGCTTTATTAGAAATCTGCAATCTAGACAAATTCACCCACACAATTTTTCTGACTCGGAATATTCATGGCTATTACTAGACCTTTGCTTTTCCATATGACTTTTCAAATTAACTTGGCAAATTTCACCTTGTTGAGATTTAATTGAAATTTCATAAATTTTATAAATTAATTTGTGGATAATTAGTGTATTTTCTTCTCTCTATGATCATATTAATTTTAATTATTATAGTCTTTCTAAGTATCTATAAATAATTTTTATAATTTTCACCCAAAGGTCTTACACACTTTAGTTAGATGTATTGCTGGATATATTATAGTTTTGGTTGATATTATAAATAGTCTCTTAAAATTTTTATTTTCTAATTCCTTCTAGTATGTGAAAATGTAATCGACTTTTGCATATTGATTTTACATTCAGTAAAATTAATAAACTCTTCTATTGATTCCAATATTTTATCTGTAGTTTACATTGAATTATGTACATACAGATCTCATTATCTGTGAATAATGCCAGTTTTACTTGCTTTCTTTCTAATACTCACATCTTTATTTCTTTTGAATAAGGCCAACAGTATATTGTTGAATATAAGCATTTTGTTCCTATTTTATTTTATTATTATTTTTTTTGTGAGGAAGATATGCCCTGAGCTAACATCTGCCAATCCTCCTCTTTTTGCTGGGGAAAACTGGCCCTGGGCTAACATCTGTGCCCATCTTCCTCCACTTTATATGAGACGCCGCCACAGCATGGCCTGACAAGTGGTGCTTCGGTGCGCGCCTGGGATCCGAACCGACGAACCCCGGGCCGCCACAGCAGAGCGTGCGCACTTAACTGCTTGCGCCACTGGGCAGACCCCCATTTTGTTCCTATTTTAAGGGAAATTCTGCTAATGTTTCAATGTTAAAGAATTGGATTGTTCTAGGATTTGGTGTATACATTTTATCCATTCCAGAAGTTGTCATTTATTCATACCTTGGTAAGTATTTTTATTATAAATGGTTGTTGAATTTTATCAAATTTTTTTCTGCAATTAACCATTTTTATTTTATTATATTTTTCTAATACTAAAACCTAGTTTTAGGAGAAAACAAGTTTTAAATAATTTACCATAATCTGAGAAAATGTACTTGTTATGAAACTGAAACTGTTCAACCAGAAACTGAGAAATGTCTGAAATGTAATCAATCTCACCATATATGTATATGAGTGTGTGTGTATTCTCTGATGCTGCTCATAATCGATTCCTGGCATAGTTGGTAGAGCTTTGTAAGGGGATCTCCAACTTTTTGAGCCTACAGGTACAGAGCTCCTTTTACTGGTGTCCCCTGCTCAGTACCCACTGTACACAGGGACGATGTTAGCAGCAAGTAGGCTGATCCCCATGTCCAATTTTCTCACCTGCTTGCAGATTCTGTACACTACTCATTATAACTTTAAAAGTTGCACTGTTGGGGCCAGCCCCATGGCTTAGTGGTTAAGTGCGCGCGCTCCGCTACTGGCTGCCCGGGTTTGGATCCCGAGCGCACACCAACGCACTGCTTGTCTGGCCATGCTGAGGCAGCGTCCCACATACAGCAACTAGAAGGATGTGCAACTATGAAATACAACTGTCTACTGGGGCTTTGGGGAGAAAAAGGGGAAAAAAAAAAAAGAGGAGGATTGGCAATAGATGTTAGCTCAGGGCCGGTCTTCCTCAACAAAAAGAGGAGGATTAGCATGGATGTTAGCTCAGGGCTGATCTTCCTCACACATACAAAAAAAAGTTGCACTGTTTGGGTGCAAAGTTTTATCTATATACATTAGATCAAATTGTCAATTTTATTCCTAAATAACCTCTATTCCTAACGATTTTTTTTGGCTCAATATAGAGCTAACTGAGCAGGTATGTTGAAATATCCCAGAGCTATAGTGACTTTGTCAATTTCTCTAATATGTAAATTAATATTTTACGTTCATATATTTAAAATATCTTTTGAGATATCATATTTAGATTCAAAATTATGTGGTCTATGTGTTCTTGATAAATTGTTCTTCTTGTGCAGTAATATTTATATTTAGATACATTTCACGGTATTTCCATTGTGTTTGACAGTAATTAGGGTCTGCAAGCTTCCTTTTGACTTATGTTTGCCCTTTATTTATATTATTTTAATGTAAAATTTTCTATGCCCGTATATATTTTTTATTCCATGATCTTGTGACTTGTACTCTTCTTCTCGAGAATCTACCTTTCGATCTATTTATTGCCTCTTTATTATAATGTCTTTTATCTCTGGTGGCTTTTAAGAACCTTTCTTTTTCTTTAGTGTTCTAGAATTTTATTAATAAGTACAAAGATGTGGTTTTAGTGTGAAGAGGTATGATTGTTTTGTTTTAATCATGCTTGGACTTGCTGTGCTTTAAACAAATATGAGGATCTATGCCTTTCACAAATTCTGGAATATTCAAAATAGTTATCTTTTGAAATACTTCCTCTTAAGCATCTCTAGATTTATTTGCTTTCCTCTTTCAGAGTTCTTATTGGACAAATGATAGAGGAGATGTTTGTAGCCTCCATGTTTTTCTTTTCTTTTTTTTTTTTTTTGTGAGGAAGATCAGCACTGAGTTAACATCTGATGCCAATCCTCCTCTCTTTGCTAAGGAAGATTGGCCCTGAGCTAACATCTGTGCCCACCTTCCTCTACTTTCTCTGGGACACCGCCACAGCATGGCTTGACAAGCGGTGTGTTGGTGTGTGCCCAGGATCCGAACCGGCAAACCCCGGGCCACCGCAGCGGAGCGGGCTCACTCAACCACTTGTACCACCAGGCCAGCCCCACCTCCGTGTTTTTCAACCTCTGTTTCTTATTTTCCATTTCTTTTTCTCTGGAGGATTTCTTCAAATCTATTTTATAGTTCAATAATAATTCTTCTGCTGTATGTAGTTTCTATTGAATTCACCTACTGAGTATTATTTTCACCACCGCATTTTCAATTTCAACCCTGTAGTTTCTTTTTTTTAAGATTTGGTTTTTTTTTTTAAACCACGCTTGTACTTGGTCATATATTAAATTTCTCCTTTAATACCTATTTTAAAATTAAGATATTTAATTTTGTTATAAAAGTCATTTTGAATATATTTCCACCACTTATGTTTCTTCTTATTCTTAGTCATGGTGAATTGTTACTTTAAGCTCTTTCAACATGTTTAAAAATTGAAGTTTATCTTTATATGGCTTTGCTGGTGGGAATGTTTTGAAGCCTGTATCATGGGTGTGTTTCACCAAAGGGGTTTGCCTTTACCACTACCAGATACTTCAAGAGAGTTACCCTATTGGGCCCATATTAATATAAATGTCTAGGCTTGAGTGTCTAGGGCCAATCTATGAAGGCAATGTGAATTTGAACTTCAATCCTGGTTTATGGTAGCCCAAAGTTAGTGAATTATCATTGGGTCTGTTATAGGCTGAATTTTTATGTCCCCGCAAAATTCACATATTGAGATCTAATTCCCAATATGATGATGTTTGGAGTTGGGACATTTGGAGGTGATTAAGTCATGAACAAGGAGCCCTCGTGATGGGGTTAGTGCCCTTATAAAAGAGACCCTAGAAAGCTCCCCTGCTCCTTCAGCCGTGTGAGGACACAGCAAAAAGATTGCTGTGAACCAGAAAGATGGCTCTCACCAGATGCCAGATCTGCCAGCGTGGTGATCTTGGACTTCCCACCCTGCAGAACTGTGAGAAATAAATATTTTTTGGTTAAGTCGTCCAGGCTATGGCATTTTTTGTTATATCAGTCCAAAAGGACTAAGATAAGGCCTTACTATTACTATTATTATCAAAATGATGTAGTTTTCAATCAAGTTTGTGAAAGACATGTTTCTCTATCCTCCATACTTGCTAGTGGATGGAATCATTCTAGCCACTCATTCCTTTGTGAAATAGAGTCCTGATTATATCCAAGAGTCTTATTTACAGCCCATTGCTGTTCTGAGCCCAAGGTCCATCTCCTATCATACAGCTGTTAAAATACCTATCTCCTTGTTCCTAATATATCCATGGTAGGTAAGGTTTCATCATCTGCTTACCATTCTGGTTTTCAGGTTTATCTTCCTTGTTAAGTCCTGAGGAATAGCTCCTTTACTTTTGAAGACTAGATTTATATATACATATGGATAGATAGATGCAGTCCCTTCTTGTTATTTGCAGTAGTTTTATGTTCTATGATGTTGCCACAAAACACTGAATTAGCAAATACTGAACCATTGCTGTTAGGGGAAATACGGGGTTGGGTTGCTGTGATCCTCTGGTCATAATATTTTTATCAGCTGATCACTGTGTAAGCTTGCTTTATGTGTGGTTCTGTTTAAAGACACCTTATTTAAAATATGTTACTGATTCATTAACGCTGAACTCATGGCCCACAGCAGTATAACTCATGCCTGAACTAAGCCACTCTAACGCAGGCATTTTCTCTGTAAGACACATCACGGCCTCCCTGCACTTAGGAACAATGGACAGCACCTCAGCACTATGTGGGTGGGGGCAATTTCAGCAGCAAAATCACTAACAAAAAGCACAAAAATGCAAAAAAAGTGACACTAAATAGACTGTAAAAGGACACTTGTTCACAACATGAGAGCTGGAATGAAAACAAATAATAAAAACATCATCTTGTTCGACCTCAACTGGGAACGTGCACAGTGGGAGAATTAAATTTTTCACTCTGTGCATGTCCACAAATAACCAGGAAAAGCCCTGGGGAATGCTGATTCCCCAGTGGGGATTACAGATAAATTTTGTCAAGCAGGTGAATTCACAATTATGGAATTTACAAATAATGAGTTTTGATGTAGATACATGTACAGCTATAGATGTAGATATATAATATACTGGCATTTCAAATTAGCTGTAATGCTGTAGTGTTAGAAATAAAAGTCTGAGCATATATTTTGTATTTTTAATAAAAATATCCAATCATGATAAGAATTTTATAAACCTTCATACATTGTTATGGGAGTAAATTGACATAATTTTCTGGCAAGTGTGACAATAACATATATTAAGAACTTTTAAATTATTTAAATAAATTAATTTAGTCATTATCCTCTAGGGAAACCCATCCTACCAAATTCTAATAAATGTGAACACAGACTAATATACAGATATATTCACTGTACCATTAAATTTACTGTAGAAAATTTAGAAAGAAACAAAACGCCCAACCACAAGATAATGCTTACATAAATTAGATTAATTCATATAAAAGTTACTGAGTAGGTATCATAGATTATTTTAAAGCAATTTGAACTTATTACTGTGGGAAGCTTCTGATATAAAATAAGGTAAAGTAACATGGATATGGTATTATATATAACATTATCTCAGCTGTGTAAATACTTCATAAAAACAATCCAAAGTTTTTATAAAAATTGCTTATAGTTATATATTTTCTGTGTTATTTCTTATCTGTTTTTACCATGAATATATATTTCTTTGCTAATTGGACAAAATTAGTGGGCAAAAGGTAATATAGATTTACTTCCGGACAAATGACGTTTAGATATTTGTTTAGAGTCCTTGTTGACATGTATTTTTGGTGGTAGTAGATATCAAGATATGTGCTCATCAGTATCCACGGGCATGAGTGTGGAACCACCTGTGAGATTGACACAGTAAATAAAATGTGGAAAGGATAGCACATGAGAATATTTCCTCTCTCACTTTATCATATTCACAGCTACAAAATCTCGAAATACCCTCACAGAACCACAATGTGGTGAAGTTGTGCAAGGGATATTTTTAATGAATTCTTACTGCCCAAATCAAAAGATATAGTGCTCTTGGTCTCTGCGTAGACTAAAAATCTGAAAAACCAGTTTAATTTTGCATAGTACATTTTACAAGGGCTAATTATGTTATATTGTGTATGTGCAAGAAAATACCCATCTTAGTGAAGAGTCCCAAACATTATTAATGAGAAATTCAGGAAAGAATTACAGAATCACATTTGATTTGATATAACTTAATGGATATATGAATATATGATAGTTGTCTTTAATTTTTGACAGTTTTTGCATTAAGTAGGCACTATTCACAAACCTATGGGAGAAAATCTACTGTTATTTTAAATAATCTGAGCAAGACTGTATAGAAAGAATGAAATTTTAACATTTTTTATAACTTTGTAATCTTTATATTTTATACATAAAAGAAGTTTTTACTTGGCATGTTATTTTATGCTTTAATAAGTTATGATTTGTTCTAATGTTTTACACACAGAAGATGGCCATTAAATATTTTATTTCTGTGAATATTCTGCCAGGTACAAAACATATTTTCCTCCATTGGAAATCGATTCCTTGAGGAAATTTCTCTGCCTGCAGTAGTGAAACTAATTAATGCTGAATTCCATTCCTCCAGCAATGTTTGCTATTACAGAGCAGAAAAAGAATGCTGCCAAAAATTATGCAGAAAAGTATTGTTAAGAATTTTCTTCTCGGGGGCCGGCCTGGTGGTGCAAGCGGTTACATGCCCACGCTCCGCTGCGGCGGCCCGGGGTTCGCCGGTTCGGATCCCAGGCGTGCACTGACGCACCACTTATCAAGCCATGCTGTGGCGGCGTCCTGTATAAAGTAGAGGAAGATGGGCATGGATGTTAGCCCAGGGCCAGTCTTCCTCAGCAAAAAAAGAGGAGGATTGGCAGATGTTAGCTCAGGGCCGATCTTCCTCACACACACACACAAAAAATTTTCTTCTCAAAAAAGCTGAAGGAGGGAAAAATGTACATCAAAATTCAGAGTTAACATAAAATTTAAGAACTAAATAAAATTTTAAAGAATGTTAGTTTTTATTTGAATATTTCTAGTTATTTCTATACTTATTTCTATATATTTCTAATAAATTTAAGTCCTACAAATGTGTTGGCAGACTGAAATATTACAGTTCAAAAACAATAGTATATTTTTTAAATAAAATAGATGTTTGTCACATAAAATAATTTTGAAATCAAAATTTATTTGAAGGATATAAAACTAGAAGTTTCTTCTTTGAAAGTTCTCTAGGTTACTTTTACTATTGTGTTTAAATTCTTTCTTAGTCTCAGATTTTTATTTGAAAATATAGTAACAGTCACTTGATGAAGCATAAAGAACCATGAATCAAAAAAAGTCATTTCAATATATAAGCAGTTCAAAATAATAAGCGAAAATGAAATTTTATAAACTAATGTCATAAGATTGTTGACTTTCAGAAAAGAAACAATAGTTTCCATAAATTCCATACAACTCGATGTCTAGAGTGGATGATTCCCTGCCATTTTAATCAACCATACTGTCTATATAGAAATACCTACCAGTCTTCTCTAGGATGTATTTAATTCAAAATTATCTTATTCAACATTTTCAGCTTTTTCAAAAAAATTTTTTTAGTGTTTTATAAGAAATATAATAACCCTAAATCTGCACTTCCGTATATTAAGCTCATTGTTTTGTTTTGTTAAATTAGGCTATTCCTTCCTTGACTGCTACTTTCTGAAATTAAGTGAGCTTGTCCCAGAGACTCTGCAAACTTATTCTTAAGATTTTCGAGGGACCTTGGCCATTTTACCAATCTATATGTAACTTGAGATATTGCCAATTATATCTCAGTTGGAAAATAGCATTATAGTTGAATAAATGTCATTAACAGAAAATGTTCAAATCATTCAGACTGTATTTTACATATAACACATTTTGACTTGAGCTTTCCAAACCTTTGTCATTATTTCTTGTAGTTCCCATTTATTTATCTTTTGGTACAAAATGTATTCAAAATGCAATAAGAACATTGCAGAGTTAATGTAGTCTTTTCAACAGGATGTTTTGTTTGATTTGCTGTATCATTTGTGCTTTGGCACCTATTGTCTATCATCAACTATATGAAAGCTCCTGATATGGTTTTAAAACTTCTACCAGAGTTTTAAAAAATGTAAGCTCAGTTAACTTTTTATTTCACTGCTGATCATGTTAACAATGCCAGATGAGTTTGCTATTCACAGCACTGAGCAAGCGTATAGCTTTGCCCAAGACAAATGTTATATGTAATTTGAAGGTCAGGGAAAGTGATACGATTGTTGCCAAGAAGCATTTAATATCACTTTACCCTTAATCATCTTGTCTTAGAGTGAAAACTTAAGAAATTTAACGGAATCGATTACAGAGACAAGGAAGAGGCTACATGTATTTTAGTGAGAGCAGCATCACTGTTAAATTTACAGGACTCTCAATTCTATTGAGATGAAGCCACTTGAAGAAAGAAATAAATCTATTATATCCTCTATGAATATGTTTTGCTACTGCTAAGAAAATAAAGCATGTCTATTTCTGACGTTTTCTGCAATAATAACAAGTAATAATATCAATAGACCCAGAATACTATGAATGTCTAATGAGAACTTGCTTTCCATCTCAAGAAAGACAAATAATCATTTCTAATATTTCTATTCTACTATAATTTTGTCTTTCTTAGTTGAGGTTATACATTGATTGATTAATGCATATACATATATTGATTATACATATATTGATTAATTGGCATGATGCTTGGCATAATAATTTAAAATGCTCAACAGTTTTCATGGATTTAAAATATACTGGTTTAAGTAGCTCAGTATTTCACTGTCTCTTATATGCAATACACTTATTAATATTTGACATGTGTT
The DNA here is from genome assembly GCF_057802395.1 of Ceratotherium simum simum. Classification (NCBI taxonomy): domain Eukaryota; kingdom Metazoa; phylum Chordata; class Mammalia; order Perissodactyla; family Rhinocerotidae; genus Ceratotherium; species Ceratotherium simum. The sequence goes on from NC_141926.1 coordinate 25,337,591, forward strand.
AGCTGATTTAAAAAATACTGTTAGTTACAATGTTCTCTGTAGTATGAGATAGTATTTCTTTTTTAATAAGGAAGAAAGGAAGTGAGCTATTGTGACCTCTGTAACTTAGGACAAGTGAAAGTAGAATATGTGGCACCAGCAAAAGGAAGAAAACTCTGTTAAGGCTCCATTAAATAAGGATGTTGCGTTAACTGGCTCCTTCTACTTTGGGCCCCAACATTTTAGTAACAATCGTAATTGGGTATCTTGGTTCTCTTTAAAGTATGTACACTGGTTCTTTTCATTTTGCAATTAAAAGGCAGCTTTGTATATTAGGAATGACAGAAACCAAAGGATTGTAACCAGACTGAAAAGTCCCACCACTCAGGTTCTTGGTCAGTGTAAGAGAGGAATTCAGACACCGACACAACGGCAACAGCAAGCAAGCAAAGATTTATTAGAGGAAAGGTCAGATACACTCCAAGTGAGGAGTGGCAGTGCCAGAGAATGCATCTGCCCCGTGTCTTGGGTTAGTTTTATTTTTATTCGGGCTATTTGGAGGAAATTTGCATTATCTGGTTATCCGGCAATAATGGTTTTTCCTCCACCCACACCTCTGGAGGGGGAGCTCTTGACCTTCTAAGGGAATCTCTGGAACTGTCATGGCAGTCATCCCTGGTGGAAGGGGAGCTATGCATATGGAATTTGTATGTAAATTAAAGAAGGGTCAGTGTCCTCTAGTGATGTAGAGCAGAAGGCTTTGTTTTGTGCACTCATTACTTTTATCTTGGTGGTTGAAGGTCTCAGACTCCAGTGTTATCTGTATCTTGTGGGACGCCAGCAAGACCCTTCTTTGGTGTAGTCAGGTCTCCAGCTGTAATTCCCTGCTCTTGTCTGGATGCCAGTAAAACGCTCCATTGATGCAGCAAGGTCTCTAGCATGATCTCCCGCTCATGTCTACCTAGCTACCTATCTCAGGATGAATGAACTATACACGGAAACAACAAATGGTTTGTAGGGAATCTCTACCAATCTTTTCCCCTAAAAGAAATATGTGTCCTACATCTGATCTGATATCCCTTCTTTCTTCTTTATGCTGTTTCTAATGGATCTGTCTCTGTATTTCATACCAGCCCTTGTCATACTGTGCTAGTTACAGTTATAGGGAGTTTTGTCTTTCTAAGGTGCTCCACATTCTGTTTATGAATTATACTTTCACAACTATATAGTCTTCATATTTCCTACAGCACACAGCCGGACAATAATGGAGTTTCGGTGGTTCACTTGTCAGTATACCATTGTCTTCTACAAGTGACCATTACTGAATTTCTGATGCAGCTAATACAAAAACCCCCCTTGTTTATATAATATGAGAACAATGGAGTGTTGAGCGCTATCTGAAATATTTTTTCCTCATTACTTAGATGCCTTTTCCTACATCAAATTTCCCATGTCCTCCTATCAAATCTGATTTCTACACGTTGGTTTCTATTGTTAAAACTGACTGCTTGATTCCTTGTAGCTTCCTCAGAGCTTTGCTGCCTAAGCTTGTGTGCATTTTTACAGTTGAAATGTATTGAATGGAAATATTACTGCTTTAGCAATTTATGGGGCTTTTTTGAGCAAAATCCTCTGCCAAGCGCAAAGGGCCGTATTTGACATTCTTATACTCTGTGTCATGAAATATAATTGGAATGTGTGTTGCTCTCTCAGATAAAAATAAACCACCTTCAAGAATTTGTAAATGCAAAAAGGGAAAAGAATCTTGAAAACAATAGACAGGATGTAACTAGTGTCTACATTTTTACTATAATGATGGTAGTGCTGGTTCTTTAACTTAGAACATTAGGACAAATGTAGGCTTAGTTTCAAATAACGAAAAAAAAAATCAGTATCCATTTTGTACTACAGTTAACTTAAGCATACCTTTTCTATTCATCTCACTGAATTCTGGACATCTCCAGATATGAAGTAAAGAGTCATTGTGCTAGACTACCCTCCAATCTTTATAACTAATATTTTAAGTTCAAGTACATTTAATCTGTGTAGATGCAGTTCTTAGGTCTCATAATAGCCTGCTCTGGGATATTAGTTCTCTGTTTGAGAGCATTTAGGACTATTTGTAGAAACTTTTAGTCTATGAATATGTACATGCTTAACATTTCCATTTTTCAAAGTGCAAAAAGCCTTCTTGTGTTTACCAAAACCTATTGCACTTTTTGGACTTACATCTGAAACCAGACTTCCCAGTTTCCCTTTTAAATTTAATTTATTTTACTCGTGTCCATGCCCAATTATCTGGCAGGGTTATCTGTCACATTCTTTGTATCTAATTTGTGTGGATAAACTTGGAGGCTTAAGATGTCACTGACACAAAATAGCAGAACCTGGATCTCTGAACTGTTGCTCAAGAATCCCCAAGTGAACTACACATAAATGAGCCACTGAGGTTTCTTATGATTTACCTTTTCAGCTGTAAAAGTTATACACCTGTTATAATATGGAAATTTGTTCGATGAGTGTAGGCATGCTACAATAAAGTCCTAAAATATGGGACATTGCCTGGCATTAGGACACAGAGCAAACTGACATTGGATTCTTTATATCCAAGGGTAGTGGCTTACAAAAGAGGGATTGTGTTGATTTTTAAACTGTATTTATTTTAGGAAGGTGTAATGTAGGGGAGTTGAAGTCAAGAAATAATTGGCTAGTTTGCTGGGATAAATAGGAAAGGGATGAAGAGCATCCAGAGTTTTTAACAAGGAAATATTGGGAAAAAGGAATGTTCTTAGATAACAGACAGTAAGAGACAACGCTGAAAGAGAATTTGAGAAGGAAAGGACCATTAACACATAGGTCTGTGACAAAGATCGGATTAATAATGTACCTGTCCCAAAACTAATATCACAGGTAGCCTTAAGCTAGCTGCCATTAAAATGAGACACCATGAGATACAATTTAAGAAATAAAATAGCTTGAAAATTATATCTAAGAAAAATTGTAGGCATATGGAACTTAGAATCAAAAATCAGAATCCTATAATAATCAAAGAAGTACATGTCTAAAAATTACACGAACTTAAACTATAAATGCATTTGACTCTTAGCTTCCAAATACCCAAAGCAGGTGAAGTCACAGATGGAAATGGCCAGAAAAAAGCAAGATCTATGAGGGAAAAGAAGCCATTAAGCTTTTATTAAAAAATTGCAATGTGAAGAGGACTGTTCTGCAGGGAGTAAGTAGCCTAAAGAATTTACAAGTCCAATTGAAAAAGGTCAAATGTAGTCAGTTTTATTTCCAGAATTTCTCACTTTCAAATTCTTGGCAGATATGAGGAACTAAGGTTACGTTGGACACGTGGCAAGATTCAGTAACCACGAGACAGTGCCACAGTTTATCAGATGCTAGTTCGTCAATTTGAATTTAACAAGAGGAGTGAAGAGGGATAGGTACTAGAGCCAGTGGAAATGTTTCAGTTTCAGCCTCTTTTGCAAGGATATTTGATGACCAGAAAAGTAGACTGTGGTGGACTGCAATTGTTCACCCCAGACTCATTACCTCCTCTTTCTAGACACACAGCCATATCACATGTCCAGCCCCCATCAGTTATGTATGGACATAGGATGTGCACTGAGGCAATCTGTGCCATCTCAAGGCCTGGCCCAGAGAAACTTCTCACCAGCAAACCTCCTTGCTCTTTCTCCTTCTGGCTTGATGTGGATAAGCACAGGGTTCTTAAAACCTAGATAAGAAGAGCCAGGACTACCTGAATTACTACTTGGAGAAACATTTACTGCCCATCAGGAAGACTCCTTTAGATTTCATGTGAGAAGGAACTAAACCTCTGTTGAGTTAAACCATTCAGATTTTGTAGATTATCTGTTTCAGCAAGTAGCTGGTAAGTGGTTACTTAACACTCATACTCTCTTCTAGCTCAGTAATCTGAGTGTCCTGTATTCTGGTCAGTTACATCTACTGTTCTGTTTTCTGACATGCTATAGCTTTGGGAAGTGTTATGTTACACCGCCTGTGGCAGAAAAGAAACTTACGACCAGGGTGCTTACAACAAAACATTTACTTCCATCAACAGGAAGAATCATGGATACTATGCTCTTTCTTATGTGAGCATCCACCTTCTTGTAACATTTTTGTAAGCTCATGCAACCAAGTATATACTATTATTTGGGACTCCCATTGACTGCCAAGCAGTGCTTTTCCTTTGATATACATTGATAAGAAATATTCCCATTGCAAATTCAACTCATATTATGTTTCTCATCCTTTCCTTCCTCCAGGCTACCAGCTGATGAAGTTGGTACATGTGGATGTTGATAGTCAATGGAAAAAAATATCTACTCTCGATCAATTTTTCTAACCTCATCCTCTGTCACTCTCCCCTTATCCACTATTCCAGCCATGGTGGCATTCTCTCTCTTCTTCAAGCTTGCCGAGGTCATTTCAACCTCAGTGTGTGGCACTATTTCCTCTGCCTGGGATACTCTTATGCCTCATTGTTGTATGGCTGCTAATTTTGACCATACAGAGCTTAATGCAAATGTTAACCCAGAGATTCTCTCTCTCCCTACCTTTCTAAAGTACCCTCCAGTTATTTTAAATTTCATTAAACTACTTTATTATTTTCCTATCATTTATAATTCTCTGAAATTATTTACTTTATTAATTGTATACTTTATTTATTGACTCAGCTTCATAAAATCAAGATTCAGCCTATTTGCATGTTCACTACTATATTGACATTGTAATAATGTCATAATGTCACAGTAGTAAACCACAAATGGTGGTTGATAAAAATCTTGGAATGGATTATTAAATAAAGCAAAGCAGATAAAGAGCTGTTAGAGACTATAGCTTGACTCCAGTGCCGAAATTGTCCTTCTGCATTGTAGACTGAATTGTCCACTTACTAGCAGATATAGCTTCTGGAAAAACGCAGGGCCACTGCATCAGGCCAAGATTCATATTCATACTTTTTGAAGTCCAGTCCTTCCTACTAATCTGAATGGTCAACATAGAAAGAGAGAGAGGGAACCAGAACCAAATGATTCTGCTGAACATCAGCGGTCACCTTTACCCAAATATCCCCTCGAATAAGTCGCTAGTACACCTGGGGAGAGGAATGAGTGAGTAAGGGGATTGGAGAGGCAATGTAAAAGTCTCTCCTAGGCAGTTCTCTCCTGTGAGATTGTATTAATTGGCACTGTTAGGAAAAGTTAATACAGACATGGAAAAACAAAACAGAACATATAGCCTAACGTGACTGTCAAGTCCAGGGACAGAATTAGCTTCAGACTCAGTATCACAAAAGGCCTCAAATTAATAAGAAAATGACTCAGTTTCCCTTTGTCTCTGAACTCGGCATTTCTTTTTCTGTTGGCTGCTCCTGTGTGTTCCTTATGGTGTCCCTGTAAGCTTCTTTCACTAGCCCCAGTTTTAGTGTTGCATTTGGAAGAAAAAGATAGCCACTCTTTCAAAGTCCTAGCAAAATCCTCCTGCATCCACCTGGCTGTGATTAGGTCACTTGGGCATCTTGAACTAATCTCTGAAGCAAGGAACTATAATGTGGTAACCTGCCACTTAGGAGTACACACCCGTTCCCATAGCTGTGGTCTTGAGAGGAGCAGTGGTTCCCCAAAGTAAAGTGTGATACTATAATTTAAAACGGAGTATTAAGTTACAGTCATTCAAATCCCTATTTTTAACCACTAAAGGAGTGAAGTATAAGTTCTTAATGAAAATATGAAGAGCAAGATAATTCATGTTCACCAATCATGATGAAATAGAATGTGATATATTTTTATAAGTTGAATAGTGTATTCAGGGTCAGATCCTCTTAAGATTTTCAGGTTCCAGGACAAGAGCATGGGGGATCATAGAGAATGAGTGTAAATATTCAAAATTAGTAAATCAATCTCACAAACAGTTAAATAACACATGTTCTATCCTGCTACCTTGGAAAGTATTCTTTTATATTGAAAAAATAGAACTATATATTAAATAAATGGGTTTTATATTACTAAAAGTAACAAAGATGACTTATTTTTACTGTAGATATCAGACTATTCTGTTGATGGACCATTAATATTTGAATGAACAATAAAATAAAGACATGTATAACTTATGTTATAGTTAATCTATCAAATTTATTTTTATCACTTTGAATTGGGCAAAAGCAATAATTAGTTTGTATCAATCAAATTTTCCTATGTTTTACTCTACTGAAATTAGTGAGTGAAAGAATTACAAAATAAAATGGAATTTTATCCAAGTTATGTAAAATTTGAATACAGTTTTATCCAAACACAAACTATGATAAATGTAAAGGATAAAAATGATTTTAATAACATCATTTTTCTTGTAAAATATCCATAATTATAAATTAAAATTAAACACAAAATACCAATTATAATGAACGAATGTCAAAATACTAAATCATTTATTTAAATAAGTCAATGATTTGTTAATTCATATTGCATATTTTCTAAAAACAAAACTATTGCAATATTTTTAACATTTAATGTCTATCTAGTTGCTAATGTAAAGAATATCATGCCTTACGTGTTATTTCTGGAACTCCATGTACAACTTTGAGTAATATGCATTCTACCATATTGAAAATGTTCCTGACTTGCAATGTGCAACTTATAAATGATGCACTAATTTTTCACAAATTTCTCCAGCTAGGTCCAACTGCAGTACTTATCAGAGTATCTTTTAAAATCTACTAAATGCAAAAATATGACAAATTTATTTAAAAACATTAGCATTTTAATGCTGTGTTAGAAGTTGTACACATTTTACATACTTTCATGTGAAAATGCTTAGAGAAGTGATTCCACACAAGCTCTCTTTAACAGGAATGTGATCAGTACCCTGAACCTCAGCCCAGTCCAAGTTGTGGAACTTGCCCAGATAATCGCTTTAAACTCTAATTCGGTATTGCTTACGTTAACCTCCGTGGTTCCTGTTTTACTCAGATCAATGTTTATAACAGATGCTTTTTAAAATGCCAAGGCAGTTTTCAGCTGCAATTACTGAGTCAGGGTTTAAATCCAACATCTGGCACTATATGTCAGTACCTGAGGTAAATAACACTCTTAGTGATGTACTTGTCTGGCCCAATAAACATGTTCATTTGAAACTGTCATTGGTAGACGCCATGATTTATTACAGCTTCTGCTGCTTCAAAATACACGACCAGCCACTGTTCAGTGGAATATATAGACCAAAAGCAGTGCTAGTTTTTCCAACATAGTCTTCTCTGTTATCCAGGTACTGGAATGGGAGACTAGAGAACGGGGACTTGAGTAATGAAATGGAGAATGGTGAAAGAATGGTAGCCATTTACTGACAGAGAGAAATAAAACTACAGTCAAGTGAGACAGCCAATGGCGGCTTCTGCTGCACCTGAACTTCCTGCTTGTTTTAATGAAGACCAAATCACTGGCGCTTACCTAATTGACAAGATTATTAAACTGGTTTTACCAGCAATACTCATGTGAAATATATATCTGAGTTTTTATGAAAAATGATTTCCAGAAGCAACTGAAAAAAGAAAATGACTACTTTCAGTGACATGATTGATAGAACAGAATGCATTCAAATAGACCAGTATATCAGGATAAATAAAATGAAGCTTACCTTCAGGAAAATTAAATAGAAATAAATGAGAATTGTCTAATCATTAACAGGATATAGACATCATTTTTTCTTTTGAAAGTGTACAGTATTTAAGACAATTATAAGTGATGCAATATTTCTTATTGTGTCATAATGAAAGAATAAAGATAAAAAGTATATTTTGCTAGATCAATATGTTAAATAATGAAAATTGGCCTTTAGTGGTACAGATTGTTACAATTCACATACTTTTATAGGTGATTTTCTCAATAGCACAATTTCTTTGCTCTATTAAAAATATAACACTTGTTTATTCGTATATTACTTCTTGGTTTTTAGATAGCTTTTTTTTGAACTATTTGAGAAGCTACATGTTCTTCTTGGTTAGATAGTTCCTAGTACAATATATCTTAGAAATGGCAGTGTGTCTATAGTACTATTATGACTATGCTTCCAGGTTTGCTTTTGGAGGAAATTTGTCAAATATGCTGAAACAATTTCTTATGTAAAATATAGTCCAGGTTACAAAGGGTGACAGACATAAAATTCATATATGAGCCTTGAATTGGCAGAATTTGTACTAACAATTTCATAAAATTGCTAGTATGTATCATGACTCTGTGGTATGTTCAATGAAAAATACAATGTGTTTTTTACTTCTACATAGCATACTATTATATATGCCAAACGAGCAGAAGATTGGTACGATGGCATTAAAATAATAGTTAATACACATACACATATAACACACATATACATAGGCCCATGTTAAACGTTAATTATCAACAGGCAGCCAAATATTCCTGTTTTGTTGATAGTATGAGCAACCACAAAGCATGTCATAGCCAATCTCCTTCTAACATAATTGACTTAACTATGCTTAAATATAACTGGTTTACTTCATTTTACACATAGTTTTCATCTGATGAGAATGGTGTGTGTGTGTGTTAGGATTATGAGTGAGTGTAAGTAAATGTGTACCCAGATCTATTTTGACACATGCAGGCAGCCGGAAGAATGACTTTATCAGTGCTTGCTTTAATAGTAAAATAATAATTTTACTATTCCCTGATCCAAATTCCTCACATTTAAACTATTTTTTATTCTGTTGATAACCATTGTGGGGAAGGCATTACATTAATCAATGATTATCCATTAAAAGTCATTAAATTGTAGGGTCAGCTATATTTTGTTGAAGACTTGTTAAAATTCTGAATACAGAGAGATGCTACAAAGCTATCTGAATTACAAGAGAGTTCCTTACATATACTGAATGCCTTTAATGCCAGGAGTCAGTAAAGGAAAACAAGACGCTGTGTAAAAGGCTTTAGTTACTCCATGATCCTGTACAAAGCCATCCCAATGCAAAGACATGCCTTCCTCCAGGAGCAACGCATTCACAATGAACCTTTTGTTTTCAAAACAGCCTTTTATAAACAGTGCAAATTTAAATGCCAAAATGTTAAACTTCATTTCCTGAGACTAACGCTCCCTTGTATGATCAAATTTAGGAACAACAGATCGTGATAAATTATTATTTTTTTTTTTAATCCATTAAAGTATTTCTAGGTTGCGCAGCTAAAGGCAAGTGGTCAACAAGTACAGAAAGTGTAAACTATTTCTATAGCTATTTAAAACATATGACTTCTATGAGTCACAAGGACTAATACTTTTTAAAAACATAATAAAATTATAGAAATAACACTTAAGAGGCTATAATATTTTTTTTCTTTAAACAGGTTTCTATAGTGGAAATACTAAGAAACATTTGAAGTTAACAATATAATGACATGTAGCTTTAGAGACCTCAAGAATGTATCTACTTGCTAAAAAATGTTCTACAAGGGACCTTTGAACATATTGGGTAGATGATGAGTGTTTTGTGATGCTAAAGCTGCATTACTTGCTAAAGCAGGGAAAATATAGACGATAAACTATATTACCTACAAGATTATAAACTATGAACTATTCATTAGACTACTGCTTTACAGAATGCTTTACCAAAATAGCCATGATCATTTTGTATAGTTTCTGCTCATTTTTATCAGTCTAATCTTAGTTTGTTGTTTCTCTTAGAGTTAGAATATTCCAGGATGGGACCACACATTCTGTAGTCTTATAAAATAAAACACAACTGGATCATTTTCCCGCTACTCTCAGGATAATATTTTTTCCTTATGTGGCTTTGTGTCAGTCTTCCTTTCAAAGTCACTGTCTTTTGGAAGCCCTACAGAGCTGGGTGGCAGTCAAGATGACCACTGCATGACCTTTTCAAGACCTGCCCAACGATGCA